>NC_138768.1:159388933-160016685 GCF_965119305.1 Pelophylax lessonae
AAGAGAGGCAAAGACTCAAAGTGCAATTATATACAGGGAACTGATTCAAATCAAACACTGCTTCGCACTGCTTTAGATCTGGCCTGATAAAGACTTTGGTTAGCACTGTTAAATAGAATCCCTATATGAGATGCAGGGTTCACTCTATGGATGCATACAAAAGCCTGGCCTCAAAGAATACCCCTCTTACAGAAGTAACAGTACAATTTTACTTTTAATTTGCGTGTAAACAACCCTCCACCCAAAATCCCTCTTAAACCGTTTAGCCTGCAGAACACTATGTCATCTCACTCATGTACTCAGAAAATCTGTTTTTGTCATGGCACTTTTCTTTCCACCCTCTATGGAGACGGAAGATTTGGAGGTTTAAGAGGCATAGCTTGGTTTCTGTAAAACAGCCTGTGAAAAAAGGGGTTAAATGGTAAATGCAGGGTGACACACCACCCATTAATATCTGGAAATGTACAGCAGAGCAGCTCACTGACCACAATTAGTGGGAAACAAACTGCCTAGCCCGGGTGAATGGACTTGCCTCTGAATGGGTTAGTGAAAAACACTGCAGGTTTGTTTGTATTTCATTAACTCAGACAAGTGACTAATAAAAAAAAAAAAATTAAGAAAAAATTCCCTCCTCCTGCCTATGGAAGAAACATTTTTTTCTCCATCTTGACGTTTAGGCTCCATTCACACCTGGGCGTTTTCAGCTCCAAAAACGCTCAAAAGAAACGATTCCAAAACGCCCAACAAGTAAAACCCCATTCATTTAAATGGCCCCTGTTCACATCTGAGCGTTTTGCAAAACGTCTGTAGCTGAAAAAAGTACATGAGCTTCTTTTTGGGCTGATTACCAGCGTTTTTGATAGATGTCAATGAAAAACGCCTGAAAAAATTGCGGTAAAATTGCGGTATAAATCGCGTTAAAATCGCGGTAAAAAACGCTACGCTCAAGTGTGAATGCAGCCTTAAGGAAACCGGTGTGTCATCCTCTGACTGAACAAAACAAAAGCCATCTATTATTATGGGCATTACTTCCACCACCACTTTACCTTCCTGCAAATATGTTTCCAATTTCTTTCCGTTTTTACACGTGTGCATTGCATTACTTAGACCTCAGTTTAAAAAAAAAAAAAAAAGCAAGGTTCTTTTTATCACCACCTTCTGTAAGATTAAAAAATGCCATAAACCCTAATTTCAATTTAAATCCAGACTGATTTGCAGGTGTTCCTCAGGGTTACAAATTTATCAAGAACATAACGGCGGCTGCAGAGATCAAAACACAGCACAGCAGGCCAGCAACTTCATGGGCCACAGACACTCAATGGGTAAAGGCCTTCTCACAGGCTTTATGATGAAATACAAAACAGCCAGCAGGAATCTATATCTTATTCAGACCTGAAGAAAATGTCGCCGCCTTCCCTCCCCCCTTCCCAAAATGCATACACACACATACAATTACTGATAATCTGCTTACACTGGCAGACTGCGGTGGGTTTGCTAACATTAACTGCAAACAGTCTTTTGAAAGAAAATACGACCAGCCACCAGGAGTCCAGTAATAGTTAAATGAATGGCCGTGTTATAATCTACCACACATATAGAGGCAAATTAAAAAAAACTGCACTATAAACCACTGCCTGCAAGATGAAACCATGCATCATTTCAAGGGCATTGTGCAAAACACACACTTTAATTTCATGATAAGCTCTGTTTAAAGGTAATATGACTAAAAATTATAAAATATTTGTTAAAATAGTTCCAGCAGTTCATTATCTATAGTGGTAATTTCCTGGGGAGGCATTATAGAAGCAAATTCACAAAACCAAGAAAACTAAAAACATCTAGTGGCACAAATCTATTAAACTATTACTGCAGGGGACAGTGCAGGAGAGCAGGGGAGGATTGCGGCCAGAGTGGTTTATCTTGCATGCACCAGCTCCACATATGTGGTGCTAGGACACCTGTGGTAAGAAAAATACGTAGGCTGTAATTTCAGATTCTCTTCTACAGTTGCTAGTTACACCATATCTCTGGGTCCAATACTTTCTGAATCACAGTCCCAAAACAAACATGCAGCAATTTAATTCAGACTTTGATTTCCAAAGTCAGGGACTCAAACATGGTGAAGGGTTGGAATAACATCCTGGCAATTAGCATTTTCAGAAGTAGATCAGCATTCTTAGGGTCAGTTCACACCACAAAAATGCACTCTGGATATGTTCCGGATGAGAATTTGCTTACTGTTCACACCACACGCAGTTCTGGTGCATTTGATGTTTTGTTGCGTTCCAGTACAGTTCTGTGCAGAAAAAATGCAGCATGTTCTACTTTTTTTTTCTGCACCGGAAACTGACTGCATAAGTGTGAACTAGGGCCATTATTCCAATGGCCCTAGTTCACACCTATGCAGTCAGAGTTTGGAAAACAGTGTGCATGCATTTTTCATACAGAAAAAAAAGCACTAGACTGCATCTGGTGTGAACTAGCATTTAGGGGCACAATAAATTCTCCCCAATGTATGGCTATGTAATTCTATTACTTTTAACAGAAACTATACCCACTACTTCTCGCAGGTCACTCTGCATCAGTGCACCCAAACCAGGATGCTTTCTCTACTTTTACATTGAGATCACAACTAGATGTAGATTTTTTACTAGGTCATTCCTAGTCTCTTTTATTTAGCATCTACAACCTGTCCGAGGACAGTCCTGCTTCTCCCACTTAAGTTTCTCTTCAAACCAGTCAGGCTCAATTACTGCTCCATCCTAAGGCCCCTTTCACACAGGCGGACCGTTCAGATCCGCCTGTCCGTTTTTTTGGCGGATCTGAATGGTCCCCCCATGTATTCCTATGGGGCATCGGATGTCAGCGGAGACATGTCCGCTGACATCCGACCCGATCCGATCTGTCAAATCTGGACGGATGGAAACCCTATTTTCCATCCGTCCAGCAGATCGGATGGCATCGGATGAGAACGGACTGACGGTCCGTTCCCATCCGATTTCCCCCATAGAGATGCATGGGGAACTGACAGCTGTGTCTCCGCACACAGCACGGAGACACAGCTGTCCTCCTGCTGCTCAGCGGGGGATCGGCGGTTCGATCCCCCGCTGAGTAAAACGGACTCCGTCCGACGGATGGAGTGTGTGAAAGGAGTCTTACTCTTATGAAATAGCTGAAGACTGTTCCATCCACTCATCTCTTTTCTATTGCTATTAAATAAGATGTCCAAATGTCTGGATGGGCAAAAATAAGGAACTTTAGTCTCTCACAGTGTTAACACTTAGGCTTTGTTTACATGGGAGTACTATAGCGTACGCCAGTGCAAGGGCCGCGTTTACCTGCATAGATATATGCCAGGTGTTTCATTCAGCCCCATGCAGGCAGTTTTATTCATTTCATTTGGGATGCAGCGGTTGCATGTACACAGCCGCTGTTCTCAATTACACATTCGCGTGGGTGCAGGCTGTGCACTCGCGCACACACACTGCTATCAAATTGGAAGCAAAGGCTGTGTCCTTGCAGCAGCTGCATTCCATGACATGATTGGGACTACCTGCACAGGAATGCATGGACCATCTGTGCATGCTTATGTGGGCAAACACAGAACTTGCACAGGTGTATGCTGTAGTATGATGAACAAAAAAGTCTGTGCCTCCCACTCAGACAGAAGCAGCCAGCATCAACCATAAAGATGACAGATAAGATCAAATAAAATGCAGCGCTAAAAAATAAAAAAATGCAATTGATTTAAAATGCCCAATACTGAAAAGTCCACACAAACGCATGAACTGAAAATATCCGAAGTGGAGATTAATATGTATAAAACACTTACAGTATGATATGCAAGATTGAATAAGCAGTTCAAAGTGCCCTACACCTCCACCAAAATGCAGAAATCCAAAATGCAATGGTTTAAAATGCACAATGATGAATAGTCCACAAAAACGCATGAACTGAAAGCATCCGAAGTGTAGATAAATTTATGTAAACAGCACCCTTGATGTACAAAGTTGAAATTCAATACACCTCCACCGCATGCTAAGATGGCCTCTTACCAAATTAAGTGGATCACTGTTCTCACAGCGTTCAAAAACGCAGTAGTACAATTCCAAAAAAGGAGCTGGTCCCACCAGGGGTAATAGGATCAATCACAGATTCTCATTACCAGATGGCATGTCAGGATTCCCAATAGTCTCCAAGAAATGTAAATGCCAAGAACAAAAAGGAAAAGAGGACCAATAGTGCAGTATGTCAAACCAAACAGATATATTTAAAGGTTTTATTGCACTCACCAAAACATGGGTAAAAACTAGCAGGACAATGCAAACAGGGTGTTTGTAGCAATCAAAATACAGCTGGAAAGAGATCCTCTCGGCTTGCTGACTTCAGGCTGATGGTAGATTCCACCATCATGGCTCCGTGGGGGATCAGCGGATCGATTCCCCGCTGAGCACCCATTTGAAAAGACCCTAAGTGTACCTCTATTCTCTTTCTACATTGGGAGTGCTAACAATACTCCCAAGGGAATTCAGCCAGTAGCACTACGCTCCCCCAGGGCAGGGGATGGCATAGTTTGGCCTAAATTGTGGTAAAAATCTCAAGCATTGAACAAAATTACATTGCTCCTTACTTTTCCTTAGCCCAGAACCAACAGACACAAACAATTAGGCTGGGTTCACATTGTATTGCGAAGCAGCTTGCAGCAGGAGGTCCGGTGCATCCCGTTCACCGTTTCAGGTCCGAATTTGGTGTGAATTTTTGTCTGAATTCGGACCTGAAATGGATCAGAACACACGTATGGATTAAATGGCAATTTCAACAGTTGACTGGATTTGTAAATACCCTGCCCAAGCCGCTCCGCTCTGTAGCAAATCTTAACCCTATAGAAGCGGTTCTGACTCTACCTCAAATTCCTAGGGACGGGTTGTCTCATGTACAAAGCCCTGATAACACTGGATGCCACCTCTGATCGTCCTTTTCTAGCAAAATGGGAACGAGATTTTGATTGCCCTTTATCAGGCCTCCAGCGTAAACGGATTCTTCAGTTGACACACGCCTCCTCCATTTCAACGCAATCCTCGGAACTCAATTATAAGCTGTTGTCAAGATGGCACTATTTTTCAATGAAGTTACAGTCACTGTTCCCAGATTATCCTGCTCTATGTTGGAAAGGTTGCGGAGAAACTGCCTCTCATGCACACATGTGGTGGTCCTGTCCACTTCTTCGTCCATATTGGTCCTCTGTCCTGCAATGGATCAATCTCATCTAGGGAAGTGCAGTGCCAGATGACCCATGGGCGGTCCTGTTTCATTGTACAGGCGAGCCAGTAGGCCGTTATAAAAAGTCTATCACCCCCCCCCCCCCACCTACTCAATGCGGCAAAATCTTTAATCCCTAAATTTTGGAAAAGGTCCACAATCCCTACGTTACAAATGTAGCTGGAACAAGTCGCTCATCTTGCCTGCATGGAGGACCTTTCTTTTACCCTAAAAGACCAAGCCCACATTTATTCGGAAAGATGGGCCTGCTGGTTCGCCTTCATTTATTCCTCAAAATATGCTGAAGTTATGTCTTCTAACACTGGTGCTCCCTCCCAAATTCAAACTTAATGTAACGGCATACTGACACCATTTATGATATGGCTTTTCATGCTTTGTAACCACTATCTTTATCTGGTATTTGAAGATCACCACATCTCCCACACAAACTACTCTCTCTCTCCTGAGTGAAGGAATGGTTAGTCCTATTATCTAAGAAGAGCAGCTGTCGCTATGGACTCCTAGCAGCAGAACAATATTCCATCAAACAGGAGGTTATTTTGAATACAGTAGAGGGGGGTTAAAACTGATATAAAGATTTTTTTTTTCTTTTTGCCATCTGTGTCTTATTATGAAATTTTTCCTTCACATTCTGTCATGTAGGAACAAGTGACCCCACTGAAAGATTTCCTACCTATTTCTGTTCTGAGGCAACTCAAAATGTTGGATTTACCCTCACTTTCCTAGTGCCATTGGAGAGTAGGACAATTATGAAGAGTGAATCTCCCTAAGAGACACAGGCATTAATAAAAACTTGGGGTTCTAGCACCTCACCACCCTATACGAAACAAAAAATAAAATTAAAAAAAAACTGAAAACAGTTTTGCCTTTAGTTATAGTTTAAATACAAGCTTTTTGTTTCTTTCCAAAGAATGAACAATGCCAGACCTATTTACTATAAACATGCTTCAGGTATTTAATGCATATTGTCTTTTTCTGACAAATTTCATTAATAGTTACACAATTCTTTCTACTGACAAACTGGTCATATCTAAAATTTCTTCCTGAGGTGCCCAAGAAACCCCCAAATGTGGAGCTGAAAGTTAATGTCATACTGTGCCTGTAAAGCTCAGAGGCAGCTCAGGAGGTTAAAAAAAAAATTATATATATATATATATAAAAATACCTTGTGACTGCTTTAACATGTTATGTCAAATTCCTATCAATAAGACGTGCCAGGTCTACTTTAAAGCAACTCGACCCACCTCGACTTACTTTGCTCTCTGATCTATTCCTGAAGGAATCAAAACTGAGTTAAGCCTCGTATAACACGATCAGATTATCGGACACATGTTTTTATTTTTTTGTTGCATGCTAATCTCGTATCGAAAGCGAAGTGGTTACTTTCATACGAAAACTATTGTATGAAAGAATTCAACTTCAGAAGTGATGTAATGTGTTAGAATAGCTTTGTATGTATTCTTTCATTTCTGAGCACGTGTAGTCTTTCTCTTACATTTTTTTTCGTACGAAAACTGTACTAATTAAACGAAAATTGGACGATAAACATTTTATAGCCTGCAAATTCAGTTTTTGTCATACGAAAATTCGTAATCAACTGTTGAAAGCCCTGTACTAACGATCCAAAAAACGTCAGACCGTTTGGACAAAATTTTACTTCCCATTTTCTTATCGTGTGTACGGGCCCTAAGCATAGGTATGGTTTTAGAGTGTAAATGGGATAATGACACTGCCTCCTTTAATGCAACTGGTGACACAAGCCTGAGAAATGTATTTCAGAGGAAGCCAAATGCTTCACCCATATTCAGTGCACCAGGGAGTGGGCTATTTAGAAATGCTGTCATTTTGCACATCTCTTTTACAATGTCTGCTCTAACTAGACATTTATGAGGACTTTGTTAGAATAATTAAATATAACAATTTTCATGTCCGTCTACTTTTCTTCCCATGGGAGATCAGTTGTTCTGCATAAGCTTTCGAAAATATTGGACCTATGCATACATCTAAAACCAAATTTTCTTTATTTGCAGTGCATTGCTCTAGTGCCAAATAACATTTTCTCTTGAAAGTTGTTCCACAATACTATGTTTTTTTTTGTGGGGGGGAGAGACAGGGTGCCATTACTGCCCTACGTCTTGGCCCCTGGCTATTTTGCTGAATTACTAGAGGTTCGAGAGCTCATGGAGGACAATACAAAGGAGCATAAAAAAAAAGTAAACATTTCATGAAAAAATACAATACAGGGCAACAAAGTAGTAGATGTGAATAGATTATTTTTGGACAAAAAGGATATTGTTTAGTGTCACTTTAGGAACCACTTGCCATGCAAGCCCATAACAAAATTGTCAATGCAGATTCAAAACTGGATAGATGTTCTACATTTAAAATGTGTACAACTTTTCTTGACTGCATCTTAACTATTCAAATAGTAATAAACGTGTGATGGTGCATAATACATCCAAAGGCTATAGAGAAAAGCGAACCATCAACAGTGATGTGATAGAACAAAAAGGGTCTAAATTTTTATACAAGACTAAAATTCAGATTTTCCTTTTTCCTCCCTTTGAAATATGGGAGGACTATAATCTGACTACAGTTCTGGCTAGATAAAGGAAAAGAGATGGCCGCACACCACAAAGGAATTGAATCCTTTAAAATTCTTTGTCACTATCCCAAACAAAAGACAGGAACAATGTTGACGCGTTTCACAAGGACAATTCGTGCTTATTCATAATGTAATCTCTTTTCCTTTATCAGCACACTGATGGTGTGGTGGTGAGCCGGGGCGAGCACCTGCAGCGGTCAGCAGCTCATTACTTGCCTGAGTGATGTGCACATCATGGAATGACTTACAGTTCTGGCTATACAATAAAGTTTAAAAAAAAAAAAAACAACAACTGCCAATGCTCACAAGCGGTCCTCATCAGCACTCTGTCTCTCTTAGGTCCTGGACACAATGGCTTTTGTTCCCATCAGGACTGCTTCTCTCCCTATACAAGTCAACAGCAATGCAAAAGCAGCTTAAACCAGGTTTATGCAGCTTAGCAGTTTGAATGCAGGTCAGAAACTAAACCGCGCGTCCAATTCACCTGATAATGAATTGTGAATGCTCTAAAATGTAGGCTGAATGCACACTATATCCACCTATACAACAGTTATTTATTTTCCTTGCACTTCTTCAATTTTTTGTTGCACTTTTTCTTTCTTTCCTGTCCCCATATTCATATCCTAGCTGTACTGTGGCTATACCATATAGTTATTATTTACTTTTTTACTTCTGCTATCATCATGTGATGCAGTTTTTTCATCTCCATACCACTTATACATATACATTTTTTTTAGCCAGTGTTCATGGACATTAAGGGGCATGTTTCTATACACACGTCACACCCATCCCCTATCTTTCCCCAGTGGGGTGTTGTTGGTCCCGCACATTCAGCTCCCGGACCAGACATATTTGCCGCCACTAGAAGAGAGTGTTGTTTTGGTATCCCGTCTCAGCCAAATTTGGAAGTATGGGTCCCCTGAATAGGGTCCTTTATGAGCTTTTAGATCTTTCTGACCATCACTATGCATACTTTCAGATTGATGTTATGTATATATATATTTTTTTTTTCTAGACTCTTTGCGCATCTACTCCTGAAGAAATGAGAAGTTGCTCATGAAATGCGTCAAGTTTCAAAGATGCTTTTATATTATCATGCAATTTTCAAGCATGCACATTATTATGTATTTATTACTGACTGGTTTGGCATATGTATATGTACTTTATGTTATGATTTTCTTCTATTTCAAAAAAAAAATTGAATTTTACTTACTGTATATCAAATGGTCATTAGTGCTCACCTCATCTAAAGTCCCAGGGCAATTTTATTTTTTGTTTACTATATCCACCAATCATCAGCACACGCCTTTATATAGATATTACAGGTAAAATAAAATAAAATTGAATAAAATAAAATAAAAAATACATGCTAGCAATAGCAAAAAACTTACCCTGAAATTTTAAACATTAGGATACAGAGCTTTAGTGATATAAATATATATATATATTTTTTGTAAATGTAAATATTTATTGACAACAGTCCTTTGAAGATTGATATATAGATATAATAAACATGTGCTTCATTTGAGAAAAACTTGAGTGTGCATAATAGTTGGAACATGTCTAACGTGCTGTTGTAACCTCTATTTCTAGAGAGTAAAATATTTGCTTGAAGTAAAGTTTATTTCAGTAACCATGACTGTTCCATAAAAAGCCCAAACTATTAATAAATGCAAATCGGCACCGTTGTCTGTGGTCTACTGCTGCTGGCCATTACCAACCAAGTATTTATTTTGGATTTCTTTTGTTGAGTTCCATTACTCATGAATGCTTTATAAACTCCTCTAGGAGTCTTGATCTCCATTTTGGATTTTGTTTATTCTCAAACTGGCAACACACATAATGTACTTTTTTTTAACATTTTTCAAAAATCCCAGCACCTAAACATTTATAGACAACAGCTGAGGGTCTTCACTCAAGTAATGTATAGCCCGATATGCTCTGCTGACAGTAGAATTAGATAGATTCTACATTTTCTTATTACAT
Organism: Pelophylax lessonae; assembly: GCF_965119305.1. Lineage (NCBI taxonomy): Eukaryota > Metazoa > Chordata > Amphibia > Anura > Ranidae > Pelophylax > Pelophylax lessonae. The sequence goes on from NC_138768.1 coordinate 159,398,805, forward strand.
ATGCAGGACACACTTGTTGCTGCACAGTAATTGTGCTTTACTGTTTGCCTTAATGCAGGTCTATCATTTTGCTCACACTGACTGGAAATACATTCTCTATGTGTCTTACCCTATTATCTAAGCAGTCACTCATCATGGGTACTAATTACAAAGACATAAAGGCAACATCTACAAAAACACGGGGACTGCAAATAAACAAAAGGTGAAGTTAAATTTAGTGAAAATAAAAAATGCATACATACATACACACACACACACACATATATATATATATATATATATATATATATATATATATATACACACATACATATATATATATATATATATATATATATATATACACACACACACACACACACACTTACTGGCCTTTATTAGGTACACCTTGCTAGTGTCGGGTTAGACCCCCTTTTGCCTTCAAAACTGCCATCATTCTTCGTGGCATAATTTCAATAAGGTGTTGGAAACATTTCTCAGCAACTTTGGTCCATATTGATTTGTCGGCTGCACATCCATGATGCAAATCTCTTGTTCCACCATATCCCAAAGGTGCTCTATTGGATTGAGATCTGGTGACTGTGGAGGACATTGGAGTACAGTATCTCGTCATTTTTAAGAAACCAGTTTGATATGATTTGAGCTTTGTGACCTAGAGCATTATTCTGCTGAAAGTAGCCATCAGAAGATGGGTACACTCAGTGCTGTATTTTGGCCTAAGCCAACAAGGCCCAGGCCTAGGGCGGCACTTTGCAGGGGGCAGCAAAGAAGCCGCCCCCCTCCACCTGAGACTCTATTGGCCACTGGTTGCTAGAGCCGCCTCTCTCATTCCCCCCTCTCTCTCTCACCCCTCTTCTCTCTCTCACCCCTCTTCTCTCTCACCCCCCCCTCTCGCTCTCTCTCTCTCTCATCCCCCTCTCTCTGTCTCTCTCTCTCTCATCCCCCTTTATCGCTCTCTCATATCCCCCTCTCTCTCTCTCAAACCACCCTCTCTCTCTCCTCCCCCCTCAACCCCCCTCTCTCTCTCCCTCACCCACCGCATCTCTCGTGAGATCTCAGGGGTTCATGTTGGGACTTGTAGTCCTTCAATTTTGGAGGGAGCCACATCCATTAAAAAAGGAGTAGGGCAAAGTTACGTAGGTGGGGGAGGGGTGGGGCACCCAATTTTCGTCTTGCCTAGGGCAGCACAAAACCAAAATACACCACTGGGTACACTGTAGTCATAAAGGGATGGTCAGCAGATATACTCAGGTAGGTCATTGCGTTCAAACAACGCTCAATTGGTAATAATGGTCCCAAAGTGTGCCAAGAAAATATCCCCCACACCACCACCAGCCTGAACCATTGATACAAGGCAGGATGAATCCATTCTTTCATAATGTTTACGCCAAATTCTGACCCAACTATCTGAATGTCGAAGCTGAAATCGAGACTCATCCTACTAGGCAACGTTTTTCTAATCTTCTATTAACCAATTTTGGTGATCCTTTGCGAACTGTAGACTCAGTTTCTGTTTCTTAGCAGACAGGAGTGCCACCCGGTGTGGTCTTCTGCTGATGTAGCCCATTAGCTTCAAGGTTTAATATGTTGTGAATTCCGAGATGGTATTCTGCATACCTTGGTTGTAAACAAGTGGTTTTTTGAGTTGCGTTTCTATCATCTCAAACCAGTCTGCCCATTCTCCTCTGACCTCAACAAGGCATTTTCGTGCACACAACTGCCACTCACTGGATATTTCTTTTTGGGATTATTCTCTGTAAACTTTAGAGATGGTTGTACGTAAAATTCCCAGTAGATCAGCAGTTTTTGAAATACTCAGACCAGCACAAACAACCATGCCATGTTCAAAGTCACTTAAATCTGGCCCTATATTCTACCACATCTGCTAAAGTTCTCACTTCCGGCCTATTATCCAAACCATTTCTAATTACAAATTGTACTCGCCAGGGCTGCCCCCTCCCACTTTCAATTTTCAATCTGATCATAGAACCCTTTGCCGAATCCGTTCGATTCAAATTCTGCAAACACACACACAAAATCAGTTTCTTTGTAAAAAATGTTATCCTAACACTCACGAATCCTATTGTCTCACTCCTGATTGCCCATAATATCCTTCGAGAGTTTAGCAACATTTCATACTAGAAGCTGAACTTCTCCAAATCCCTTATACTCAACTTGGGACTACATGCAGAAACCCTAAACACCTTTCGTCACACTACCTGTACACCTGGGCCGACCAAGATATTCCTTACTTGGGGATCAAACGGTAATTTTCGACCTCTAAATCCTCTAAATTCTTTATGACTATATAAAGCCCCTTCTCAATGCCTTAAAATCTGATGTCAGCACATTTTCCAAAACAGAATTATTCTGGACCGGCAGGACTCACGGCATTCAAAATGATGAGTCTCCCTAAAATATTGTACATGTGCCGTACGCTGCCTATACCGATACTGATGCGTTACCTACAATCATTACAAGCTTTGTTAAAATCATTCACCTGGCTCAAAAAACGTGCTAGATGTTCACTCCATCACCTCCTTAACATAGAAAAGTTGGTGGATTTGGCCTTCCAGACATATCAGACTATTACTATGCCTGTCAACTTACCCCCGTACGCTACTGTTTCCACTAAACTACGTTCATACGCCATACAGAGAGTAAATGGTTCATACCTTGGGCCAACATTGAATCGACCCTCATGAAATCACACAAATTGTTTCATGCTTTAATAGCAGACTATTGGAGACCCCTGACTCTCTCCTCCTTCCCACTATCCTCTCAAGCAACCATTCTCGCTTGGAGAAAGTTAACGACCCAAAATACAATTACCCTTTCTCAGCAACGCTTCACGATTTTGACAAAAGTATTGGAACTTCTAATCCCCTTCATATCCCTTCAAAGCTGGACAGATAGAAACATATCTGTAGATCAATTATATAATAACAAATTGCTGAAGAGTTTTACGGAGTTACAACTAGAATATGATCTCAACAAGGCAGCTATGCATACCTACACTAGACTGGTCAGCTTCCTGTCCAAATTTCCTCCACCACAAATGCATATACCTACAAAAATCTTTTTCTGATAAACAATGGTTACAAAAAAGAGGGGTTCCCCTATTGGTGGGACTTTACAGGCACTCTAATGAATGTACAATTAAATAATACAAAAGTAATTTTATTGAAGCAAAATAGTAAAATTAAAAACAGAGCATGCAGTAATAGCGATACAAAAATGCAGGTGACATGAGTACTGTAATAGCAGCAAACCCAACGCGTTTCGAAGTGTGATACTTCTTCTTCAGGGGTACTCTTTAGCTTACAGTATTTCTCTATAACAATACATTAAGCAATTAGTGCAATAAATTATCATATATTACAAAGAAAAATATATATATAGAAAAAGAAAAAAACATTTATGTATTGTTGCACTTACATCAACTGCGTTGTATAGCATTTAATTTGCTTGCAAATATATAAAAGCAAACCGAGCCGTAGAAGCCCATGTGGTGGGTCAGGATGACAAGATTTCGTCCGTAAATGGGAAGGAGGGAATTTGTTTGTGATATCCCAGTCGTTGGGTTTCCTGCTATTATAGTACTCATGTCACATGCATTTTTGTATTGCTATTACTGCTTGCTCCGTTTTTAATTTTACTATTTTGCTTCAATAAAATTACTTTTGTATTATTTAATTTAACCTTCATTGGAGTGCCTGTAAAGTCCCACCAATAGGGGAACCTCTCTTTTTTGTATCGCAAATACACGGGATGTGGCACCAGTATCAGGGTCGCCATTGAGAGCAACTTTCATAAACTGATAAACAATGGTTGACTGCAATCAGATCAGTCTATTCGGCATCCCATTGTGTCAACCACTGGGAGCAATCACAAAAACGACTTACAAGGTGGTATCTAACACCTTACCGATTATCAAAGTTTTATAAAAATCGAAGTCCCTTATGTTGGAGAAATTGTGGACAAGTTGGGAATCTCTTGCACACCTTTTGGGAATGCAGGAGCCTGACTAGCTTTTGGAACAAGATTTTTGAAATAATAATCAGAAATTACTGGCATATTAGTTAAACCTGACGCAGCTCTCGCAATACTCCACTTGGGCATTGACAATCTACCTGTTAACTCACGTGTTGTAACTTTACATATCTTAATAGCAGCCAAAACGGTGATAGCAAGACACTGGACTAATACATTGGCTCCTAACAATTCAGAAGTTATTACCCTCATTAATACACAGTTCTCTTACGAGAAAATGTACTCTTACACAATATCACAATGTGAGAAATTCCATAAATCCTGGAAGATATGGGCTGATGGGAAATTCTTTGTTAATACTTAATGACAATCTATAACATGCTTTATTGTATGTACAATAACTATAACCTCATGTAGTTGTCAATTGTACAATGGCTCTCTTGGATCATAATTGTTCTAATTTTGTACTATGTCTAAACCCTTACTACTGAAAGCAATTTCACTTGTTTCTTTTTTATTTCCTTGCCCATTTCGTATGTTCTTCAAGTTAATATTTGTTACCTTGTTGATACCAATAAAAATGATTGCAACAAAGTTACTTAAATCCCCTTTCTGCTCGGTTTAAACTTTGTCGCCAAAAGCAGCATCCGCAGATGTCTAGAATTTTGTGAAGGTATGCACCGACGACCATGTAGCCGCCTTGAAAACTTCCGATATTTGTGCCTCATGAAGGAAGATAAAAGAAGTGCTCCGTAGCCGAGTAGAACGCGCCGTGACAGGGAAAGGTGGAACCGGACCTTTAATGGAATAGGCCTGAGTTACCGTCTGCCTAATCCATCTGGAGATTGTAGCAGAAGAAGCGACCAGCCCTTTCCTTGGTCCGTCCGTAATATACAAAAAGCGAGTCTGACCTCCGAAAGGACTCAGTAGCTGCCAGATACACCCAAATCGCACAAACCACATCCAAATTATGCAAAGCAAATTCCCTGGGATGAGCCAGCTTGGGACACAAGGAAGGCAAAACAATGTCCTCATTCAAATGTAAGTCAGAGACAACTTTGGGCAGGAATGGTGGACAGGGACGAAGAACCCCTTTATCCCTATGGACCACAAAATAGGGACTGCAACAGGATAATTCCACTAATTCGGATACCCTGCGGGCAGAGGTAATAGCCACCAAGAATGTTACCTTCTGGGATAAAATAGGCAAGGGAATCTCCCAAATATTCTCAAATGGAGGATTCTGGGGAATGGAAAGTACTACATTTAAATCCCATGGCGGCAAAAGAGACTGTAAAGGTGAAGCCACATGTCGAACCCCCTGAATGTAGTTACGAACTAAAGAGTGCATGGCTAGGGGTCGCCGAAAGAAGAAGATTGCCAGGGCAGACACCTGCCCTTGATGGTACTTGAGGTCAACTTCTGATCAACGCCCTGTTGAAGAAAGGTTAAGATCCGAGCAACAGAAAAGGATCAATATTTATGTGCTTCCATTTATTTGACTATTTAATGTGTTGTTTTATTCATCTATGAATTATAATTATAAAATAAATATTTTTTGATATATGTCTTGTACCATTTCAAGATTTATATCGGTTTCTGGTTGATTTGGCATAGGAGTGCTGACACACCGAAGGGGTTTGCTTAAATGCTGAAAATTCCCTCATTCTTGCACAATATAAATAGCACGAATTTTAGTAATATACCTCGGGATTGGGGACCCTTTATTTAATATTGTAAAATCAATGTGTAATTTGGTTGGTTTATATTTCCGCCCGTGTTATATCTTTTGTGTGGGCGGAAGTATCTTCGGCTATTCACAAGCCTAGTGTGGGCGGAAGTATCTTCGGTATTCATTAGCCCTGAATATTAGCATAAGGGGGCGTGCAATGTGAGCCAATTAGGCACCAGGAGTGTCAGCATTTGCCTATAATTCCGGACGCCGTGCCATGCGGTTCACGCCCTTTGAAGAAGTCGGAAATGACGAAACGCATCAGTGCGTGAGCCCTACGGCGACCGGAAGTACCCGGGTGACACCGACGGAGGCTTTGGAGGTCTTGGACACCAGCGTGGAGAGGGTAAGCTTGACCGATATCGCCCGCAAGTGCACCCATAGTACCGATACTGCATATTGCATTGACTGCTTGATTTTATACTTCGTTTGTGAGTGTATTTTATTTGGGTTTTGTGGCTAATAAATTGTGAAGTTTTGGAGGCAATATTACACTAGTGCGACCCCTTTTTGTTTCCCTATTCTGCTGCACTATCTGTTTTAGTGGAGAATGGTCGTGAGGAAAAGGGATATATGATACAGCTTAAGGATCGCCAGGTGATGATTGCCTAGACTGAAGAAAGGGTACCTACAGCTGATCCAGGAAGGACACGTGTGTGCATACACCTGTGAGCCTTTCCTATGAGAATAGGTGGGCCATATTTTCTGGTGAGTTGCCATTCCCACTATATGTCACAACGGTGGAGGAATATTTGTTTGGTGACTTCGATACACACTGGTGATCCCTACTTGGTGATGAGGGCTCTTGAAAGACCACTTACCCTTTTGAATTGATGTGGACATTTTTTATGAATCTCTGCATTTTAGCCTTTGGACTTTGTTTGAAGGACTATTCACAAACGTGTGTGATATAATGAAATGTTAGATCAGTTGTCTGCGCTACTAGTACTTTTTTCGCGATTCCATATGGGATTTTGATTGGAGTATATTTTGTATGATAGAAAAGGATCGAGGATGAGCGCCGTTTGACTCACACCAAGAAACATATGCTTTCATCATATGATGTTATATCTTGCTGGAAGACGACTTCCCCGCCTTCACCATACTAGGGATCACTGATCCAGATAGACCTCTATCCCTCAGTATCTGGCTTTCAATAACTAAGCCATTAAAAACCAGCGACTGTAAAGCAGGATGGTAGATCAGCCCTTGGGACAACTGGTCTTCTATAAGAGGAAGCCCCTAAGGGACATTTATGGCCACCATACTAATTGGAAGATTCTCGCCCCTGATTCCTTACAGGAATTGTGGAAGAAGCCTGAGCGGAGGATGATGCTGGCTTTATCGTGGCCCTTGGACGCCTGCGACATCTCTCAGAGGACCCCATGATCATGCTTGTGTATCCTCCTGTGGAGTCAAACCTGCTAAAGGAGCTGCATGTAGGACTATGCAAACATAACTGTCTTGAAGGGGGATACCATGAGACTCAGAACCTGTATGCAAATCGGAAGAGAGAACTGTCTGTGTAACAAGCAGCCGGTGAATCACGGTCTGTGGTTCCAGAAATTTGTCCAGAGGAAGGACCACCCTGGTCAGAATTAAAATCAGACCTAGGTAAATCAATTCCCTGGATAGGGATATGGGGGACCTTAGGTAGTTCAGACATCACCTGAACCTTTGCAGGAAACTAAATTCTGCACAAGGAGACTCAGCTTTGTCCCCCTTTCTGGGTACCCCCAAAAAAAACCTTTTGTGGATCTCCTGGGAAAGAGAAAATTGGCCCGTGGGTACATGTGACTGGAAATAAAAAAATGAGTAATTGAAAAAAAAAATCTTTATTGCAAAAAATAGCAGAAAAAATCATCAAGGTTGTGCGCGTAAAGCGCTATAACAAACTTCATTGGAAATCTTGAAATACATGTATAACATATAATACCATACATATAGATATTCATGGGAGTACAAAACATCTTAGTCTCAAAGATAAAAACATAATATATAATGTTAACATAGCATATAAATGTCATGCATGTAATCTGACGCGTTTCGCGAGTCACTGCTCGCCTCTTCAAAAGAGAATGCATTGGAAAAATAATAAATCTGAAAAAACGAAAGAAATAATAATTTCCCGTCGGACGGGTCCACCCCGAAATCGGCGTCATGCCGCACACCAGATGTCACGCCGGCGCTCTTGCGCGGCGTTATCACGTCTACGTGCCACACATCTACGGGTTATAGATGGGGGAGGTCCGCGTCTTTGCGTCCTCTCCCCCACGAGGCTGCAGATGCTTGTTTCTGCTCCACCTGTTGTATGACGTTAGGGCCCCACAGACGACATTTGCCGAATATGCCCATGGAAAGGATGACTCTTGGTATTTCTCTCCTTTCTTATCTTACACACGGCACCCGTTTTTCATTCACTTTACTTGGTAAGTACTTCTTTCTCAATTGCACTATTCCTCCTAATCCCTTATCTCGTGGGTCATTGGCACCCCTCACATACTATCTCATATCCTCACTCTACATAATCACCATGGTTGTTCCATTGCTGGATGTCAGCTTTGCCTCTTCTCTCCGTTTCTCTTTTTGCACTACCCTCATCTCTCACACTTTCCTTCACTCATTGTCACATTCTTTTCACTTCCACACTATTTACTCACTTCTTCCACAGCTTTCACTCATTGCCACATTCCTCATTACTTTACTGTACTAATCATACTAGTCCTTCCTGTACCGTGCATAATATCTGATCATTTATTTATTGTTCAATATACATGATATACTATATATATTATTTATACCCATAATTCGATTAATTCCAATTTTTATGACAGACATGGAAGGCTTATGACTTTACTCCACACATTTGTCACTTACCTCCCATGGGCCCCTCCGTTGCATTGTCGTCCGCTGGGACCCTTCAGCTCCCGGGCCAGACCTACACCACTGCTACCGCACGGAGATCCATTCTCTGATTCCAGTTTTACTGATGTGTGAGTATTGGGCACTCCAATGAGTTCCCCATGACTTACAGAATCTTTTCCAAACAATACTTTTTTGATTTACATTCCAATTATTTCTTTAGTTTTTTCAGATTTATTATTTTTCCAATGCATTCTCTCTTGAATAAGCGAGCAGTGACTCTCGAAACGAGTCAGTATACATGCATGACATTTATATGCTATGTTAACATTATATATTATGTTTTTATCTTTGAGACTAAGATGTTTTGTACTCCCATGAATATCTATATGTATGGTATTATATGTTATACATGTATTTCAAGATTTCCAATGAAGTTTGTTATCCTAGCACTTTACGCGCACAACCTTGATGATTTTTCTGCTATTTTTTGCAATAAAGATTATTTTTTCAATTACTCATTTTTTTGTTATTTCCAATCACATGTACCCACCTCATATAAAGTCCCACGGGCCAATTTTCTCTTTCCTTGTTGTTTGAGGATGGAGGTGGTCTACAGATGGCTCCAGACCAATTCCCCTTTTTGCTTTTGTGGATCTCCTTGGCACTCACCAAAGTCGTCCACAGGGCCAGAAACCAGGGAAGATGTCCCCCCCCATCCCAATAATGGGCGAGGGCAGACCTTCATGCTGAAGGGGTCTTGTCTGCGGGTCCAGAGAAGCTAGCTCTAGGCTTACCAGACCAAGGATGCTTGGAACCTCCTGGGGAAGATTTGAAAGATCTACTTCCCTTATTCTCCATCCCAGAAGCACAAGATAATTTTCTGTGCCAAGAAGGAGGTGCCCCTTCTGTGATGAGGCTCCTTACCTTTCCTAGACTAAGGCAGGAAGGTACGCTTGCCCCTGTGATGCCCTTGATAATGTCATCCAGGTAAGCCCCAAACAGGCGATCGCCTTGAAAGGGCAGATCAATGAGAGCTTTCTTAGAGGCTTGGTCTGCGGACCAATTCTTAAGCCACAGCATGCGCCTAATCACCACCGCTGAAACAAACATTGGACAGCACAGGAGCTGTATCCAAAGCTGCATCACAAATAAATTGTAGCCCATGGACCAACTGGTCTGATAAATCAACATAAGCAGCAGGGACCTGCTCACCCCACAGACGCTGGCGCAAAAGCTTGGCCCATTCAGTTAGGGTCTGAGACACCAGGGCTGAGGCAAAGACTGGCCGCAATGTCGAACAAGCCATAGTAAACATGCTGCAAGCCACAGCCTCTGCTTTCCTGTCAGCCGGGTCTTTAAAGGATGGGGATTCCTCTACTGGGATCATGGCAGGTTTGTTCAACCTGTAAACAGGAGGGTCCATCACTGGTGGACTAGTCCATTTTGTTAAAAGTGACTCCTCAAAAGGGTAACGTACAGCAAAACGTTTGGGAACCACAAAGGGTCATTTTGGTTGTTCCCATCCCTTACAGGAAAATCTGTCAAAAAAAGGGACATAAGGAAACACCTTTGGAGAGCGAAGCGACTTATGCGTACCAAATGACACAGCCACGTCTGTTGCTACAACAGCTACATCCTCCATTCTGAAAGTCTCTCGCACTGCAGTGATAAGTGCGTCTACCAGCGCTTTTTAATTTGCTGCTGTGACCATGGAGGAATCATCCTCCCTATCAGATGGATGTGAGGGTGTGATTGTGATATTAGGCCCCCCTGGACTGGTTGAAGGTGGGGGGGGGGGGGGGGGGAGTCCACAGCGGCATCAGGCTCAGAATCAGATGAGACAGACTGAGCAGAGAAAGGTGGGGGACGCTTCCTCCTGGGCCTTTGCCCACATGCCACTTCCACATGGGACACTAAGGACTGCAGGACTGCCATCAGATGTCACCCTGAGGCGCCATAAGAAAAGGAAGACCTTGCAGTACAAAAACAATCTTTTGGCACCACTAAGGGATCCCCCAAGGCTCAAGATACCTACAGTGGGGATCGAAAGTTTGGGCACCCCAGATAAAAATTTGTATTAATGTGCATAAAGAAGCCAAGGAAAGATGGAAAAATCTCCAAAAGGCATCAAATTACAGATTAGACATTCTTATATGTCAACAAAAGTTTGATTTTTATTTCCATCATTGACACTTTCAAAATTACAGAAAACAAAAAAATGGCGTCTGAAAAAGTTTGGGCACCCTGCAGAATTTATAGCATGCAATGCCCCTTTTGCAAGGCTGAGACCTGCCAGTATCATGGATTGTTCTCAATCATCATCTGGGAAGACCAGGTGATGTCAATCTCAAAGGTTTTAAAATGCCCAGACTGATCTGACCTTGCTCCAACAATCAGCACCATGGGATCTTCTAAGCAGTTGCCTAGAAAACTGAAACTGAAAATAGTTGACGCTCACAAAGCTGAAGAAGGCTATAAGAAGATAGCAAAGCGTTTTCAGATGTCAAAATCCTCTGTTCGGAATGTAATTAAGAAATGGCAGTCATCAGGAACAGTGGAAGTTAAAGCAAGATCTGAAAGACCAAGAAAAATATCAGACAGAACAGCTCGCAGGATTGTGAGAAAAACAATTCAAAACCCACATTTGACTGCACGATCCCTCCAGAAAGATCCGGCAGACACTGGAGTTGTGGTACACTATTCCACTATAAAGAGATACTTTTACAAATATGCTCTTCATGGAAGAGTCATCAGAAGAAAACCTCTTCTACGTCTTCACCACAAAAATCAGCGTTTGAACTTTGCAAATGAACATATAGACAAGCCTGATGCATTTTGGAAACAAGTTCTGTGGATCGATGAGGTTAAAGTTGAACTTTTTGGCCGGAATGAGCAAAGGTACGTTTGGAGAAGAAGGGGCACAGAATTTAATGAAAAGAACCTCTGTCCAACTGTTAAGCATGGGGGTGGATCAATCATGCTTTGGGGTTGTATTGCAGCCAGTGGCACAGGGAACATCTCACGAGTAAAAGGAAAAATGGATTCAATACAATTTCAGCAAATTTTGGATGGTAACTTGATGCCATCTGTGAAAAAGCTGAAGTTAAAGAGAGGATGGCTTCTACAAATGGATAATGATCCTAAACACACCTCGAAATCCATGGGGGATTACATCAAGAGGCGTAAACTGAAGGTTTTGCCATGGCCTTCACAATCTCCTGACCTCAACATAATTGAAAATCTATGGATAGACCTTAAAAGAGCAGTGCGTGACAGAAAGCCCAGAAATCTCAAAGAACTGGAAGGCTTTTGTAAGGAAGAATGGGCAAAGATACCTCAAACAAGAATTGAAAGACTTTTGGCTGGCTAGAAAAAGAGTTTACAAGATGTGCCAAAGGGGGCAGTACAAGATATTAACTCTGCAGGGTGCCCAAACTTTTGCAGATGCCATTTTTTTGTTTTCTGTTATTTTGAATGTGTAAATGATGGAAATAAAATCTAACTTTTGTTAAAATATTATAAGAATGTCTAATCTGTAATTTGATGCCTTTTGGAGATTTTTTCATCTTTCCTTGGCTTCTTTATGCACATTAATACAAATTTTTACCTAGGGTGCCCAAACTTTCGATCCCCACTGTATCAGCAGAGAGAGAGATAACCGGGACCCCCGGGGACTCATTCTACCGATCAGGGGAGCGCCGAGAATTCAGACCCAACATCACCATGGATGCCATCCCTGTTCATAGGTCCCGAGCACAGAAAGAGGAAACTGAGGAGGAAGAGGAGGAGCTTCGGGATCCCCACGAGGCTTCGGTCATCTTCAGTGTCTCCCGGACTTAGTGAAAATGGCCCCCTGTGACATCATCGGACTACACAAACATAGCCGCCAGCTGGAGACCAGCCAGACCAAGGGAAAATGGCCATCAACTACAGATGCTGAAGCATGCTGCCAAGATTTTTCCTGCACCCTTTGCAAGGGGACCCCCCTGAAGGTAGGACACACGTTAGGGGAGACTCCGTTGTGCACTCTGCACCGGTCTCTGCACTGGGATCCCCCTGCACTATACCCACACTGCAAACAGTAGGGCATGCACCTAGGGTCTTCTACACTGGGACCCCTCCAGACTACCGGGGCAGGACATACACTATCCCAGGACCCTTAGACAGTGGGGATAGCGGGGGAGACCCCAGGGGTCTCCGCTGCATCATCTGCCCTGGGTCCCCCACCAGATTCCAGGTCCAGACAGGGTAGAAAGGAAGTGGGGAAAGCCTAGCCCACTGAGGGATTAAAGGAGGGAACCCACAGGCAGGTCCGATCAGCCCATGTCCACTCCAAAAAACAGCCAAAAGGGGAGAGGGAGGACTGTACTTACCATTCCATGGTGCGGGTAATGCTCCAGACAGAATCCTTGCCACCAAAGTAGGGGAGCTGTCGGCCAAGGGATTGCTGCGACTCAGACTCATGCCCAGCCGTAAGCAGCCCTGCTGGACCTTTAACTCGGGGGCCAGCCTCTGTAAGTGAGGCTATGTCGCGGCCGACCTAGCGTGTAGCTGCTGTCTGCAGGCTGGGCTGGGGAGACCCCTGGATCTAGATTATCCGGCCGGTCGCCCAGCCAGACAGGTGACAGTAGATCCACCGAGAGAAAAAACACAAAAAAGATGTAAGGAAGGAGAAAAAATTGCTAGGACCAGAGATCCCAGCTGGGAGCCTAGGTACTTACTCCTGCCTAGACAGATAAAAACGGATTCAGAGAGGGGGGTTATATACAAGCTGAGGGCGGCCCATGGGCGTAGTCAGGTGTTTTTGTTCCGCCTAGTCCTACTCCTGGAGAAGGCAATATAACCCAGTTGTAATGATTTATGGAACGCTGTATCCGTCGATGAACGAAAGAAAAAGGGATTTTTATTACACAAAATGTTGGCTTACTGTGCAAACTTCCCACTGGACCTCATGCAACTTGGATTCTGTGCCTCTCTGCCCTTCCTTCAGACTCTGGGACCTTAATTTCCAAATGAAATGCAAACATTTTCCACAGTCCATGATGATTGGGGGAGCCATATCATCTGCTGTTGTTTGTCCACAGTTTCTTATCAAGTCCAAAGTCAGCGCAGCCCTCTAGCAGAAAATTCTAGAGAACTTCAGGTTTCCCTCTGCTGACCAGCTTTATGGAGAAGCAGATTTCATTTTCCAGAAGGACTTGGCACCTGCTCACACTGTCAAAATTACAATACCTGGTTTAATGATCATGGTTTCACTGTGCTTGATTGGCCAGCCAACTGGCCTGACCTAAACCCTATAGAGAATCTGTGGGGTATGGTCAAGAGGAAGATGAGAGACATCAGACCCAACTAGGCACACGAGCTGAAGGCCAACCAGCAAAGCAACCTGGGCTTCCATAAAACCTCAGCAATGCCACAGGCTGTTTGCCTCCATGCCACGCCGCACTGATGCAGTAATTCATGCAAAAAGGAGCCCCGACCAAGTATTGAGTGCATACTATACTGTACAAGCTTTTTTAGTAAGCCAACATTTCTGTATTAACATTTTTAAACTTCACACTGCACTACACACGGAGTGCAGAGTTCAGGCTATTTCCACAGCTGCTTATCTCGGCCTTCCTCCATCCATATCTAACTTTCCTCCCTGTTCAACTCTGATCTCTGCATGCAATCCCCCCTCCACTGCCCCCATTCACTACCCACCTCTTTAAAATGTTCCACCATCTTCCACGTGTCTTACTTTTGTTGCTGTATTAAGCTGAAGCACCCAGATGGTTCTAGTACCTCCCTGTACACTGTAGGTGGATTCACCTCTCACTTGCAGAAAGATCATCCAGTGGGGATGTTGGCATCCGCAGTGAAACCCGGGCTCCTTCATTTTCCTTGTCCCCATCCTGCACTCAGTGGGAGTCGCTCAGGAGATCATATCTGGGGGAGACAAACTGTCACTTTTAAACATAGAAGCCAAACCTCTGTGTTTACAAGGGATAGTGGCGAGCAGAGAGCCTGAGCCTGAGGTGGTGGAACGGAGTTACACCAAGTTCCAGCTGAAAAAAAAAGAAGCTATATATACATACAGAGAGGGAATATATATATATATATATATATATATATAATTTTTTTTGTACACACACAAATATACATACACATTATACACAGCTATTAATGTCTAAACCTCTGGCAACAAAAGTGATTACACCCTTAAGTGAACATGTCCAAATTGGGCCCAATTAGCCATTTTCCATTCCCTGGTGTCATGTGACTCGTTAGTGTTACAAGGTCTCAGGTGTAAATGGGGAGGAAGGTGTTATCAGTTTGGTTTTATTGCTCTCATTCTCTCATACTGGTCACTGGAAGTTCACCATGACACCTCATGGCAAAGAACTCTGAGGATCTGAAAAAAAATAATTGTTGCTCTACATAAAGATGGCCTAGGCTATAAGCAGATTGCCAAGATCCTGAAACTGAGCTGCAGGACAGTGGCACACTGCATCAAATTTGTCTGCGTGCATGTCATCCCAGAAGAAATCCCCTTCTAAAGATGATGCACAAAGCCACAAAAAAGTTTGCTGAAGACAAGCAGATTAAGGACATGAATTACTGGAACCATGTCCTGTGGTCTGATTAGACCAAGATTTAAAAAAGTATTTATTTCAGATGGTGTCAAGCGTGTGTGGTGGCAACCAGGTGAGGAGTACAAAGACAAGTGTGTCTTGCCTACAGTCAAGCACGGTGGTGGGAGTGCCATGGTCTAAGGCTGCATGAGTGCTGCCGGCACTGGGGAGCTACAGTTCATTGAGGGAACCATGAATGCCAACATGTACTATGGCATACTGAAGCAGAGCATGATCTTCTCCCTTCGAAGACTGGGCCAAAGGGCAGTATTCCAACATGATAACAACCCAAAACACACCTCCAAGACAACCACTGCTTTACTAAAGAAGCTGAGGGTAAAGGTGATGGACTGGCCAAGCAGATCTCCATACCTAAACCCTATTGATCATCTGTGGGGCCTCCTCAAATGGAAGGTAGAGGAGCGCAAGATCTCTAACATCCACCAGCTCCGTGATGTCGTCATGGAGGAGTGTTAGAGGACTCCAGTGGCAACCTGTGAAGCTCTGGAGAACTCCATGCCCAAGAGGGTTAAGGCAGTGCTGGAAAATAATGGCAGCCACACAAAATATTGACACTTTGGGTCCAATTTTGACATTTCCATTTAGGGGTGTACTCACTTTTGTTGTCAGCGGTTTAAACATTAATGGCTGTGTGTTGAGTAATTTTGAGGGGACAGCAAATTTACACTGTTATACAAGCTGTACATTCACTACTTTATATTGTAGCAAAGTATAATTTATTCAGTATTGTCACATGAAAATATAAAATATTTACAAAAATGTGAGGTGTGTACTCACTTTTGTGAGATACTGTGTATATATATATATATATATATATATATATATATACACACACATATATACATATATATACACACACACACACACACACAGAACCTAAAACCATCCCATTTTACTGTCTCTGATGGACAAAGCCACCAGTTCACTTTTCTGTAGGGACCCTTTGCAACATACACAGCCCAGTGCTCCCCCACGACCCAGCCGCCTGAGATTGCTGTGTATTATTTAAACTGCTAAGAAAATTGAAAATTACTCAGGGCTGTGCATGCTCCTCCCACTCCCATGTGCCAGCGCTTAGACCTTTCAGTTGGCCACTCAGGCACAATTCACCAAGTTGTGTGGAAGCAGCTTAGTGTTTTATCAGCCCACATAACAGAAGCCCCAGTTTTTTTCTCTGGGTTTTGGCAGCTAAAAGGGTGCAGAGGAATGCCAAACAGATAGGTTAATGCCCCTTATGGTTTTTTAAGTGAACCTGCTGTTTTACCCAGTATGGGTAAAGTATAGGTTTAGTTTAAATAGAACTTCATGGCTAGAATTATGTATTACATGGCATCAGGACAATATCCCCCCGGACATTATCCCCCGGGCAATATCCCCTGGGTGGTGTAATGTAAGGATGCTCTCCATTTCCATCAGAATATTCTATTTATTTTATAAAAGTACCCCTGCTTGAAATCTCTACTTTAACAATGAGAGCAGAGTCACTGCTTATCTGAAATACACAATCATATTGCTCCAAAAGGGCTTGTATGTTAAACCAGGTATCACACATATGTAAAAATGATCCATTATATCTGTCACACATCAGGGATAAGGATGAGGAGCTCTTCATGATATTGTAAACCTGGGATTTGTACCATCAAGTAAAACAGAGGTAAAAAAAAACTTCTTCAAAAAAATAAAAATGGAAGTTTCATTTAACTTATATCCACCTCGTTGCTTAAATAAAAAAGAAAAAAAATAGCTCACCCTGGTTTTCGACACTTACACAAGACATGGGTGACATCAAGGTGCTTCCTGGGAGCTCTAAGTTCTGCAACAATATGCTCCAGCCCATTACAGGAGCACATTTTTAGCAGGACTTCAAGTGCCCTCTCACCTAGAAGGCATGGGAATGTCACTAGCACCTCCTGGAAAGTGTCAATAAGGTAAGTTTGCTTAAACTATTTTTCAATGGCTTTTGATCATTTAGGAACTGTGAATACAGCACACTTTCCATTTTCATGGAAGCTCAACTTCAAAGAGCATCTCCAGAGACAGAAAAAAAAACAACGCTTTCCCTCCCCATTTCCTTGCACCAAACAGGTACATTAAAAAAAAAAAAAAAAAAAAAAAAAAAAAAAAAAACACACTTTAAAGCCTTAACTACTTACAAAACTGTATCCTTAACAGGCCAGGCTTTTTTTATTTTGTTCCCTTCCACAGTGCCCATGTTTCTATCTGGGGATGTGGATGCAGCTACTGGGTCCGCACCCCACAGGGTCCTGTAAACATGGCAGGAAGCGGACACAAGTTGGCTTAGCTTTAGGAACCTTTTTCTGCATTTTACAGTCTTTTTATTTTTTTAATAGAGGGGATGGAAGCAGGGTGTTAACTTCTAACAGAATGTGCTTTAATAGTATAATTAAAAGGTTGTCTTTTTTTAAGCTGAAAGAGTGGTGAGAGGTGAGAAACTATGTCAGGTCCTCTTTGCTGTCTGTGTCCCTGTTAGGGAGCTTCACTCTCTCAAATGGTCCTAATCACTAATGTCATGGGGAAAAAAGTGAGGGTAAGGCCAGGTTCACACATATGCGAATTGGATGCGGGCTTCCTAGCATCCAATTCCCATGACAGGAGAGAGTGACCGGCACTAAATGGAGCCGGTTCAAACAGCTCCGGGACAGCCGTAGTTCACATTTCAAAATATCTTTCGTTCTGATTCAGGTGCAAATTCAGGCATAAATTTGGATCTGATTCGCGCCTGAATCTCACCGACGCAGGGAAGGACCAGACCCCATGCTGTGAACCGTGGCCGAAGCATAAGTGAACCCAGCCTTAATCAAAATGTGAAGATGAACTCCAGGAAAGTGACAAAAACAACCCTTGCAGTGTCCTCACTCCCCAAAAATTAGATATACTTTAAATATTTTGACTGAACAATGAAATAAAACATTATCTATGCTGTCAATGATTTAACTTTAATCTTTTTTTTTAACCAAATGTAATAGGATACTGCAAATGAATGTAACTTATTCATGCTACTTGCTTTTTCTACAATGGGAAAGATGAATAGGCCTTAAACAAACCAACAGCATCATGGAACTACGTTTTATAACACATACACATGTACTTCATAGCGGTCTAATGGGGCACAAGATAAACATTTGAAGTTTTAACAGCTAGAAATAAAACATTTTTCAATAATTTTGTTCTGTTTTTTTTTTTGCCCATCAACATGGCCTAACTGGTTGAACCATCTTTTTTTCCTTATAGAAAAATCTTTATATTTTAGGAGCAGAAATTTCAGAGGTATTCTTGCAAAAAGTAAAGCGAAACAGCCGATTACTTTCATGAAGAAAATTTCTTTACAGAACAATCAGACTCTAAAAATCATGTATAGAGATTAGTCATAGCAAGACTGGAAGCTACAATCTCAAAGAAGGGAGAAAAAAAATCCACTTGAAAGTAGCATCTGCCCTGAAATCTCTGGAGTTCAGTGTTATTTTATAAAACCTGAAACCAGCAGAATATATCTATGGGCTATGGAGCAATTTAGCAGGCTGGCAAATGAGATGTGAAACCCCAAAACCCCCAGCTGTCTGCTCAGGAGCTATCAGTGATGAGTTCATCTCAGTGCTAGGACATCTGCAGCAACAGTGCTCCCAGCAAGTACACTCTATATAATGTGCTGCAAAAAAGTGAGAATAAAGTAAAATATATTCAAACTATACTACTACTGCAATATTTGTGCTTCCAATAAGAATTAAAAAAAAAAAAGGCAAGTAAATCAGTGGCTAAAGCATCATAGATTATTGAAGCACAATCCCAACTGTTTTTTATCCGTTACACTAACAGAATACAAACTAAAAGGTGATTCGGGTTCTGTATGTCTGATCTCTGAAAACCTTCAAAGATCTCTCCTTGATCTCAGCAAACACAGCAGTGAACAACGTTATTTATGCATTAATTTATCTTTTTCATCAAGGGCGGCTTATGTGGTCTTTACTGACTTTGGTATCTTATCATCGCTGTAGCATTATATGCACTTGTAACAGGATAATGGATCTCGCCTTACAATGCCTACAAACTCAGCCCAGAGCCTCGTAAAACAAACAGTCATAAACGCCCCCATCACAGCCCAAATCTTAATGAATAAAAATGAATATTTTGTCAAATAATAAAGTGACAGGTTTATTTGGAGAGCAGACAAGAGCATATAGAAAAAAAGTATAGCTGCTTCCAGTCTGTAGGAATGCTGCCATCTATCTGCAACTCAGCAGAAAGCATCTGTTTTAGAAACCACAAGAAACACATGCAATATTGCTTAGTTTATGGAAAATCAAAAGACTGGAAATAACGGTAAAGGTGAATATGAGAAGCATGAACTCACTTTCAATCTGTCTCATCTTGAAAAAAAAAAAAAAGAAAAAAAACACAATACTCTAAACAAAAAAATAATATGAAAACGAAAACAGGGCCTCAAGCAGTTGTCTTTGCTCATGCCAGTTGTCATGCCTAAATTCTGTTGCCCCATGATTCTTTGCTTTGACACTGAGATCTGCACAGCCACCAGAGATAATTATTTCACCTTCAGGCCATCAGGCACTCCGTTTTGATCACAGAATGAAGTACTCGTTTTCTTATACGCCATCTACAAATGTTGGTTAGAGGAAGTAGCAAATATATATATTTTTTTTTTCCCACTTTGTTTTTGTACTTTTTTTTTTTTTAAATACATGTTTAAAAAAAAAAAAAAAAAGAAAAAATAGTAATCTAAGGATATTTTTTACGCTGCAAAGGATTACATGATAATATATTAATCACATAAAAGCATTGCAAAAATAACTTCTGTTTTAAAATCAGAGAGCCTGGAAAAAACAAGATACATGGCTAATACGAAGGAACAAAATTAACAGAACATAGACTTCTTTTTGGGTTTTAGCCAACAGCAATCCATTAGATAATGTACAAAGGGGCTTAAACTGTAACAAAGAGGAGTGGATACTAAGAGCAATAAAACTCCTTGTTTCATGTCCACAGTGTGGGCTGAAGTTAAAACCTGCCTGGTTGTGCAGAGCAAAACCTATACATTTCTTTGATTTGGCTTTCTAAATAAAAAATAAAAATAAAGAACGATCACTATCAAGGGTTAATAAAACACAGAGTAGGAAAAGAATGTCTTTCAACCAAAGGTAACCAAGAGTAAAGTATGACAGACATAAATGGTAGTTTGGGGGACTACACTAGATTTTCCTAGTCACTCTAGTTTATGGGAATGCATGTTCACCACAAAAGGTGTACAATAGCAAACAGTACAATAATAATTTTGTGTTAGCATATCTATTAAATAATAAATGATTATGTACAATTTCAGATACCCCAATACAGAAAACCCAAGCTGGAATGATAGCTGGGGAGGGGGGAATTACTCTAAACTGCAATATATTTTTGGCAACAGATACGTTTTTGTATTTTACGTGGTTATAATTTTTGTGACGGCATTTACCAAAACAGCACCTTGCATAACCATCCCTATGAATAAAAAAACTGGTACAGATGCCCATGATAAAAAAGTATATTGACCCCAATTGTACTCCTGGTGCAAGTCAGATTACATTATCATGATAGTATATAGGACTATGACAACACTGCCACCTATGCCAAGTTATGTCACTTTCCTTGAATGATCTAAATGATTGTTCATTCTGCAACAGTTATAGCTCCTGATGTTGAGGTGAGGCTCCCCTTCAAAACAAGTGTCTCTGGTTCCAGCTTCTGTTTTTATGCTAATTACAGATTCTACTCCGCAAAAAAAAAAAAAAAAAATGGCAATTTTTATATACTTCAAAGCGGAAAATGTATGTGTGTAATAAGGGCTCTGTAAACAGAATATGATTTGGTAATGCTGTGATTACACTGCAAAAAAACTATCTGTGAATCAATTTGCAGCTGCGCTTAAGCTTATCTATGCTGGAGAGGTTAAAAGGACATTGAAATATGCAGCTAAAATAAGCTTTTCCCTGCACACTGGTGGATCTGGTTAATTGTATTTAGCACAGTTTCTGTGCTGGTTGAGGTAAACAATGTCCTAAAGCAATGCACTAAGCAACATTGGCGTTCTAGCATAAGATTAAAGGAAGGGGTCAGCACATTCCCATAACATTACTGGCTTGCTATCCCCACATAATGTATGTTCACACCACTCCCCAGAGTTTCCGAAAAACGAAGCCATCCTATTGGTGCAGCGCACCTGGGAATTTCTGCACAACTAAAAAGCCTTTGGCAAAATACCTAGTCAATATCATACTGATGTTTGTGTGTGAGAGAAATCAAATTATTAACAAAGCTTATACATAAATCAAAAAGGGTTTCATGAAAACCATAGCTTAGAAAAGACATTGCCAGGTCTAGGTGGAAAAATAAGAGATAAGCCGACGGTAAGATCACAATGTGCAGGTTAAATTGAATTTGAACATTAAAACTTATCTGGAGAGTACTTTAAGGATTAGCAGGACTATTCTCTGCTCTTCCAAAGGCTACATTTTGCTATTTTAACTGGCAATTATCCTTGTCAAGACAACACTGGTCTATGGTATGTGGGAAGGAAGAGACAACAGAAATAGAAGTCACTGAGAAATATACAGTACAAACAAAAAAAAAAACCTGAATATTGCAGGCAAAGACTACAAATAAATTATTTATTTCCACTCATTACCGTTGACCTTTCAGAATTTACATGTTGCCTCATTTCCCTTACTCGCATTTGAGATAATCATGCCCTCAGTTTCTCGAGTATAAATAATATATAGGCAGTCATCCTGTGTGAGCCTTTGTTTGTGCAACAGTGTCCTCAGATAAACAATGAGACCAGCCTAGCTGTGTTGTTCTCCTCGGTTATCGCTTCCATATAAAGAGCAAGAAATCGGAAGTTTCCAGGAACATCTGCATACTACATATAAAATCATTAATAAAAACACCCAATAATAAAGGCTTACATAAATATATAAATATTATGCACTAAATATTATGCACTACTAAACCGGCCAGAAGCGTGTTTAATTACTTGCATTACAAAGGATATATATATATATATATATATATATCTCCACACACACTATATATATATATATATATATATGCACATACATACACACACACACACATACACATTTATTCAAACATTAGATGTAGACAGCATGATACAAGCATGTACAAGATTCTATATTGCCTAAAATAGGGAAAATGTGCATAAATAAAACAAGCATGTTCTAAATCTTTGGATTGCACTGCTGCACTTACTTAAATTATTTAGCATCACTGAATACACTGAACTTTTCAATGGAGATATATCTCTATATATATATATTTTTTTTTTTTTACAAGGAAGTGTGGCAGCCATTGGTCACCCCCTGCCATTGCTCTTCTAGCACATTCTAGGAGTGTGTTCATGAGGTAAAATGTAGGCCGTGTTAACCTTTAATGTTAACCCGTTTTTAGCGAGCAGTCTTTGTGGTATGGCCCAGTGTTTGACCAGTCAGGCCTGAAAAGGCCTTTATAAACCACTTGCTGAACCATTCTAAGTTTTCAGTTAACTAACCATGTGAAGACAGAAAGTATATGGCCAGTAAGGTGCCTAAGAAAAGTTAAATCTACCATCTACACATGTTGTGTCTTTACTTTTTTGTTTTTACTTAATTTGACACTAAAGTCTGTCTTAAAAAATATTTTAAAGTATGTATTCTTAACTTGAAAAGTACTATTGCTCTTTTTTTTTTTTTGCTCCTGTGATTTGACTTTTATTTTAGAGAGTGGCTACATTCATTCTCCATGGTCCCACTGTATGCAAGACTGTAGTCACCCTCTCTTGCTCTCTCCCAAGATAGACTCTAAACTATGGGGTTGCAAAGAGCAGTGCACATGCTGAAATTCAAGTTTTGTAATAGATAAGAAGTGTATGCAAAGGAAAGTTGGGGTTTCTTTAAAGTGTGTCAGGGAAATGATTGTATATCACTGCTGAAAAACTATAGTTGAAAATTATGAGACATGTGAGGTGCATATATATTTTTTGTGGCATAATGAAAAGATGCATGCCATCTGCAAATACAATGTATCCTCCACCAGCTACAATTTTATATCAACCAGTATTATATCTGGTAAAGCAGGCACAATTTATATGACTGCCAAGGGGGAAAAAATGGCACAATAGCAACACTTTCATTTCAGCCCTCATCCATTGCAAAATGAAACATATATTCCACAGCTAAACAAATACAAAGTATTCATAAAGGGTGCAGAAAGTGTTGCATGTAATTAAGTCAAGTTGATTTGTATTTGGATTTCAGTACCCCATGCAATCTAATCTCAACACAAAATAAAAATTGACTATCTACATAAAAAAACATTTAAAATCCTCTGAGATCAAAGCAAACCGATAGTAACTTGAATGGCTGGCATTTTACTCCCACATAGAAAATGATTGTTTTAAACATTAAACAAAAAATATACTTAAAAAGTAAAAAAAAAAAAAAAAAAAAAAATGTATTTATGGATGGAGGAAATGTTGCTATGCATGGCTGGAAAAGATCAATAAAACTTTTTTAAAGGCACAAGAATCACAATTTAAATCTCATACGTATAATCAAATATTAAAGTATGCATGAGAATAATAATCAAAATGGTTATTTAGTGCCCGCTTCATATTCTATTCTGAAATACAGCAATGCAGAAAATTAAAAACAAACTGCAAATCTAGTCAGGAAAAGAAACTGAATATTTATAAGTAAAATATAGTTTTCATTGTATAAGCCTGCAAATAAGATATCTTGTTGCTACGGTAATATATGACATTATAGCTTGCTAAGAAGTTACATTTCATCACCTACTATTATGTATAAAACACGTTTTTGTTTAGCGCAAGAAAGAATTCACATTCTCTAAAGAAAATACAGATTCCCCCTGTAAACACATCTACTTTAGACTCCAAAATACATTTCATCCCAAGATTCTTAACTGGACTATAAAAAACTGAATTCTAAACCGGACTACAAAAATTTGTAAGCAAGAGCAAGTGAGACTAAACACAGCACACAATTTCAAAAAACATATTGCTAAAAGAATGATGTACAGAATGCAAAATATCACCTGATGCTGTAGGTTATAAACGTCTACCATGACTGATTTTTCATGATCTTGTTTATGTTGGCTATTACCTAAAGATGTAACGCACAAGATGTACAGAGGGCCTATAGAAACTACTGCTTATACAATATACATAGCATACCAGCAGATATACCATAGTAGATGACTGTACAGGAATCGCAACTCCTTCAATAGCTATATTGCACTAAAGTTTACATATTACTGAAGTGATGTATATCATTGTTTGACTTTAAATCAAATCTAAAAAAGATTAAGAAAAATAAATAGCACACTACAGTGCATATATTTAGACCAGTGTTTCTCAAGTTCGGTCCTCAGGGCACACTAACAAGCAAGGTTTTAAGTATTACCTTGGGGAGCTGCAGACTAGAATACTGCAATCACTGAGCAGCAAATGATATCACCTGTGATGTATTTCAGTTTTCTTGCAAACCTGGCCTGTTAGGCTGGCCATACACTATACAATTTTCTTATTCAATTTCCTTTAGATTTACCTTAACCACTCTAGAACCGCTCACAGTAATACTACTGCGGCAGAGTGGTTCGTTATCGTCCAGCGACGTAGTATTAACGTCGTTGGACTCCTCCCCTTCTGGGCGGCGCTTGCGCGCCGCCGGAGGCTCGCTCCCGCTGTTTTCATTCACAGCGGGAGTCGGGCCAGGGGAGGAGCAGCGGCGATCGCCGCTGCTCTTACCCGATCGTCGGGGATCGAGTCTGGAGATCCGCCCGCTGTGTGTAAACACAGCGGGCGGATCTCCATAGTGACAGGGAGTGACAGATCGGACTGTTCAGCATAGCTGGACATCCGATCTGTCCATGACTCACACAGTCACCTCCCCCTCTACACGTCAGTAAGCACCAGGCATACATTAACCCCTCCCTCTCCAATAAAATTAACCCCTTCCCTGCCAGTGTCATTTTTACAGTAACAGTGCATATTTATAGCACTGATTACTGCAGTAATGTCACTGGTACCCCCAAAAGTGTCAAAAATGTCAGTCAAGGGTCCGATCTGTCTGCCGCAATGTCGCAGTCCCGCAAAAAAAAAAATCGCAGATCGCCGCCATTACGCGTTAAAAAAAAAAACACCAAAAATGACAGAAATCTTTCCCTTTGTTAGTAAACGCAATAACTTTTGCGCAAACCAATCAAAATACGCTTATTGCGATTTTTTTTACCAAACATATGTAGCATAAAACAAATTGGCCAAAAATTTTTAAAAAAATTGGTTTTTACATCTTTTTTGGGGGGAATTTCATATAAAAAAATGTTAAAAATATTGTTATTTTTTCAAAATAAACGCTTTTTTTTGTTTATAGCGCAAAAAGTAGAAATCGCACAGGTGATCAAATACCACCAAAAGAAAGCTCGGTTTGTGGGAAAAAAAAGGACGTAAATTTAGTTTGGGTACGGCGTCGCACGACCGTGCAATTGTCAGTTGAAGTCGCACAGCGCCGAATCGCAAAAAGTGGCCTGGACGGAAGACAGCAAAATCCTCCGGTGGTAAAGTGGTTAAACTACGTAGTGCAAGGGCCTGCCTGACTGCATACAAATTGAAAGTGTTTAGGTTTGACTCTATATTACATGGTTTTGGTAAATCTAAAGGAAAGTTGAACAAGAAAATTGTATAGTGTATGGCCAGCCTTAGTGTGCCCTGAGGACGGGAGTTGAGAAACACTGATTTAGACAACAGAAAACTAAACCAAAACATGTGCCCCGAAGAGTCAGCAGAACTAATATGAAAATAATTTAAAAATAATCTAAGAATGTGAATAAACCATGTGTAATATTAAAAGAAGAGTAGAAAGGAGTGGCCAATTCTTGAGCAGTTCAAAGTTACAAAGGGGGTTATTTAATAAAACTGGAGAATACAAAGGTCTGGTAAAACTCTGCAGAGAAACCAATCAGCTTCCAGGTTTTATTTCCAAAGCTTAATTGGACAAACTGAAGTTAGAAGCTGACTGCTTACTCAGCTGCACCAGTTTTAGTAAATCCCCCCCCCCCCCCCATAGTGACAGACAGAAAAATGGATTTTTGTAAAATCTTACCGTAAAATCCTTTTCTCTTAGCTCATCGACAGACGTAGTCCTCGGTGATACACCACCTTCGGGTTATGTTACCTCCGCAGGAGCAGGACTAGACAGGAAATTAAAAAGCTCTGGCCACACCCTAGGGGCAGTCCCAGAGGGTATATCCTCTCTCTCTCTGCCTCAGCAAATCAGTTATGTGAAAAAGCAGTGCTTAGAGAATTTAACCCAACCCAACTCCAAAACAGAGGGGCGGGGACTACGTCTGTCGATGAGCTAAGAGAAAAGGATTTTACGGTAAGATTTTACAAAAATCCATTTTTCTCTAGCGCTCATCGACAGACGTAGTCCTCGGTGATACACCACCTTCGGGACGTCCCAGAGCAGTATCACAACTGAGGGGTGGGAAAATGGAAATCAAATCCCAATCTAGAAGGCCCAACCGGTGCCAACTAGAAGTTTACAATGCTCATCCTAAATGATGAGACTCAACAAAAAAATTTTTCAAACAGAAAAAAACCCTCGAGGTAGACCACCGGTCTCCTCAAATTGCGGCCTGCAAAACCTTGCGGCCAAATGAGGCATCCGCCGATGCCGTCACATCAATTTTATAGAATTTAGTAAAGGTATGTACCGACGACCAAGTGGCCGCCTTACATACCTGGACCACTGACGCCTGATGGCGAAAGGCCCAGGAAGTACTGAGCACTCGAGTGGAGTGCGCCCTAACAGGGAACGGAGGACTCTGACCCTTAATAGAATAAGCCTGTACCACCGTTTGTCTAATCCATTTGGCAATGGTCGCGGCAGATGCAGGCAAACCCTTTCTGGGGCCATCCGTGATCACAAAAAGTGAATCCGTCTTACGGAATGATTCCGTAGCTTTCAGGTATACCCTGATTGCCCGAACCACATCCAAGGAATGCAACGCATGTTCCCGATGATGCTTGGGCTGAGGACACAAGGAAGGTAGTACAATATCTTCATTCAGATGAAAATCTGAAACCACCTTAGGAAGAAAAGATGGCTTAGGATGAAGTACTACCTTATCCCTATGAATCACTAGGTATGGGGACTGGCATGATAATGCAGCCAGTTCTGACACCCTGCGAGCAGAAGTAATAGCCACCAAGAAGACCACCTTCTGGGATAAAGTAAGCAAGGGAATCTCCCTGATGTTTTCAAAGGGAGGTTTCTGTAGAACCGACAAAACCAAATTAAGATCCCAGGGCGGTAAGGGCGCGCGGACTGGAGGAGCCAGGTGCCGCACCCCCTGGATGAAATTCCGCACCAAGGATTTGGTAGCTAAAGGTTTCTGAAAGAAGATTGCTAATGCTGAAACTTGACCCTTGATGGTGCTCAAGGCTAGCTTCTGCTCAACCCCTTGTTGCAAAAAGGCCAATATTCGAGACACCGAATAGGTACGTGGAGGAAATCCTAAAGATTCGCACCACGCAATATAAGTCTTCCATGTGTGATAATAGACTTTGCTGGAAGTCGCTTTCCTTGCTTTAATAAGGGTAGGAATGACAGAAGTAGACAAACCTCTGTCCTTCAGTACTTGGGTCTCAATGGCCAGGCCATTAAAACCAGCGACTGTAAAGCACGAAGGTAAATAGGTCCTTGAGACTACAGACACTCCCTGAGACGAAGTTCCCACGGAACGTCTGCGACTAACCTGTCCAAGTCGGCCAGGCCGGCTTGAAGAGGCCAGCCTAGAATTTCTAGGACCACTGGCGCTGATTGGATCTGAACCAGGCGTCCCTAGAGGTATCTGGCCCCGACCATCCGAGAAAGTCTGGTCGTTTTCTGTTCCCACACATTTATCAGATACCTGATAATTATCAGGCAAGGTGATCTTTTCTGGTTGAACCTCAGGGACCGAAGTCACCCGACTAGAGGCTACTTGGCCTATCTGGTCAATCAGATCCGATTCCTGTGAGGTATCGGGACTAATCTTAGGAAAAGGTAAAGGAAAAGATCTATACAGGGAACGGTAACTACCGCTTCCTGTACTTAAATGTTGGAAGGGAAGAATCGCACCGGTAGTAGTGGTTGATGCTCGATCTAATGTCCTGAATACCGGTGAAAACGTCCCCCCACCCTGAAATTGGGTGGGGGCGCACCTTCAGGCTGTGTACTCCTTTACTTCGGGTTTGGCTGGGTTGGTCCTCTGCTTGTCCGACCAGC
This sequence comes from Pelophylax lessonae, assembly GCF_965119305.1. Lineage (NCBI taxonomy): Eukaryota > Metazoa > Chordata > Amphibia > Anura > Ranidae > Pelophylax > Pelophylax lessonae. The sequence goes on from NC_138768.1 coordinate 159,427,385, forward strand.
CCTTCTTGAACCCTCCTGGAGGAGTCTTGCCTTTCCCGGAAGTACCAGCCGGGCGTCCTTTATGGGCGGTAAAGAAAGGTCCTCGCTTATTGCGAGGTTCCTTAGCTTTTGCAGCCTGTGGCAAAAAAGTACTCTTGCCCCCGGTGGCATCCTTAATGATTTCATCTAGGTTGGCTCCAAATAGACGATTCCCCTGGAAAGGGAGATTGGTCAAAGTCTTTTTGGAACCTAGGTCAGCTGATTTGCTGAGGCAGAGAGAGAGAGGATATACCCTCTGGGACTGCCCCTAGGGTGTGGCCAGAGCTTTTTAATTTCCTGTCTAGTCCTGCTCCTGCGGAGGTAACATAACCCGAAGGTGGTGTATCACCGAGGACTACGTCTGTCGATGAGCGCTAGAGAAACATAATTTTCATTAAAGAGAACCTGTCAGCACAAGTAACTTCAAATAGGGCAAGCTTCGAAGGAGGAATGTCACCATAAGGTATATTATAAAGCAGTGAATCTAGTATTCACCAAACGGTCACTGCATCTGAATCTTCACAATGCGTTTTAAAGGACAATGATTGATTCACCACCAATTATTGTTTGGTGAAAATCACACAAATATAAACTTGCCCCTATGCGTAATGCCTTAAAGGTATACTCTGCCTTGGCAAAAGCACCAGTTTTAAGAGTCAAACAATGGCTGCCCATAGCAATGTATAGGAGCCTTGAACATAAAACAGCCGCCTGACTCACTCAAGTAAAAATGAGCAGCACATTTAAAGCACGGTCTTTAAAAGTAATTGGCGATGCAATTTTTAACACTCCCAAAAATCACTGGACTAATATAACAGTTCCATTCTGAATATTTAACATGCTCAACTAAACTGGCTGGAAGGGTTTCTCCTCTACGTTTCTCTAAACTGGACTGCAAGGTGTAAATTGAAAATTAGATATAGCCTCAGTATTAGCTGTAAAAGTCTTATAGTTAGGTCAACCCTGTTAAAGCATTAAATCACAAGTACGAACACTTTATCATAATGCATATGAAAAGGCAAACTTGCTAAAATAAAAGTGGGCTTTACAAATGCAGCTACCAGAGTGTCATGGTATTATTAATGTGCCTGTATAGAATCCATTAACACCTCCTGTGTTACCACAGCCTGCAAAGAACAGTGCAGTCAAGGCACAGAGTGCAAAGACATACATGAATATATGGGTTGATCATCCTTCTTCCTTCTCCAGAAAATAGTCATCAAATAGTAATGTACCTAGACACACTGTGAATACATCTAAGGGAACAAATAGCTTGTTCTAGGGAATAAAATCGCTAATGAAAAAACTTGCTTATTATCGGCATACTAAAGCACTGTAGTCTTCAGATTTAGATATGCAAGTACTTCTCCTGGAACCTGATGAACAATGCTTCAAAATTATCTACCACTAGCAAGAACTTCAAGGATAATGCTACTTCTTATGAATCCATGAAAGGCTTTACCAAGAGTTATAATTTAGGCTTCAGAAGGACTCAACTGCTGTGGATCTTCAAATCTCTGAAGAAGGAGTCCTCTAACACTTGCCATAGAATGACTGGGCCCAATAAATACATATTGGCCTGTGAGCTTTTAAATCATCATTAGAAAAGTCTAAAGACAACCCGGCTTGTAGTAAATCTATGATTCCACAGTTATATCCCCTAATGTGAAGTGTGTATTGTATATAATAATCTAAAATATGGATAAACTTACCATAAATAATATTCAACAAACCAATTATCCTGTAAACAGTACATGTTAAAACATACAATGTTCGGAAACTTTTAACGTTTCTTCCCCAGTCATAATATTCAAAGGGGGTACTACTTCTAATATCACTAATAGATAAAACCACAGAGCGCAGATTATATAAATATATAGAAAACTACGTTTTATCATCACTATCTGGTGGGGACTTTATTCAAATTATAAATGGCATTCTGGATGATGTGATCATTAAGGTTACATTACAAAATATGCTCTTACAGTGAAATTGCCATTTTCCATATGTATAAAATATTTAGAGTTGCAGATATCCAAGTAGCAGTTTCAGAATTGTTGCTCAGCTCTTTTCATCAGGTCTTAATGGGGTCATCTGGTGATGAAATTGTTTTTTACCCCTTCAGTATAAGTGTCACCAACGGAGTGACCCTATTTAAAGGAAGCTAGATAAATGTAATCAGGGCCATGTGGAACAGTAACCACCCCCATTTTATAAGAACATGTACTACAAGTATTCATCAGTATGCAACTGCATATTACTATACGACCAATATCATGATTTTTACCCCTTACATCTACATGCAATGGATGCACCTTTCTAGCCAAAGGCTTACATTTGCTATAATCAAACAATATACTCCTATTAACCCTTTCATTATTTCTTGACTGAGGGGCTGATTTGTAAAAGCAGAAGCCAAGATGTGGAGCCATTGCCCTTAGGTGATTTATCCATTAACCCACAGGATCTGATGGGTTGCTGAGGAAAGATTTCCTTTCTTCCAGTATTTATATGTTATTGTCTATAAAATAAAACCCTGCTGTTGAAAGTAATAATCTTCAGAAAGGATGACATTTAAGTCTTTAGACTTACAGGGGTTAATTTACGAAGGACCAATAGGCTGTTCATTTTGCAAGGAAAGTTACACTTTACATTAGGATCTTCCCCAGAGCTAAATGAATGTGGTGAAATTTCACTTTGCAAAGAATACAAAACCACATGCAAGGAAAAGGAAAACAAAAAGCATTTTTGTTTGTACATGATTGGATGATGAAAGTCAGTAGAGATTCACCTCATTTACTAAACTCCGGGGAAAAGTCCCATGCACAGTGAATAGTCTATTTGCCTTAATCAGCTCCGTAGCCCTTTAGAGATGAGCAAAGTTTGCCATACGCAACTTTTTTTTTTTTTTTTTTATTGACAAACTTTATTAAGAAGGGCAGGAAAAGAGAATCAAGAAAATAAAATGAAATAAAGCATAACATGGCTGTGTTCTTCTATTTCCAGACACATTTAAAGAGAATATGTTTGCAAAGTGAAAAAAATTAAAGTAATTATGTACCTTTAATGGACTTTGTTCTTCCTTTTTGTTACATTTCTACCTGCCTCAACTGCTTTGCTGAGATATGAACACATCTAAAAAATGCAAATAGTGCCTTTCCTTGACTTCAATATTTGAATATTAATAGCCTCCATTCCCTTTTGCGCATGCACTTTGCTTCATGTAAGATGACATAGCAATTTGATCACCAGAGATACAAGAGATAAGATATTTTAGAATGATGGTGCCCACCACTAATGAATTAGTAGTTAAAAAATGGTTACAAAGAATATTTACCAAAAAAAAAGGCCATTAACTTAAATAAAATAGGTAGGTTGTTTCTGCCAACTGCCCAGTTTTTTATTGTTACCACACAGCAATAATTATTTATTATATTTGATCAACTACTGGATTCTTAGAATTTGCTAAAATGATGTAGACACATCTATACAATAAATAATTTATCCAAAATCATATGTTTATTTACGGTGGGTGGGGACCTGTATTAATTCAAGGTATCCTAATAAAGTCCTCATTCACCAAAATAATTTGTAATGCTAGTTCAAATGTTCAAAATGTATTTCACAGTCACATATATTAATCACATTGATAAACTTTTTGTTTTACCCATTTGTGATTTTATCTTTAACCTGTCTGCACATCATTAAAATATCAAACACGGTGTGCTATATAGGCAGCAAATCTGTGTTAAAATAAATTTAAATGAGAAAAACACAAACCTAATACAGCAGATTCTTTAGTGAACCTAATACATTACAGCAAAAGGTTATAATTCAAACATTCATACATAAAAAAATGCAACATTACATCTTGTACTTAGAAGGAAGTTTACTCTTTCCAACTATTTCCATTAGAAAGAAGGACTGGCCATGAAAAGCATTCAAAAGATGTCAGAAAAGAATTTCAAATTATCACTCTACTAATTATATCACAAATAACATTCTCAATTCCAATCTGAAAGTAAAAAAACTTGCATGAAATTGAGAGCAAACATATTTTTGTTTTTCACCATTTTAAAAATACAAGTGGGGGTCTATTAATTATTACTGGATTTCTATGCTCACCGTTATCTCTTTAGCATTTCATTTTATTCCTCATTGTCCTTCTTTGCCTTTGATCTCCCTCACTACTGAGTTCAATGTTAAGTATTCTGGGTGGTCTAGCATCAGATCTCAGTGATCTGTCTCTCTCTATTGGTTGCCTTCAAGGGTTTCCCATCATCAGCTTTCTGACAACTTTATTAGCTCAGTCAGATAGTACTAACATCTCCATTGCTCATATACCATTCTCAAACAATCACACTTTTGTAGTTGGCTTAGAACAAATAATGATATGAAGCCTTCAGATGTTATGCTCAATAATAAGGTCGAAATCAGGAGAAACTTCGCATTACGTGTAAGTCAGGGCTTGGTTTTCATGTTCTAGCTCAAAAAAAAAAATCAATCCGTCATTGATTTTTGTGTATATATTGTTATTGTCAGAGGATTAATTGATGAATTTTTCATTTGATGAGTCAGGTGGAATAGGCTCCTAGGCACAAAGTGAGAAGAATTCTAATCTGCTCCATTTTCTCTACTATCTAGTGAATTTGTCAGGTTTGATATTTCATTTTATGTATGATGCATTTTTATACAACAAAACCACCAAAATGTCAATGAAAAAAAAGAGAATAATATATATATCTCCACACAGTATCTCACAAAAGTGAGTACACCCCTCACATTTTTGTAAATATATTATATCTTTTCATGTGACAACACTGAAGAAATGACACTTTGCTACAATGTAAAGTAGTGAGTGTACAGCTTAGATAACTGTAAATTTGCTGTTCCCTCAAAATAACTCAACACACAGCCATTAATGTCTAAACCACTGGCAACAAAAGTGAGTACAACCCTAAGTGAAAATGTCCAAATTGGGCCCAATTAGCTATTTTCCCTCCCTGGTGTTATGTCACTCTTTAGTGTTACAAGGCCTTAGGTGTGAATGGGAAGCAGGTGTGTTAAATTTGGTGTTATCACTCTCACTCTCTCATACTGGTCACTGGAAGTTCAACATGGCACCTCATGGCAAAGAACTCTCTGAGGATCTGAAAAAGAGAATTGTTGCTCTACATAAAGATGGCCTAGGCTATAGGAAGATTGCCAAGACCCTGAAACTGAGCTGCAGCACGGTGGTCAAGACCATACAGCAGTTTAACTGGACAGGTTCCACTCAGAACAGGCTTCGCCATGGTCGACCAAAGAGGTTGAGTCCATGTGCTCAGCATCATATCCAGAGGTTGTCTTTGAAAAAAAGATGTATGAGTGCAGCCAGCATTGCTGCAGAGGTTGAAGGGGTGGGGGTGTCAGCCTGTCAGTCCTCAGACCATACGCCACACACTGCATCATATTGGTCTGTATGGCTGTCATCCCAGAAGAATCCTCTTCTAAAGATGATGCACAAGAAAGATCGCAAACAGACTGAAGACTGAAGAAAGCAGACTAAGGACATGGTTTTGAGGGGACACTGTTATACAAGCTGTACACTCACCACTTTACATTGTAGCAGTGTAATTTCTTCAATGTCTCACTTTTGTGAGATTATATATATATATATATATATATATATATATATATATATATATTTATATAGTGACAGGAAGTCAGGTAAATCTGTGGGTGTTGTCACAGACGGGAGATACATTTCTGCCTTGTTTAGACAATTCATTAATTACTATCAGGTGTCGGCTGCAGAGATAGCCAGAAAGGTTTAAGGCCGATGGAAAGCTTCAGTTATACAGAATGAGGCAATTAAGGCCTCTATAAGTTATCCAGAGGATGACTACGGATTGCTGCATCCTGAGGCTTTGTACGTTAAGGAGAGCAGTGAGCTGAGAGAATTCTGAAGGTGAGATGGTGTTGACTTTTTCTGTGTGAAAAGAAAACAAATAGACTATTGGTCTTCTGCTGTATGACCAGCAGTGTCTGCCCAGCAGTAGGTTGGGACAGACACCATAGGTAGGTTCCTGTGTTGTGAAGGTAGACGCCCCAGGTGGCCAGGGTTTATTTTATGTTTGTTTGATTTATGCTGTTTGGATGCTTGCACTTGTTTCCAGCAAATTGGAAGAATAAACCATAGACCGTTGTTTTCAACCACTCCTCGGCTGTCTCTCTGTGTAGCGAACCCACCCAAGGGGTCACCCACACCCGCTACAGAGCTAACCCCTTACAATATATATATATATATATATATATATATATATACACACACATACACACACACTGCTTAAATAAATGAAAGGAACACTTTGAAAACACATCAGATCTCAATAGGGAAAAATATCATGCTGTGTGTATATGTATATATATATATATAATATATATATATATATATATATATATATATATATATATATATATATATATATATATATATATATATATATATATATATATATAGTGATATGGACTGGGTAATGTGTTAGGAATAAAATGATGCCAGATCGTCTGAATTCAAAGACACCCCCAAAAATCAAAGTGAAAAAATGATGCAGCAGGCTAGTCCACTTTGCTGAAATTTCATTGCAGCAACTCAAAATTGTAATCAGTAGTTGGTTAGGCCCCCATGTGCCTGTATGCATGCCTGACAACATCGGGGCATGCTCCTAATGAGACGACGGATGGTGTCCTGGGGTATTTCCTCCCAGATCTGGACCAGGGCATCACTGAGCTCCTGAACAGACTGTGCAGAGGTGCAATCTGGCGGCATCGGATGGACCAAAACATAATGTCCCAGAGGTGTTCTATTGGATTTAGTTCAGGTGAGCATGGGAGCCATTCAATGGTATCAATTCCTTCCTCCTTCAGGAACTGGTGGTAAAATCTCCCCACATGAGGTTGGGCATTGTTGTGCACCAGGAGGAACCCAGGACCACAGCACCAGCATAGGGTCTGACAATGATCATTGTCCAATGATTTTATTCCGATACCTAATAGCAGTCAGAGTGCCATTGTCTAGCCTGTAGAGGTCTGTGTGTCCCTCCATGGATATGCCTCCATAGACCATCACTGTCCCACCACTGAACCGTTCATGCTGAATTTTTTTTACAGGCAGCATAACATTCTCCATGGCTTCTCCAGACCCTTTCACATCTAACACGTGCTCAGGGTTAACCTGCTCTCATCTGTAAAAACACAGGGTGCCAGTGGCAGACCTGCCAATTCTGGTGTTCAATGGCAAATGCAAAGCGAGCTCCACAGTGCCGGGCAGTGAGCACAGGCCCCACTACAGGACATCAGGCCCTCAAGACACCCTCAAAGTCGGTTTCTGACTTTTTGGTCAGAGACAGTCACACCAATAGCCTGCTTGAGGTAATTTTGTAGGACTCTGGCACAACCTATCCCTCCTTGCACAAAGGAGCAGAAATCAGTCCTACTGATGGGTAAACACCTTCTACGGCCCTGTTCAGCTCTCCTAGAATCTCCTCTATGCTATTGAGACTTTGCTGGGAGACACAGCAAACCTTCTGGCAATGAAAGGTATTGATGTGCCATCCTGAAGGACTTGCCTGTGCAACCTCTATAGGGTCCAGGCGGCCATGCTTCAGATGTCCGTTTTTTCAATTGCCTGATGTAAGTGCAATATTTTAATAAATTTGGTTTTATTTGGAAGATAATGCACTATTAGTCCTTTTTATTCTAACACTGAGCCGGGATCTCTTGAATGTTTGAGCAAAGCGATATCCACCTAGCCCTCTCTGTGGAGCATTTCCAAATGTCAGTTGATTGCTAGAGCACAGCAGGACCCCTGGCTTGTCTGGTCTGGTGATCCCTGTCGAGTCCTCTCTGTGGAGCTCTCTAAAGGCTTTGTAATTGCCTGTTTATGGTAAGCGACCACCCTTTATGTTTTTTGAGCACCTTGGGATGCATGCAGCACTCTGAGGAGATCACCACTGACATCTTGTACAGTTGATTTTCATGCAGAGACTGTTAGGTTTGCCATTTTTTCAATGGGACTTTTTATATGCTGCCTAAGTGCTTTGGTTCTTTGTCACAGTGATTCATAATTGTATTATTTTTGTATATGTCACAACTTTTTTTCACTATACTATTTTTGTATGTGTCACAATTTTAAATGTTTTTACACAAGTGTTTTTGGGCCTTGCCACAGTTAATCGATCACTAGGTGTGTCATGTCACATATGTTACACTTATTGAGTTCTAGATAGCGCACTAGTTTCTTTTTTTCTTTCAATTAATGGCTGTGTGTTGAGTTATTTTGAGGGGACAGCAAATTTACACTGTTCTACAAGCTGTACGCTCACTACATTGTAGCAAAGTGTAATTTCTTCAGTGTTGTCACATGAAAAGATATAATAAAATATTTACAAAAATGTGAGGGGTGTACTCACTTTTGTGAGATACTGGGTGTGTGTGTGTGTGTGTGTGTGTGTATATACACACACACACACACACACACACACACACACACACACACACACACATACACATATATATATATATATATATATATATATATATATATATATATATATATATAGTCCTGTAAATTAAGAAAGCTTTCAGAAACAGAAGTCTTATTATAGATTTTTTTTTATCAATTAACAAATTGGAAAGTAAATTAACAAAACAGAAATCCAAATCAAATCAATATTAGAGAGACCACCCTTTGCCTTCAAAACAGTATCAAATCTAGTTAAACTTACAAATGGTTTTTGAACTCGGCAGGTAGATTGTTCCAAACATCTTGGAGAACGAACCATAGCTTTTCTGTGGGTGTAGGCTGCCTCAAATCCTTGTTTCTTCATATAATCCCAGACAGACTTGAGGGTCTTGGGGTCTGTAGGGGCTAAACAATCACTTCCAGGACTCCCTTTTCTTTACACTGAAGATAGTTCTTGATGACATTGGTTGTATGTGTGGGGTTTTTGCCCTGCTGCAGAATAAATTTAAGGCCAATTACATGCCAGCCTGATGGTACGAGGACACCATTAGTCCTGACCAAATCTCCAACTCTGTTTGCAGAAATGCAGCTCTGAACTTGCAAGGAACCTCCACCATGTATCACTGTGCCTGCAGACTATTATTGTACTGCTCTTCAGCCATTTGGGAACAAACTGTGTTCTTCTACAATCAAATATTTCAAAATTTTGACTCAGACCAGAGCTCCCATTTTTCTGCACCCCAGTTCCTAGGTTTTCATGCACAGTCAAGTCGCGTAGCTTCGTTTCCATGTCAGAGATATGACTTTTTGGTCGCAATTCTTCCATGAAGCCCACTTCTGGCCAGACTTCCCTGGACAGTAGATGAGTGTACCTGGGTGCCACCGGTTTCCACCAGTTTTGTGCTGATGGCACTGCTGGACATCTTTCAATGTGGAAGGGAAGTAAGCATAATGTGTCTTTCGTCTGCTGCATTCATTTTCCTTGGCCAACCACTGCATCTACGGTCCTCAACGCTGCCCATTTCTTTGTGCTTCTTCAAAAGAGTTTGAATAGCACATCTTGAAACCCCAGTCTGCTTTGTAATCTTTGCCTGTGAGAGCCCTTGCTCATGTAGTATAAATACCTTGTATCTTGTGGAGTCTTGCCATAGTGACATGAAACTACAACCTCACCTTAGTAGCTAAGTTTGACTGGTCCTCATCCAGTTTTAAGCCTCCCACACAGCTGTTTGTTTCAACCTACATATGAAATTGATGATCATTAGTACCTTCTTGGTTTAACTGGTTAATCCTACACCTGACTTTAATCCTACAAATTCCCTGACTTTGAGCAAGTGTACAAAGTGTGCAAGTTTAAGAATTAATGCTGGTTTGAAGCAAAAGGGTAGTTACATCAACTATTTAATTTAGATTTTTCTTCCGTTCACTCACTTTGCATTTTGAAAAATTGATAAAAAATAAACAATATTACAGGGTGTTCAGATTGAATAGACAGAGGCCTTGGCTGGGTTTCAGAGCCACAAGCGAGAGCGACCTTCTGTAATAGGAGGTCAACACTAGCTGGTAAGCAGGCATTTTTTAAGGTGGAGGCTTTCACTCAGGATTACACACTTTTCAGGTGATGGATAGTGCACTCATCGATTAAATGGATTTTGGTTTATCACCTTTTGGACTTTTCTTTTTCATTATATTTCCAAGCGCAACTCTATTGGACTATATAAGATGTACAGTTTGCCTCAATATCCTCTACTCAGAGTGTCCATCCCTTTATGACTACAGTGTACCCATCTTCTGATGGGTCCTTCCAACAGGATAAAGCACCATGTCACAAAGCTCAAATCATGTCAAACTTGTTTCTTGAAAATGACAATAAGTTCAATGTACTCCAATGGAATCCACAGTCACCGGATTTCAATCCAATAGAGCACCTTTGGGATCGCGTGACGCTAACATGTCAATATGGACTAACCTATGTTCCAACACCTTGTTGAATATATGCCACAAAGAATTAAGGCAGTTCTGCAGGCAAAAGGGGGTCCAACTTGGTATTAGCAAGTAGTACCTAATAAAGTGGCCGGTGAGTGTATATGCCAGATCAGATGTTCATGATGGCTGTTTCTAGCTATTCAATAGTTCTGTGATGAGAGACAGAGACTTCTATTAAGAACCAATATTTTTTTAAGCCCCTGTTCACAACATCCCATTTTTCTGGAAAAAAAAAAAAAGTTAGACTTACAGGTAACTTGTTTTCCAATAGTCTTTCAGTCTTTCAACAGGAAACACCTTACCACAGAATCTTTAAAAGAAGGCCTCCGCCCCCACCTCTTTAGTTGTAGTAGAGAACCTCCGGCCCAAGTTGAAATACATAATCAATAAAGCATGGTAAAAAACAGCAAAAGAGCGAGTTATTGCTGTCATGAAAGACTATTTGAAAACAAGTTACTGGTAAGTCTAACCTGAATTTTCCCAAGACGTCTTTCAGGACAGCACCCGAGTTGATAAATAGGACTTCCCCCATTAGGGTGGGACAACAGGCTTTAAGGCTAGCAAAGGCCCGATTACCCACAGTCAAGAGATCTAGTCTAGAATGATGTGCAAAGGTTGCAAAGCTTGTCCATGTAGCTGTTTTACAGATTTGTTTGGGGTGGTACCCTTTCTCTGCCCAACTTAATGAAAGAACTCTTGTGGACAGATACACTGACTGGACTATCCTGACCACTAAGGGTATAGGCTTCTAGCAACTTTGACCAACTAGCAATGGATCCTTTGGTAGCCTGCTTTCCCTTTTTACTATAGATTTTGCATATACAGTGGGGAAAATTATTTGATCCCCTGCAGATTGTGTAAGTTTGCCCATTTACAAAGAAATGAAGGGTCTATCATTTTTATCATAGGTGTATTTTAAATGATAGAGACAGAATATATTAACCAAAAATCCAGAAAAAACACGATACAATAGTTATAAATTGAGTTGCAGTTGAGTTAAATACAGTGCCTTGCAAAAGTATTCGGCCCCCTTGAACTTTTCAACCTTTTGCCACATTTCAGGCTTCAAACAAAGATATAAAACTATAATTTTTTGTGAAGAATCAACAAGTGGGACACAATCATGAAGTGGAACGAAATTTATTGGATATTTCAAACTTTGTTAACAAATAAAAAACTGAAAAATTGGGCGTGCAAAATTATTCAGCCCCTTTACTTTCAGTGCAGCAAACTCTCTCCAGAAGTTCAGTGAGGATCTCTGAATGATCCAATGTTGACTTAAATGACTAATGATGATAAATAGAATCCACCTGTGTGTAATCAAGTCTCTGTATAAATGCACCTGCACTGTGATAGTCTCAGAGGTCAGTTTAAAGCGCAGAGAGCATCATGAAGAACAAGGAACACACCAGGCAGGTTCGAGATACTGTTGTGGAGAAGTTTAAAGCTGGATTTGGATACAAAAAGATTTCCCAAGCTTTAAACATCCCAAGGAGCACTGTGCAACCGATAATATTGAAATGGGAGTATCAGACCACTGCAAATCTACGAAGACCTGGCCGTCCCTCTAAACTTTCAGCTCATACAAGAAGACTGATCAGAGATGCAGCCAAGAGGCCCATGATCACTCTGGATGAACTGCAGAGATCTACAGCTGGGGTGGGAGACTCTGTCCATAGGACAACAATCAGTTGTATACTGCGCAAATCTGGCCTTTATGGAAGAGTGGCAAGAAGAAAGCCATTTCTTAAAGTTATCCATAAAAAGTGTCGTTTAACGTTTGCCACAAGCCACCTGGGAGACACACCAAACATATGGAAGAAGGTGCTCTGGTCAGATGAAACCAAATTTGAACTTTTTGGCAACAATGCAAAATGTTATGTTTGGCGTAAAAGCAACACAGCTCATCACCCTGAACACACCATCCCCACTGTCAAACATGGTGGTGGCAGCATCATGGTTTGGGCCTGCTTTTCTTCAGCAGGGACAGGGAAGATGGTTAAAATTGATGGGAAGATGGATGGAGCCAAATACAGGACCAGTCTGGAAGAAAACCTGATGGAGTCTGCAAAAGACCTGGGACTGGGACGGAGATTTGTCTTCCAACAAGACAATGATCCAAAACAAAGCAAAATCTACAATGGAATGGTTCACAAATAAACATATCCAGGTGTTAGAATGGCCAAGTCAAAGTCCAGACCTGAATCCAATCGAGAATCTGTGGAAAGAACTGAAAACTGCTGTTCACAAACGCTCTCCATCCAACCTCACTGAGCTCGAGCTGTTTTGCAAGGAGGAATGGGCAAAAATTTCAGTCTCTCGATGTGCAAAACTGATAGAGACATACCCCAAGCGACTTACAGCTGTAATCGCAGCAAAAGGTGGCGCTACAAAGTATTAACTTAAGGGGGCTGAATAATTTTGCACGAACAATTTTTCAGTTTTTTATTTGTTAAAAAAGTTTGAAATATCCAATAAATTTTGTTCCACTTCATGATTATGTTCCACTTGTTGTTGATTCTTCACAAAAAATGACAGTTTTATATCTTTATGTTTGAAGCCTGAAATGTGGCAAAAGGTCGAAAAGTTAAAGGGGGCCGAATACTTTCGCAAGGCTCTGTAAGTGTTTGATCCGCAAGCAAAACATGACTTGGTACTTGGCGGAGAAATCCTTGTTGGCAAGCACAGATGTAAAACGTTTCTTCTAGTTGGTGACCAGGTTTGCACACGTCTCAGGAGGGATTTTGGTCCACTCTTTATTACAGATCTTCTCTAAATCCTTAAGGTTTCTTGGCTGTCATTTGTCAACTCGAAATTTCAGCTCCCTCCTTAAATTTTCTATAGGATTAAGGTCTGGGGACTGACCAGGCTACTCCATGACCTTAATTGTGTGTATTCTTGAGCCACTCTTTTGTTGTCTTGCCGGTATGTTTTGGGCCATGGTTATGGTGGAAGACTCATCCACGACCCATATTCAGTGCTCTGGCTGAGGGAAGAAGCTTCTCCTCCAAGATTTTACAATACATGACCCCATCCATTGGCCTCTCAATGTGGCAAAGTCGGCGTGTACCTTTAGCAGAGAAACAGCCCCAAAGCATCATGTTTCCACCTCCGTGCTCGACTGTCGGCATGGTGTTCTTAGGGTCATAGTCAGCATTTTTCTTCCGCTGAACACGGTGAGTCGAGTTAATGCCAAAGGGATACATTTTGGTCTCATCTGAGCACAGCACTTTCCCCAAATCCTTCTCTGAATCATTTAGATGTTCACTGGCATGAATGTACATGTGCCTTCTTGAGGAGGGGGACTCGCCATGAAAAAAATGTTCAGTTGCAAAGAGATCCACCAGCGGCTGCCCCCTGGTGATTAATTGAAAGAATTCTGGGTTTAGTGATCATTCTGCTTTGTGTACTTGATGTCTGCTGAGGAATATACAACCTTGTTTAGAGTCCCTTTCGGATGGACTATGGATAAGGATAGCATATGGTGCTCTGTCCAACTCAGAATACCCCTGCCAGTTTGTGGTGAATTCTGCTTCTGATGCATCCCTGTCTAAGTAATCCACAGTTGTGGCGTTGTCTGACTAGATTTGTACATGATGTCCTTGAACCTCCTGGGTAAATGGCAACAAAGCCATCTCTATCGCTTTCAATTTCCTCCAATTTGAGGAGCTTATAGCCTCCTCCCTGGATCATGAGCCCTGCACCATCTGTCACTCAGGCAGACCCGCTAAAATCTTCGTCTGGTTCCTCCACCACCAAAGACTCCTCTTTATGGAGGTGGGAATCTTCAAAAGAGAGTCCAGTGACCTAATTGGTGGTCTCAAACTTTTAGGATTAAGTTCTGTAAGGGTCTGAAGTGGAACCTTGCCCACTAAATTGCAGGTATGGAAGAGGTCAAGGTTCTCACATGACCTTACTGATAAATAGGGGCTGCCTAGACTGAAGCACAGACACTACCTCCAACAGCTTCTTCTTCTTCTCCTCCTCCTCCAGAAGGAAAATCTGCTGCTCCGCCAAGTTGATACAATGGCCATGAAACAATGCATCCTGCATGGGAATCAGATTGAACTTTGAAGATGCACAATCCATTCTTTGGATTCAAGGCAACTGCTAGCTCTGAACAAGTTCTGCTGTAGCGTTTCCCTGGATGGAGAAAAAAAAAAAAAAAGAGAAGGTCGTACAGATAAGGAATAGCAGAGATCCCCTCTAGGCGCAGAGGCGCCAAAACTTTTGCCTTTGCATCAAGGAGTTTTACCTTTGTAAACTCCCTGGAAGCCTTGTACTCTAGCCACTTACCGCAGAGCTAGAGGCACCATCCCGGTACTGTGGTTTAGAGCCGACGGACGGTTTTCCGTCGGTAACGACCGATGCGGCTCGGGAGCCGCTCAATCATTACCCAGGTGAGAGGGAGGGGACGTCTCCCCCCCTCCCGCCGCCTTCCGTGACTTTGCCCGTGCCTCCCGACCCACCGGGAGACCCGAGCACCCAGCTGGCACGTCCACCGGCTGGATGGAGTCCCGATCTAAGCCGGAACTGGCTTTGATCGGGTCTCCGATGACGTAACCCGGAGGCGGCGTCCATGACGTCACTTCCGGGTTACTCTGCTGCAAAAGCTGGCAGAGTTAAAAAAACGACTGTATTCAAAAATGCAGTTTTCGGCGTTTTAAGTACATGGAAGTGTAGTGGAAGGGTCTAGGGTCTTTTAGACCCTCGATCCCTCCATAAAGAGTACCTGTCACTGCATATTGGTGTCACAAGGGATGTTTACATTGCTTGTGAAAGCAATAAAAGTGATCAGATTTTTTTTTTTTTTTTTTAAAAACCTGTAAAAAAAATAAATAAATAAATAGGAAAAAAAAAATTTTTAGCAGCCCCCGTCACCGTTAGCTCGCGCACGAAAGAAAACGTATATGGAAGTCGAGAATGAAATCGCTGTTCAAACCACACGTGTAAGGTATCGCCGCGATCGCTAGAGCGTGAGCAATAATTAAAAAAAAAAAAAGAGCTACAATAACTCTAAACTGGTAACCGTTAAAAAATTTTTTAAAGCGTCGCCTATTGAGATTTCTATTGACCGTAGTTTGTCGCCATTCCACGGGTGTGCGCAATTTTAAACCGTAACATGTTGGGTATCTATTTACTCTGCGTGACATCTTTCACAATATACAAAAAAAATGGGCTAACTTTACGGTTTAGTATTTTTTAAATGCAGTATGTGATTTTTCGTAATTTTTCCAAAAAAATGGCGTTTTAAAGACCACTGCGCAAATACCGCGTGACATAAAATATTGCAATGACCGACATTTTATTCTCCAGAGTCTTTCCTAAAAAATATATATACAATGTTTGGGGGTTCCAAGTAGTTTTCTAGGAAAAAATACTGGTTTTAACTTGTAAACAAAAAGTGTCCGAAATAGGGCTGGGGATTAAGTGGCTAGGTGCAGTACTTGTTTCCCTAAATTTAATCCCAACCTGAGAAATTTCTGAGATCGGGGAGCAATGGGAATGTGAAGGTAAGCATCCTGTAAATCTATTAATGCCATTTAACATCCCTGGCTTAGGAGGCTTCTGATTGAGAAAATGGAGTCCATTCAAAATTTTCTGTACTCGACTGAGCGGTTTAGAAGTTTGAGATTGAGATAGAGACTAAACATTCCTGAGGGTTTCCGAACTAGAAATCCTGGAAAACCTCTACTGGAGGTACAACTCTGAGACCTCAGTTCCTGAATTAGAAACTTCATTACGAGAGCTTTCATTGGGTCCATCAGAACCTTTGTCACCATAAATCTCCCTGGAGGTGCTTATGCAAATTCGATCACATAACCCTGGGAGAGCATGTCTAAAATATAACGATTTGTCGTAATGCTCCTCCACAGCAGAAAAAACTCATGAAGCCTTTCCCCGACTGGGAGGAAGAAGTCATTGTAACTTTCTGGATTGCGCAGGAGGAATGAAAAGGACTCAACCTTTGCCCTTGGACTTCTGGAAGGCCCATGGTTTCCTTTCCCCTTGCAATGTATCCTCCTGTTGAGACCTGTGCAGCCAAAAATTGTGGCTGAATCTTCTTCTCCTTGATTGGAAAGGACTTTGTCTGCCATATAGTCAAAGATGGATTCCAACTCCGACCCAAATAACAGACCTTCTGCAAATGGGTTATCACACAACCTGTTCTTTACGCAGCATCCCTGGGCCAAGTCTTTAACCATAGGGCACTTCTAGCAGAATTTGTCAAAACAGCAGATCTTGCTGAGATTCATATAGATTCTGCAGAGGCATCAGCAACATATTCCACTGCTGCGAATAAGGTTGCAAATTAATTAAAAATGTTTTGTTTAGGGGAATCGGCTGTAATGTGAGATTTTAGCTGAGTGATACAGCGCTCCAAGTTTCTAGTGACACACGTGGTTGGTTGGCTGGCTGGCTTCAGGGAGTAAATACATTCTCTTGGAATTCCATTGGTTCTCTTAAGGTGCCCATGACCTCAAAGGCCTAATTAGTAGACTTTGAAATCTGTGAGGCCGCATCCAATCTTAGAATCATGTTCCAAATAGACACAGGATTTTTTTCAAATGGAAATCTTTTGTGGGTAAGTGAAAAGAAAAGTTTCTTCTCTGGCTCCTGCTACTCCTTTTTAAATCAGATCCATGATAATTTAGAGTGGATCAGGAATGTGTGGCCCTTAGGATTCCCCAGACCTGCATACATATGGTCTTGAAAGTAAAGCGCTTTCTTTTCTTTCTTTATACCCAGGGTAGCATGGACTGCTTTAAGGAGCCCCTCCCCCCCAACTTTTCCTAGGGACATTGTATATTTAGAAGCATCATCATCATCTTCCTCATATTTGTCAAAATCTGCTATAGAGTAGGAGGGGCCTCCTACCTCAGTCTGTACCCGAGAGGCCATCTGGGGATCTGCGGCAGGCTGAAGGGAACTGGACACCCCTGAAGGACCAGGATTCTCCCTAAGACTTAACCGGAAGGTCTGAAAAGTAGCACAAAGCTAATTTTGTATAGATGTAATGAGATTGCCACACACAGATGAGACTCCCTTAACTTAGCCTGCGATACAGGTGGCACCGAGCAGCTTGGACCACCATTCTCCCGAATTTAGCTTTGCATGCAGGAAACCTCTTTATGGGGTGGACAGAGCGCTTTGCTTGCAATAGAAGAGAAGAGAAAAGAACAGGGGGGTAGTCTAAATGGATTTGCAGCTTGGACAAAAAAAAACAGGTGCAGTAGGAAAGGAACCCTCAGCTTCTTTGTGCTAAAAAAAAAAAAAAAAAAAAAAAAAGGAGGTGGGTGACAAGTAATAACAAAGACAGCCACAGACTAAGTAGAATTCTTCCCCAGCCACTTACCTGGGCCTTACTGGTGTCTGAGCCTGCCCCCATAACTGCTGGACAACCTTCCTCTATTATAGAGTGCACAGCAGACTGCATGGAGACCAGTTCCAGAATCCAAAAGCACTGCTGCGCTGGACCAGAAACAGGCACCAGCCAGAGCCTGCCTCCACCCCCCTGTGGCTGGAAATGATGCCATGTGCCTCACCCAGAAGTGCTGCCTCTTCTAGGAAGATAACCAGACAAGGCAGAGGACTCTCCTCCTGCCACCAGAAACATGGCGCCCATGAGAAACAAGCCTAAGCTCCCATGCAATGCGGAAGCTCAAGCTAAGTGCCCACCCAACCTCATTAGGTTCTGAAAAGAAACCCGGGGCAGCAACCCCCCCCCTCCCCCCGCCAGTAAAGGCTGTCCCTGAGCACTGAAGGAGAAGAAGGAGCCCACAACACCCATCCCTTAAGGAGTCACGTAGGAGAATCAAAGACTCCACAAAATATAGGTAAGGGAAGAGATCATAGCTCCCCAAGGGAGGTGTTCCTGCCAGGCAGGGGGAATTCCCAAAAAACTGAAGAGGTGTGGGCAGAGGCCTCCTTTTAAAGATTCTGTGGTGAGGCGTTTAATGTTGGGGAGGAGCCATTATCTCTTGGGTGCTGTCCTGAAAGATGTATTGGGAAAAACTGCCCCTGTGGGTGAAGAGGAAGAACTGTGGTGAGAATGGGGCAGCTAAAACAGAAACTGGGAATCCGATCGGGTGACAATTTGAGCGGAGAACCAGCCAATCCAGGGGTTATCCATCCTGTGACCAAGGAAACCCCAGGATGATAGGGTAGGAGTAAGATCGAGATGGGATGGCCCAAAAACATAGGAGTTACTGGTGTAAGGCCTCTATCGTAAGATAATGAATCCAGAAATGCCAAAAGATGCAGGAGTTTAAACCAGAAGAAATCTAGACAAAAAATAAGGTGCTCAAATAGAGGGTCACACTCACACCCCTCCAGACCCTGGCAATTCCTGGCTTGTTAGGACAATTAGAGACTTAATGACCCTTGGTTCCACAGAGGTAAAAGTACAGGGCATGCACATGTTCCTTTTAATTCTGGGAGATATTGCTCCTGCATTACAATGGTTTATACAATTTCAGAGATGGCACAGATGTAATAAGAGTGGGAAAAGGAGGGAGGGTTTGCTAAGCGTTCCAATCTTCTTTTTCTTAAATTGTCATCTATTCTTATGGTTAATTTCGTGATTTCTTCCAGAGACTGTGGAGCACGGTAATGAACAGGTGAATCTCTGACAGTATCAGAGACCCAATCTAACAAAGTGCAGGGTTGATCCATCAACAAAATTCAGAACAGTACTGCTCAACAGTCCTTTACCTCGACTGAAAAGCCATGAATTAATTTCAGTAGTGTGGACCCTATAAGGATCATCATAAAAGCAAGCCAAGAGCCTAGAATAGAGTGCCCACATTTGGCAATACTGGGTACAAGGGAGACAAACCGAATGCACAGACCCAAGGATTGCTCTGTGAAAGAGAATATATGATGCAGACCTGCAGTTGCTCAATAAGCAAAGCAGAAGTTGAAAATAAAGTTTGAAGCTGTTAAGTTGGATAAGAAACCATGGCCCCCAGAGAAGTGGTCACACAAAAGGATCTTCGGTTTAGGAGGAATAGAGGGAATCAATACTTGAACTAGTACTTGTTCCTGATGGGAGAGGCAAAGTTCCTGTACTGTAATCATTGCGCCTGGTTCAGATCCATCCTTGCGGTATGACCTTGTGATAATGTAATTCTCAGTTCTGTGCAAGTGGTCAGAGAATATGGTTGGCTAGTATAGCTTAACCATGCGCACCCTTCATTACCTTAAGACAAGCAGGCCTAAAGGGAATTGGGTTGCGCAGGAGCCATTTACACATTGCTATATTCTCTGGCCAAAATAAACAAGAGGCAGGGCAAAAGTACAATAAACAAAAAAAAATAATAATAATAATAAAAAAGGAGCAGCTGTCATTTCACAGATGGTTTAAGTTACCACAGGGGATGATGAAGACTACCTGCCTTAACAGAAGCATAGTGAATATTTAAGGTGACTACTAGGTAAGTGGTTGATCGAGGTGGCAGACAGATGTGTTGGTAGGCATGCAATGGGTCAGTCCATGCAGCAGGCAAAAAACATGGTCAGGAAACAAGCACAGGGTCAGACCAAGTGGCAGGAAAATAGGCGGGTCAGTATAAAGATGCAGGAAAAATTGTAGCTAGAGATACACATGGTGTGCAAGGCTTGTTAGGTTTAAATCAGATGCCAGAAGACACATAAGTGGAGGGAGGAGTAGGCTGTGGGAGCTTGTCCAGGCAAAAGGTCATCATGGCCAAAGCGAAGCAAGGAGAAGGGGTCTGAGGTTCAGCCACATTGCCCGGTAACGGGATGATGAGTGGTATGGCAGCAGAAATGAGCCATGAAGCAGGCTGATTAGCATAAATGCTGATGGTGGAGGAGATCAGGAAAGCAAGCCATTTACTCCTCCTACACAAAACAAGAATTTAGTTAAAAAAAAAAAAGTTTTTGCTAAAGCCCCTCCTATGCATCAAATTTTTACTTACTTTGCAATACCAGTCACAGAAATAAAAGAACTGGAATAAGCTATATGCTAAAAAGGCAGAAGATATTCAAAGTGGTCAATATTTGTAGGGCTCCCCAGGGCCTCTAAACACAGAGTACTAATCTAAGTAAAATTCAAGGCTCCTTTCACATTTGTGCAACCTAAAAGTCACGCGGCTTTGACATGACTTGAAGCAACGCCAGCAAAATTTTCAACCCCAAGTCACATCAAAGTCAGACCAAAGTAGTGCCGGGACTACCTTGAAGTCGCACAGATATGAACGGTACTCATGCGACTTTGCAGTCCCAAGTCACAGGACAAATCATACGGGCCTAATGAGTTTATTTGGAAAGACAAAAAAAAAAAAAAAAACATGTTTGGGTAAATTGCTTTTGTATAGACCTCAAAATACAAGGAGGCTTTGGCACACCCAACCTGTGGAAAAATGTTGCGGCCAGATTGGTCCAATTGGCTCAGTGGCATGCTTCATCTGCTCAGATACCGTAGCTTAGATTCGAGAGAGTCTATAGAGCCTTATCACCTCCCTGGGCTTTTGTGGTCTAGGTCAATTCCCATTAAGGGCCTATCTGCTCAGAATGAGATAGTCAACCAATCATACCATATATGGTCTTTATAGAAGGATAAAATGGGCCTAATCTCTTTCCCCCTTTTTTTGGCCACTTATCTGGGAGAACTGAATTTTCTTCCTGCCTTTGCTTTTCCTGGCAACTTCTCCAGATGGGTTGATCATGGCCTAGTGATCTTGGAATCCTTCAATCAAGGTTTCTCATTTAGTTCATTTTCCAATCTACAACAGTTTAACCTTCCTCACTAATAATTCCTTAACTCTCCAAATTAGGCATTTTCTCTCCGAGAACTAGCATCTAGGAGTGGGGAGATCAGCCTCTGTGTTTGAGCGAATGTGCAATGATACCTCTAGGAATTAAGGCACCGCCTCATTGATATATAAACAGATTAAAGAGTATGGTCTACCTCCCAAGTCCTCAGCTAGGTTGCAGTGGGAGGCTGAAACGGGCCAGGCCTACTCTGAGGAAGGCTGGACACGTTGTCCAACATACACAGGTGCACTAAATCTATCACATTTAAGGAAACAGTGGTCAAATTACATACCAGATGGCAGTACACCCCTGTCATGTTACACAAAATGTAGCCACCTGTTTTAGTGAATGGGAAGACATGGGTATGTATGAATCTCCACAATTTTTGGAGCTGTAAGGCCATCTAACCCCTCTGGCAACAAGCCACCTCCACGGTGGCCCGCATTACAGAATCGCTTATTGCCCTCACTTGTCCCATGGGTTTGTTATTTGCTGATCTACCAGAAGTCTTGCCCCATGTCCGAGGTTAGTAAATACCTTATTTAGTGCTATCCACTAGGCTATAGCCCTAAACTGGAGATCCCCCTCAGTTTCCTGGTCTCAGGTTATGAAACGCATGGAAACTATTAGATTAACCACTTACCCACTGGGCACTTAAACCCCCTTCCTAACCAGACCAATTTTCAGCTTTCAGTGCTCTCATATTTTGAATGACAATTACTCAGTCATGCAACACTGTCCCCATATGAAATTTTCATCCTTTTTTTTCACACAAGCAGAGCTTTCTTTTGGTGGTATTTAATCATAATTGCGTTTTTATTTTTTGTGCTATAAATGAAAAAGACAAAAAATGTTGTAAAAAAATGCATTTTTCTTCGTTTCGGTTTTAAATTTTGCAAATGTAGTCATTTTTCTTCATACATTTTGGCCAAAATCTATACTGCTACATATCTTTAGTAAAAATAACCCAAATAAGTATACATTTTTTTGCCTTTGTGAAGGTTATAGTCTCTACAAGCTATGGTACCAATCATTGAAAATTTATCACACCTGATGTACTGACAGCCTCATTTCTTGAGACCCTAACAAGTCAGGACAGTACAAATACCCCCCCCCCCCCCAATGACCCCTTTTTGGAAAGTAGACATTCCTAGGTATTTAGTAAGAGGCATGGTGAGTTTTGGAAGTTGTAATTTTTTCCCACAATGAAGATTTAAAAAAAAAATATATATATATATATTTTTCACAAAATGGTCATATTACAAAGTTATTTCTTACACACTGTATAGGCATACTTGCAGCTACACCCCAAAATACATTCTGCTACTCCTCCTGAGTATGGCGATACCACATGTGTGACACTTTTCCACAGCCTGACCACATACAGAGGCCCAACATCCAAGGAATAACATCAGGCGTTCTAGAAGCAAAAATTACACATATAATTTTCTGACGACCTATCACACTTTTGAAAGTCCTGGAGCACCAGGGCAATGGAATTACCCTCAAAATGACCCCATTTTGGAAATTAAACACCCCAGCACATGATCTAGGAGGCATAATGAGTCTTTTGAACATGTCCTTTTTTTCTACAAGTTTTTGGAAAATGTGGAAATAAAACCAAAACGCATTTTATTTTTTTTTACACAAAGTTTTCCATTTATAAGACATTTCTAACACATAGCATGTACATAGCAAAAAATGACACCTCAAAATACATTCTGCTACTCCTCCTGAGTATGGCGATACCACATATGTGACACTTTTCCACAGCCTGACCACATACAGAGGCCCAACATGCAGGGAGCATCGTCATTTCCTGACTTCCCATTACAATTTTGAGAGACACTGTAGGGCACTGATAAGCATTGTAGTGGCACTGATGTGGCATGGATGTGGCATGGATGTGGCCCGGATGAGCACTGACATGGCAAGAATGTGGCACTGATGAGCACTGATGTGGCATGGATGTGGAACGGATGAGCACTGGCGTGGCATTGATGTGGCACTGACGTGGCATTGATGTGGCACGGATGAGGACTGACATGGCATGGATGTGGCACAGATGAGCACTGACGTGGCATTGATGTGGCACGGATGAGCACTGATGTGGCATGGATGAGCACTGACGTGGCATGGGTGTGGCACGGATGAGCACTGACGTGGCATGGATGTGGCACGGATGAGCACTGACATGGCATGGATGAGCATGGATGTGGCATGGATGAGCACTGAGGTGGCATGGGCGGGCACAGATGAGGGATGGATGAGCATGAATGTGGCATGGATGAGCACTGAGTTGGCATGGGCGGGCACAGATGTCGCACAGATGAGGCACGGATGAGCATGGATGAGCACTGAGGTGGCATGGATGAGCACTGAGGTGGCATGGATGAGCACTGAGGTGGCATGGGTGAGCACTGGGATGGCATGGGTGAGCACTGGGATGGCATGGGTGGGGACGGATGATGCATGGAAGGGGCACAGATGAGGCACTGATGGGGCATAGATGAGGCACAGATGAGGCATGGATGAGGCACTAATTGGGCACAGATTAGACATGGATGGGGCATGGTTGAGGCAGAGGAGGCGTGCAGCTGCAGTTTCTCTCCTCTCCTCGCATGCCTTACCGATTGCTGTGTACAGCGTGCAAGGAGAGAAATGAACCGGACATGCGCCGGTTTGTTGTGAAGTGATCGCTCCGTCATTCAGTCTATTGATTGGTTTGCGCAAAAGTTATAGCATCTACAAACTATTGGATAGATTTATGGACTTTTAGCAGGGCTGTGAGATTGTGGTGGACAAATCTGACACTAAGGAACACTTTTACAGTGATCAGTGCTAAAAAACAAATGCACGGTTACTCTACAAATTACACTGGCAGGGAAGGGGTTAACATGAAGGGTAATTAAGTGTGCTTTCTAACTGTAGAGGGGAAAGGATGCACTAGAGGAAAAGAGAGCTCTGTGTTTCATCGTAGCTGAAACACAAGATCTCTCTCTTCCTCTGTGACAGAATGGCGGTCTGCGTTTTTTACATAGACCCATGTTCTGCCATTCCACTGAACGATTGGCGGGTCCAGGCAGACACGCTGATTGACTCCTTCTGTGTCCAATCACAGTGGGAGTGGCGCTCCAGCGGGGGCGTGCGCGCCCCACCTCTCCTGCACAAAATTATGTACCTGTATGTGATTTAGGGCAGCCGGGACCCTGCCGCAGTATATAACAGCGGCGGTACGCAAGTGGTTAAATAAAGAGAACAGCCATCAGCACAAGGGAAATTTTTCATTTAATGTATGTAATGTTCCTTGTGCTGCTTTAAAAATAAAAAAAATAATAAAATGAAACATAGTATAGGCAAAACTAAGGGTAAGAGGGTTTAACATCTGTAAGGTTTATTTTTGCCATCCTGGTCTCATTGGGGAGATTTACGTTCACTTCCTATCCCACAGCCAAAACAGGAAGTGAGAAAAATTAGATTTTTGACTTACCGTAAAATCCATTTCTCTGATGTTCATTGACAGACACAGATCTGATCTCCATAACCATTGGGATATACTGCCCCCTACAGGAGTAGGACACTAGGCAGAAAAAAAGTCTGGGTACGCCTATGGGCAGTCCCAGAGGGTATACTCCCTCTCTCTGCTATAGGCACTCAGTTTAGCTACAAGCAGCGTCAGAAGAATTACAACTCAACAGAGGGGCGGGTGCTGTGTTCGTCAATGAACATCAGAGAAATGGATTTTACAGTAATTCAAATATTACATTTTCTCTTTCGTTCATTGACAGACAGCTTCTGAGCTCCATTACCGTTGAGACGTCCCAAAGCATGAGGGGTGAGAACAGCAAAAAGATTCCCAAGGCTAAGCTAAAACAGTAGCCAACCAGGCAACATGAGCTCTACCAAAACAACTGGAGCCCATCTGAAAAAAACAATACATCCTCAAAGAGGATCAGGTCCTCTTAAACAGCAGCCTGAAAAACCTTGCGGCCAAAAGAAGCATCCGCATATGCCAACACATCCACTTTATAGAACTTTGTGAAAGTGTGCACCAACGACCAGGTGGCCGCCTTGCAAACCTGCGTCACTGAGGCCTGATGTCGGAAGGCCCAGGCACTGAGGACCCGAGTAGAATATGCCATGAAAGGGAATGGAGTAACCTGACCCTTGATGGAATAGGCCTGAACCAACGTCTGTCTAATCCATCTGCAAATGGTTGCAGAGGAAGCGGACAACCCTTTCAGAGGCCCATCCATGAGCACAAATAGCGAGTTTGGATTTAATAAAAAAGACTCCGTAGCTGCCAGGTACACCCTAATCACTTGGACCACATCCAAGGCATGCAAAGCAATTTTCTTCGGGTGTTTTGGCCTGGGACACAGGGAAGACACAATGTCTTCATCCAAATAAAAATCACGTGATATGATATATCAAGACAATCTTTGGAACGACAGGATAACGCCGCCAGTTCAGACATCCTGCGCGCAGAGGTGATAGCCACCAAAAAGGCCACGTTCTGGTACAGTGTAAGCAGGGGAATCTTCCAAAGATTTTCAAAGGGAGGCTTCTGGAGGACGGAAAGCACCAAGTTAAGGTCCCAAGGCAGCAACAGAGACTGCACTGGAGGAACCAAATGTCGGACACCCTGAAGAAAGGTATGCACCAGGGAGTGTGTGGCCAAGGGTCATTAGAGGAAGAAGACTGCCAAAACCGACACCTGGCCCTTGATAGTACTCAAGGACAATTTCTGTTCAACAACCCCCCCCCCCCCCCCCCCGTTGAAGGAAGGTCAAGACCCGAGCCACCGAGAAGGAGCGAGGATGAACCTCAAGAAGAAGAGACTCACACCACGCTATGTACGTCTTCCAAGTACAATGGTAGATCTTCCTAGAAGTAGATTTCCTTGCTTTTAACAGTGTAGGAATCAGTGAAACCTCTATCCTTCAGCACCTGGTGTTAAACAGCCAAGCCGTCAAAGCCAGTGACTGTAAAACAAGATGCAAGATGCAAGATTGGTCCTTGGGACAGCAGATTCTCCCTGAGAGGAAGCTTCCAAGGAATGTCGGTGACCAGCCGCACCAGATCGATGTACCAAGCCCAGCAAGGCAAGTCCAGACCCACTCAGATGACCGGAATCCTTTTTGCCTCGATCCTGCATAAAGGTTTTGGCAGAAGTTTGAGAGGAGGGAAGGCATAAATAAGACGATACTGACTCCACGGGGCCACCAGTGCGTCTGTGGCATCCGGCAGAGGATCCCTTGACCGAGCCACAAACCTCTGCACCTTTCTGTTGAGCCAAGACGCCAACAGATCCACCTCGGGGATGCCCCACCAGAGACACAACTGATGAAACCCCTTCCGATGAAGGGATCACTCCCCTTGGTCCAACACCTGCCGACTGAGGTATTCCGCCTGTCAGTTTTCCACCCCGGGAATGTGTATGGCAGAGAGGGCTAGTACGAATCGTTCTGCCCACCTTAGAATGCTGGCTACCGCCAGAGCCATCAGGACACTTTTTGTGCCCCCTTGGTGATTGACATAAGCCACAGCCATAGCATTGTCCAATTCATTACGCACTGGGCAACCCTGCAGATGATCCATCCAATAGTCAAGACACAGTCTGATCGCTCGGAGTTCCAAGACATTGATCGGTACTCTGGACTCTTCCAGTGTCCAGACCCCCTGAGCAGAATGGTTGCCGAGGATGCCTCCCCAGCCGGATAGGCTGACATCCATGGTGACCACTGTCCAATACAAGGGAAGGAAGGATTTGCCCAGCCGAAACGCCAGAGAAAGAAGCCACCATATCACAGACTCCTTACTTCCTTGACTCAGCCAGATCTGATTGTCCAGAGACTGCGGAGTCTTGTCCCATTTGGCCAGAATCTCCCTTTGCAGGGACCTCATATAGAAATGTGCAAATAGAACCGCCTTGAAGGTAGACACCATCAGGCCCAGCAGCCTCATGCAAGTCCGGAAGGATGACCATCTGCTGGTCAGCAGGAGACGAACTGCAGCCTGCAATTTCTGGAGTTTGTCCAGAGGAAGGAGCACCCTGGCTAAGGCCAAGTCCAGAGTCATGCCCAGATTGTCCAGCTTTGTGGACAGAACCAGAGCAGACTTATGAAATCTCAGAATCCACCTAAACTCCCGCAGAGTTCTTATTGTAATCTCCAGGAGCAGTAGGAGACAGTCCAAGTAGCGCGATTTCCATTGGCATAACAAAGCTAGCACCGGGGCTAAAATTTTTGTGAAGACCCGAGGAGCAGAGGCAAGACCAAAGGGTAACGCCACAAACTGATAATGCTCCCCTCCCACGGCAAATTGGAGGAAGCGCTGGTGACTGGCACATATTGGTGAAGGTAGGCATCCTTGATGTTGATAGAGGCAAGGAAATCCCCCTGACGCAGGGATGCGAACACCGTGCAAATGGACTTCATTCTGAACTTCTGCACCCACACAAAGCATTTCTCCGCCTAAAGGTCCAGGATTGGACGCAGCTTGCCTTCTTTCCTGGGAACTGTAAACAGGTTTGAGTAAAAACCCTGAAATCGTTCCAAAAGTCGGAACAGAGACAATCACCCCTTGAAGTAACAAGTCTTGTACCGCTCCAAACAGACCCTGTAAGCGGTCCGGGGACAGGCGCAAGTTGGAAGGAAAGAACCTTGGCAGGTGACAAGAGTGAAACGCGATCTTGTAGCCAGACCAAACAACTTTGTACCAGGGAAGTCCACAGGGTTCGGAAACAAAGGAAAACTCCCCCCCCACCCCTGATGCTGAAGAAACCTCTCCCCCCCCGTGAGACCTTTAATGATATCATCCAGGGTAGAGCCAAACAGGCAATCTCCTTGAAAGGGTAAATTAGTCAAGGCCTTTTTAGAAGTCTGGTCCGCAGACCAGCATTTGAGGCAAAAGACTCGCCGAAGGACCACTGCCGAAACAGAGAGCCGAGCCACTAGGGGAGCTGCATCCAGGTCACGGCATAAAAGCTTAGCTCACTCGGTCAGAGTTTGCGACACCAATGGCGAATATGTAAAAAATATATACGAAGTATATTCCCTGCGCCAAGTTTAGGGTAACCTGTGAATGTGAGGAAATGAAAAAAGCGATATATGGTACAAAATGGGAAAAATGGGAAAAAATGGCTAGATAAGCAGCAGCTGTAAAAATGAGGAAAATGCTAAAGAAATGGTCTTTAAAAAATGGTGAATGCCGGTATCAGTG
This sequence comes from Pelophylax lessonae, assembly GCF_965119305.1. Taxonomy (NCBI): domain Eukaryota; kingdom Metazoa; phylum Chordata; class Amphibia; order Anura; family Ranidae; genus Pelophylax; species Pelophylax lessonae. Next base: position 159,455,898 of record NC_138768.1, read on the forward strand.
TTGAATCAGCCAGAGTGTACATATTGTGGGCCACAGCCTCCGCCTTCCTATCAGCCGGATCCTTAAAAGCTGGGGACTCTTCAACCTGAATCATGGTTGCCTTCTTCAATCTGGAAACCGGAGAGTCCACCACCGGTGGAAACGTCCACTTCCTAATAAGAGACTACTCATAGGGGTAACGCTTAGAAAATTGCTTAGGGACCCCACGAGGATGCTTTGGTTGTCCCCACTCTTTAGTGACAATTCTATCAAAATAGGCAGGGAAAGGAAACACCTTTGCCACTCTAGATGGCTTGTAAGTGCCAAAGGGTACCTGCACCTCTGTCGCAGCTGCATCCTCCATCTTCAAGGGCTCATGCACAGGTACAATCAGTGCGTCCACCAGCGCTTTTTTGTGCGAGGTTGCAGATGTGGAGGAATCATCCTCACTATCAGAGGATTCTGGGCGCGCGGTTGTGGACCCAGTAGGGTGACCCACGTCCATGGTTGCCGAATCAAATACGGGATCTGATGAGACAGAGAGGCAGGGGAAGGGAGGGGCAATTTTGCTAGCCTATTACCTCAAAACCACCTCCACCCAGGAAACAAAGGACTCTAGGACCGCTGTCAGTGCATCGATGGATGGTTGGGACCGGGAGGGCCCCACAGCCTCAGAGAGGGGATCAGGTGGGGAGATGTGCTCCAAAGACTTTATGAGTCATGAGGGGAACCCCATAAAAAGTGTAAAACACTGCAAGGGACAATCCCCCACCATGCTGGCAGCACCACACGGTCGCCAGATACAAAGCACCAAGCGATCCTTAGCGGAGGTAGAGAACCCCACCAGACTTGCCACCCAGTAGAAACAGGCACCTGCAGCCACCAGGATAATCTGCACTCCACGTGCGGCATTTAAGAAGTGAAATCATCCAGGAATCAGCACAAGGGCATGAGGAGGGGCTCCCACAGCCGAAGTCGCCGCCCGCTATTTTCAATGGCAAACCCCCCCAAAATGGTCACCGGGCTACACAAACATGGCCACCGTGTATAACCACACACAGGCTACAACAAAGTGGCGGCACCACGAGGCTTCCAGGGACCCAGGAGGGATCACAGGCCTCATTGAAAGACCCAGGCAAGACGAGGGGCCCTGGCAGGAGCCCCCACCAGGTACAACCCCCCCCCCACCCCGAACAGTTAGTTGTCCGGTCACCGGCGGCGCACCCCTTCAGCCCCCATCGCCAGCATAGCGTTCTGCCCCCACCCAAGGAGGTGGACCAGACCACCCAAACAGCCCCAGCATATGTGGGGGGGTAGGATCAAGGACAGATGAAAAAGAGGGGGTGCCTGACAGGAAAGAAGGGAACCCAGGAGTTGGACTGTCCCAAGGAGGGGCCTACATCCACCCCAAAAACCTCCAGGGGGAGGGGGGGCAGCTACTCACTATACCAGGAACCAGGGGGGCGCCACTCAAGACAGAACCCCTATCCATCGAAATAGTCCTCCAGTCGGCCAGGAGGAACGCTGCGACTCCGGCCGAGACCCAGTCGTACGCGACCTCACGAGACGTTTAACTCGCAGGCCAGCCCCGGATCGGAGGGGCTGTGTTGCGGCCGACCTAGCGCGGAGCGGAGGTCTGTGTGTGCTTGCTGGCCAGACTTTGGTGACCACTGGATCTAGATTATCCAGCCTGTCGCCCAATCCGGCAGTTGATTGTAGATCTCATAGGAAAAAACAGGAGAAAAAAAGAAACAATTGCCAGGACCAGAGTTCCCAGCAAGGAACTAGGGTCCTTACTCCTGACTAGGCAGAAAAAAATTGAGTGCCTATAACAAGAGAGAGGGTATACCCCCTGGGACTGCCCATTGGTGTAGCTAGACTTTTTGTCTGCCTAGTGTCCTACTCCTGTAGGGAGCAGTATAACCCAACAGTTATGGAGATCAGAAACTGTGTCCATCAATAAACGAAAGAGAAAAATCCTTGCAAATTAAGGGAATCTCTTGGGGACCTCCAGGTTACCAGAAGGAGTGTCCCCATTGGAAGATTTTCCCTCTCTTTTCTAAACCCAGAGTTTGGGATTTTCTTTTACTTCCACTTTTAATAATTGATAAATAGAACAAACAGAGGTTGAATCTCCCTAAAGAGTAAAGCAGCAATAAAAATTGACAGATGTTCTAAACCATTTCCCCTCTATCTAAAACGGCTGGAGTCACACGTCCATTAGGAGAGACTCACAGCAGGGGTCCGTTTCATCCCTGTTCACCATTTAAGGTCCGAATTTTTGGCTCAATTTAGACCTGAAACCAACCAGAAGTCGCACAGGACCTATGTGCAAATCGCTCCGCAGCCATCCCGAAGTAGAGTGAACTGGCTCCTGAAGAGCCAGTCACAGGCTCCTGACATGCGAATTGGATGTGGGGAAAACCCACATCCAATTCGCATAAGTGTAAACCCAGCCTAAAAAAAGTTTATTTAAAGGTTTAACCTCTATGGTTAAGCCCATCGAGGTGAAACAGACTAGATGGGGCAATTCTTAGGTAGGAAATGCTGTATGCGGTTTGTAGTTGAATTCGGTTTTCACAGTAATATCATGGGTGTGCATCCTGTAGTCTGTTACAGTCTTGATACTAGGAGTGGGACAGGCTTCTTTGCTGGCAACCAACATGGCCACAGTCTGGAGGGGTGCTACTTGGTTTGGATTGCGTCACCACATCCAGATAGGGGGAAAAAAAATAGAATTTTTGGAAGAACTTACCGTAAAATTAATTTTCTCTGTAGTCCTCTGACAGTCGCCGCCCGATGGTATTAGCTAATCATTTAACTAATGGGTAATGGCGCCCTTTGCAGGAGCAAGGCTAGGCAGATAATTGATCAGGTTAATACAAAAAAACGTTTATACCTCGGCACGCCACTAGGGGGGGGCCATTATCCTGAACCCAATCTGACATTACCTCAGTTTGTAGCAAGCAGTACCGGAAGGCAACAACTCCCAGATCCAAAAACCAGAGGGGCGGGGCGGCGACTGCCAGAGGACTACAGAGAAAAGAATTTCACGGCAAGTTCTTACAAAAATTCTCTTTTCTCTTACGTCCTCTGACAGTCGCCGCCCGATGGTATTAGCCTTTACTAATGGGACGTCCCAAAGCAGTGCAGGTATGAGGAGTGGGAAAGCAACGCAACCAAATGAGAAGGTAACGCAAACAGCCGGGCCAGTAACAACCTGAGCCCACAGGAAAGAAACTGGAACAAACCCAGAAACAACAAAAAACACCCCAAGAAGGGGGGACAGTAAAGATAATGTCCCCTTAAACAACTGCCGCACTCAAAACTTTGCGGCCAAAGGAAGCATCCGAAGATGCCAAAACATCAAGTTTGTAAAACTTTGTGAAAGTGTGCACGGACGACCAATGGCCTGATGGTGAAAAGCCCAAGAGGCACTAACGGCTCGAGTAGAATGGGCCTTTACCGGGAAAGGAGGAACCTGACCCTTGATGGAATAGGCCTGAACAATCGTCTGATCCACTTAGAAATGGTCGCCGCAGAGGTAGCCGATCCCTTCCGAGGTCCCTCAGGAAGAACAAATAGAGAATCAGACCGCCGAATCAACTCTGTGGCGGACAGGTAGACCTTGACCGCCCGGACCACATCCAGAGAATGCAAGGCAATGCTTAGGATGCTTGGGTCACGCACACAATGAGGGCAACACGATATCCTCATTGAGGTGGAATGAAGAAACCACCTTGGGAAGAAACGACTGATTCGGTCGCAAAACCACCTTATCTCTATGAAGAACCAGATAAGGAGAACGGCAGGACAAGGCCATCATTTCAGACACTCTGCGAGCCGACGTGATGGCCACCAGAAAGGCAACTTTCTGTGACAACACAGACAGAGGAATCTCCCTGATGTTCTCGAAGGGAGGTTGTTGTAACACTGACAAAACCAAATTCAGATCCCAGGGAGGCAAGGGAGCTCTCCTCGGGGAAGCCAAATGCCGCACCCCTTGAATGAAGGTGCGGACCAAGGAATGCGACACCAAAGGTTGTTGAAAAAAGATGGCCAAGGCCGACAACTGACCCTTGACCGTAGTCAGTGCCAGATGCTGATCCACGCCCTTCTGCAGGAAGGCCAAGAACTTCGCCACCGAGAAGGAACGAGGGTGAAGAGACCCTGTGCTTCGCACCAAGCGATATACACTTTCCAGGTGCGGTGATAAATCTTCCTTGAAGTGGCTTTGCGAGCCTTTAACAAGGTAGGGATGACCGCCTGAGGAAGACCTCTATCCCTCAGGATCTGGCTTTCAACAGCCATGCCGTTAAAGCCAGAGACTTTAAAGCAGGATAGAAGATCAGTCCTTGAGACAGAAGATCGTCTCGCAGCGGAAGCCGCCAGGGAGGTTCCATGACCATCTGAGCGATGTCCACGTACCAGGACAGTCAAGGCCAGTCCGGGGCCATTAGAATGACCGACATCCGTTCCGATGCCAACCTGCGGAGGAACCTGGACAACAGTTGAATCGGAGGAAAGGCATACAGTAGCCGATAGTGGTGCCAAGGCACCACCAACGCGTCCGCGGAAACTGCCAGAGGATCGCGAGTCCTGGCCAGGAACCTTTCCACCTTTTTGTTGAGATGGGACATGCACAGATCCATGTCCGGGGTCCCCCACCGGTTGCACAGGAGGCGAAACACCTCCGGATGTAGGGACCATTCCCCTTGGTCCAAAGTCTGGCGACTCAGATAGTCCGCCTGCCTGTTGTCCATACCCGAAATGTGAACGGCCGAGATTGCTGGTAAATGCGACTAAGAGTCAGAAGATCAAGACAGAATCTCGGCCGGGCACCCCTGAAGCTGAGATGACCACCGGAACAGACAAAGCTTGATCGCTCGGAGCTCCAAGACGTTTATCGGTAGCTGACCACGTGCCCTGGGCACAAAGCGTGCCCAGAACTCTTCCCCAGCCCGACAGGCTTGCATCCGTGGTGAGAATCGTCCATAACAGAGGCCGGAAGGTCTGACCCTGTGTCAAGGACTGCGACCGGAGCCACCACAAGAGATCCGACCGCACCGGATGACTCAATGAAATCCTCCTTTCCGAGGCGTCCTGTCCCACATGTCCAGGATCTCCGCTTGCAGAGACCTGGTGTGAAATTGAGCAAACGGAACTGTTTCGAAGCCCGAGACCATCAGGCCCAGAACCCGCATGCAGGTCCGCAAGGTGGAGAGATCGTTGTCCCTGAGAGACCCGATCTCGTCACGCAGTGTCCCGAGTTTGTCCTCTGGAAGTAAGACCTGAGTTTGAGCACAGTCCAGGACCATCCCTAGGTACTGAAGACAAGTTGAGGGAGTCAGTGCTGACTTCTGAAAATTGATGGTCCACCCAAACTCCTGTAGTATCTGAACCGTCACGGCCAGATCGTTTGCTAAGGTCACACATGAGTTCGACCTTAACAAAAGGTCGTCCAGGTAATGCCCCATAAACGCAGTAAAGCTAGAACCGAAGCCAACAACTTGGTGAAAACCATGGGAGCCGAAGTGAGACCGAAAGGCAACGCCACAAACTGTTAGTGCTCCCCAGCCACCGCGAAGCGGAGATATCTCTGATGACCCTCAAAAATAGGGATGTGGAGATATGCATCCTTCAAGTCGATGGAGGCCAGGAATTCCCCAGGCCTCAATGATGCCACCACCGACAGGATGGATTCCATCCTGAACTTCTGTACCCGCACAAAGCGGTTCAGAGACTTCAAATCCAGAATCAGACGCACCTTGCCTTCTTTCCTGGGCACCGTGAACAGGTTGGAGTAAAACCTGCAAAACGTTTCCCGTGAAGGAACGGGTACAATGACTCCTTGGCAAGCAGATCGTGCACAGCCCACATGAGATCTCCGAGACGATCCAATCGGAGATTGGACGGGAAGAACCTGTCTGGGGGCGAGATCGAAATTCGATCTTGTACCCTGAACTAATCAGTTTGTGAACCAACCTGTACTGAATCCTGGACAACCAGGGTTCCTGAAAGTAACGCAGACGTCCCCCCACTCCAACAATGGGTGAGGGCGTCCCTTCAGGAAGAGGTGGACTGGGCCGCCAAGCGAGACTGGCTGGCTTTTGGCTTACCCGTCCACGGTTTCTTGTGGCCATCGGGAGGGCGAAAGGGTTTACCCTTCTCCTGCGACCCAAAGGCACGAAAGGAATTAAGTTGAGTCTTGAAGGAGGGTCCCCTCCGCGTGTGGGGGGACTTACCCTTAGTGACCAGGGGCAACAGAGGGGACCAACGGAGCCTCGTCCAAGGCCGTGTCACACAGGAACATCGCAGTTTGGATGAGTTGATCCACCATAGCAAGGGCAGTCGGAGAGGCCGACTCTGCCACCAGAGTGCTGCGAAGCCCCTTGCACCATGTCGTGAGCGTCTAAGAGGCCATCACTAAAACAAACACAGGTTTCAAAAGAGAACCCGCCACCAGATAAATGTGGCGGGTAAGGGGTTCCACACGCCTATCCGCTCTATCCCTGAAAACAGGGAAATCCTCTACTGGCATCAAGGTGGACTTATTCAGCCTAGACACAGTGTGGTCCACTTTAGGGGACACCGTCCAATGTTTGTCTACCGCCTCCAAAAACGGATAGCGGATGGAAAAACGCTTAGGCACTACCAACATGTGCTTAATGCACTGCCACAGGTCATTTACAATCTCGTGAAATTCCTCAGGGCAGGAAAAAACCTGACCCGCCTCTGGGGTCTGTGGAACCCAAAAGTGGACCGCTTACTTGATTGAGATGGCTCATCATCAAGATTGAGAGTTTCTTTTATGACGCTAATGAGAGCATCCATCGTAGCGCGTTCCCCTCCCAGTCCTCTGACCAATTGGGGCTCAGAGTCAGAGGACTGGGAGGGCACAGGTCATTTTTTGGAGGAGCTTTCCGACATCAGCAGATGCACCTGGGACGCTAAAGTCGCAAGAGCAGCAGATATGGAGGCCATGGAAGAGGATTCAGGCGTACCCGAAGCCCCCACCAGGTCTGCGGGGAATTTGTTATCCTGGGAGTCCATTTAGGCTTAAAATGAAAAAGGGGACGCTGGCCCTTTAAATCGGCGGTTCCCGCGGACCCCCCCCCAATCTGCACTAACAGAAAGAGCCCCCTGTGAAAACACACTAGCCACAAGTAAAATTCGATTTGGTCAAAAAATGGCAGAGGAATGTGCAAAAATCCCCTAGCCTGTCAGTACTTAGCCACCAGTGTCCTGTCCTGTACAGGAGAAGTGTGAAGAAGGAGGAAGTGACCTCACATCGCTAGAGACCCAGCCCTCGAGCCCAGACAAAAAGGTGCCCATTGAAACTCAATAGAAAAGGTCACAGAGAAAATGGCCACTTGCCCTTACTAGGCATTTGCCCACATCCAAGATGGCGCCCGATCGGGAGCATGTGCAGAATCCCAACATGGCTTCTGTGCTCACACAGAGCTTAGAATCTGCACACCATAAAACATGGCGGCCGCTCTAAACAGAGGCAAAATAAGTGCATAAACACATTCTGGCAATCATCGGGGACCCCAGGGAGACCCCTACAGCACCCCATACAGCGCCCCCAGCGGGAGCAGGGAGGGAGGGAGAACCCACAACCCGGCCAGAAGGGGGATCCTACAGAGACCACCAGCCCTGCTATCCCCTAAGAGTGGGCCCACAACCCTCCAAATGTCCCCAGGGACAAGGGGGTATCAGTACTCACCAGTCCAGGAAGCGGGCACCGATAAAAAACGGGAGACCTCCCACCCTAAGTGGGGTGCCGTTAGCCAAGGAGGGATGCTGGCAACACGCGGGCGATCCAGGTTGAGACATCCCCAGCAAAGACACAGCTCCGCAGGCTCGTCTCCATTCGGAGGGGCACTGTCGTTGCGAGGCCTGGGCGTACCAGTAACCTGCGACGCTCGTTGGCAGGTTGGAACTCCATAAGCATCTATAATACCCAGTCCGAGGCCCAGCTCTGCAGTCACTTGTAGTCCTCCAGGAAAGGAATCCCTGACTAACTAGTGATAGTGAGAGAAATAAAAATCTATTGTGCAAAGAAAAAAGACATGAATTCTGAAAAAAAAACAAAGAAAGCTGAGACGCAAAGTCACAGCAGAAAACCCTAACCAGCTCCTTAGCTAGGCAGCGTAAAACTGAGGTAATGTCAGATTGGGTTCAGGATAATGGCTGAGGGATGGCCCCCTAGTGGCGTGCCGAGGTATAAACTTTTTTTGTATTAACCTGATAATCAATTATCTGCCTAGCCTTGCTCCTGCAAAGGGCGACATTACCCATTAGTGAAGGCTAATACCATCAGGCGGCGACTGTCAGAGGACGTAAGAGAAAAACTATTTTCAATTTTAACAAAATCGTCTATAGTGTCAAAGGGGTTCAAGACAAATACATAGGGGGATTAGCACAAAAGTGAAGAACTCCTCATTTGTATGCCTATTCATCTAATTGTGTGCTAAGTACTGCAGTTCTGGTATGGTTAGGAACTTTTCTATAGTACAGGGAAACCCTGTCTTACCTTATCTATCTAAGGGTCTAGGCATCATCTGTCACGATGGGCATAACAAAGAAGGAGTCTTCAGGATCTGTGAACTACTACTACTACTTTAGGCACAGGTCAGTTTATTTTTTGCTGTGTCCCAATGGGGAAGTTTCTCCTCACTTCCTGTCCCAGAAACACAACAGGAATTGATAGGAAATCTCTGCCAAGTGTGCAGAATTCCCTATTTAGACAGTTGTCAATAGAACAGCTGTCCCCATAAAAAAAATGCATCTTCACCCATTGTTCTGGTGATTAAAAAATGTTGAATTTCTAATTACATTTCTCTCTTGGTGACATTGATCACTATGACAAATACACAATATTACCAAAGGTATTGGGACACCTGCCTTTACACTCACAAACTTTAATGGCATCCCAGTCTTAGCCCATAGGGTTTAATATTGGGATGGCCCACCCTTTGCAGCTATAACTGTTTCAACTCTTCTAGCAAGGCGGTCCACAAGGTTTAGGAATGGGTCTTTGGCCATTCAAGTTTCCCCACCCCAAACTCGCTCATCCATGTCTTTATGAACCTTGTTTGTGCACTAGTGCGCAGTCATGTTGGAATAGGAAGGGGCCATCCCCAAATGGTTCCCACAAAGTTGGGAGCATGACATTGTCCAAAATGCCTTGGTATGCTGACGCCCTAAGAATTCCCTTCACTGGCACTAAGGAGCCAAGCTCATCCCCTGAAAAACAACTCCACACTATAATCCCCTCTCACCCAAATGATTTGGACCAGTGTACAAAGGAAGGTTCATAAAGACATGGATGAGAGAGTTTGGGGTGGAGGAACTTGTCTGGCCTGCACAGAGTCCTGGCCTCAACCTGATAGATTGGAGCCAAATTGGGATAAAATGGAGCCAAATAGGGATAAATTGGAGTAAAGGCTGCAAGCCTGGCCTTCTCATCACATCAGTGCCAGACCTCAGAAACGTGCTTCTAGAATGGTCGCACATTCCCAAAGACACACTTTTAAACCTTATGGACAGTCTTCGCAGAAGAGTTGAAACGGTTATAGCTGCAAAGGTTGGGGCAACTCAATATTGATCCCAACAGACTAGGACTGGGATGCTATTAAAGTTGTTCCACTTATAAAGGCAGGAGCCCAATACTTTCGGTAAATAATGTACTTAAAAGGTGAATGGAAGCCTATGTCTGTCTGCAAAATGCCCCTAGCTTTTTTAAAGCTATATTTCTCCAATCAACAGGGAGCAAACATTTTACTGGCTGGGGAGCTATACATTTGACTCAGCAGAGGGCACACCTGACCTCTGCAGAGAGACTGCTACTTTCTTGCAGACAACAATGGTCCTATGCAGAATTCTGGTAAGTGACAAGCTCTTCTCTTTCTAGGTTGTAACCAATTTCTAAATAAAATCAACTTTAAGACTTTACACATCTTAGGTCTTGATGCGCATGGAATGTATTCACCTTAGATTGTAAGCCCCTTGAGGGCAGGGACTGATGTGAATGTGCAATGTATATGTAAAGCGCTGCGTAAATTGGCAGCGCTATACAAGAACCTGAAATAAATGGATTTTTGTAAAATCTTACCGTAAAATCCTTTTCTCTTAGCTCATCGACAGACGTAGTCCTCGGTGATACACCACCTTCGGGTTATGTTACCTCCGCAGGAGCAGGACTAGACAGGAAATTAAAAAGCTCTGGCCACACCCTAGGGGCAGTCCCAGAGGGTATATCCTCTCTCTCTCTGCCTCAGCAAATCAGTTATGTGAAAAAGCAGTGCTTAGAGAATTTAACCCAACCCAACTCCAAAACAGAGGGGCGGGGACTACGTCTGTCGATGAGCTAAGAGAAAAGGATTTTACGGTAAGATTTTACAAAAATCCATTTTTCTCTAGCGCTCATCGACAGACGTAGTCCTCGGTGATACACCACCTTCGGGACGTCCCAGAGCAGTATCACAACTGAGGGGTGGGAAAATGGAAATCAAATCCCAATCTAGAAGGCCCAACCGGTGCCAACTAGAAGTTTACAATGCTCATCCTTAATGATGAGACTCAACAAAAAAATTTTCAAGCAGAAAAAAACCCTCGAGGTAGACCACCGGTCTCCTCAAATTGCGGCCTGCAAAACCTTGCGGCCAAATGAGGCATCCGCCGATGCCGTCACATCAATTTTATAGAATTTAGTAAAGGTATGTACCGACGACCAAGTGGCCGCCTTACATACCTGGACCACTGACGCCTGATGGCGAAAGGCCCAGGAAGTACTGAGCGCTCGAGTGGAGTGCGCCCTAACAGGGAACGGAGGACTCTGACCCTTAATAGAATAAGCCTGTACCACAGTTTGTCTAATCCATTTGGCAATGGTCGCGGCAGATGCAGGCAAACCCTTTCTGGGGCCATCCGTGATCACAAAAAGTGAATCCGTCTTACGGAATGATTCCGTAGCTTTCAGGTATACCCTGATTGCCCGAACCACATCCAAGGAATGCAACGCATGTTCCCGATGATGCTTGGGCTGAGGACACAAGGAAGGTAGTACAATATCTTCATTCAGATGAAAATCTGAAACCACCTTAGGAAGAAAAGATGGCTTAGGATGAAGTACTACCTTATCCCTATGAATCACTAGGTATGGGGACTGGCATGATAATGCAGCCAGTTCTGACACCCTGCGAGCAGAAGTAATAGCCACCAAGAAGACCACCTTCTGGGATAAAGTAAGCAAGGGAATCTCCCTGATGTTTTCAAAGGGAGGTTTCTGTAGAACCGACAAAACCAGATTAAGATCCCAGGGCGGTAAGGGCGCGCGGACTGGAGGAGCCAGGTGCTGCACCCCCTGGATGAAATTCCGCACCAAGGATTTGGTAGCTAAAGGTTTCTGAAAGAAGATTGCTAATGCTGAAACTTGACCCTTGATGGTGCTCAAGGCTAGCTTCTGCTCAACCCCTTGTTGCAAAAAGGCCAATATTCGAGACACCGAATAGGTACGTGGAGGAAATCCTAAAGATTCGCACCACGCAATATAAGTCTTCCATGTGTGATAATAGACTTTGCTGGAAGTCGCTTTCCTTGCTTTAATAAGGGTAGGAATGACTGAAGTAGACAAACCTCTGTCCTTCAGTACTTGGGTCTCAATGGCCAGGCCATTAAAACCAGCGACTGTAAAGCACGAAGGTAAATAGGTCCTTGAGACTACAGACACTCCCTGAGACGAAGTTCCCACGGAACGTCTGCGACTAACATGTCCAAGTCGGCCAGGCCGGCTTGAAGAGGCCAGCCTAGAATTTCTAGGACCACTGGCGCTGATTGGATCTGAACCAGGCGTTCCCTAGAGCTATCTGGCCCCGACCATCCGAGAAAGTCTGGTCGTTTTCTGTTCCCACACATTTATCAGATACCTGATAGTTATCAGGAAAGGTGATCTTTTCTGGTTGAACCTCAGGGACCGAAGTCACCCGACTAGAGGCTACTTGGCCTATCTGGTCAATCAGATCCGATTCCTGTGAGGTATCGGGACTAATCTTAGGAAAAGGTAAAGGAAAAGATCTATACAGGGAACGGTAACTACCGCTTCCTGTACTTAAATGTTGGAAGGGAAGAATCGCACCGGTAGTAGTGGTTGATGCTCGATCTAATGTCCTGAATACCGGTGAAAACGTCCCCCCACCCTGAAATCGGGTGGGGGCGCACCTTCAGGCTGTGTACTCCTTTACTTCGGGTTTGGCTGGGTTGGTCCTCTGCTTGTCCGACCAGCCCTTCTTGAACCCTCCTGGAGGAGTCTTGCCTTTCCCGGGAGTACCAGCCGGGCGCCCTTTATGGGCGGTAAAGAAAGGTCCTCGCTTGTTGCGAGGTCCCTTAGCTTTTGCAGCCTGTGGCAAAAAAGTACTCTTGCCCCCGGTGGCATCCTTAATGATTTCATCTAGGTTGGCTCCAAATAGACGATTCCCCTGGAAAGGGAGATTGGTCAAAGTCTTCTTGGAACCTAGGTCAGCTGACCAGCATTTTAACCACAGCACACGTCTGAGGATCACTGCTAACTTAGATGCATGCCCTAACAAGGGAGTAGTGTCCAAGGCTGCGTCACAGATAAACCGTAGCCCTTGTATGATCTGTTCTATCAAATCAGATGTCTCCTGGGAAATATCTTTTCCCCTAAGATCTTGGCGTACCATTTTCGCCCATTCCGTAAGTGTCTGGGAAACTAGACCAATAACAATTACTGGTCTAAATGCTGACCCTATCAGAGAAAAGATAGTGCGGGACTCCGCTTCTATCTTTCGATCCACCGGATCCTTAAAGGACGAAGTGTCCTCCACTGGAATAACCGTGGCTTTATTCAGCCTGGAAATAGGTGGATCCACCACTGGTGGTACCGTCCATTTCTTAATGATGGATTCCTCAAACGGATAGCGTCTAGCAATACGCTTGGAAATAGTAAAGGTACGTTTAGAATGCTCCCATTCTCCTTTAATCTGATTACCAAAACATTTAGGTACAGGAAAAGCCTTCGCCGTCTTGATGGGCTTATTAGTCCCAAAAGGCCTCTCTGTTTCAGTTGCCTCTGCCGGTAAAGCCTCAAGTTTTAAGGTTTCTTGCACTGCCACAACTAGTGCGTCCACCAATGCTTCTTCCTGAATTATAGCAGGAGAAGAAGCGTCCTCCTCACTGTCTGAGGGGGCTTTACCTGGGATAACAGCCCTTGCAGAGGAACCTGCAACTGCAGTGACCATCTCTGAATCAGAGTCAGAGGTGTCAGATAGTATAGGGGTAGGCGGGGGTCGCTTCCTTGACCCCCGTCCCTGACAGGCCGCCTCCACCCGAGCCACCATAGACTCCAAAATTGCTGTAAATGACTCTATACTCTGTGCACCGGCGGGTCCCGAGGCCCCCTCGAGGGAAACAGGTGGGGGAATATGTGTGGCAGGGTCCATAATAACTCCAGTTACTTCCTGGATGATATAATTCAAAAGTAAAGAAAAAACTTTTTTTTTTTTTTTTTTTTGACCCTCAGCGACACAAAAAAACCCCTTAGTGTTACCTGCTAGGGATCCCTATCGATCGAGAGAGAGAGAGATAGACCCCCAGGCTCACCACTTGATGTTCAGAGTTGAACTGCAACAGCTTACAGCGCTGTCTTAGACAAACAGGAAGTCTTTTGGCTGGCTGCCCAGGAAGAAAGGAGGCGGCTCCGCCCCTCTTGCACGCCTTCCGGCGCCTCCCCCAAGCTCCACGAGGTGTAGAATCACCTCAAACATGGCCGCCCCCATGCTGGAGACACGAGGCTACGCCAAAATGGCGGCTCGTGCGATCCAGCAAAAAAAATGGCGGCGGCCTGTGCTGACTAGCGGTGTGCTGCAGGCACACAACACTCTCTCTGCATGGGGATATGGCGTGGTTGGCGGTACCAGCCCTGGCGGACCGCATGGCCGTTCGGGAGGCCTGCTATTAGCTGGAGATCTGATTTGGAAGGCAGTCTACATGTCCATGGCTTCTGACTGGTAGGTAGCTTATACTTAACCCATAAGATTCCCAGAATGCCACAGATTACATCTTTAAAACATGTATACAATAGATTGTTAGCTCCCAAACCAAGCCTCCTGGCTTTTTGCACACATAAAATCACACTCAAAGTAGGAGGATTTGTGACATGTTATAGGATAGAAAGAACTCTTTCTTACCATACAGAGAGGGGCCCGCGTTCACCACAAAACCCGTCAGGGAAAAAAGGGGGAACATACTACTCACCATACCGGAACCAGGCGGGCACCAACTCCTGACAGTACCCCTCTCCACCGGGGCGGGAGGGCTGTCGACCGATACGGACGCCGTGACTCATGGTCTTTGGCGTTTCAGCGAGACGTTTAACTCGCGGGTTCAGTCCTTTTAATGGGACTTTGTCGCGGCCGACCCAGCACGGAGCTATGGCCTGCACGCGCTCGTAGGCTGAACTGGGGTGACCACCGGATCTCAACATCCAGCCCGTCGCCCAGTTCAGCTTTCTTGCTTGAAGATCTCACAGGAACACTGGAGAGAAAAAAAAAAAAAGCTGTCCAAAAATCCTTTTAGAAAAAAATTCTTGCCAGGACCTAAGATCCCAGCAAGGTATCTAGGTCCTTACTCCTAACTAGACAGAAAATAACTGATTTGCTGAGGCAGAGAGAGAGAGGATATACCCTCTGGGACTGCCCCTAGGGTGTGGCCAGAGCTTTTTAATTTCCTGTCTAGTCCTGCTCCTTCGGAGGTAACATAACCCGAAGGTGGTGTATCACCGAGGACTACGTCTGTCGATGAGCGCTAGAGAAAAACAAGATTTAAAATGAAAATTGAATAAAGCCTTTAAGTTAAAGATATTCAGTGAAAACCAAACATATACCCAAACTTTCACTTTTTACTTGTTTTGAAACGAATAAAAAATGGTGAAGTTTAGATAGATATATCAACCACAGCATGAAAATAAACCCAGAGTCCTCTGCCACCACAGTGTGTAACAGATCAGCTGGCAACTGCCAGTGTGATCCTTTTAAGTAGGATTAGCAATGTAGTTCTGTGCTTTATTTCATCTTGCTCATCATCCAACTGTTCGTAAAATGTCAGCCCCAGTACCTGCTGACAATGAAAAGAGCCTGGAACCAATACAGATGTTTAGTATAAGCAGGAGGGCTGTGGATAACACTTACATGCAATACTGGGAAACACACATGCAGAGTCTTGGAATGATCAGAACCAGTTACTGCATATGTTGTGAAGGTGACGGTTTAATCAGCAGGCAACCGCAATGGTACTTATTGTGTTAGGCATCAAAAATGTGAAAATCACAGAGCTAAATGAGATAAAAGAAATGTATGTTTTATAAGCAATATATAGACTAGACTAAAATCCCTACTAAGGTGAGGTTACTGCATGATATACGAAGGCCATAACCAGAAGCAAAGCATGCCAAATATATTGTGCTTTCACCAGGATTTTAGATCTTTTGCATATGCGTATTTTTCAACTGTGTTCACACCAGTAGATGATACACCAACTGACAATTATTAATCATTATGCACAAATACTGGCACGGAAGTCAAATTATAATCGACCAAGTAGTAACAAACCCGTTTTACCACGAAGCAGAGCAGAGGCCTTTGACTATACATAAAATGGTTTCTTTACACACAGCATAGCCAAAGCTTTCATTGGTTTCCCAACTGGAAGAAGGGGGTAGATCTCTCTGGCTTCATATTATGGGAGAAAATGGTTTTTAATCACTTTTGATTGCGTCTTCATTGACAAGCACTCAGCTACCAATGGGCTTATCTAATGTTTCCAGGCACCTAGTTAATTTCCACTTTTGACTCAACGTGAGACAAAGGTGGTTGAGAGTGAAAATATAGCATGTATTACCCAGTACTGCAGCCAAAAGAGGAAACTAACCTGTGAGGTGCTCTAGTGTTCTAAATCCCTTTTTCTGATGTTGCAATGAAGCGCTTTTTAAAACTCCTGCCAAAGGATGCAGAAACCCACCACCCATGTTTTTTACTCGTCAGAATATTGTTGAATTTTCAAAATTGAGGGGGGGGGGGGCTGGATTTGTGCTTGGCTATCAGTAAGTAGGCTGCTGCACCACAAGAAGTGAATACCCTTCTACACAAATATTGTAAAAAAGATAAGTGTGCTGTCCCCAGATAGAGTACCTTCAAGGTATAAAATCATATATTTAATGTGTACAATTGAAACCAAAAATCAATATTTCCTTAATTATGTCACAAGTCCATCTGGCTCAACCAATAAAAAACAAAAAACAAAATTGAACTGCATATTCCAGATGAGGTCTTACTAATGATTTGTACAGGGGCAAAATTATATCTCAATCTCTGGAGTCCATGCCTCTGTTAATACAAAAAAAGGACTTTGCTTGCTTTGGAAACCGCAGCTTGGCATTGCATGCTATTTTTAAGCTTAGGATCTACCAGAACACCCAGATCCTTCTCCGCTTTGGATTCCCCCAGTTTTACTCCCCCTAGTATGTATGCATAACTTTACATTTATCAACATTAAACCTCATTTGCCACATAGTTTCCCAATGAAACAGTGCATTTAGGTCGGCCTGTAAGTTGGAGACATTCTGTAAAGAAGTTATGCCACTAAAAAGCTTGGTGTCATCTGCAAAGACTGAAATGGTACTTTTAATCCCAGACCATATATCATTTATAAAGATATTAAAAATTAAGGGTCTCAACACTGAACCTTGGAGTACACCACTGATAACCTTAGACCATTCAGCTTAAGAATCATTAACCACTACTCTCTGAATTCTATCTTTTAGCCAATTTTCTATCCATTTACAAACTGATCTTTGCAAGCCTGTAGACTTTACCTTACATATTAGCCGTGTGTGGGGAACTGTGTCAAACGCTTTTGCAAAATCCAAGTATACTACGTTCACAGGCACCCCTTTGTTCAAGATTTTACTTACCTCCTCAATTGTGACTGTATCCATGATCAAACTTATGGTCTCACATATACAAACAAAAAATAAAACTGTGAAAATACAAATACAGTCCTTATGCATGCAAAAAAGAAAAAAGGATAAAGTGCTCAGTGCTGTTTGTTGTAGTGTCCCTTATGAGAGCTTCTCCATACTTCCACCTCAGTGCTCATATGAACAGTCAAGCGGCTTACCAGAACCACTGATGAGCCTCCAATCCCAGACGATGCCTGTTTAAGAGAAACGCATCGGGCGGAGCTAGTGGTGACATCAGCGGGCACAAGCCGAACCGGTATGTCATGGCAGTGCACAGTGGATGTTTAACTTGCCTATGATTTTTCTCTGCAAGTGCAATACATTTTTGATTCCTTAATAAGGTGTTATGCGGTTTTGCACCAGGAATTCCCTTCCTTAATTTTAATATACACTGCTCAAAAAAATTTAAAGGAACACTTTGGACTGGGTAATGTATTAGGAACGAATAGATGCCACATCGTTTGATGGAAATTAAAATGATAAACCTACTGAAGGCTGAATTCAAAGACACCCAAAAAAAAAAAAAAAAAAATAAGGATTTTATCCGGATACCAAATGGCAGTCAGGGTTCCATTGTCTATCATGTAGAGGTCTGTGCATCCCTCCATGGATATGCCTCCCCAGACCATCCCTGACCCACCACCTAACTGGTTATGCTGAATGATGTTACAGGCAGCATAACATTCTCCACGGCTTCTCCAGACCCTTTCATGTCCCTTAAATGTGCTCAGGGTGAACCTGCTCTCACCTGTGAAAAGCACAGTGTGCCAGTGATGGACCTGCTAATTCTGGTGTTCAATGGCAAATGCCAACCGAGCTCCATGGTGCCCTGCAGTGAGCACAGGGCCCATTAAAGGACATCTAGCCCTCAGGCCACCCTCATTAAGTTTTTTTCTGGTTGTTTGATCAGAGACATTCACACCAGTGGCCTGCTGAAGGTCATTTTGTAGAGCTCTGGCAGTGTTCATCCTGTTCCTCCTTGCACAAAGCAGTAGATACCGGACCTGCCGGTGGGTTAAGGACCTTCTATGGCTCTGTCCAGCTCTCTTAAGAGTGACTGCCTGTCTCCTGGAATCTCCGCCATGCTTTTGAGACTGTGCTAGGTTGAACGAATAAAATGTCTCAAATATACCTAACTTAACTCAACTGAATAAGTAATTCATTCAACGGGTGTTAGCATTTGGATATTAGAAACCCTGGCATCAATGTACTAAGAGATACATTTTTGCCTTAAAATAACCCACATGATATTTAACTCAAAAGTAGTCAATTCACTAAAAAAACATGCATTAACAAGTGCTTTAAATATGTATTTTTACTACATTCCTGATCTACATTCCTGATCTGATTCCTGAGAGGGGTAAGCTTATACCTTTGCAAACTGGGAGTGTGCACAAAGTCTTGCACTTTACCAAACACTCACAGAAATGCGCTTCCTGTAGCAGACATGTGGCAGTACCATTGATTGTTAATGGCACCCCCACACATCTGCGAACACAAGAAATTTCACACGCGCTAAACCGTATGGTACAACAGCACCATGAGGTTTGGTAAGGCACAGAATTGGAAAAGTGTGAGGGACTTCTTTTCTGCATTTTGTAGGCATAAGCCAGCCATACACACGGCGCACAGAATTACCTGTGCATGCTGATATATTGTATCATTTTTAACTTACTGGTTATTGCAGAGTTCCCCCCATTGTTTTGTACATTTCTAAAATATCAACTGCTTGTAACATGAAATATATAATTAATGTGTGTGTGTTTTAAGTGAATTGACTTTAATGGTTTATCATTTATTTTGCAGTATTTACCTCACATTTGCATGCAATAGTTAAAAAAAAAAACAGAAAATATAGCGATAATCGTTAGTTTGACAACCCCCTTGTTATATATACTGTCGCTGTATTTTGTCATTTTTTTCTAGTCTGTACAGTTAAGGCAAGTGGAAAAAAGAGCTGGACTTATAGTGGCATTTCACGGTATTGCTATCTTAAAGTATTAATGTCGAGGCTGAGTTCATACTTAGTGCGGACACGGCTCACAGCAGGGGTCCAGTGCATCCCTGTTCTCCATTTCACAGAGGAATCAGGCCCGAATTTTTGCTTGGATTTGGACCTGAAATGGAGCCAAAAGACGTACAGGACCCCTGTGCAATCCGCTAGGCAGGCAACATGGAGATGTGTGAACTGGCTCCATTGAGAGCCAGGGCACACTCTCCTGTGCTGCGAATTGAATGCGGAGAAATCCGCATCCAATTCGCACTAGTGTGAACCCAGCCTGATGCAAATTATCTAGTTCCCAGGCAGGCAATTTCTATAACTCAGAGGATCTCCACTGTCTCTTTGGCTTGTAGTATAATACAACAAAATTTGAAATTAAAGTGCCATATCAGATACAACTTTATTGTCCAGATACAAGTTTATTCCGATAAAAGTCAGAGGGAAACCTGAAAAGTCTTTGCAGGGCTGATTGCAGCAGCCAGTGATGTAACGAGACCCATACAGATTGGCACCCAAACTCTATGTACAATATATAAAAAGAACATTCTGATTAAATGACCTGGTTCCTTTCACAGCACTAAATCGGTACTGCACTCAGCCATCAAATACAGGAAGTCCTGACATCCCTTGCTAAGTTATGAGACATGGAGAGAGCCAAAAGGGAAAAAAACAGGGGTGATGGGTGGAGAATCGGTGTGGCCTGGCACAGCAGCTTTAAAGGCTTGAGAGAGGAGTAAGCTGCAAGTGGTAGGTGATACACTGTATATGGAAGCCTGGTGCAGTTCCAGTCGGCAGTGTGAATAGAGCTGGGGGGCAATGTGAGTAGATATATTTTGGGATATATTAGATTTGGAGTCTGGGTGCCAGGTGCACGGATATGAGGTATGCATGGGAGTGTTTTATCAGTTGTGCTATGGGGAAGCTGGTTGGCAATGGAGTAGAGGATGAGTATAGAGGTGAGGGGAGTGCAAGCCAGGAACAGCAGCTTTGGAGGTTCCAGAAAAGAAGAGGTAGATGTGGTGGCAGGGAAGAGTGCATTAGAGGCAGCAGTGACTAGTGTATATGGCACACCGAGTGCACAGAGAAGGTGATATAATGGACATATCAGCCCTGGCTAACATTTCTTTGAAATGTCTCAGACTTAAACTACACTGCTTGACAGTTTCACAGTCTATGACAGCCACATACTAGTTTTTATTATTTATAATGACCCTTGAGTGTTTCTAGAAAAGAGATCTTCACACCCAGCCAGGTCTCCTGTGAGGAAGCTTTATTATCAGCCTGGTCTGGCATGAGAAATTCTGGAAAGTGTGGTGCTAGGCCTCCCAGATCTGTAGTGTATGCAACGCACATAACTGTCCCAAGACCTCACTGCAATGAGAATAAGAGGCCCCATGTAAAGCAGGCACATGGAGGAACAACAAAGAAGGCACTCTAACAGGTAAGGTAGGTTCAGATCAGAGAGCATTTGACAGGCAGTGAGAAGGTGCTGTATCACCTCCTTCCGGCTTGTTTTAACACCCCTAAATGTTGGACTACTATGCCGCAATTGCATGCCTTGTGCTCAATTGCAGTGTAGCTCATGAACACCCCCAGCCACTACCTTCTTAGCTAAAGGGAGAGTGGTTGACGAGCTGTAAAAAAATCTGCTCAACTGTAGAGTTTTACCCCCCTACCCACCCAACTGCAAGTGTAAACGAGCCCTAAGTCTACTAAGGCTCTTGCTGCGAAGTTGCAATTACAAAATTCTTTATATTTGTTAGATGTTCAGGTTCACATAGCATCATTTTTAAAACATATTTACAAATTTCTGCTTCCTTAGGTAAACTACTAATTCCTAAACTCCTCCTGTAATGGACAAAGAGAGGAAGACAGTTTTAAAATCCAAAATGGATGACAACCATGGCCCTCTAATAGATAGTGAGTGAGCATAGCCACCCAAGGTCAGGAAATGTGCAATTCCCAGTATAACAGGTGAAAATAAAAGAAAAAATCCTGGGGAAAAAAAAGAAAAAATGAATATAGCCACCTCATCTTAGGACTAGTAAACTGCAATATTTGACATTTCTGATTTTGGGTTTAGATACACTTGTAGCTATACTTTACTTGGGAAAAAATAAATAAAAATTTATATATATATATATATATATATATATATATATATATATATATATATATATATATATATATATATATATATACACATACACACACACACACACACACACACACACATATATATACAGTATATATATATATATATATATATATATATATATATATATTTATATAAAGTCTGTGCAGGAAGAAATATGTGCACGAGTGCCCTGCCCACTTCCTGTATCTAAACATTTGGCAGTGAGGGAGCTAATAGCTCCAAGTCTTCAGGAAAAGCTGCAGTGAACAAGCTCCTGATGGGGACCGGTTCCCTCCCCATCCTCACCCGCTGAGAAAGTTTTTTCATAGTGTACACTACATGCAGCAAGATCTCTAAATAGGGAAAGTCTGATTAGTAAAATAATTATCTTCCTATTTACAGATCATGTTACATTCAGCATATCAAACAAAGCTCCTGGTCTGGCACGCGGAATTCTGGGAAATTTAGTTTTACGATTTCTAGACCTGTAGTGCATGCACAGAACCACCCCTAGGAACTCAATGCAAGGAGAAGTGGCCATTTTAAAGCAGGGACATGACGGAGCAACAAAAAAAAAAAAGATATTTTTCTTAAATACAATCACAAAGAATATGGAATTACCCTTTAACCACTTGCCCTCTGGAAGATTGACCATCCCCCCTTCTTCATGACTAGGTTCTTTCTTGCCTGGTCATGAAGTAATTTTTTCCCCCCCACAAATAGATATTTCTTTTGGTGGTATTTGATCACCTACGGGTAAAATGTTTGCTTAACCAGCTCTTGTGTGTACTGTATGTGCTGTTTAATAAGGGATGTGATGGGTTTTTTTGCAGGGCTAGAAAATCCATGACTTCCCCGTCAGGATGGAGCGCTGTATTGTTTACATAGAGAGAGCTCTCCAGAATCTCTCCTCGACTATCAGCGGGTGCGAGCCGACATCCATTGGCCGGCACCCACTGATTGTCTTCGGCTTCCAACCACAGCATAAGTGGTGCGGACACACATCCCTTACCCAGAAGTGCAGACTCACATATTTATACGCGATTCTGCACAGAATGGACTCCCTGTAGCAGCAAATCTGCTATGGGGTGGTCAGTAAGCAGTTAAAAGCCATTATTTAGTTACTTCTACAATTGCCAAATGGATTCATCAGTGTAGCCATTTTTAAACAACCAAAGCAGAAAAATGTCAAACAAAGTGTAAATTCACCCAGGAAAACAAGGGATTTGCACTTGGCTCAAACTCCTTCCTTCTCTCACAATTAGATTTAACAAAACAATTAATTTTTTTTATGTTATAGAGCAGCACCTCCTGTAATCTTGCCTATGCAAACTTGATGCTACTTTCCCTTTAGCATATTAGGGTGCATGCACACTATGGAAATTCTGTACCCAGCAGAGATCTGCACACGTTTTGGTGCATGAGTGAAGATGCCAACAAAATCCAGGACCTGGATCCGAGCATGTTCTCGCATGCATAGGGAAATAAACTGTACATGTGTAGATGTGCCAGAAGGCTCTGCCAGGTCACAAGGGCCAGGCAGAGCCTTTGGCACATCTGCATATGTGCTATATCTTTAAAGATAGCGGCACTCAAATTGATTGTAAACACTTTTTGTTTTAGATTAAAAATAAAGAGGTGAATACTTACTTGCTCTATGCAATGGTAGAGGGAAGCCCCTTATCTCCTCTTCAGGAGTCTCCCTTCGGCGCGGTTCGTTTTGTCTCTCCTGCATGAGCCCCCATATCAAGAGGTATGCTATGGGGGCACATGTGCAGGTGCGCTCCTGAGCTGTGTGTCCATAGGCACACAGAGGGCAGTTCAGTCACACCTCCCACTTCCTCCTTACAGGATTGGACTGACAGCGGCAGGAACCTCTGGCTACCGCTGCTGCCTGAGTCTCCCGTGAGACTAGGAAGAGGGGAGAGAAGAACTGCCGCTGGGCACATTTTGCATCGAGAGAGGAAATGTTTGAAGAAAGGTGGGGTGCATTAAGGTAAAAAACCTTTTAATTAATGTTAGAACTACTTTAGGTTTACTAAGGCATACTCTGGCATAATAAACTTGTGTATTTCCACTTTTGCAGCCAAACAGGGATAACAATTACTTTATACGTGTTACCTGTTTCGTTGCCGCTTACATTTTTACATGGTTAAAAATACTACCTAGCTTTCACCTTCTATGCAATGGTAAGGTGGTGGATGTGAGGTTATGTTTACCATAATGAACCCAGTGTCTAATGTACTGGCAGATCTAATATCAGTCGCAAACTAGATTATCAGTTGTAACTAGATTTGAACAATGTCCTAACAAAGCGGTAAAGATCTCAAAGCTTGGGTGGTGCATTGTATGTTTATGCACTTTTCCTCAGTCATGTCCCTCTAACTGCACTTTAAATGGTTTAGAATAGCTAGCAACCTGCCTACAAAGTCCTATGCATAAACCGGCTTCAACAAAACTAGAAAGGAAAGACCGTTTTTTTTATTCCTTTGGTATACTATGTAAATGAGAACACATACAGTATCTCACAAAAGTGAGTACACCCCTCACATTTCTATAAATATATTATTATATCTTTTCATGCGAAAACACTGAAGAAAAAACACTTTGCTACAATGTAAAGTAGTGAGTGTACAGCTTGTATAACCGTGTATATTTGCTTTCCCCTCAAAATAACACACAGCCATTAATGTCTAAACCACTGGCAACAAAAATGAGTAAAGCCCTAAGTGAATATGTCTAAATTGAGCACAAAGTGTCAATAGTTTGTGTGGCTACCATTATTTTCCAGCAATGCCTTAACCCCCTTGGGCATGGAGTTCACCAGAGCTTCACAGGTTGCCACTGGAGTCCTCTTCCATTTAAGAAAGCCCCACAGATGCTCAATAGGGTATGGAGACATGCTTGGCCAGTCCATCACCTTTACCCTCAGCTTCTTTAGCTGGCCAGTGGTCGTCTTGGAGGTCTGTTTGGGGTCGTTATGTTGGAATATTGCCCTGTGGCCCAGTCTCCGAAGGGAAGGGGGATCATGCTCTGCTTTAGTATGTCACAGTACATGTTGGCATTC
Organism: Pelophylax lessonae; assembly: GCF_965119305.1. NCBI lineage: Eukaryota > Metazoa > Chordata > Amphibia > Anura > Ranidae > Pelophylax > Pelophylax lessonae. The sequence continues at coordinate 159,480,124 of NC_138768.1, forward strand.
ATGGTTCCCTCAATGAACTGTAGCTCCCCAGAGTCGGCAGCACTCATGCAGCCCCAGACCATGACACTTCCACTACCATGCTTGACTGTAGGCAAGACACACTTGTCTTTGTACTCCTCATCTTGTTGCCACCACATATTCTTGACACCATCTGAACCAAATAAGTTTATCTTGGTGTCATCAGACCACAGGGCAAGGTTCCAGAAATCCATGTCCTTAGTCTGCTGGTCTTCAGCAAACTGTTTGTGTTTAGTTTTGTGCAACATGTTTAGAAGAGGCTTTCTTCTGGGACAACAGCCATGCAGACCAATTTGATGCAGTGTGCGGCATATGGTCTGAGCACTAACAGACCGACCCCCCCCCCCCCACCTCTTCAACCTCTGCAGCAATTATGGCAGCACTCATACGTCTATTTCCCAAAGACAACCTCTGGATATGACGCAAAACATGTGCACTCAACTTCTTTGGTCAACCATGGTGAGGCCTGTTCTGAGTGGAACCTGTCCCAAATTTAACACACCTGTTCCTCCATTCACACCTGAGACCTTGTAACACTAACGAGTCACATGACACCGGGGAAGGAAAATGGCTAATTGGGCCCAATTTGGACATTTTCACTTAGGGGTATACTCAATTTCGTTGCCAGTGGTTTAGACTTTAATGGCTGTGTGTTGAATTATTTTGAGGGGACAGCAAATTTACACTGTTATACAAGCTGTACACTCACTACTTTACATTGTAAAAATATTTACAAAAATGTGAGGGGTGTACTCACTTTTGTGAGATACTGTACATATATAGACAGTTTCTCAAATTTAACTGCAAGAGTGAAAAACCTATACATTTCAGAAACTGAAAAAAGAGCAACTATCATAGGCAAATGATATCACAAGATTCAAGAAAAATGTTACTCCTCGCTTTTTATCAGTAAGTTTCTACTGTGCAGAGAATTAAATAAAACTGTCATAGTTTTGCAGACTTCAGATTCAATTCAGTTTTTGCATTATGGCTCTATGGCTTTCAATTGTCACTGACAGGTATCTTTATTATCATTAAGGCTAGGTTCACATATGTGTGGTTCAGGGAATGCGTGCATAATCATGCACATTCCCGTTCCAAAAAACACGCTAATCTTTAGCAGACGGGTGCCATTCATTCTTAACGCCCACATTTTTGCATGCGCAAAACTGCATGGTGCAGATGCACCATACGCTCTCATGCAGCACTTTTCTAAAATCAAAAAGGGCCAAGGATTTTCTTTGCCAGCATTTCTTGCGGGAACAGCATCCCATTCAAATGATTGGGCTGCTGTATCCGCAACGTGCACATTCAGATGCACGAACAAGTGTAAACATAGTTGAAATGTCTTTTTGGGAGATTACCAAACACATTTAGGCCCCATTCACACCTATGCATTTTTTGTTTTTGCAGAAATGAACTACAGTTAATTTAGCATAGTTTCCTATGGCACATGTTAATATCTATGCTTTCTTCAGCCACTGCGGTTTTGGAAAGGGTCAGGGACTTTTTAAATGCAAAACAGTGCTTTTTTGAATCAATAGACTTCTATGGAAGAAGCTGCAGAAAAGCATTCACATTTTTTAATCTGCCTACAAACAAATTGGCCAAAAAAAAAAAGCATAAAAAAATGCAAAACGCAAAATCGCGAGTGCAAAAATGCTCAGCAAAAAACTGCAGAAACTACCAAAAGCAAACTGCATAGGTGAGTTACGACACTGGTATAACATTTCATGTTAGCTGAGGTTTTGATTCTAAGCTTGCGATCTATCCTGCATCCTTACAGAGAAAGCTCCAGCTAACTAATTTGTGAAGCTTCATTTATATTCTTTCAAAGGTAAGCATGCCCCATGACATTTTTCAGCACTATATGAATAGAGATGCTGATTAACAGGGAGGTGCATGTTAGAGTATGTTATAAATCTTAGAAAACTCCATCACCTAGCTTTCATGTCATAAACTCTTACAGTTTAGATGTACAAAGTCCTTCAGATCAAAAGTGAATCTCAGTCATTTGCAGCATCACTTATATCAATGTTCAATGAAGATAGAGCCTGTGGTGTCCGTTTTATTAGCTTTTTAAGTTGTCCTCATGGACACTGAAGCCTTTGTGCTTTTGCATTTCGTTTGCAGTCTACAGGTACACTGAATCCCTAAACCACAATTGGAAACACCTGCTCTCATTACCTCTGCTTGACCACAGGTAGTTCAATCAATCACTCATGAACAACAGGAAGCCTGACAATTACAGTGTTTTGAGAACGCATAAAATATCTCACTTGTGAAGACAGACCTATTGCTACCATTATGTAATGGGAAATTAGCTACATCAAGGTCTGTGCTCAACTAGGAAACATAATGAATACGATTAAGAAAAAAAAGACTATTTGTAGCAACCACAAACAACCACAGTGCTGCCCAAGCATTAACCACGCAATGTATTTGTCAGGGACAGCACCACCTATCAGTTATCTTTTGGATGCTGCTGGAAGTAACTTAAAGGCTAAGTTAATGTAAAAAAATAATAAATAAATAATAAATGCACATATTTTTGCAGGAAAAAAGGGAGAATTTATTCTTATTTTTTAAAGATCAGTGGATCATGGGACAGTGTCAGGCTCCTGCAGACTCTCCCTCCAGTTCTGCCCCTACCTCTATTGGGGACTTTCATTTGGAGAGTTCAAGGAAGTGTCAATGGACTATGAGTGCTCGGATTACCACACTCGTGTTCCACTGGGAACTACAAGTCTGTCTGCAGCAGTGGAAGATTTAGGATTTGTAGTTCATTTATTCACAGATCTCTGTGCCTATGTCAAAGGTGACAGCTGCTGTGGGGAAGAACCACCCTCACACACTGTCATGGGAGGGGGGGGGGGAAGTGGGATTGCTTTACAATGTTACTCTCTTAAATATGGGTAGAACATGCAACCGTTTGCTACAGCTGAAGTTAGTCTTTTAAGCAGAAGTATGGCCAAAGCTTTTTGGCCAATCATCTCAGATCTGCCCAGATGCCTGACGGGCAGCTGGCTCAGCCTCTCCGTGTGCTGCCGAGAACCTGCGCCAACCCTTTCCGCCCCCTCCACAGCCCAGCGCTCCAGTCCATCCCTCTAGCAAAAGGCCAGTGACTGAAGATCAGCAGCTGCTTGCTCGGTGAAGACTGTGAACTGAGCCATCATTGGTTTTTGATCGCTCAGCTCTGGGTGTAGAGCCGGACCCCCAATGTCTCCATAAAGAATACCTGTCACCTGCCTATGTTGTTATCCCTTTGTGCTAGCAATAAAGCTAAACATTTTAAAACCCCATCACCCCGGTACACGCATCATTAAAACATCAGTGTGAGAGCAAATCATTCTTGGGCCATAATTCACAGTTAAATCAAAACTGATAACCTGTAAAGGCTTTCAAAGCACTGCCTATGAAGAATTTGGGGTACCATAGGTTGTTTTGTGATTTCATGGGCATGTGCAATTTTTTTGGCGTGATACGTTTGGTATCTGACTCAATGCAACTCCATCTTTTATATTTTACCCAAAAAATAATTGCATTTGTGCGCACTAAAATTACATTTTAGTGTATTTTTTTGCTGAAAACATGCGTTTAAAAAAAAAACAGCTGTGGAAATATTGTACGAGATAAAAAAAAACCTGAAACAATTCTCAGCTTTCAGAAATTATATACTTTTTTGGGGGGTTTACAGTAACTTCCAGTAAACAATACAGATTTTAACGTGTGTAAAAAAATAAAATAAAAAAAAAAGTAAAAAAATTGCCCTGCTAAACAAGTGGCCTATGTTCCTATGAGATCTGGTTGGTTTACATCCAATCGAATAAACTTATCACTACCTAAGAGCAGAGAGCTGCAGAAAAATACTTTTATCTAACAGGGGCTTGGGGAAGGAGGGCTTAGCCACAAAATTTAAGAAGTCACAACTAGTGAAACCAAGAGCTGAGAAGGACACAGAAAAGTCTCTTTTACACTATGAAGTTGACAGTTGTCAACTTGTGATGCCTTCTCTTAGGCAAAATGTTTACAAAAGAAACAGGAACAGGTTTTCTTCATATTTAAAACAGTGACAGGATTTCTTGAAAAATCTAATTTCACAGTGACAATACTAGAAAAGCAGTCTGGAAAATTGAATTTGTTAAACATGCTGGTTTTTGTTCTATTTTTAACCCTGCTATTTAAAAATAATACATTATTAACTAAAAAATTAAAAACAGACTTTATTATGCCAAATTTGAGCCAGAAGCCAGGACAAGTGTTTCCATACGTGTCACCTCAAAGTTCTACTTTGGTAGTTCAGCTTTAGAAAATTAAAGACTTTCTAAACCGTGTCTAATTATATGTCCCCAAGTAACTGTAACTCCGTGATGTTTTGATAAAAGATAAGATGCCGTTAAGTGAATTGATCCAAATCACAACAGCCCAATGCTTATTGCTTGCTGTGGATTAGAAAGACAGAAAATCAATAGTGAGCCCAAGATTTATGCCCGCTCCATGTATTAGTGTAAAATTTGTAGTACACAGTTTCATTCTGTCAGGGAATTACAACCAAAGGTGTACTTTTAAGAGAGTAGAACAGTAAAAAATTAAGTGAAAATGTTGACAATTTAAATGCAGGGCTTTATATTGTCATGTTTCTCATACATTTCTCTAACCCTTTCATGAGCACAAGTCATTAAACCATAGATGTCTATGCCAAGTTTTGCAGCAACAGTAATTTCTTAGTTTGTCCCTGGGGTGTTAGAACTAGGAACATGCACAGATGCGCATTCCTAGTTCTCTACTACAACATTAACAATCTCATGATATGGGGCAATGTGCGTGAGAACCAAATGTGTACTGTGGTCACAAAGTGGACAGAGTGACCAAACTCTTGGCATCTAAATAAATACAACAGAAAACTAAAACTGACAAACAATTAAATGGAAGGCTAGTATTATAAACAAGTGCATGAAATTAAGGGCTATATAGCTTCTAAAGAAGAATGTGGTTGACACAACCTTACCACCACTATAGGATTTATCAGCGACCAATAATGTTGCTGCTGATTATGATGCATCCCTTACCTGAACATTTTTAATCAATGACCTGACAAAAAAAATGAAAATGCTTCCCTGGTGACTTCAAAGAAAAATGAAGTACATCAGTGAGTACATCAAAGTTAATAAACGTCTATGCCAGGAAGATGTGCTTTTGCAGCCCTAGTAAAAGTTATATGCGTTCACCATAGACACGTCACCGAAAACCAAAATGTATTGCTTAAACTGATACTGTGACCTTTCAGCCAGAGTTGAAATAGATGTCCAATTTAAAGATCATTAAACCCATAGAGGCCATTTTATAGCAGATTATCATTTTTAGTTATGAGTAGCCATCTCTTTAAATCACAGAAACCCTAAATGAAGCTTGTCTCTAAGATTATGCAAAGTGACTGGCCTGAAGATGGAGTATTGCAATACTATTTATTGCAATGCTGACAATAAAAGACTAAATAAAGTAATAAAGATAAAGGGTAAATTAGTGAATAAACTTGTATAGACTGCTGGAAATAAGTATTAAATAAATAAGCTGTTAAAAACAACTAAACACCAACTTTCTGCCAATCAGAAAATGAAAAAGCACTTTATTCAAAATGTATCCTGGAGCATGTCCATAATGGGCAACAATGTGACTGTGCACAGATCCACCGATCAAACAGCAGTAAGTCTAGAGCTTCTTCTCAGTGGCTAACAGCATCCTCAAATACCATAGATGGGCAGAGGTTCATTAACCTGTAAAAAAGCTGTGTCTAAAAATTGTTGAATAATTCAGAATAATTTCAAATTTAGAATATTGGAATAATGTTCCTCAACATAAAAATGCAAAGACTTTAAATGTTTTATCTATAGCACATAATATAAATCAAAAAAATCCATGAAATTGGGGAAATCTCTGCGTACAAGGGACAATGCCAAAAAACAATATTGAATGCCTGTAATCTTAGGGGCCTCAGATGGCAATGCATTAAAACAGGCATGATTTGGTTATGGACATTACCACATGGGCTAAGGAATATTTCCAAAAATTACTATGTGAGCACAGTTTGTCGTGGCAAAAAATGCAAGTAAAAGCAATAGCATGCAAAGAAGAAGCCATATCTGAACATGATCCAGAAATGGTCTGCTGCAAAGTGGAAACCTGTTCTGTGGTCAGACAAATCAAAATTTGGCATTCTAGTTGACAACCACAGGCACCCTGTCCTCCAGACTAAAAAGAAGAGGAACCTTCCAGCTTGTTATCAGCATTTAGTTCAAAAACCTTCATCTCTGAAGGTATGAGGTTGCATTAGTGCGTGGGTGTCCAACCTGCAGCCCCCCCCCCCCCCCCAGCTGTTGTGAAACTAAAGGACCCATGAGGCATTGCAAGGAAAGTCCCATGAGGCATTATAAGGCTGACGGTTGCAAGCATGACTCCCAAAGTCAGAAGTATGATGGAACTTGGCTTCCAAAAGCAGAGGCATCATGGTACATGTAGTTCCTCAATACCTGGAGAGCCACAGGTTGGACAACGATGCATCAGTGCATAAGAAATGGGCAGCTTGCACATTTGAAAAAGCACCATCAATGCTGAAAGATATCCAGGTTTTAGCGTAGCATATGCTCAGGCAAGAATGGGATAACATTCCTTTCTGAAAACACCAGCAACTGGTCTACTCAGTTCACAGATGTTTACAGAGTTTTGTGAAAAGAAGAGGGAAAGATACACTGTGGTAAACATGGCCATGTCACTACTTTTTGGAATTAGGGTTGTACTTTGTCAGCTTTTTGTTGCCCTGTCCCAACTTTTCGGAGACTTGTCACGCATGATATGTCTTTATTTTCGATATTTTATTTATATTTATATTTTATTGTGGATAAAATATAGGTTTAAGATATTTGAAAATCATTGCATTCTGTTTCTATTCAGATTTCACATAGCAAAGCAGCTTTTTTTGGAATTGGGGTTGTATAACTACCCTGCTATATCAAATTTTATTACAGGTGGTGCTGCTGATAAAAAATCTAGTGCCATTAGCATCCAACAACCATGCTGAAGAGGACAGCTCTGTGGTACTGCTGAACTACAGCTGGAAACAGGGCCCAAACAGAAACTTTATTTCAAAAAATGGATTTTTGTAAAATCTTACCGTAAAATCCTTTTCTCTTAGCTCATTGACAGACAAAGTCCTCAGTGATTCAACACCCTCGGGTTATGCTGCCCTCTACAGGAGTAGGACTAGACAGGAAAGAAAACGTTCTGGCCACACCCTAGGGGCAGTCCCAGAGGGTATATCCTCTCACTTCCTGCTCTAGCAAATCAGTTATGTCACAAAGCAGTGTTTAGAGAATTTAACCCAACCCAACTCAAAAACAGAGGGGCGGGTACTACGTCTGTCAATGAGCTAAGAGAAAAGGATTTTACGGTAAGATTTTACAAAAATCCATTTTTCTCTATCGCTCATTGACAGACGTAGCCCTCGGTGATTCAACACCCTCGGGACGTCCCAAAGCAGTACCACAAATGAGGGGTGGGAAAATGGAAATCAAATCCTATCTAGAAGGCCCAACCGGTGCCAACTAGAAGTTTACAATGCTCATCCTCAATGATGAGACTCAACAGAAATTTTTCAACAGAAAAAAACCCCCGAGGTAGACCACCGGTCTCCTCAAATTGCGGCCTGCAAAACCTTGCGGCCAAATGAGGCATCCGCCGATGCCATCACATCAATCTTATAAAATTTTGTAAAGGTATGTACCGACGACCAGGTGGCCGCCTTACATACCTGGACCACTGACGCCTGATGACAATAGGCCCAGGAAGTACTGAGCACTCGAGTGAAGTGCGCCCTAACAGGGAACGGAGGATTCCGACCCTTAATAGAATAAGCCTGTACCACCGTCTGACTGATCCATGTAGATATGGTCGCGGCAGACACAGGCAACCCCCTTCAAGGGCTATCCGTGATCACAAAAAGTGAGTCCGTCTTACGAAAACAAGTTGGTAGTAGTCAAGTGTATCCTTCTGAACCCCATCCAAGGAGTGTAATGCAAACTCCCAAGGATGGCTAGTCTTAGGACACGGGGAAGGTAACACAATACTTTTATTCAGATGAAAAACTCTGAAAACCACTTTAGGAAGGAAGGATGGATTCGGAAGAAGAACCACCTTATCCCTATGAACCACCAGATATGGGGAACGACAAGATAATGCGGCCAGTTCTGACACCCTGCGGGCAGAAGTAATGGCCACCAAGAAGGCCACCTTCTGGGATAATGTAAGCAAGGGAATCTCCCTAATATCTTCAAAGAGAAGTTTCTGAAGAACCGACCACACTAAATTAAGATCCCAGGCGGTAAGGGTGCGCGCACTGGCGGAGCCAGATGTCGCACCCCCTGGATGAAATTCCGCACCAAGGAATGATTAGCCAAAGGTTTCTTGAAAGAAGATTGCTAACGCCGAAAACCTGACCCTTGATCGTGCTCAAGGATAGTTTCTGCTCAACCCCTTGTTGCAGACAGACCAAAATTCGGGTCACCGAATAGGTATGTGGGGGAAATCCAATAGATTCACACCATGCAATATAAGACTTCCATGTGCTGGAAGTCGCTTTCCTTGCTTTAACTGGAGGTAGGAATAACTGAAGCTGACACTCCCTTGTCCTTCAGTACCTGGGTCTCAATGGCCAGGCCATTAAGCCAGCGACTGTAAAGCAAGATGGAAGATCGGTCCCTGAGACCGCAAATCCTCCCTGAGAGGAAGTCTCCAAGGAGCGTCCGCGACTAGCCTCACCAAGTCGGCGTACCAGGCTCGACGAGGTCAGTCCGGATTTTCCAGAATAACTGGAATTCCCTCCACCTCTATCCTGCGAAGAAGTTCCCGCAGCAACTTGAGAGGATGGAAGGCATGCCGTAGCTGATACTGCCCCCACGGGGCGATCAGCGTTTCTGCTGCGTCCGCTAGAGGATCGCGGCGCGAGCTACAAACCTCCGCACCTTCCTGTTAAGCCAAGGTGCCAACAGATCCACATCCGGGATGTCCCAATGAAGGGACAGCTAGTGAAAAACCTCTGGATGAAGAGGCCATATGTGATTGGATCCGAATCGGGCTGCTCTAGAGCTGCTCGATCCAGTAAATCAGACAAAATCTGATCGCTCTCAGTTCCGATACCCTTATTGGTAATCTGGATACTATCGGAAGAAATGACTTCCCCTGGTTGAGAATCGGAGACTTCCTGGTCCGCTCGCTCAACCGGATCTGATTGTCCAAGGAATCGGAATTCTGATTCCATTAAAAAAGAATCTCCTTCAGGAGAATTCGGGTATGAGACTGGGTATACGGTACTGCCTCTAAGAAGGCCACCATCAGTCCCAGCCAATTGAAGGACAGCAACATCCGAATCGTTGACTAAACCTTCTGGAGTTTCTCCGCAAGGAGAAACTCTCTTGCCCAGGATGTATCCAACCTTAGGCCCAGATAGTTCAGTCTCCTGGTGGGAACCAGGGATGATCTTTGGGAAAGCGAACAAAACGCTGATGTCCTGCGATGATGGGGATATAAAGATAGGCCTCCTAAATGTCTATGGACGCCAGGAAATCCCCCTGATGCAGGGAGGCCACCACTGTACGGATGGACTCTATTTCTTCCCAAGTCCAGATTTGGACGCACCTCGCCCTCTTTCCTGGGCATTGTGAATAGGTTCGAATAGAACCCCTGAAACCGTTCAATGTTAGAAGGGAAGAATCGCACCGGTGGAAGTGATCGAAACTCGATCCTGTGTCCTCCAGAAACCGGTGAAGACATCCCCCCCACCCCAGAGATGGGTAGGGGCGCATCAGGCTGTATCTTCAGGCTTGGCTGAGCCGGACTTTTGGTTTAGCCGACCAGCGCCCTTTGAAACCCCTCTAAAGGGGCTTTGGAGGGTTTCGCCTTATCGCCCGCCCTCGCGGAACGAACAACTCTTTATGAGCAGAAAAGGAAGGTCCTCGTTAGTTACGAGGTCCTTTTATCCTAACAGTCTGTGGCAAGACAGCAGGTGGTACCGTCTATCCTATAAAGAGGAATTCCTCAAACGGATAGCACCTAGCCATGCGTTTGGAAATAACAGGGGTTCGTTTCAAAACGACCCCATTTGGGTAAAGGAAAATCCTTCGCCCTTTTGGTAGGCTAACAAGTACCAAAAAGGAATCTCAGTCTCAGCTACCTCTGCCGGTGTAACCTCAAGACTAAAGGTTTCCCGGATGGACACAACTAGTGCATCCACCACTCTTGTGCTATGGCGGAGGCAGAAACGTGCTCCTCACTGCTGAGGAGATATTACCTGAGACAACAGCCCCTGAAGTATCTGATAAACAATAGGGGTAGGCGGGGGTCGCTTCTTGACCCCCGTCCCTGACAGGCCACCTCCACCCGGGATACCAAAGACTCCAAAACTGCCAATAATGCATTAAAAACAAGTGGGGTACTGGAGGGTCCTGCGGCCACCTTGAGGGGATCAGGTGGGGATACCTATGCGGCAGGGTCAATGATTATACAAGACACTTGCCAGCGACAAAAAATTACAAAGTAAAAAATTTTTTTTTTTTTTTTGTGTCCCCCAGTCGCAACAGCGCCCCTCAGTGTTACCTGCCTTTTTGGACCCGAGAGAGAGAGAGACCCCAAGGCTCATCCCTGATGCACAGAAGTTTTCATCAGCTTGCTCAGTGCTTGTCTTGTTACAGACAGGAAGTCTTTGGCCCTATTTCCTGGGTAAAGGAGGCGGCTCCGCCCCTTAACACGCCTGCCGGCGCCTCCCCCTGGCTCCATGAGGTGATTGAGTCACCTCAAACATGGCCGCCCCCATGCTGGAGACACGAGGCTACACTAAAATGGCGGCCTCGTGCGATCTACCAGACAATGGCGGCAGCCTGCACAGAATAGCGTCAGGTCTGCAGAAGGATCTCGGCCTCACAACCCTTCACCCTCATGGTGGTCAGCGGTACCGGACCCTGGCGGGCCGTATGCGGTCCATGGCCGTCGGGAGGCATCTGCTTGGCTGGAGGAATGATCTAGAATGCAGTATACATGTATAGACATCGCCCTGTGGCTTCTGACAGATAGGATACCTTATACTATCACAGTAAAGTTCTAGTACTGCCACTGACTACAATCATTTTCACATTTTTACAATTAGATTGTCAGCTCCCAAACCAAGCCTCCTGGCTTCTTGTACACAAAAATCACACTCAATTAGGGGGATCTGTGACATGTTATAGGATAGAGGGGAACCCATCCTTACCATTACAGAGAGGGGCCCGCGTTCACCACAAGACCCGTCAGGGTGAAAGGGGGAACATACTACTCACCATACCGGAACCAGGCGGGCGCCAACTCCTGACAGTACCCCTCTCCACGAGGTAGGAGGGCTGTCGACCAATACGGACGCCGTGACTCATGGTCTTTGGCGTTTCAGCGAGACGTTTAACTCGCAGGGTCAGTCCCCGTCCAGTGGGACTATGTCGCGGCCGACCCAGCGCGGAGCTATGGCCTGCACGCGCTCGTAGACTGAACTGGGGTGACCACTGGATCTCAACATCCAGCCCGTCGCCCAGTTCAGCTTTCTTGCTTGAAGATCTCACAGGAACACTGGAGAAAAAAAGCTGTCTAAAAAATCTTTTCTAAGAAAAAAATCCTGCCAGGACCGAAGATCCCAGCAAGGTATCTAGGTCCTTACTCCTAACTAGACAGAAAAAACTGATTTGCTAGAGCAGGAAGTGAGAGGATATACCCTCTGGGACTGCCCCTAGGGTGTGGCCAGAACGTTTTCTTTCCTGTCTAGTCCTACTCCTGTAGAGGGCAGCATAACCCGAGGGTGTTGAATCACCGAGGACTACGTCTGTCAATGAGCGATAGAGAAAAATAAATTAGCTACAGTAATTTAAATGTAAAGGTTTAACAGGCTATGCAAATATGTTGCCAATATTTCTGAACAGTATTCAATATTACAAAAATATGAGGAATGTATTTTTCCCATACAACCCTTACACAATAAATGCATAGTCGGTCATACTCAGCAAGCTTATTAATTATGTAAAGGACTGTGGGCATTCCCAGGCATCACTGTTGGCCTTGCAGCAAGTATTTAGCAAGCTGCCAAGTTTTTACTTGGTAGTAAAGCCAGTAAGACGGCATGCCATCAGGTTACCTGCAGCTAAAGACTTCACTGATGTCTTCATGAGCCCACATTGTCCTACTTCATACAGGGCAGCAGGAAAGACTGCCAAGTATGGAAGGAAACACCCTGTATGCCAACACTGTGATCCAACAAAGGTCACAACACTAGTCTATTAACTCAAGACAAATCAAGTTAGGAGAGTGCTTACTTGTTCTCTGTATACTCTGTAGGAGCGGGAGGGATACACGTGCAAGCAACCAATGCTTGTAATTACAGTAAAATGTGTTATTTTCTCTTCAGGCTGAAAGCAACATCCTGTTTCTGCAGAGGTGGAGAAATCCTCACATTCAGATCAGTCCTAACCACCAATTAAATCCCCTCGCCTCAAAATGACATTCACAAGCCTACACTGGCATCATGTGTTTAACTCCAAAACTTTACAGTCCTGTAAGAGCCCAGGATGCACATAATCTCCCATTAACCCTTAGAATACCAGTCTGCCTTAACTGCTAAGTGATTACAGAACAGTTCAGATTAAGATACATAGTAGTCATTATCCCCCATATGGTTAAATGGGCTTTTTTTTTATAGAGCAAACCAATTATTCTCAGCAGTTAAAGCTTCCCTGCCATGCTTCAGTGTGAATTTAAAACGAGTAATGCCACGTAACTTAAACTCTACTTAACATATGTTGCAAAATTAACTATAGTAGGAATAAACTCCTAGAATGCTTCTAGTCTAAACATTCTGCAGCACTGAGTATGGCTGCATGAAGGCAAACATGGCAGCCAAAAACCCAGATTAAGAGGTTGTTGAAAGAGATCGAACAGTTCATGCACACAACAGAAAAATAAATAGACTACAGTACATTTTTAGCTATGAAAGCTTTTAGGCTACCAAAAAAAAAAAAAATTCCAGTAGGATGTTGTCCACACAGTTGGAGGACATTAGACTTCATGTATGCAACGTTTCTGATAAAGATGGGTCAGTGCTGCCCACAAGGCCCAGTTCCAATCTTCCTCACATCAGTGATAGAAAAAATGGCAGCAGGAAAGTAAAATGTTTGCCCTGAGCCACACAAGCCCTTTACCTTTTAGATGTATTAGAGCAGAGCTTCCCAAAGTGGGCGATACAGCCACCGGGGGGACGAACCAAGGGGGCAGTATTCGCCTCAGGTGCAATTGGGGGGCATTGAATAAAAAAAAGGAAGCAGTGGAAGCATAAAGAAAATAGAAAAGATAAGAACAACAAAAACATTTGTACAGATTTCATTTGTTGTGTAACAGTTAAAGTCATAACGATTACTTTCCAAATAAGCATACAGTGGTCAAGTCCGCCAACAGATAAAAAAAAAATCTCTGGAGTGGGGCTGTGCCAACACTGCAAAAGTTAGGCACTCATTTTGTACAAGGAATGGAGAAACCTTCATACATACTCGAACTTTCATTTAAAATGACACTACCACGATCCAGTGGTGGACTGTTCCTGGCGTCCTCACATCCAAAGGAGGGCGAACACTGCTCTGGACGTGATGACACTCAAGACTGCTAGAGTGCGGGGGGGTGCAGAAGCTGAATCAAGTAAGTATATCTTCTTTCATCAGGTAATCGTGGTGATTTACGAATAACGCTGAAAAAACAGAGCTGAACATTAATAAACTGATAGCAGCGCAGTAAGTTCATCCTACTGTAGGGATTGTTTTAATATTATTTTTATTTTAATATTATTCAACGTTATCTTCATTTTCTGTGCATAATTAAAATTTTACCATGGTTGGTTTTAAAAAAATTATTTTATAATTTAAGCTTCAAGATTTCCTATTTAAAACAAAAATTTGTAACTGCATCTTTCTGCTTGTACGTTCAAAAAAGGTAGATTTCAGGGAGGGGGGGGGGGGGCTAAATGGGATTTTTGACTTACTGTAAAATTAATTTCTCTTATGTTCATTGACGGACACAGCTCCTGATTATTTTTAATCATTGAGGTTATACTGTCCCCTACAAGGGTAGGACACTAGGCAGGAAAAAGCTTGACTATGCCTATGGGCAGTCCCAGGGAGTATACACCCACTCTCAGCTATAGGGACTCAATTTTGTTATAAGCAGTGTCAGAAGAAAGCCAACTCCACAGAGGGGTGGGTGCTGTGTCCGTCAATGAACATCAGAGAAATGGATTGTATGGCAAGTCAAAGATCCCATTTTCTCTTTCGTTCATTGACGGGCACAGCTCCCGATTCGTCCTAACCATTGGGACATCCAAAAGCAGTGTTGAAAATGAACGGTGGGGCAAAAAGCAGAAAAAAATTCCCAAGGTTAAACCTAGCCAACCAGGTAACATGGAGTTCAACCATAAACAACTGGAGCTCACCTGAAAAAAACAATACACCCTCAAAGAGGACCAGGTCCTCTAAACCGCAGCAAGCAAAACCTTGCGCCCAAAATAAGCATCCACAGATGCCAACATATCTACGTTATAAAAACTTTGTAAAAGTGCGCACCGGCGACCGGGTGGCCGCCTTGCAAACCTGCGTCACCGACGCGTGATGATGGAAGCCCAGGAGACTCTAAGCGCCCTAGTAGAGTTCTTCTTGACAGGGAAAGGAGGAACCTGACCCATGATGCAATAGGCCTGAACCACCGTCTGTCTGATCCATCTGGAAATGGTCACAAAAGAAGCGGACAACCCTTTGCGAGGTTCTGTCTGTGACTACATATAGAGAGCCTGACTTTCTAAAAAGACTCGTAGCTGTCAGGTACACCCTAATTGCCTGGACCATATCCAAGACAAGTAAGGTAATTTCCTTTGGATGTTAGTGTTTAGGGACACATGGAAGGCAACACAATGTCTTCATTTAAATGACAGTCTGTGACCACCGAAGGAAGGAATGATGGACAGGGGTAAAGCACCACCTTATCCTTGTGAATCACAATAAGGTGAATGAGAGAATAACACAGCCAGATCTGACACCCAGCACGCAGAGGGGATAGCAACCAAAAAAAGGTCACCTTCCGGGCAGCGTAAGCAGGGAAACCTCCCGAATATTTTCAAAGGGAGGCATCTGTAGAGCTGAAAGCACCATATTAGGATCACAGGGCGGCAACAGAGTCCACACTGAAGGAATCAAACCAGGGAGTGTGAGGCCAAAGGTCGTTGGAAAAAGACTGCCAAAGCGGATACCTGGCCCTTGATGGCACTCGATCCGATCCACCGAGAAGGAGCGAGAATGAACCCCAAGAGACTCACGCTACGCAATGTACGTCTTCAATGTACGAAGGTAGATCTTCCTAGAAGTAGATTCCCTAGCTATCAAGAATCACAGACTCAGACAAACCTCCATCCTTTAGCACCTGGCGTTCAACAGCCAAGCCGTCAAACCCAGCGACTGTAAAAGCAGGAAAGAAGATTGGACCTTGGGACAGCAGATCCCCTCTGAGAGGAAGCCCCCAAGGAGCATCCACGACCAGTCTTACCCGATCAGCATACCAAGACCGGCGGGGCCAGTCTGAACAGGATCCCTTCTGCTTTGATCGTGAACAGGAGTCGTGGCAGAAATTTAAGAGGGCTAGAACTAATTGGTCAGCCTACCTTAGAACGCCGGCTACTTACCGAACCGCTAGGACACTACTTGTGCCCCCTTGGTGATTGAAAGACTACGGCTGTGGCATTGTCCAAATTAACTCATACCGGACACCCCTGGAGACGAATTGTCCAATGAGCCAGACAAAAACTGATCTCTTGGAGTTCCAGAATATTAATCGTCAATCTGGACTCTGCTAGAGTCTAGACTCCCTGAGCACATCTGTGCTGAGGACACCTCCTCACCCAGAAAGGCTGGCATCCGTGGTGACAACCATCTAGTACAGGGGGGAAATATGATTTTCCCTGTCAAAGTGCCAGAGAATGAAACCAGAGACCGTGGATCCTTGTCCCATTTCACCAGAATCTCTTTAGCAGAGATCTTGTGTGGAACTGTGCAAACAGACCGCCTCGAGTTTGGACACCATCAGGCCCAGCATCCGCATGCAAGCCCAGAGGGATGACCGTCTGCAGATGTTGTCTCCTGCAATGTCTGGAGTTTTTCCAGAGGAAGAAACACTCTGGCTGAGGCCGAGTTTAGAGTCAGACCCAGATAGTCCAATTTTGGTGGACAGAACCAAAGCAAACTCCTGAAGGTTCAGAATCCAACCGAACTCCCTCAGAGTTCACAGAGCAATCTCCAGTTGTCCGTCAGAGCAGTTGGAGACTCTGCTCGCAAAAGAAGATCATCCAGGAACCCCAGTACCACGATCCCCCGCTGACTCAAACAATGCCAACACTGGGGCCAATTCTTTTGTGAAGACCCACGGAGCAGAGGCCAGACCAAAAGTCA
Source organism: Pelophylax lessonae (assembly GCF_965119305.1). Lineage (NCBI taxonomy): Eukaryota > Metazoa > Chordata > Amphibia > Anura > Ranidae > Pelophylax > Pelophylax lessonae. The sequence continues at coordinate 159,496,683 of NC_138768.1, forward strand.
ACGCCACAAAACTAATACTACTCCTCGTCAAAACAGAGAAAGCGCTGGTGGCAGGCACATATTAGAATGTGCAGGTAGGAGTTCTTGATGTTGATAGAAGTGAGCAGAAATCCCCCTGACATAGGGACGCCACTACCGTGTGAATGGACTCCATGAGGAAATTCTGTACTTGCACAAGCAGTTTAGCGCCTTGAGGTACAGAATTGGATGTACCTTGCCTTCCTTCCTGGGAACTGTAAAGAGGTTTGAGCAAATAACCCCTGAAAACGTTTTAAGACCAGAACCGGCCCTCTAAGGCACAAGTCTTGCACTACCCCAAAGAGACCCGTAAGTGATCTGTGGACATGTGCAGGTTGGAAGGGTAGAACCTTTCTGGAGGAGAAGACCGAACTCGATCTTGTAGCCTAACCAAAAAACTTGGTGGACCCACATGTCATAAACTAGGGAGGTCCATGGATCCGGAAACCAGAAAAGACGTCCCCCTACCCCAGATAATGGTGAGGGCACCCCCTCATGCAGAAGCAGCCTTGTCCGCAGGTTTAGAAGAGCCTGCTTGTGGCTTGCCAGACAAGGTGTTCTTGAAAAGGCCTCCTTAGAAGTCTGGTCCGCAGACCAGATTTTCAGTCAGATAATACGCCGAAGGACCACTGCTGATACAGAGAGCCTAGAAAGCAAAGGAGCTGCATCCAAGAAGCATCACAGATAAACTGTAGCCCCTGGACCAACTGATCCGCCAGCTCCGCAAAGACAGGGGGAAGCGGTTTCCCCTCCAGATTCAAGCATAAAAGTTCCTAAACCGGAATGAAGGTAGATTTATTTAACCTGGACGCAGTTAATTCTCATAAGGACACCGCAAGCAAAAAGCGCTTAGAAACCACTGCGTTTTGGACAACATCACAGTTTTGTAACAAAGTTGTCAAAATAAGCGGAAAAGGGAACACCCTGGCCGTTTTGGAGGGCCTGTGGGTGCCAAAAGGGACCGGCGCCTCCGACGCAGCATCAACCTCCATATTTAAAGGGTCACGCACTGACACAAACAGTGCATGCATGGCTAGAGGAGCAAAGGATCATCCTCACTATCTGAGCACGTGGACGCAGACTCAGTAGGCCGCCTACTGCTATCCTGCAAAGAGGACGCTGACCAAGGGCCCACGAATGGACCACCTACTGGAGCCAGCAAAAAAAAAAAAAACACAAGGGGGTCGCCCTCTGAGCCCTCCATAGAGGGCATAATAGGAAATAGCCCACTTAAAAGGGGGCCACCCGCCATGACATGGACACGCAGACAGGGTACCCTAATTGTCCCGCAGTGCTAAAAGTGCCCCACACAAAAATGGCGGCAAGGCTGTCATTAAAAATTGAAACCCCCACAGCGCCACCCCTTCCAAGGGAGGCGCCAAGCTTACCACATGGCCTAGCAGGCCGCAAGCCGTGGCCTTAATTTTTGTGGAGGCCCAGGCGCAAGTGCATGGATCCCAGCCCAGCAAATGCCCAAAGGAAGAGTGGGGGCTTCAGCTAAATGCACTGGGGCCGCCCCCAACAGAGGCGCCCAACTCGGCCGCAAGCTGCAGCCTAAATTTTTGTGGGCACCCAGCTATTTGGACACGAGCCCCAGCAGAGCCGGCAACCTAGGGGCAGCGGAGGAGAGGGCAGATGCCCAAACGGGAGGCAGTGGCTTTAGCCATCCTCCCAGGGGCAGCCTCATGTAGTTTACCTACTAGTAGGCCGAATCTGAGCTGCGTGAGGTGCATACCCGCTGATGTTAGATGTTAAACTAACTGCTCCCCCAGCCCAACAACTGTCGCTGGGAGCCCAGAGGACATCCCTGCCCTAGTTACCAACACCCAGGGTGGCAGGAAACCCTACCCAAACCCCTGTTGGGCACCAGGAAAACCCGGTCAGCAGCAACCCCAAACAGCACCTCTCAAGAGCATGTAGCAACAGCCAGCTTATAACCTTACAAATAGAGGGGGGGGAGCGAAAGACCCACAGTGACCATCAACATTTTAGGGGGGGCTGGGGGGGGGGGAAGAAGGGGAACCCAAGGGATCCCATCATCATAGGGAGGAGCCCATGTCCACCCCAAAACCCTCCAGGAGCAGAGGGGGGGACAGCTACTTACCAGGAACAAGTTGGGCATAGCTCCAGACAGACCACCGCTCCATCATAATGTGTGTGCGGTCGGCCAGAAGAAACGCTGCGACTCAGGCCTAGGGCAGGGCGTATGCTTCCCCGGAAGACGTTTAACTTGCAGGCCAGCCCCCGTCCAGTGGGCTACGTCACAGCCGACCCAGTGCGGAGCTGCGTTCTGCACAAGCTCACTGGCCAGACTGGCCTTTTTGATCTAGATTATACAGTCCATTATCCAGTCCAGAAATTGATTGTAGATTCTCACAGGAACAAAACAACAAAGATAGGAAAAAAATTCAATTTAAAAAGGAAAAAAAAAAATAATTGCCAGGACCGGAGATCCCAGCAAGGAACTAGGTCCTTACTCCTGACTAGGCAGAAAAAAGCTGGGTGCCTATAGCTGAGAGTGGGTGTATACCCCCTGAGACTGCCCAAAAGCGTAGTCAAGCTTTTTCCAGCCTAGTGTCCTACTCCGGTAGGGGCAGTATAAGCCCAATGGTTAAGAAGAATCAGGAGCTGTGTCTGTCAATGAACGAAAGAGAAAGAGTAATTTATTTTTTTTTTTTTTTTAAATGGGGCGGTAGGTCAAATAAGTTTGGGAACCTTTGAATTAGATAATGAATAAATGTCCTAATATTTGATAAATCCCCGAGTCACACATTTCATTCCTAAACTTCACTTTAATTGTGTACGTTCTTTTTCTTCTGACCCCTATTTTGCCAATTGTTGATATAGAAAAAAAAACAAAAAAAAAAATTGAATAAATGGTTGCAAGATATATCCATTTAAAAAGGAAAGTAAATTATTTTAAGGATTTTTTTGTTTTAATATTTTTTGTAAAAAAAAAAAAAAAAAAACAATGCAAATGATCAATGTGTGCACAAGTTTTAAAAACCTTGATTTTCAGTATGGTTTGTTATTTTACTATATATGCATGAAGGCATGTATATTGTATATGAAGGCCCTGTTTTTTGCTTTGATTACTAGACAGTGGTTGTGCTTTATCACTTCCTCTAAAGCAGGGTACACATAGGCCGAATGTCCAATGGCAGAGAGCGCTGTTTGGAGTGTGCTGGTGGTGGGGACGTCCCCCTGTCAGAACACAATAGCTTAACAGGGGAGATCGCTATACTAATAGCATAGTTAGCATAGCAGTTACGACTGGATCGGACAGGTTTTTTCTATTTCAACCCGCTGGGTTGGGGTTGTGGGGTTGGGATGAAAAGAAAAAAACTACTAGTGGGTATCAGACTTCACAATGATAATCTAGAAGTTAACTCACTAAAAACATGGCAATCCCTGCAAGAAGATTTGATCTCAACAGTTTCAAAGCAGCGAGACTTGAGCGATTGTAGTGGATTACTATTAGGCCCGGTTCACACCTGAGCGTATTTCAGCTCGTAAAACGCTGATCTCTGAAGTCCTTAAAACGCCCAACAAGTAAAATCCAATTCACTTCAATGGCCTCTGTTCACATCTGAGCATGTTGTCTCCTGAAGCAAAACGCCTGAAGCGCAAAAAAGTACATGAGCTTCTTTTTTGGCAGATTACAAGCGTATGTCAATGCCTGCCTCGAAAACACCTGCAAAAAACGCCAGAAAAAAAGCCCAAAAAAACACCTGAAAACGATACACTCAGGTGTGAATGGAGCCTAAGGGCTCACTCCAATTTCTAAATGACTAATCTCTGTATAATGCAACAAAATTGCAAGGCCAAGCATATGTAAACATTTGAAAACCACACAAAAATTAGAGAAGCTTTTCTCAGAGTTTGAAATTCAGCAAAATGCTGCAATGTTTGCAAATCTAATTGTCTCTATATGCCATTTCATTGCAGGGTAAAAGCAGCCTCAGGGCTATCAATCAAGATTACAAAAAGCTTCCCAGGCAGGCAGCACTGGTTATTTCAGGGACAGACAGTAAAGCACATGCCCTACAAGGTGGTATGGTAGGACAGGTGCTTTGCGTGCAGTCCCTGGTTTCACAATTGCCTTGGTGTCCTGTATGCCCTGCACTTAACACTATAATACAGAGGACCGCCTAACTTAAAAAAAAAAAAGAAGAAATTAAGAATCCAAAAAATAGTTTTCTTCATGTAGTATTCGTAGAAAAAGAAATGAAAGGAAAAAAAAACACTAGTTCTGGTGACAACAAGGGATTCCCTCACTTTGGAGGGATTTCCTCTAACTTCTATTTTGACTATGGGACAGGAAGTAAAGGGAAATCTCCCCAAAGGGCCACAGAGAACAAAAATAAAACCTGACAGGGGGTATAACCCTTTCCTTACTCTATCCAGATTGAAAACAGTTTTGCCTTTGCCACTTTTAAGTTGACTAGAACCTGTTATTTCCCCACTATTCCTGTTTTGGGAACAACCCAAACTGTTAGATTTTCTTTTACTTTAACCATTTCTTGACTGGAAGTATTTGCCCCCTTAATGACCAGGCCATTTTTTTTTTTTGCGATTTGGCATTGCCTTTTTTTTAACGGAAAATTGCGCGGTCGTGCGACACTGTACCAAAATAAAATTGATGTCTTTTTTTTTTTCCACAAACAGAGCTTTCTTTTGGTGGTATTTGATCACCTGTGCAATTTTTATTTTTTGCGCTATAAACAAAAAAAGAGCAACAATTCTGGAAAAAAAATATATATATATTTTTCACATTCTGCTATATAACATTTCCCCCCAAAAAATGTATTTTGATTGGTCTGCACAAACGTTATCGTGTCTTTTTAAAAAAAAAAATTTCACTAGTAATGGCGGCAATCTGAGATTTTTAGCGGGACTGCGACATTGTGGTGGACAGATCTGACCCCTGACATTTTTGACACTTTTGGGGGACCAGCGACATTACTACAGTAATCAGTGCTAAAAATATGCACTGTTACTGTAATAATGACATTGGCAGGGAAGGGGTTAACCTAGTGGGTGATCAAAGGGTTAAATGTGAGCCTAGGGGAGTGTTTACTAACTGTGGGGGAAGGGGCTTGTGAAATTAACATAGAGACCTGTGATCCTATATAGAAGGATCACAGGCGCTCTGTGATCATTTCAGAGAGAATGGTCAGCTGTGTTTACAACAGCTGACCGTCCTCTCTCAGCGGAGAGGGATCGCAGGTGCCCGGTGGCAATCGCGGCTGCCTGCCCAGTGCATCGCATCCCCGCCCCCCAGTACCAAGGGCGCGAACGATGTAGGGCTACATTGGTTTGCGCAGGAGCGCCAGCCTGCCGCAGTAAATGTGCAGCGGGCAGTCCGTAAGCAGTTCATTTTCTCTTTTTTTTTTTCACAATAGAATTTTATTGAAAGCAATATTAAAAGCAATATCTACATTGAAAATGTACCTTCATTTTCAATGATAATGTAAACATATCAAATAGAGAGGATGAATTTCCCTAACAGACACCTAGGTAATAAAAATCTGACAGGTGTTCTAATCCCTCTCCACTCTACTTAAAACTAAGAAAAAAAGTTTTGCCTTTAGTTCTACATTAAAGCTGTAGTAAACTTCGCCCAGTTAAAACAAAAAAAAAAAAGTCCATGCAAGGCAATGTCATAATGTGCTAGTATGCATCACCTACTAGCACATTAAGAGAACCTTACTTTGGAATGAAGCCCTCCACCGCCATGCTGTCACCGCTGAGAGGGCTGATCTCTTACCACATTTTCCTTCTGGGTTCACGGCCTCAGGCTACATGAGTGGCCAGGGGCGCAATGACGTCACTCCAGTGCATGCGTGCGGGTGCCACCGTTTACGGCACTGGCTCTGAACGTTCTACACTGTAAGCCAGACCTTCAGAGTGCATGTGCCGGTGAGGTCATCTGAATATCTCATAAAAGGAGATTCACGGGACCTACAGATAAGCCTTAACTTTCTCCCATCCGCGCTACAGCCTATATACGGCTGCAGCGCGGACTTGAATTTTCGGGAGGCCGTTTTTAAACGGCCTCCAGTGACTCGCCCCCCGCGCGCTCCCGCGAGCGCGCATTGGGGAGAATCTGTGTCGGCCGTGTCCCTTGGACACGGCCGATCACAGATCGTGGTGAATGGCCAATCACAGCGGCCATTCACCACGTGATCAAGCCGTCCAATGAGAGATGATCTCATATGTAAACATATAAGATCATCTCTCATCGTCGGTGCTCCTTCCTCACATAGACACTGCAGTGTGAGGAAGGAGGGGGAGCCGACAGCCGCTGGGGACACACAGGAATGTAATCAGGGCACTGATCACCAGTGCCCTGATTACTAAAGGTAAAAAAAACACACACATTGCCCCCCCATCAGTGCCCACAGTGCCCGCCATCAGTGCCCGCATCAATGCCCACAATCAGTGCCCATAGTGCTGCCAGTCAGTGCCTGCTCATCTAGGCACTGATGAGCACTGACTGGCAGCACTATGGGCACTGAGTGTGGGCACTGATGGTGCTGCCCATCAGTGCTCATCAGTGCCGCCCAGCAGTGCTCATCAGTGCCACCCATCAGTGTCCATCAGTGCCATCCGCCAGTGCCCATCAGTGCCGCCTATCAGTGCCCATCAGTGCCGCCCGTCAGTGCCGCCTCTCAGTGCCCAGCAGTGCCACCTCTCAGTGCCCAGCAGTGCCGCCTATCAATGCCGCCTATCAGTGCTCATCAGTGCGGCATATTAGTACCTCCTCATCAGTGCCCATAAGTGCCACCTCATCAGTGCCCATAAGTGCCACCTCATCAGTGCCCATAAGTGCCACCTCATCAGTGCCCATCAGTGCAGCCTATCAGTGCCCATCAGTGCAGCCTCATCAGCGCACATCAGTGAGGGAGAAAAATTTATTTTCAAAATTTACTCGCAGAAAATAAGAAAAATTTTTTTTTTTTTTTTCAAAATTTTCTGTCTTTTTTCTTTTTTTTTGTAAAAAATAAAAAACCCAGAGGTGATTAAATACCACCAAAAGAAAGCTCTGTTTGTGTGAAAAAAATGATAAAAATTTCATATGGGTACAGTGTAGCATGACCGCGCAATTGTCATTCAAAGTGTGCGAGCGCTGAAAGCTGAAAATTGGCCTGGATGGGAAGGGTGTTTAAGTGCACAGTAGGCAAGTGGTTAATATACCTGTAGGTACAAGTGGTGTAATATATATATATATATATATATATACACACACACACAGTGAGTACGGAAAGTATTCAGACCCCCTTAAATTTTTCACTCTTTGTTATATTGCAGCCATTTGCTAAAATAATTTAAGTTCATTCTTCTTCCTCATGAATGTACACACAGCTCCCCATATTGATGGAAAAACACAGAATTGTTGACATTGTTGCAGATTTATTAAAAAAGAAAAACTGAAATATCACATGGTCCTAAGTATTCAGACCCTTTGCTGTGACACTCATATTTAACTCAGGTGCTTTCCATTTCTTCTGATCATCCTTGAGATGGTTCTACACCTTCATTTGAGTCCAGCTGTGTTTGATTATACTGATTGGACTTGATTAGGAAAGCCACACACCTGTCTATACAAGACCTTCCAGATCACAATGCATGTCAGAGCAAATGAGAATCATGAGGTCAAAAGGAACTGCCTGAAGAGCTCAGAGACAGAATTGTGGCAAGGCACAGATCTGGCCAAGGTTACAAAAAGATTTCGGCTGCACTTAAGGTTCCTAAGAGCACAGTGGCCTCCATAATCCTCAAATGGAAGACGTTTGGGACGACCAGAACCCTTCCTAGAGCTGGCCGTCCGGCCAAACTGAGCTATCGGGGGAGAAGAGCCTTGGTGAGAGAGGTAAAGAAGAACCCAAAGATTACTGTGGCTGAGCTCCAGAGATGCAGTCAGGAGATGGGAGAAAGTTGTAGAAAGTCAACCATCACTGCAGCCCTCCACCAGTCGGGGCTTTATGGCAGAGTGGCCCGACGGAAGCCTCTCCTCTGTGTAAGACACATGAAAGCCCGCATGGAGTTTGCTAAAAAACACCTGAAGGACTCCAAGATGGTGAGAAATAAGATTCTCTGGTCTGATGAGACCAAAATAGAACTTTTTGGCCTTAATTCTAAGCGGTATGTGTGGAGAAAACCAGGCACTGCTCATCACCTGTCCAATACAGTCCCAACAGTGAAGCATGGTGGTGGCAGCATCATGCTGTGGGGGTGTTTTTCAGCTGCAGGGACAGGACGACTGGTTGCAATCGAGGGAAAGATGAATGCGGCCAAGTACAGGGATATCCTGGACAAAAACCTTCTCCAGAGTGCTCTGGACCTCAGACTGGGCTGAAGGTTTACCTTCCAACAAGACAATGACCCTAAGCACACAGCTAAAAATAATGAAGGAGTGGCTTCACAACAACTCCGTGACTGTTCTTGAATGGCCCAGCCAGAGCCCTGACTTAAACCCAATTGAGCATCTCTGGAGAGACCTAAAAATGGCTGTCCATCCAACCTGACAGAACTGGAGAGGATCTGCAAGGAGGAATGGCAGAGGATCCCCAAATCCAGGTGTGAAAGACTTGTTGCATCTTTCCCAAAAAGACTCCTGGCTGTATTAGATCAAAGGGGGACTTCTACTAAATACTGAGCAAAGGGTCTGAATACTTAGGACCATGTGATATTTCAGTTTTTCTTTTTTAATAAATCTGCAACAATGTCAACAATTCTGTTTTTCTGTCAGTATGGGGTGCTATGTGTACATTCATGAGAAAGAAGAATGAACTTAAATGATTTTAGCAAATGGCTGCAATATAACAAAGAGTGAAATTCAGTTCAAAAAGTGAGACTCATATTTTATATAGATGCGTTACACACAGAGAGCGATATATTTCAGATATTACTTTCTTTTAATAGTGATGATTAGGGCTTACAGTTGGTGAAAACCCAACGCTTAGTTTCTCAGAAAATTAGAATATTACAGAAGACCAATAAAACAAATGTTTGTAAAAAGCAGTGTCAGAAGAAAGCCAACTCCACAGAGGGGTGGGTGCTGTGTCCATCAATAATCATCAGAGAAATTGATTTTTTGGTAAGTAAAAAATCCATTTTCTTTCGTTCATTGACCAACATACAGTATCTCACAAAAGTGAGTACACCCCTCACATTTTTGTAAATATTATACATTTTTATGTGACAATACTAAAGAAATGACACTTTGCTACAATGTAAAGTAGTGAGTGTACAGCTTGTATAACAGTGTATATTTGCTGTCCCCTCAAAATTACACACAGCCATTATTATCTAAACCAATGGCAACTAAAGTGAGTACACCCCTTTTTTATATATTTCTTTATTAAATTTTTCAAAAATTTAAAATTACAGGAAGAAGACATTTCAAGACTCCATTCTCTGGAGGAAAGTTCAATAACAATATACTTAAAAAAAAATAAAAAAAAAACATTTTACCCCTTTATTCCTTATAAACCTCCTCTTTTTCCCATTTAATTACCTTTCGTTACTGTCGTACCATATCCTAATATTTCTTTACACTCTTCTGTTTCCTTAAAGTTTTGCCACTCGACCCATATTTCTATCTCACTCTCCTGGTCCCCTTCGTCCCAGATCTTTAAGGCTTCTAGTTTTCTTGTTTTGTCTACTCTAATCACCCAGTCTTTGCTTGTTGGGGGCTCCTCCTTCTGCCAATTTAAGGGGATAAGACTTTTGGCTGAATTTAATAGGTGGGGCAGGAGTGTTTTTCTGTATTGCTTTATTGACATCTGCGTTCCATGAAACAGGCAGGTCCATGGATCTTCTGGGATATATTTTTTTATAATTTTTTTTATCAAGGATAGAATTTCTTTCCAAAATATTTTAATTTTTAGGCATTCCCACCAGATATGGGATATTGTACCAATCATCTGACAACCTCTCCAGCAGTCTCTGGATTTCTCCTTCTGAAAATTTCCCAATTTGTCAGGGGTATTGTACCACCTTGCGAGCAGTTTATAGTTCATTTCTTCAGTAATTGTATCGATCGCTGATTTATGTACAAGCTGTAGACTTTTTTCCCACAGAATATCCTTACTACATGGTCCTAGATCTTTCTCCCATTTCTCTTTTAGTGATGGCCCTATCTCCTTTGTTGTTTTGAGCAATATTTTATAAACATTTGAGATACTATTTGCCACTCTGTCCGACGCGCACATCTGTTCAAAAGGTCTTAAGTCTTTCGCATCTCTTAATGGTTGGGGCAGAGTGGCAACAAAGTGCCCCAACTGTATATATTTCCACTCATTTATTCTCCATTCCTTTTTTTTTTTTGTTTTAATTCTGTAAAGGGTATAAGTCTCCCTTGATCTATTTCTCCTAGCCGAGCATCTATCCTCTATCCATTTGCCTAGTTCCCTACCTTCCCCAGGTGCAAAAAATTTAGTACTTTGAAGCGGAATCAAAGGTGAATTGTGTTTCCAATTCTCTTTTACGTGAATCGTGTCCCATATTTTTAGGGCGTGTCGTGTAATTGTGTCTGTGTTGCTGTTTAGTTCTCTAAACTTCGATGGAATCCATATAATTTTTGCTAGATGTGCCGAACTAAGCGAACCTTCTATTCTTACCCAATCTTTTTCATCTTTTTGTTTACCCCATTCAATCACCCGTGTAATTATTGATGCAAAATAATATTTTTTAAAGTCTGGTAGTGCTAGCCCTCCGTGTCCTTTCTCTCTACTTAGTGTCGTGTAACTTATCCTTGGTTTTTTGTGCTTCCATATAAATTGAGTTATCAACTTTTTTAGTGTTTTAAAGAATATTTGTGGGATTGGGATAGGGATCATTTGAAATATGTAAAGTATTTTAAGTAGGATTTTCATTTTTATTGTATTTATTCTTCCTATCCAAGAGAATATTCTTGGGGATAGTCTATTCAACTCTGATCTCGTATTATTTAATACTTGTAGGAAGTTTACCTTATATAATTTCTTGGGAGATGCTGTTAACTTAATCAACTTAATCCCTAGATAATTTATTTCGTCTTTACGCCATTTAAAATTAAATTCATTTTTTAACCTCTCTTCTTCTTGCTTATCGATATTTATACTTAGTATTTCTGATTTTTTTTGATTGATTTTTAAATTGGAAAGCTTACCATAATATTTCATTTCTTTTATTATATTTGGTAGTGTGATCGTGGGGTTAGTTATATATAATAAAATATCGTCCGCGAAAGCGGAAACCTTATACTCATCCTCTCCTAGCCTTATACCTCCGATATTCACATTACTCCTGATAGTCGCTAATAATGGTTCCAATGATAACACAAACAACATTGGGGATAATGGGCATCCCTGTCTGGTTCCATTGAACATCTCGAAGGGTTCTGACATAGTGCCATTGATCTTAACTCTGGCAGTAGGGTGGTTATATAGGGATTTGATCCTAGATAGCATTGTAGGGCCAAGCCCTAGCTCTTCTATGGTTTTAAACAAAAATTCCCAATTCACCCTATCAAATGCTTTTTCTGCATCTAATGACATTATAATGCTTGCTGGTTTATTTTTTAACATTTGATTAATTAGAAGGATTGTTTTTATTCCATTATCTCGGCCCTGCCGACCTGGTATAAACCCCACTTGGTCTCTATGTATCCATTCCTTCATCAGGCTCTTTATCCTGGTAGCTAGTATTTTTGTGAATAGCTTGGTGTCCGTATTTAGGAGTGATATGGGCCTATAGCTTGAACAGAGTAGCGGATCTTTCTCCTCTTTATGGATAAGAGTTATGGAGGCGGACAGGGCGTCTTTACTCATCCCATATTGGGTGCCTATTCCATTCATATAGTCTTTTAATTTTGGTATTAATATTCCCTTATATCTTTTATAATAGTTTATTGTAAACCCGTCAGGGCCTGGGCTTTTGCCTGATTTAGTATCTTTAATGGCCTTCTCTATTTCCTGTTCCGAGATTGGTTTTTCTAGAGCTGTTAATTTATCTTTCTCTACTCTTGTCATTTTTGCCTTTCTGATATATTCTATGATTTTCTCGCTCCTGTCCGATTCCATACCCTGTATATCCTCTTTCTCTACAGAATATAGATTTGCATAGTATTTTTGGAATTCCTTAGCAATTTCTGTTGTTGTTTGGATTATGTCTCCGTTTTTATTTTTTATTCTGTCTATAAAATTCTTCGCTTTCTTCTTTTTTAAAGTTCTTGCCAGATTCTTTCCCACTTCATTACATTCCTTGTATATTTCTTTTGTATATCTTTTCATTTCCTGTCTGATTTCTTTATCTAGAAGGTCTTTCCATTCTTCTCTTTTTTTTTCTAACATTTTATATGCAGAAATATCTTGTGTTTTTTTATGCTTTTGCTCGAGGTGGTACAATTCCGTATGAAGTTTATCCTTATTGATTTTTCTTTTTTTCCTTTGTGCCCCTTTTGATATCATTATCCCCCTCATATAAGCTTTGTGCGCTTCCAATACCATATTTTTTGGCATGTCATTGTCATCATTTACTTGGAAGTAGAGTTCCAGCTCCCTCTCTATTTCTTTTCCCCATTTTTTATCTATTAACATCTCTTCGTTTATTCTCCACGCGTCCCTTTTCGGTGTTTCTTTATCTATCCTTATTTTTACCGTAATGGGGGTGTGGTCGGACCAGGTCCTTGTCCCAATCCCAGCCTCGGTTATCCTCTCTAACCATCTATGTTCTATTAGTATGTAATCTAGTCTCGAGTAGGTTCTGTGTACACTCGAGTAGCATGTGTAGTCTGCTTTTTGGGTGTAACATTCTCCAGGCATCAACTAATTGGTTTTTTAGTAATTTTTCCTTTATTCTATTTTTCTTATATTTGTTGATGCCTATCCCTTTTGAGGTGGTGTCTATTTTTGGGTCGAGGCATAGATTTAGGTCTCCAGCTACGACCACTCCCCCTTTTTTAAACGTCACTAATTTCTCCATTACCTTACTCAGAAAATCTATTTGTCTTACATTTGGGCTGTATATATTTACTAAGGTAATTTCCTCTTCTCCTATTTTCCCTCTTAGGAAGAGGTATCTTCCCTCTGGGTCTACGCATCTCTCCTCAAGAGTAAATCTGATGCCTCTGGCGATGCCAATGGCTATTCCCCTTGACTTACTCTCTGTGGAGTCCGCGAAGTACCAGGTGGGATGATCCTGTGAGTAAAGTCTGATATTGGATGCGTGGGTGATGTGGGTCTCTTGTAGAAAGACTAGATCTGCTCCCAAGTAAATGATTTCTTTTAGAATTTTTTTTCTTTTGTCTGATGCGTTCAAGCCTCGTACATTGTACGATAGTATTTTAATTACTGTCATTGCTCATTTTTACAGTTTCCCTTCTCTCCCGTCTGGGCTTAGTATAATCCTGAGGGGTCTTACTACTTTCGGTCGGTTTGTATCTTATAGGATTAGGTTTTTCACTCTTTCTCCTTCCTCTTTTCTTTTTCCCTCTCCTTCCTCAGTCTTTTCTCACTTTCGTCCTTTTCGGGATTGGTCAGGTTTATAGGGGTTTTTTCTCTAACTTTTCCTCCCGCTCTTCTTCCCTTCCCCAACCTCCCTCCACCCTGCCACCCCCTCCCTCCCTCCCCGTCCCTGTGGGGGCCTGGCCTTCCCCCTACCCTTAGCCAGGATTGTCGACGTCGCCTTCTCCCCTTCCCATCGACTTTTTGCCGAGGTGGAGCTCTGGCCATGCTCGCCCTTTCCGTCCATCTTATTCTAAGATGGTAAAGGCCTGCTGACTACTGTGAGGCTGCCCGTTTTTCTTTTCTTTCTTTTACCTATTTGCTCTTCCCCCCCTTCCCCCCCCCCACCAATCTCCCCCTCCCCCATCGTCCCTTTTTCATTTCTTAGTCATTTCTTTCTTATTTTTTCTTCGTTTTTCTCGGAGCCCAGTCTTCTTCGTCTGTTTCTTCTTCTGTGGGTCTTTGATCTGTCCAGCCCGGTATCTCTATTGGAGGTATTTTTAAGGCTTCACAAAAAGCTTGAGTCTCTTCAGGGAATCTGAGTAGTATAGTCCTTCCTTCACGTCGTACACCTAGGCCGGCTGGATGACTCCAGAAATATTGTATATTTAGTTTTTTTAATTCTTCAACTATTGGTCTCAGAACACGTTTCCTATTAATCGTCTCGTGCGACAAATCCGGGAAAATCTGTAACTCTTCACCCTCGTATTTTAAAGTTGGTCTCTCTCTCATTTTCTCCCAGATCTGGGCTCTTGTCTCGTATTTATGAAACCTCACAATCACATCTCTTGTTTTCTCCTTTGCTATATTTGCTGGTTTTCGTATTCTGTGTATTCTCTCAACTTCAATTTTTTCTGTGGTCGCTTTTCCCAGGAGAGGGTTAAATACATTCTCAAGGATCTCCTCCAGATTTTCTGTTGGTCCCCTTTCCGGTATTCCTCTAATTCATAAGTTCTTTCTTCTGTGTCTGTTTTCCTGGTCCTCCATTTTATAAGCCATATTTCTCTGTTCAATTTGCATTTTCTTCATCTGTTCCCTTAAATTTTTCAACTCTTTCCCATGATGGACTATTTTGTCTTCTGTTTCCTCAACCCTCACCAGGACATGTCCCATTTCCTTATAGAGGGTTGCCATTTCCGTTTTGATAGATTTCTCGAGACATGCAAACATTTCCCTCATCTCTGATTTTGATGGGGGGGGGGGGGGTTCTTTTCCGTTTGGTTCCTCTTCTCTACTCATGTCTTCCTCCCCTGGGTTTTGTGCACTTTCTCTTGATACTTCTAAACTTTCTTCTCCGCTTGCTCCCCTATTTTTTTGGCTTTTCCCTTTCTTACTTGTCTCTGTGTTCTGTTTTGGTCTTACTACTGGTTGTCTCTCTGGTGGTAAGCCTTGTCCTTTTCCTTCTGGTGTCATGTACATTTTAATTGAACCTGGACTTGCTGTGCTTTTTGAAGGTTTCCCTGGTACTTCTTTTGTTGGTTTATTCCTCATTTTTTGTTATCGGTCTCCCTTCTCCTTTCTTGCTCTAAATATCAGTATGGAACACCCGTTAAATCTGTACGCAACTCAGAAGCTTTTGGATAACGGAGTGCAGCTTCTAACCGCTTTCTCTAGTATTCTGAAGCCTAACACACAAAGAACTCAGGGGGAGCGGGGGAGAGTATCAAGCAGCCTAATCCAGGCGGGGTTCCAAGTTAAGAAGATCCGATGTAACCAATGGGATCTACTTGCATACTAGGCTTTGCTCCGAGAGGTATCCTACGCCCCTGTATTTTGATATATCCTTCTACTGGTAGGTTTTCTTCCTCTCTTCCTACAGTGCGGCTTAGTATATGAATGGTAGTTTTCTTAGAGTGTTAGTTGTCTCTTATTTTAATCTACCAATTAATATTTTCTTTCCCTTTTTTTTTTCCTTTTTTTTCTCCTTTCCTTCCCACTGGGGATTCCCTTTTAGTATTGCCTAGCCTCTCCTGTGTATTAATCCAATCATGTATGAAACTCTCCTAATACACACTGGCTGGTGGCCGTATATGTATCTTTAATGTCTTTAGTATTTTATGCATAAAGTCCGCGGATTTAGAGGAAGAAGTACCGTATCACAAAAAAGATGCCAAAAAAAAAAAAAAAAGACAGAGACTCCTCTATGGCATAAGAAATACTTAGGACTCTGTGGACCTGTAGGTTAGTAGGTATCTCCTCCTTTTCTCTTTCTCCCCCTCGAGCTTTTACTTTAGGTGATGTCTGTATTTTGTACACAGCTAGGTTTTTTTAGTGAGTAGGATAGGCATGAACTTAAATATGTATTTATTTCAACAATGTTCTTTCAGCCTTTATACCCCTCATAAAGATCCTCGTTCGTTCTGATTCTTTCTTTCTCTTATACTTCTTTGATGGTCTCTTACCGGGGCTGAGTTTATACTTCCAGCATTTTAGTTTAGCCTCCACTATGCTGACCTCTGTTCCTAAGCCATTTAGAGGGGGAAACTTGTTATCTACCCATAGGGGGATTTCCCTTCCGTCCCTTTTTTGGTGCAGCCAGGTCTCTCCTAGGGTCGATATGTGGTGTCCCTTAACTGCTCCTTAAGAGTTCACAATGCTCAGTTCACAGTTTTTATGTAGTTCTGCCTGCATATAGCCTAGGCAGAGTCACGGTCCATACTACTCATACAGTGCTACTGAGAAATAAAGCAACGGGCTTTCGCCCTCTCACCACCCCTGGCTGGCCGTGCTTCCTCCGTCCTTCAATCTTCAAACCTCCTTGATGCAGTCCCCTCTCTTGTTGTACAGGCTTGGTCGGCTTGGTCGGCTGTGTTCAGCTGGCTGGATATGTGTGAGTGCGGTTGGTTGCTCTTCTGCCGTGTACTCGGCTTGGGTCCGCCTCGGCTCGTGTGTCTGTCAGCGTCTCCTTGCGTCCAGCAGGGTCTGGCTTCACCAGCGGCAATGCAGGGATATCGCCGCCGACTGCCGATCCTCCTAGCACTGTCCGGACGATGCGAGTAGGGAGGGGTACATTCCTGTGGGGGGGGGGGTGTTCAGCGGGGCATGGGTGCGGGCGGGCTGGGATGCTTTAGTTGCATCTCTCCGGGCAGCTCCTCTCGCAGCGTCAACCTGCACGCCGGTTCGGCGCCATAGACAGGCTCCTCCCTCTCCCAATTGGTGAGTACACCCCTAAATGAAAATGTCCAAATTGGGCCCGATTAGCCATTTCCCCTCCCTGGTGTCATGCGACTCGTTAGTGTTACAAGGTCTCAGGTGTGAATGGGGAGCAGGTGTGTTAAATTTGGTGTTATCACTCTCACATACTGGTCACTGGAAGTTCAACATGGCACCTCAGGGCAAAAAACTGAGGATCTAAAAAAAATAATTGTTGCTCTGCATAAAGATGGCCTAGGCTATAAGAAGATTGCCAAGACCCCAAAACTGAGCTGCAGCACAGTAGCCAAGACCATACAGCGGTTTACCAGGACAGGTTCCACTCAGAACAGGCCTCACCATGGTAGACCAAAGAAGTTGAGTGCACCTGCTCAGCATCATATCCAGAGATTGTCTTTGGAAAATAGACATGAGTGCTGCCAGCATTGCTGCAGAGGTTGAAGGGGTGAGGGGTCAGCCTGTCAGTGCTCAGACCATACGCCGCAGACTGCATCAAATTGGTCTGCATGGCTGCCGTCCAAGAAGGAAGCCTCTTCTAAAGATGATGCAAAAGAAAGCCTGCAAACAGTTTGCGGACGAAAAGCAGACTAAGGACATGGATTACTGGAGCCATGTCCTGTGGTCTGATGAGATCAAGATAAACGTATTTGCCTCAGATGGTGTCAAGCGTGTGTGGCGACAACCCGATGAGGAGTACAAAGACAAGTGTGTCTTGCCTACAGCCAAGCATGGTGGCGGGAGTGTCACGGTCTGGGGCTGCATGAGTGCCAGCACTGGGGAGCTACAGTTCATTGAGGGAATCATGAATACCAACATGTACTGTGACATACTGAAGCAAAGCATGATCCCCTCCCTTCAGAGACTGGTCCACAGAGCAGTATTCCAACATGATAACGACCCCAAACACACCTCCACGACAACCACTACCTTGCTAAAGAAGCCGAGGGTAAAAGTGATGGGACTGGCCAAGCATGTCTCCAGACCTAAACCCTATTGAGCATCTGTGGGGCATCCTCAAACGGAAGGTGGAGGAGCGCAAGGTCTCGAATATCCACCAGCTCCATGATGTCATCATGCAAGAGTGGAAGAGGGCTCCAGTGGCAACCTGTGAAGCTCTGGTGAACTCCATGCCCATGAGGGTTAGAGCCGGTTCGCACTGAGGCGATCCGACTTCGAGGGGCGACCTGTGAAGTTGCGGTGCACAGCACAGCACAGCTTCACATAATGGAAGTCTATGCAAGTCGCTCCCAGGTCGCCCCAAGGTAGTACAGGACCCTTTTTCTAAGTCAGAGCGACTTGTGACAAGTAGCGCTAGTCTGAATGGGGTCTTAAGGCAGTTCTGGAAAATAAGGGCAGCCACACAAAATATTGACACTTTGGGTCTAATTTGGACATTTTCACTTAGGGGTGTGCTCACTTTTGAGGCCAGCGGTTTAGACATTAATGACTGTGTGTTGAGTTATTTTTAGGAGACAGTAAACTTACACTGTTATACAAGCTGTACACTCACTACTTTACATTGTAGCAGTGTCATTTCTTCAGTGTTGTCACATGAAAAGATAAAATAAAATATTTACAAAAAATGTGAGGGGTCTACTCACTTTTGTGAGATACTGTAGCTCCTGATTCTTCTTAACCATTGGGACTTCCCAAAGCAGTGTTAAACATGAGGGGTGGAAAAACATCATAAATAAATTCCCAAGGCTAACCATAGTCAATCAGGTAACATAGAGCTCTACCATAAACAACTGGAACTCACCTGAAAAACAACACACTCTCAAAGAGGAGCAGGTCCTCTAAACAGCAGCATGCAAAACCTTGCAGCCAAAAGAAGCATCTGCAGATGCCAGCACATCCAGTATATTAAAACTTTGTAAAAGTGTGCACCAACACTAAGTGGCCGCCTTACAAACCTACGTTACTGACGCATGATGATGGAAAGCCCAGGAGGCACTAGGCGCCCTAATAGAGCACACCTCGACAGGGAAAGGAGAAACCTGACCTTGATGGAATAGGCCTGAACCACCGTCTTTCTGATACATCTGGAAATGGTCACAGAGGAAGCAGACAACCCTTTGTGAGGGCCATCCGTGAGCACAATAGACAGTCTGACTTCCTAAAACACTTCATAGCCGCCAGGTACACCCTAATTGCCCAGGACCACATCCAAGGCATGCAGGGCAATTTCCTTCAGATGCTTAGGCCTGGGACACAGGGAAGGCAACACAATATCTTCAGTCAAGTGAAAGTCAGAGACCACATTAGGAAGGAATGACGGACAGGGGCGAAGCACCACCTTATCCTTGTGAATCACCATAAGGTTAACGATAGGCTATAGCTGCCAGTTCCGACACCTTGCCCGCAGAGGTGAAGCCACCAAAAAAAAAAAAAAAAAAAAGAAACCTTCTGGGACAGTGAAAGCAGGAAAACCTCCTGAATATTTTCAAAAGGAGGATTATGTAGAGCTGAAAGCACCAAATTAAGATCCCAGGGTGGCAACGGAGCTCGCACTGAAGAAACCTAAAGTCGGATGCCCTGAAGAAAAGGTACACATCAAGGAGTGCGAGGCCAAAGGTCGTTGGAAAAAAAAATGCCAAAGCCGATACCTGGACCTTGATGGTACTGAAGGACAATTGCTGTTCAACCCCCCATTGAAGAAAGGTTAAGATCCGATCCACCAAGGAGCGAGGATGAACCCCAAGAGACTCACACCACGCAATGTACGTCTTCCACATACAACGGTAGAGCTTCCTAGAAGTAGATTCCTTAGCTTTCAACAGTGTAGGAATTACCGACTCAGACAAACCTCTATCCTTCAGCACCTGGCGTTCAACAGCCAAGCCATCAAAGCCAGCGACTGTAAAGCAGAATAGAAGATTGGTCCTTGGGACAGCAGATCCTCCCTGGGAAGAATTCCCCAAGGAGCATCAGCGACAAGCCAAACCAGATCGGCATACCAAGACTGGTGAGGCCAGTCTGGAGCCACTAGAGTGACTGGGATCCTTTCTGCCTTGATCCTTAGAATGCCGCTACTTACTGAGCCGCCAGGACACTTCTTGTGCCCCCTTAGTGATTGAAATAGACCACGGCCGTTGCCTTGTCTGAATGAATTCGTACTGGACACCCCTGAAGAAAAATTGTCCAATGAGCCAGGCAAGTCTGATCGTTCAGAGTTAAAGTACATTAATTGGCAGTCTGGACTCTGCCAGAGTCCAGACCCTCTGAGCACATCAGTGCTAAGGACGCTTTCCCACCTGGACAGGCTGGCATCTGTGGCGACAACCGTCCAGTACAGGGGAAGAAGGATTTTTCCTGTCGAAGCGTTAGAGAATGAAGCAATCTCTAGATTCCGTGGATCCTTTTCCCGTTTCACCAGAATCTCTTTTGCAGAGATCTTGTGTGGAACTGCGCAGACAGACCACCTCGAAGGTGGACACCATCAGGCCCAGCACCTGCATGCATGCCCGGAGGGATAACTGTCTGCTTAACAACAGAAACTGAATTGTCTCCCGCAATGTCTGGAGTTCTTCCAGAGGAAGAAACACTCTGGCTGAGGCCAAGTCTAGAGTCAGACCCAGATAGTCCAGTTTTTGAGGACAGAACCAAAGTAGACTTCTAAAGGTTCAGAATCTAACCGAACTCCCGCAGAGTAATCTCTAGATGTCCATCAGAGCAGTCAGACTCTCCTCGCAGAAGATCACCCAGGTACCCAGTACCGCGACCCCCCCCCCCCCCACCAGCACCAGGGCAAACACTTTTGTGAAGACCCGAGGAGCGAAGGGGAGAACAAGGGTCAACGCCACAAACTGATACTGCTCCTCGCCCATGGCAAAACGGAGGAAGCGCTGGTGACCAGCACATATTAAATGTGCAGGTAGGGGTCCTTGATGTCGATAGAAGCGAGGAAGAAAACCCCTGATGTAGGGACACCACTACTGTGCGAATGAACTTCATGCGGAAATTCTGTACCCACACAAAGCAGTTTAGCACCATGAGGTCCAGAGCTGGATGTACCTTGCCTTCCTTCCTGGGAACTGTAAAGAGTTTTGAGTAAAAACCCCTGAAAAAGTTCCGAAGTCTTGACCGTAACAATCACCCCTTAAAGTAACAAGTCTTGCATTGCCCCAAAGAGACCCTGTAAGCGATCTGGGGACAAGTGCAGGTTGGAAGGGAAGAATCTTTCTGGAGGATAAAACCAAACTCAATCTTGTAGCCTGACTGAATAACTTAGTGGACCCACTCGTCCTGTACCAGGGAGGTCCTGGATCCAAAAACCAGCGAAGACGTCCCCACACCCCAGATACGGGTGAGAGTGCCCCTTCTAGCAGAGACAGCCTTGTCCACAGGTCTGGAAGAGCAGGCTCATGGCTTGCTAGACCAGGTCCTCTTGGAATCCTCCGGTGGAGTCCCTGACTTTTGATCCCTTGTCTTGAAAACCTGAGGGAGGAAAAAAACCTCATGAGCCAAGGAGAATGGCCCACGTCATCGGGATGCTGCTCTACACTTCCAGCTGAGTGGCTCAATAGTGTAGCTGTCCCATGAGCCAAGGGAACCTGGCTTTACTCACGCAGCTAGCCATGCCCAACTAAAAATAACGCCATTATTGATGTGTACGCTGTCCGTCTGCACAATACTGGCTTGGGCAAGTAGAAAAAGCCAAAAACAAAAACAAAAAGTGAGAATGGCAGGAAAGCAAGGGCTGCCTGAAAAAGGACTAGCCCCCTTTTTCCTCCCTTAGAGGAACCCCCCCCCCTCCTCTCTGACTTACCGTACCAGGCTGGCCTGCTCCAACAGCCTCTGGTAGGTGGCTAGGTCCTCCGCCACAGGGACCGTCTGGAGGGGAGGTAGCACGCAATTGCTGCGCAAAGGAACCAGCACTTTTCCGCCAATGAGGAAAGGTCAGCCCAGGGGACAGTTCCCGGTGGCGGTCGCAGGGGGTGGTGAACCGGGGCTGCTGTGTCTGCTCTGGGCCTGGGCCCGGGCCCCCCCGCCACCAAGATCGGAAGCCCACTGAGGGTGGGCGGGAGGCGCCATGGCCCAACTGGTTCCATGTATTGGGGGGGGATAGACAGGGAGCAACGCTAACTGCTATCTCCCGCACATTCCCAAGCTCAAGATGGCCGCCGCCCTACTTCCGGCCGCGGCGCCATCTTGAGAGCGTCACTTCCGCTGCACCAACGGTGCGGCTGGTTGGCATGCTGCACACGGAAGTCCCCAGTCCTCTGCGGCCCGGTGTGCGAGCCTTAACGGGAGGGGTGGCAGGCAGCCTCACCAGGACCTCCGGCTGGCTGAAAAATAGAAACCGCTCTCTTAGGCTCTCCACTTACCTAGTCTGGCCTCAGCAGAGGTAAGTGAAATAATCATTGCTTGATGAGGTACAAGCCCCCCCCCCCCCCCCCGCCGCCATCAAAAACACCCCCTGGTGAAAGATAGGGTAAACCCGGGGATCAAGTCTAGCTGAGGGGGAGTCCTGAAGTACAGGTCTCACCCCAGGAAATCCCACCTTCCTTACCCCAAAAAACCTGGAGCTGGTGGCCTCACCAGCAGTATACAGGTCTAGGAAGGGGGTGCCCAGGGACGCCTGCCTTGGACAGGGAAGAAAAATAAACAGGCGATGAATGTCATCTTCAGCTCATGCCTGTAGGACAGGAAACACAAGAACGAAGGGGCAGCCGGTGGGCGGCCATTTTAAACATATCTGTGCTTGTGTTTCCTGTAGGAGGAGGAGCCTATCTCTCTCATGTGACCGTACTGAAGGATGACTTGGGAAAGTATGCTCACACTGGTCGGGGCTCTTTTTGCATGTATTACTGCATCAATGAAGCTTGGAATGGAGGTGATCAGCCTGTGGCACTGCTGAGGTGTTATGGAAGCACAGGTTACTTTGACAGCAAAAGGAGACTGGAACAAGTATTGAATGCCTACCATACTGTACATACTTTTAAATAGGCCAACATTTCTGTATTAAAAATCCTTTTTTTTTTAGTCTTATGTAATATTCTAATTTTCTGAGATGCTGAATTTGGGGTTTTCAAGAGCTGTCAGCCATAATCCTCAAAATTAAGAAAAAAAATCTTTGAAATAAGATCACTCTGTGTGAAACATAATAATACTAATAATAATAATAATAATAATAAACAACCTGTTAAAGGGCCAGTAATAACAAAAGTACTGATGGCAAATCTTTAGCATGACAGCCAGTTAACTATTTTTTTTTCCAGGAGGAGAGCTCAGCAAAAGTAACCTAAATACAGGTGCATCTCATGAAATAAGAATATCATCAAAAAACTAATTTATTTCAGTAATTTAATTCAAAAAGTGAAACTCATATTTTATATAGATGTGTTACACACAAGAGTGGTATATTTCAAGCATTTTTTTTCTTTTGATTATAATTTACAGCTGGTGAAAACCCAAAATTCAGTATCTCAGAAAATTAGAATATTACATGAGACCAATTAAAAAAAAAAGGATTTTTAATACAGAAATGTTGGCTTACTGAAAAGTATGTCCATGTACAATATAGTATACATTTAATACTTGGCCGGGGCACCTTTTGCATGAATTACCACATCAAATTCGGCGTGGCATGGAGGCGATCAGCCTGTAGCACTGCTGAGGTGTTATGGAAGCCCAGGTTTCTTTGATAGTGGCTTTCAGCTCATCTGCATTGTTGGGTCTGGTGTCTCATCTTCCTCTTGACAATACCCCACAGATTCTCTATGGGGTTTAGGTCAGGCAAGTTTGCTGGCCAATCAAGCACAGTGATACCATGATCAGCTTAGCCCTCTACCAGGAAATTCTAGAGTACTTCATGCTCTGCTGACCAGCTTTATAGAGATGCTAATTTTGCTTTCCAGCAGGACTTGGCACCTGCCCACACTGCCAAAAGTACCAATAACTGGTTTAATGATCATGGCATTTCTCTGCTTGATTGACCAGCAAACTCGCCTAACCTAAACCCCATAGAGAATCGGTGGGGTAACACCAGACCTAACAATGCAGATGAGTTGAAAGCCACTATCAAAGAAACCTGGGATTCCATAACACTTTAGCAGTGCCAAAGGCTGATCACCTCCATGCCACATTGCATTGAAGTAGTAATTCATTCAAAAGGAGCTCGACCAAGTATTAAAAGCATACTATACTGTACATAGACATACTTATCAGTAAGTCAACATTTTTGTATTAAAAATCTTCTTTTTTTTTTTTATTGGTCTTATGTAATATTCTAATTTTCTAAGCTACTGAATTTTGGGTTTTCACTAGCTGTGATCCACAATCCACAAAATTAAAAGAAATGCTTGAAACATATTACTCTGTGTGTAATGCATCTATATAAAATATAGGAGTTTCTCTTTTTAAATGGAATTAACTTTTTGATGATATTCTAATTTTATGAGACGCAACTGTATTTTCCCAGAGGTCCAGTGGAAGCTGACTCTAGAGGTGAAGGCAGAGCAACTCTGGAAAAACAGTGTTCATGAGTAAAGGGAAGCTTGCCAAGGGGTCTGCCCAGGAAGGGGACCACTCCAGTGGCTAGAGTTAGTGGACAGGTGTCAGAACACAGCCAGTGAGAGTAAAGAGGGTGCCAAGTTATTAACTCTGAAGAGAGTATTCAAGCGTGAACAGTAATCTTATCTTCACTTCAGTGGCAAGGTGAAGCAGTGGCCTTGCTGCATTCTACAGTCAGTTGTCCTCAGAATTGTGCATAGTTACTAGTTGGAGTAGCCCACTCATCCCTCCTCGTATCCCAGTTCTAAATGAAACCCAATAAAACACATCCCCTGGACTGAGCCAAGAACTCTTAATGCCATTTATCTACTATCAGTTGGTAATGGTAACGCAGGGTAATGGTAACGCAGGAGACCCAAGAAGTGTAATTCTCAGCAGCCCTCTAGGGGGCAGTGCTACATTTACATTAACTAAACAGACACTTTACAACATTACATGCCATATAGAGGGGCACGAATAATATGCATGAGCAAATATAGAAAAGTTAGTAAAGATTATCAGAAGATATTTCAATTGAAATTGCTGTAGTGAAGAGTGATATTTTTCAACACACATAGAAAACAATACATAATAACTATGAATAGTCACCCAGGGAACAGTGAGTGAATAATTGATAATGTGAAGAATGAATTCTTTAAAAATGCACAAGAAAAGCTGGGAAAGAGAGTATCCCATAAGCAATCTTCTGCCTCTAAAAATGTAAAAGGAGATCATTAATTTAATTTATAAAATAAAATATTCACGTTACCAATCATCACTGGGCACAGAACTTCAGCAGAATAAACATATTTAAGGAATCAAATGGATTTCTCAGCATGATGCTCACAGTTACATCCCAAAGTGCAGACTGAAGAACCATCCCTGACAGCATAGCCAATGTACTTTCTCACTTCCCCACAGACTCTACAACCTTCAGCTCTGCCATAACTGCTCCTAGATGTCATCATACTGTATTTTATGTAGGCAGCATTAGCATCCTTATGAGTGCTCAGTAGCCAAAAGCTCACCCTGGCTCCTTTTGCTGAACTTAAATGAGGGGATGCAAGTTCCCAGGGCTGGCCTTGAGGTAAAGAATTAGGCCTTCTGTACACTGCTGCTGCTAAATGGACATTTAAGAGCAGTTGGGCAATTTTTTCAGCAGCACCTTAACTCTCCTCCTTTATCTTATCTGTCCATGTACACTGAGTTTTGTTATAGTCCTTTAGAAACAATTGCGTTTAGAGGTATTTTCTGGAAAGCAAGAAAAATGTTCAGGACAGAAGTTTATAGGCATTTGAAACACCAAATGCTTCTAACAGCTTGCAAACGTGTCTAAAAGCTGTAGAAACATTTATAGGCGTTTGAAATAGGAAAAGATTGCTGACCATTTTCGAGAGAGAGAGAGAGAGATTGATCAAGAGAGAGAGAGAGATCTAGAGAGATCGAGAGAGAGAGATCGAGAGAGATCGAGAGAGAGAGTCAGGGAACCAGTCGGAGAATAATCGCTCACAGACCTGGCACATTAGCCAATTCTCAACATGGCCGCTCCCGCATGAATACGCACACGCGTATTACAAACGCACGTTCGCTAGGGCGAAGACGTGTGTGCCGGCGCACAAAATGGACGTCCAATCCCAGCACCCTCTGGCCTTTAAAAGGATATCTGTGGCACATGAACATTGCTGACTGGTCTTCAGCTTCCTGCTTCCTGTTCCTGTGTTTGCTGCTGCTTCTGATCACCTGTAGTCAACCCGGCTTGCTCTTGGATTCCTCTTGTCTCGCTCCCAGCTCTGACCTCGGATTGCTCACGGATCTTCTCTTGTCATCTGCCCTGTGTATGACCCCAGCTTGCCCAACCATGATTCTGCTATAGGATCTGCTGTCAACTAGCTTACTGACCTCTGCTTCCGTCCCCGACTACGCCTTTGGCTGTGCCTGGTCTGCTGTTGATCCTGCCTGCTGCACTTTCCATTACAAAATACTTCCAGTCGTGTGCAGTCTGCACCATCATCAGCGCTCCTGGGTCTTAGTGCTCACCTCCTCTGGTGTTCACCTGCAGAGAGATCTCCCTACCACCTACCCTCATCTGGGGCACAGTTGGCAATCCCTGCTACTTTGGGCTTCATGCTTCCTGTTACCACCTTCAGGGACACCGAGCACTCAGCCGCAAGGAGAGCCCTCTCAGCATTTCGGCTTCAGGACCAGGTACCTGACAGTGAGAGAGAGAGAGAGAGAGAGAGAGAGAGAGAGAGCGAGATCTCGAGAGAGAGCGAGATCTCGAGAGAGAGCGAGATCTCGAGAGAGAGCGAGATCTCGAGAGAGAGAGATCGAGAGAGAGAGAGAGAGCGAGATCTCGAGAGAGAGAGATCGAGAGAGAGAGAGAGAGAGCGAGATCTCGAGAGAGAGAGATCAAGAAAGAGAGAGAGAGATCGAGAGAGAGAGAGAGAGATCGAGGGAGAGAAGAGAAGATCTCTCTCTCAAGGGAGAGAGATAGAGAGAGAGAGAGAGAGAGAGATCGAGAGAGAGAGAGAGATCGAGAGAGAGAGAGAGAGAGATCGAGAGAGAGAAAAATGATAGAGAGAGAGAGATCGAGAGAGAGAGGGATCGAGTGAGATTGAGAGAGATCGAGAGAGAGCGATAAGAGCGAGCAAAATCGAGAGCGAGCAGAGATAGAGAGTTGTAGGCATTTGGGATCTGTAAAAACTGTTTAACTGCAAATAGCTTCTAAAGGAAAACAGTGATGAACGCCAGTAAATGTGGCATGTAAAAGTGGTCATACAAATGTTTTTTTACTTCATTCACTAGCTGTCAAGTTTCAGTGTCCAGAACAGGTTTTCAAATGTCCAGTGTACATGAGGCCTAAGTCACAACACCTCTTCGTGCTCAGCCTAAGTATAGAAATGGCCCCGGTGAGGACTCCCAATTTTTATGGTTTTGTTCTGTTTGTATGGTTTACGTCAAAAAGTACTCATAAGATAAATAGCTGAACATTATTTTCTGTTTAAATAATACTTAGTGACCACTTCTGGCTGCAGAACCAGAGAACATAGTAAAATCTACTGCCGTGCCACACCCAAGGAAAAAAAAAAATCTGAAGTGCCATGTTTTTGCAAGATGCAAACAAAACCAACTGAGATGATGGAATGAAGCATCTTGATTTGTTCCCAGTAGGACATATTTGGGATGTGGCCAACAAAGCCATTAAGGCATAACCAAGCATGATAGATGGAAGAATGAAAAGTCCAGGTGACCTGTAATCTAGAATACACTTCTGCAAAAACCCATCTTTTTGGATTCTAGTATAAACAAATATTGCAATCGGCTGGCAGAAAGAGAAGTATACAGAGTCAGTCTTCTTTTTGCAGGTATGTTTACAGTGAAGTGATCTTGAGCTGGCAGGGTCATTTTAAGTTTAGGAACTCCTCTACAAAAGATTTAAAACTGGTGTGGTTTCAGTATTGTCATGGGTACAGGACAGAAATGTATTAGTGGTACTCTTACACCGCTACAGTTGGAAAAACCATGATTGTTCAATACACATTAAGGCTGTTGATTCTAAGAATATTCAAGTTTGAAAAGAGAAAAATGTCTACTGAAACTCCTTTTCATGTTCTTTGAATTAGCATATAAACGCTTTTTCCATAGAACTGGATTTCCATTACTTACACAGCATTTTTTTTTGATACAATAACATACCTTTCAAATATATAAAGACATCTTAGTCACCAGCTAAAATGCTTTTAGATCTTCTACAAAACAGAAAAAAAATGTGAGGAAAAACCCACCAGGAAACTAAGTTGTCAAAATTGTTTGGAACAGCCAATCTTTTAGTGTCTACATGCAGAGTAAAAATGACAGATTAGCTATGTGGCAGAGCCTGCTGCACGCCTGATATTCCACATGACTGGCCACCATCATTCATTGTTAAATGGCCAGATTTACTCAAGATCTACAGAGCCATTTGAAATAATACAGCAATATGTGCAAACACTACAAGTTTGGCATGTACAGATAAGGTAGGCTTCTTCACATCAAGCAGTTTTTACAACAAGAAACACAACTCTCCTCCAACTTAAAAAAATAAAGACTTTAGATCATGTGCACTCATCCATGTGGGACTAAACATAGCCAGTGCCTATGAACATGCAAGTCCTACCACAGATATTAATCTGCAGGAAAAATAGTGCTTTGAGGGATTCTGGTGTCTTCTAAACAGAAAAACGTACACATATAATAAACACATGCTTCTTTTACAGACTATTGTTACATGGTCCAGAAAAGAAAGAATACTTTAACGTCAAAGCAACAGTATACTTTTGTTACTGTAAATGAAAGTCTCATTCTGTTTATATAAAAAGTATGAACAGACCAATCTCCATATGACAGAATAAGTCATTTGGACCTAGTCTTCATACAGAAGGTGAAAACAGACTGTGATAACACTGTGGTTTGTCCTTCCAATGTAAGTGTTGCATCAAGTAATTGCCATGGTCCTTCCGTCCTCTATAGCCCAATCAAAACCCACTGAAAGCATCAATACAACGATACTGGCAAATTTTTTGAGCGTTAGGCATCTTTAGTACAAGCCACACACAGTCTGAAACCTGTAAATTACGATGAGGGCCATTCAATGAAGGCTACTTCCATTTAACTGTTAGTTTTACATGTCAGCTGACCAAGCTTGTTATTTCTTGATAAAGGAGTTTCAGTGCAAACATTTTTTTTTTACAAGTCAAAAATTTTCCTCTTAACCAAAAAATTGGCCTGAACCTTAAGGCACCCCCTAAAACCTAACACCTCCCCAATCCTTCTGTCCAAACCCCTAACTTTAATTATTGCTTTAAAAAAAAAATGTCCCAAGGAAGAAGGAGGCTGCCATTTCTGACCCACTATTCTCAAAATACCAGTGCTCTGGCTGGACATGACATGTTAAACTAGGACCTAAAGTTACTAACCCAAAACCAGTATTTAGATGATGAGCTCTGACTTTCCTGATATACTTGTTATTCCCAGTCACTGTCTCAGAAAAGCATTGAAGACAGGATGGGCAACTAGCATTTTTAGAAAGAGGTTAGCCCTGGTAGCCCCAGTATACCTCTCAGCATAGGTTTCTTTCACTCGTGGCATAATACCTTACTAAACACTTATCCTATTACTTAACTGTTAAGCCTTGAAACAAAACACTTAACCAGCAATATGAGTTACTTTAACCACTTGCCAACTGCCTAACGCCGATCTACGTCGGCAGTCAGCCCCTCACAGGCAAAGTGACGTAGGGCTACGTCACTAGCTTGTGAGGGTCTAGGGAGCGAGCGCGCGCCCCCGGAGGCGCGCTTCCCGCGTGGTCACGGACCCCCCCGCGCGTGTGACCGGTGGACCCGATGTCCACCGGTCACTCGGCGATCGGCGGGGGAGAGGGAGAATGTCAGGCAGCTTGTGTAAACAAGCCACCTGTCATTCTCCTTGCTGTTAGGATACTGTTAGGATACTGATCACTCGGATCTAGTATGTAGATCCGTTGATCAGTGTCCATACAGCTCAAGCCCCAGCCAATCACAGTAGAAAGCACGCCCCTAGGGACACACACAGCCCCTCCCTCCCAAATAAAGTTAACCCCTTCACTACCAGTGTATTTTTACAGTAACAGTGCATATATATAGCACTGATTACTGTAGAAATGTCACTGGTAACCCCAAAAGTGTCAAAAATGTCAGTCAAGGGTCCGATCTGTCCGCCCCAATGTCGCAGTACCGAAAAAAAAAAAAATCGCAGATCGCCGCCATTACACGTTAAAAAAAAAACAACAAAAATGACAGAAATCTTTCCCTTTGTTAGTAAACGCGATAACTTTTGCGCAAACTAATCAAAATACGCTTTTTGCGATTTTTTTTACCAAACATAGGTAGCATAAAACAAATTGGCCGAAAAAGTAAAAAAATTTTGATTTTTAAATTTTTTTTTTGGGGAATTTCATATAAAAAAATGTGAAAAATATTGCTATTTTTGCAAAATTGACGCTCTTTTTGTTTATAGCGCGTGATCAAAAAATCGCACAGGTGATCAAATACCACCAAAAGAAAGCTCTGTTTGTGGGAAAAAAAGGACGCCAAATTCGTTTAGGTACAGCGTCGCACGACCGCGCAATTGTCCGTTAAAGTCACGCAGTGCCGAATCGCAAAATACCCCCTGGTCGGAATGGGGGTAAAATCTTCCGGGGCTTAAGTGGTTAACAGATTGAAAAAACAACAACAGTGATTATTTGGCCTATCAATTCAGAACATGTCCCCTGACAAATACGTACAGCACAAAGTGGGTTTAAAGTAAAATGATCTGCACTTTGAAGGAATGAATTACTGATTGGCATCCTGCCTCTTCCTGCTGGGACTCTTTAAAACAAGTGCAAAATGAAACAAGCTTAGCAAGACTCCCTGATAATGGTCTCATCTTATGGGCGGCCCATATATTAGTAGTTTAAGAGAGACAGACAGCCTAGATTTTATGTTAATTTTGACTTCCCCTGTAAAACTCATGCTTGGCCCCCTTCTTTTGTGTAGAAACTGAAATATGAAGATTTACAGAAGAGTATAGGACCGTCCAGCAAAACCTCAATTGCTCCAATGGTAAAAGGATAAACCGTAAAAGGCAATAGTTAGAATAATGAAAATGCGATACCGTTTATTAATTTTAAAAACCTATCCACCGCCCTAGAGATTCCTCGAAGGGGAAAACATGCCTGAATTTCACCATTCAGTGCCACAGGCAGTAAGTGAAAGAAACTAAACAAGTACGTCCCAATGGGAGATGAAATGCCTACAGCTGCTAATGACCTTACATATTTTACTAGGGAATTTTTGATGTTGCAATTTGTTAATTTAGTTTTTTTTTTTCGTTGTTCTAAGACAATTCCTGTTTCAGTTTTATTCTAGAGAAATGCCTGATGTTTTTAGCTTAATGATCAAATTACAATATGCATTCCGCCAAAAAAAAAAACATAAGTTCAATAACAGTTATAATAAAAGCATGTGTTTCTTTTACATCTGTGTAACTAAACGTTCTTGTCACTTCCACGTTACATATGCAAATTAAGCTCCTTGCACATTGCAGAGGAAAAAAAAAAAAGTTGTCAGAAAGGATTTTTACATTTTCATCGCTACAAAATAAACTGACCAGCCCCATTTTACCTTTACTTTTAAAGGAAAGTAATCTGAAGAGCTAGGGGTACAGGCTTCTTCCAGGCCCCATACAATAAACAGTGTGCCAAGTCTTACCATCTCCTAAGGAAGTTGCCCCAATCCACCAATAGAGGGACCTGAAGGGAAACAGACAGCTCATGTAACCCAATACAAAGTTCTGCTCTTGTTTTCCCTTAACCACTTCTATACTGGGCCTATCCTGGTATGCCTCTCCTACATGTAAAAATCATAATTTTTTTGTTAAAAAATTACTCAGAACCCCCAAACAATATATAGGTTTTGTTTTTTGTTCTTTTAGCAGAGACCCTAGGGAATAAAATGTCAGTCGTTGCAACTTTTTATGTCACACGTTATTTGCACAGCCTTTTATAAACCCCCTTTTTTAAAAAAAAAAAAAAAAAAAAAAAAAAAAGGTTTTATGAATTAAAAAAAAAAAAAAACACGTTAGCCCAACATGTCATGCTTTAAAATTGCGCACGCTCGTGGAATGGAGCCAAATTTCGGTAGGTAAAAATCTCCATAAGCGACGCTTTAAAACTTTTTGCAGGTTACCAGTTTAGAGTTACAGAAGAGGTTCTGGGCTAGAATTGTTGCACTCACTCAATATGTGGGCACGATGTATGTATGCTTTGGCTTCTGTGTATGAGTATGTGGGGACAGGGAAGCTTTACTTTTTTTATTGTTTATTTGATTTTTATATTTTTACACTTTCCACTTAATTTTTTCTTTTTTGATTACAAAGAATGGAAAATATCACTTGTAATAGGAAAAGGGCATGACAGGTCCTCTTTATGTAGAGATGTGGGGTCTATAGGACCCCACATCCCTCCTCTAGGCAGGAAAGACTGAGATAAAAAAAAAAAAAAAAAAAAAAAGAAAGATCTCTTTCCAGCTGAGTACACGGCAGTGTTTACAACTGCCGGGCCGGACGTGACATCATAACAAGGTCATAGACACTGCCGGGGACCATCTGGTCCTCAGTATTCTCTATGGCAAAATCTTCCACCACCGGCGCATTCCTTCCTTGCAATTCTGTTGCTGGCAAGAACTTTTCACCAACAGGATCACTAACATGTGCGGGGAGGTCCCTCACCTGCATGTGTCCCCAATTAGAGAACAATGTCTAATTCATTGGACTAGCAAGGGAGTGACACATTCAGCAGGTGCATATTTACCCTCACTACTGAGCTACACCAGATTTTGCACTCTACAGTTTTACTAAATTAAAGTGATTGTAAAGGAATTTGACAAACATCCTCTTCTCAGGTCCACCGCTAGCACTCCTGGCCCCTCCTCTTTGTTCAGTGGGGGGGGGGGGCCCAGGGCTGGTTTTCTTCCCCTTACTAGTTATAGTATGCAGGTGGTTAAGTCTGGCAAATAGTCTATTTTTGGAAAAACTGCAGATAAAGCTTAATTTGGCAATTTTGAATGTTCTGAAGGGGGTATAACCCCCAAATGGATCAGCTAGTTTACTATGTTTAATATTGGATTTTTTGTTGAAGAACTTTTGGTTCTGGAGTTTTGTTCAAGGTTATATTAATTGCTTTTGGGAGTATGCACTCTTTTATCATAAAGTGCAAATGATAATGCACTAGGCCTTTGCCCTCTTTGTTTTATGTTTTGTGCAGTTGAAAGATTCCCCAATCTGAGGGGGGCAGCATCGTCTCTATGCACTGGTCCAGTCTGGGAATTGAGAGTTTCCACCTGCGGTTAGCAGCTGGTCTGGTCTTTATGGAAACGGAGTGCTGAGGTGGGAAGTCAATATCTTGATTTTGCATTTTATGGTCATCCTGTCAGAAAAATGTATAGACCAGTTTAAAAATGATTGCAACTAAAACCCACACATAGCTCAGAGTGGGAGAAGAATGAGGTCAACATATGAAATTCCCCATCATATACCATCTTTTGTACTGTAAGGGTAAATTACTTTTAATAACAGACAAATGTTTAATGGTAATGCTATACAAGTATATACAATTACCAAAATTATACTTTTTCTCAGGGTGTTTGGTAGTGTAGTGAAAAAAAAGGGAATGCTTTGAGAGATGCAGAAGAGCACGTAACATAGTTCTACTTTTCAAGTAAATACTTTTCTCTCTGATAACGGTTAACTTTTCTTCCTTTATTAATTTTAACGTATCTTAACATCTATTGATATTCTGGTCAGATACAAACCCCAAGGCTTTTGACATAGTTTCAGAAACCCACACCTCTTTCTCCAGGAGCTCCCTGGAGCCGCAGCAAGGCATCCAGCATTGTGAATGGAACATCAGATGCATGTAATGGAGAAATGTTAAGTCCGTTTTAGTCTGGCAGAATCGTATTTTTTGCGGTCCAGATAGATTTAATTATTCATCCTTATTTCATTTTTAACACATATATTTGAAGTAGATATTACAAGATAGATCAGCATAAATGTTAGATAAGGTGTGCAATACTTATTTAAAGATTGCTATGTGCTCTCACTGTAGAGCTCTGTGACCTCTTCAACCGCTTCGCACTTCGTTTTTCCAAGTTCCGAAGCAATAATATATTCCCAAATATTCCCCTGTGTACTCATGAAACCAGACAGCAAAGAAGAGAGAAGACACTGAAAATCCAAAAGAGTGATCATAGAAAGATTTTCTTCCTCTCTTCATCCGGCATAAGGAGAGGAGCTTACACTTCAAATGAGTAATTGGATTTTCAAAACTGAAAGTGGGCTTTCTCTGCCTGCTCAGTCATGACAGGGCCACAAGGTAATGATACATCTGCCACGATGCAAGAACTTGGCATGTCTACTGTCAAGAGTTGAAATCATAAAGGAATAAACTGTCGTTAACAGCCTCTTGCTGAACACTGGAGCTGTCAGACTTATTGTTTTCCCTCTCTGGGATGGGGGCTGGTGTAGGCTTATAAAACCTGTCAGTTTTGTAAAAATAAGCTTTTAACCTCTGATTTTGTTCTCCTTTTTTTAGATTACTTAGGCATCCTTCCACAGGCCCTACTGTATTAAGGCTTATAATTTTGCATACACAATTAACAAAAATGTTCACAATGGAAAGTCAGATGTAGAAATGTAAAGCCATTCCATTTGGTCCTTTCCTTAAAGGATATTAAAACAAAAACAATTATAATTCTTCTACAACCTTAACAGTATTCACATTGCAGAAGTTCTACCTTTCCTTGAAATACAAATACTTAATTTTTTTTTTTTTTTTTTTAAACACACAGCCTAAATGTATACAATTTAAATCTATGCTCGCACCACCAAGATTTATGGGTTACTGACCAATTTCATTCACAAGTTTTAATTAAGTTGCAGGTTAATCTTAATCATGTATGAGATGATATTCCTCCCTCCTGTGGGGAACAATAAAAGCTCATTCATTTCTGCCTAATGTGTGAAAGGTTGCACCAGTTGTGTTAAAAATTTGGCAAGGAGGCAAGGCCAAGCACAAACATGCCATTTATGAAATGTCAAGTGATGCTTCATTTGTGCTTGGGAGTTACTCTCTAAGCTGCCTTGGTGGACTCCTAGAATTGTAAATGAATTAGGGGACACAAGATACTTCAATATATCTGTGAAAGGGTAAAGCCCTGTGTATTCTTGATAGATACACTATTAAAACAGCTATATAATGGTGGGTAAATAAATGCTCATAATGTATCTGGGATTCCTTAGATTAACATTTTTAGTCATAAAAATTGTTGAAGTACGCTTTGCTGTTTAGCAGACACAAGCTGAGCGGGGCAGAGTACTAAGAGTGGACTTCTCAGTCTATTTTCATACTCTCTCAGTTGGTTTTCAGACCAGCAATTTTATATACATTTACCCCTCAGTAACGAGTCTCCAGTGTTTATGCTTTAAAATTTAGTGAATAGCCCTAAGAGTATGCGTCCTAATTCTTTGGGAATTAGTTCCCCGCATATTCGTCTTAAATTCTCAGTTGCCAGTTCTCAGAGTATGGTGCACTGACCTCTCAGTGGCAAATCCCCAGGGTATGCGAGTTTACTGGAGGGGGCTAGTTCTGAGTGTGTGCACATATTGGCTCCTTCATTGCCTGTCCTCTGTGTGTGTGCATAAGTCTTTATTAGCCATTTCCTAGTGTGTGCACACAAACCAGTCAGTATTCTAGTCCTCAATGTGTGTTTATTTACTCCCCAGTAGCCAGTCCCTAGCGTATGTCCCCAAAAAAAAAAAAAAAAAAAAAAAAAAAAGACAACACACCTCTCTAATAAAACAATCATCAATAATACCCTGTTTATGAATAACATTTTTGTAGCAAATAAAAAGCCTTAAAAATTGTATCTACACCAAAATCACTTTTTTTCTGGATAGAATGGAAAAAGGTTTGCATTTACGTCAGATTTTACTGCTATCCAGGGTTCCGTTAGAACAGGAAGTGAAGGAAAATCTCTCTAAGAAGTTTTACTGGACAGGAGGTGGGTAAAATATTGAACAGAATGCCAATAAAAAGCGGACAGAGGTTCTACCACACCTCTAGTTTACTTAAAAAAAATATATTTTACTTATGTCTGTGCTGCTGATCGGGAAACCTCCTGCCTGTTGAAAACCTTTTTAATCAGACAGGAATTGAAGGTCTCTCTCTAAAGGCAGTACATTTTCACAGGAATTCTAATACTTACCTACT
The DNA here is from genome assembly GCF_965119305.1 of Pelophylax lessonae. Taxonomy (NCBI): domain Eukaryota; kingdom Metazoa; phylum Chordata; class Amphibia; order Anura; family Ranidae; genus Pelophylax; species Pelophylax lessonae. The sequence continues at coordinate 159,532,668 of NC_138768.1, forward strand.
CTACCCGCCCCCCCCCCCCCCCCCCCAACATGTCATAGTGAAAGACAGCAATATAGGGCTGATTTGTGGCCAACATTTGTGACACAGCCATAAATTGCATAGGCACCATGATTTTAATTTATGTAAATGAGTCAGCATCCCTGCCCTAGTAGATGATGACCCTGGATAACGTCTGAATCAAGGTGGTGCTGCCCTTTCAATAAGCAGGTTAAGCTACTGATGGGGAGGTAGTGTGATCTCTGTGAGAGGTAACCGTATATTACTATATATGCAATTAAAAAAAAATACCAGATGTTAAATCCATTTTAGAACATGTAATGTCTAATAAGTCCGTTTAAGAAATCAAATCTTGTTTTCCATATCAGCTTCCAACTATCATTTCTGTAATCAAAGTTTGAAACTTTGATTCTGATTGGCTGCTATGAATAAGGAGAAAAGTTGCACATTTTCATACATTCATGCAAAGTGTGATAAATGTGGCTTTTACACTCTGTTAACGCATTTTTAAAATGTTTTATTCCACTATAGTTACATTTTTTCCAACAAATAAACCAGTTGTGTGTTATGTCATTGTAACCAGACATTTTAACTTAAGGTTGAGATGGCCTTTTGCCTGTGAAATGACAGTAAACATATTTTGTCAGGCAGAACTGCTCTCCTGTCTCATATTTTCAACATAAACTGGAAGGAGTTCAAATAAAAGAAAATGGTTCTACATAGCAACAAATTCATCAGCAGCCATGTTAATTTATGTAGCTCTGTAAAAACAAAAGAAATATCACAACGAAGATGTTCTGGATATATATTGAATACTGCTGTAAGCCACTTACTTTCATTGCTCTTTTGATGTAAGGGATTTGTGTTCCGCTGTTTATGTCCTCGTTTATTATGAGTCTTCGTGCCCACTGTCCAGCCCTTACTACACCACTGCCGTGGATCAAAACTAACATTTTGTCTGGATTTGTCATAGCATCCTTGCTCATGAAAATAAAACTCTTTGGTTCATTTTCAGTAGCATCCATCTAAAAAAAGAACAGAACAGAAAAAAATACATAATGAATTTGTGAAAAACTACAGACCTAAATCATGGAAATTGCCAAGCATAAAACCCTTTTTTAAAGATCTTATATTCACCAAGTTCACAGGATGAATAGCTTTAACTTATTACAAGCTTATATATTAATAGTCCAAATAATTTGGAACTATATTTCATGTGTTGCACATGTGCAACCAGTGGTACAACTCTTTATAAACACAAGTTTTTATTTGCAAAGTTTGTTGACATACACCGTACCTCTACTCAAAGATCTCTAAAGTGGCAAACATAAAAGGTGGGTACCTCACGGTGCCTGCACATACACTATTATTTTCAGGAGACTTGAGACCTTGGGTATGCGAATATAGAAACCATTATTTTTGCAGAGAAAGTTGAGGGATAGCCCAACCCTTCCTTTAACACTATTGGGAGTTACTACAGCATTGGAGGTCACAAATGGCCAAAAAGGAGCAGTGGAAGGAGGCAGCGAGCATTGTGTTTGTGCTTGCTCCTATATTATAAATTACACTCAGACAGCCTTGGCAGGGTCTAAACCCAATTGTTGGCTTTGAGAAAAATCTTGGTATTGCTTTAGGGACCTTTCTCACAGGTTCGCCTGTCCATTTTTAAGGCAGACTTGATCAGAAGCTCCATGCTGCTCCATGGACAGGCTGATATAAATGGACTTGTGTCCATATACAACTGCCTGCCTTGGAGTCTGCCCAGGTCCAGGAAAAAACGAAAAAAAAAAAAGAGCTGCATCCTTTTCCATTTTTCCAGGCCTAAATGTGACAGATCAGCGAAAGCCTGATGTAAACGGACACAAGTCTGTTAAGATCTGGCCGCCCATGGGGCTATCATGGGTCTGCCCCTGTCCACTGTGTAAATGTTGACACAAACTGAATGGGCACGGATATTAAAATAAAAAAATAATATATATAAAACGCGTTACCCTGCGAACAAAAATGTGAAACAAAACCAACCAAAAACAAAATGAAAACCATGTGAAACCTGTTGTGACTGCTGCAGTTTTAAAATGCATCCACCATACATATTTAAAAAAAAAAAAAAAGTAAAAATAGTGCAGCGCTAAACTAATTAAATCACATGTGAATATGATAAACAGAAAATACATATCATATAAAAAATTGATAAATATTTAACACAAATAGTGATAGAAAATCCAAAGAAAGTCCAAAAAGTGCTTAAAAAGTCCCAATAAAACAAAATTGTGAATATTCTTCAAGGAAAGGGAAACTTATTTCCAAAACTTCTTATGAGGCAACCACAGGGAAGTGTAAGTAGGGGACACCACTGTGCAAATATTATAGGGAGCAGCTTACCAGACCAGTATGGCCAATCAAATTAATGAAATGGCCTCACGAGCATGTAGATAAGACGATGGATTCAAGAATTATCAAGCTCAATACTTGGGAGGTCCAGTCTCCACGATATATCCAGATAACCAGATAGGTGCAATGTATATAGGGGATATATAACAAAAGACCATAGCGTAATCCCGTAAAGTTGACACACGCAAGTTTATTAAAAAGGCTACTTACAAGATTGTAGAGACAAACAGGCACATCAAACATGTAAAAGGCTGCAGCTACGATTGCGCCATCCCGCGTCTTCACAGCAGATAGAGGATACAAGCCGGCACAGAAGGGGGCGTGTAGACGCTACAGCAGGACCAGACTCATAAGAAGTTTTGGAAATAAGTTTCCCTTTCCTGGAAGAATATTCACAATTTTGTTTTATTGGGACTTTTTAATCACTTTTTGGACTTTCTTTGGATTTTCTATCACTATTTGTGTTATATATTTATAAATTTTTTATAAGATATGTATTTTCTGTTTATCATATTCACATGTGATTTAATTAGTTTAGCGCTGCACTATTTTTACTTTTTATTACTTTGGATCACTGTCTGTTTGGTCTAGTGTCAGCAGCTTGTTTAAAATTTATTTTCCTCACTCCATTCAATATTTTTTTAGCGCAGAAATTCCCTATTGTTTTTTGCACCATACATATTATCCTAAAAATATCTGAGTAAATGAACTGTGCTGCAATACCCCCCGAAAAAAAGTGATGTGTTAAATCAATACCATAACTAAATGTATTCATGAAATATAAAAATATATGGAAACCTAGTCCATAGTTATAGACATAATGTGAACAAACAAAAGAAAGCGCCTGTTGCCCAAATCTGTCCTGACAGGCAGGCTGGCAGGATTCTGTCTGTTTATTACAGGTTCCTTCTGTCTCCTCTACCTCTCAGGACCAAATTCGGGCAACATGCATTTTCTGTATACAAAAGGGTTGTCCTCAGTCAAAAAACCCCTATAGAGGGAGGTGCCACATCCCGGGAGAGCAAAAACAAGGAGGAAAGAGGGGTTCCCCTAAGGGGTTGGGACTTTAACGGCACTCAAATAGTATTACTATTTGAGTGCCGTTAAAGTCCCAACCCCTTAGGGGAACCCCTCTTTCCTCCTTGTACATGCATTTTCTGTGGCTGCTGCATCGGCTCAACTAAGATTATTAATTGTGGTGATGCATGGTAAGTGGAAGAGATTGGATACCAGGACCATTTGGCTGGTGTAGATCAGAGAGGGTTTTTTGACCCTAAAGAAATAGTAGGTCATAACATTGTGGTAAGTGCAAATCCATGTGGGGATATCAGGAACACCCTTGTGATAAAAGTCTGGCCCTTGTTTTATTGTTCAGAGGAGCACAAGCACCTTTACCATTTGTCCATTGATCACAGATGACATGGGATTGATTAGACTATTGTTTGATCACAAGTTTTTTTAGGATTTAGGTCTATAATTAAGGACTATGTTTAAGTATTTTTAAATATTTCATGAAAAACATGCAATTATGGTATTGATTTTACACATCAACTTTTTTTGAATTTGGCAGCGTGGTTTATTTATTCAGAAACAGTATCCGTCCTGTTCAGCTCCGATTCAGCAAGGGATCTGCTCATGGATCCCCTCCTAAACGGAGCAGATCAGAGGTAAGAAGGGTGTTCTCGCTTTACAAAAAAGTGTTTTTTCAGATTATACAATATAACAGATATAACAAAACAGTGTGGTGAACTTGTGCACTACATAAATGCCTGGATTAATGACAATTTGGCACTGCGTGATTTTAACTGGTAATTGCGCAGTCATGCAATGCTGTACCCAAATGAAATGTATGTCCCGTTTTCCTCCACAAATGGAGCTTTCTTTTGGTGGTATTTGATCACCTTTGCGGTTTATATTTTTTGCCATTTAAACGAACAAAGACTGAAAATTGAGAAAAAAAATTACATTTTCTACTTTTTCTTATAAAAAATATCCAACTAAATTTTTGTCATACATTTTAGGCCAAAATGTATTTAGTTACATGTCTTTGATTAAAAAAAAAAAAAAAAATCTCAATAAAGCGTATATTTATTGGTTTGCACAAAAGCTATAGCGTCTACAAACTATGGTGTATAAACTAGAATTTACACAGCTTTTACTTTCTGACTGCCTATCTAATTTCTTGAAGTGCTAAAATGGCAGGGCAGTACAACCCCCCCCCCCCCCTTGCCATATACCCCTTTTTGGAAAGTAGACACCCCAAAGAATTTCCTGAGAGGCATGTTGAGCCCATTGAATATTACACTTTTTTTTGTCACAGGTGTTTGAAAAATGACAAAAAAAAAAAAAGTGTTTTTTTTTTTCTTACACAAAGTAATTGAAATGATATATTGCTCACGCATGCCATGGATATATGTGGAATTACACCCCAAAATAAATTCTGCTGCTTCTCCTGAGTATGGGGATACCACATGTAAGACTTTTTGGAAGCCAAGATAGCACAAAACCCCCCAAATTACCCCTTTTAAGAAAGTAGACACCCTAAGCTATTTGCCGAGAGGCATGTTGAGTATTTTGCAGATCTCGCTTGGTCACAAAGTTTTGAAAATTGAAAAAAAAAAAAAAAAAAAAAAAAACACATTTCCTTTGCTTTCTTCATTTTCCAAAACAAATGAGCTGCAAAATACTCACCATACCTCTTAGCAAATACCTTGGTGTGTCTACTTTCTGAAAAGGGGTCATGGGGGGGAGGGGGGGTTGTGCTATCTTGGCAATTCATGGTCTCCGAAACTGTGATAGGTAGCGAGGAGTGAAAGCAACAATTTACGCCCTTAGAAAGCCTGAAGGCAGTGAATGGTTTTTGGGGTCCTGTAAACGGCTAGACTGCCAAAAAGTCTCACATGTGGTATCCCCATACCCAGGAGTAGCAGCAGAATGTATTTTGAGGTTTAATTTCACATATAGCCATGGCATGTTTGAGCAATATATCATTTAAATAACAACTTTATGTAAGCAAAAAAATAATTAATTTTCCCGAAACTTGTGGCAACTATAAAATATTCCATGAACTCAACATGCCTCCCAGCAAATAGCTTGGAGTGTGTTACTTTCCAAAATGGGGTCATTTGGGGGGGGGGGGGGGCAGGGTTGTGCTATCTTGACATTTCAGGACCCCAGAAACTGATAGGTAGTGAGGAAGTAAAATAAGCAATTTACAGTGGGTACGGAAAGTATTCAGACCCCCTTAAATTTTTCACTCTTTGTTATATTGCAGCCATTTGCTAAAATCATTTAAGTTCATTCTTCTTCCTCATGAATGTACACACAGCTCCCCATATTGATGGAAAAACACAGAATTGTTGACATTGTTGCAGATTTATTAAAAAGGAAAAACTGAAATATCACATGGTCCTAAGTATTCAGACCCTTTGCTGTGACACTCATATATTTAACTCAGGTGCTTTCCATTTCTTCTGATCATCCTTGAGATGGTTCTACACCTTCATTTGAGTCCAGCTGTGTTTGATTATACTGATTGGACTTGATTAGGAAAGCCACACACCTGTCTATATAAGACCTTCCAGATCACAATGCATGTCAGAGCAAATGAGAATCATGAGGTCAAAGGAACTGCCTGAAGAGCTCAGAGACAGAATTGTGGCAAGGCACAGATCTGGCCAAGGTTACAAAAAGATTTCTGCTGCACTTAAGGTTCCTAAGAGCACAGTGGCCTCCATAATCCTCAAATGGAAGACGTTTGGGACGACCAGAACCCTTCCTAGAGCTGGCCGTCCGGCCAAACTGAGCTATCGGGGGAGAAGAGCCTTGGTGAGAGAGGTAAAGAAGAACCCAAAGATCACTGTGGCTGAGCTCCAGAGATGCAGTCAGGAGATGGGAGAAAGTTGTAGAAAGTCAACCATCACTGCAGCCCTCCACCAGTCGGGGCTTTATGGCAGAGTGGCCCGACGGAAGCCTCTCCTCAGTGTAAGACACATGAAAGCCCACATGGAGTTTGCTAAAAAAAACACCTGAAGGACTCCAAGATGGTGAGAAATAAGATTCTCTGGTCTGATGAGACCAAAATAGAACTTTTTGGCCTTAATTCTAAGCGGTATGTGTGGAGAAAACCAGGCACTGCTCATCACCTGTCCAATACAGTCCCAACAGTGAAGCATGGTGGTGGCAGCATCATGCTGTGGGGGTGTTTTTCAGCTGCAGGGACAGGACGACTGGTTGCAATCGAGGGAAAGATGAATGCGGCCAAGTACAGGGATATCCTGGATAAAAACCTTCTCCAGAGTGCTCTGGACCTCAGACTGGGCCGAAGGTTTACCTTACAACAAGACAATGACCCTAAGCACACAGTTAAAATAACAAAGGAGTGGCTTCACAACAACTCCGTGACTGTTCTTGAATGGCCCAGCCAGAGCCCTGACTTAAACCCAATTGAGCATCTCTGGAGAGACCTAACAAAGGGAAAATGGATGGTACAACGTAGGTTGTCCAAACATATATTGTGGCGGACTTTAAAGGCACACGCTGAGTAAGCACACTTATTGTTTAAAATAATTGCATTTATTAAGAAAGTTTAAAAACATACAACGAAAATTATTTAGATAAACATTAACATGAGTATACTTTCCTATACATTCAAGAAGTAGTATACAGACATTGTTGACAATTGGTGAGGGTTACAGTTGTTTATACAAATCTGATAGGGTCAACGCGTTTCGCATTTACGCTTCCTCAGGACCTCAGATAGTTGAGTAACCTCTTGATAAAACAGAAGATATATCATATATTACTTTTTCATATTATATATGTATAGATGTATCCATTTACAGCATTTCGTATAAATTAGTTCTATATTCATGCATGTTACTGTATGATCACGTGGACACAAAGAGAGTGAATAGACCCACCTCCTTATACAACAGTGTATCATACTGTTCGACCGGGGGCTAGGCTCGATGGAAGGGGCCACCTCGGACCATAACCACCTAGATTAGTAAGTTTATCAGATGACATTATATGAAATTCTTTTTTACGGTTAATTCTAACATATATTATGTGTGATATTCTATAATAATTCATAATTACCTTTTGAAGAATATTGATGAATATAGGGAAAGATAGGACGGCTGGGTAGAGGATAGTATGTAGGTCAATTGGGCTTGTTACACCTGAATGTGAACAATATATTTATATTCATATTCTAGTGAATTTTTGATATTTGTGGTATAATATATTTTTTCTCTTCATTTTGCCACAATGAAGTATATAAGTAGATATATTTAATCCTATTCTGTAAAGTAGATGTATCACACCAAAGAAAAGAAGGAGAGAGAAAACGGAACTATGAAGGAAAGGGAAAAGGGGGGGAAAAGAATCCAGGAGAGAGGGAAGGAGGCAAAAGGAGGGGGGGGACACGGGGGATGGGGTAAGCCTGAGAGAAAAACAGAGGACATGAAAGGTGTGACAAGGAGGGATGCAGATGTAGACAGAGAAAACTGTGAGGATAGGGTCATTGGGATAAAAAAGGTGTGTATACATGTAGTTACAGATATATGATACAACATATATTTTGTAGTCTTTTTCTCTCTATGTACTCCAGGGCAAAAGGAATGCAAATGATATCTGATATTTAGTAAGTACTTACATTTTTATTTGTATTCTTATGCTTAGAGATGTCCTAAAAATGGACTATCTCGATGCCTTGTTATTAAGAAAGGCCCAGGTAGGTCCGCGTCCAGCTGGCAAACAGCGACACGATTCCCTCACACTGAAGACAGGAGATAGAGACAAGGTATACAAGTATTGCCTATATTAGCACATAATGCAAACTGTGCTCAAGTGTGCAGCATACTACAGCTTTCTTTGTGCGAAAACAGCAGTGTACTTACATGTAGCTACGTCCTCAGCTCATATCCCAGCCGCCATACCTTTTTCCCTGGTGGTTTCGTGGTCTATATATGTCCCTCACACCGGCTGCTAATCAGCACAGGTGTTTGACGTCGGCCGCGGCGCACCGGAAGTGCGTCATCGGTCTCCGCCGGAAATGATGTTAAGACGGAACACATCTCCTATCGGAAGTGGGAGGAGCCCCAGAGAAGCGCTGGATGCTCACCAGCAACCCGGAAGGGGTGGGTCATCGCCCCCTGTCGCCATCAGCTAGGCCCTCCCCCCACCGCGATAGTGTGCTGAAGTGTACCCAGAGGAGGTATCACCCACTGTTGTAATGATGGGCATCCACGCAGTCAGCGTCAACACGGTCATACAGCGCTACATATAGAAACATACATACAATACAGCATATGATAATTTTACATTTGGACAAATTAGTCATTATTCATTTCTATTTCTAACATGTAAAGTTGTACATATTATTTTGTTATTCATTCAACGTTTTTTTTCCTTTTATAATTAAACAGCTCTTTATATTTTGTGTTAATTATCAAAGAGATAGAAGAATTCTAAAATTAAAAAGACTAAAAATGGCTGTCCACCAACATTTACCATCCAACCTGACAGAACTGGAAAGGATCTGCAAGGAGGAATGGCAGAGGATCCCCAAATCCAGCTGTATTAGATCAAAAGGGGGCTTCTGCTAAATACTGAGCAAAGGGTCTGAATACTTAGGACCATGTGATATTTCAGTTTTTCTTTTTTAATAAATCTGCAACAATGTCAACAATTCTGTGTTTTTCTGTCAGTATGGGGTGCTATGTGCACATTCATGAGGAAGAAGAATGAACTTAAATGATTTTAGCAAATGGCTGCAATATAACAAAGAGTGAAAAATTTAAGGGGGTCTGAATACTTTCCGTACCCACTGTACGCACTTAGAAAACCTGAAGGCGGTGATTCATTTTCGGGGTCCCGTACACAGATAGGCTCCCAAAAAAAGTCTCCCGCATGTGGTATCCCTGTACTCAGGAGAAGTAGCATAATGTACTTTGGGGGGTAATTCCACATATACCCATGGCATGTGTGAGCAATATATCATTTAGTGACAACTTTGTGTAAAAACAAAAAAAATAAATAAAATAAAATTGTATTTTCCTGAAACTTGTGGCAAAATATAAAATATTCAATGGACTCAACATGCCTTCAGCAAATAGCTTGGGGTGTCTACTTTCCAAAAAGGGGTAATTTGGGGAGTACGTATAAAAAGCTGTGCTGTGGATGGGATCCAGTCGCCTTAAGGTCAGTAAATTCTGACCTTATTGAAGCATACCCATACGGATAATTTGATCCGGGAACCCTACGCAACCAGGCATGTAACCAAAAACACAGAAATAGAGAGAGGGAAGGTACCCTCTCTGGAAGGTTGCTAAAGAAGAGCTCACAGGGATTGGTTTGTGCAAAAACAAAATATAACCTTTATTAAATTTGGGTGCAGTACATACAAAAAATAATATGGAAATCAATAAGATAGATACAAAAAATAAATAAAAAACTACCTAGTTACAGATTGAGACTCGGTAGCTGATGGCCGACCCCTCGGGTCGGTGTCGGTTGTGCATGAAATGCAAATGCATCAACCTTGCCTGGCACCTGTGGCACCTACTGGGGTTCTGTTTTAGGAGCTTACTATGGGGAGCGTGTGACGTATGATAAATTCATTTGAGTCACCAATTTACTCAACCCTATGTGTAGAGGTGTCTACTGCTCTGTATCCAGTTTATGTAAAAATGGTGTGTACCTTGGAAAAACTTAATGGTGAGTATGGTAATGTCCGGCAGAGGGCAAACGGACCTGCTTAAGGTAAGCAAGGACTGTCCATGTTCGGGTGATATAGAATGCACATAGTTGCAACCAATCTAAGATTTAAGGAAGTATATGGTATATCACAAATCTAAATATACACATAAAAAGGGTGGCCACCCGACATGTAAACAGTTGCTGATTCCCTGTGGAGATCTCAGGGACTGTTCGGCACTTCCATAGTCATAGGGACAGAGAGTCCAATCATGTGATGGGGGTGGTGTATGTATCACCCGGTAGATATGGGACACGGACAAGATCTTACTGGATCTACAGTTGGCGGGGGCAATGAAGTATTGATGGGATTTCAGTCTCAGCCCGTGGTGCACGGAGGGAGCAGGCCAATCCGGAACTGGGGAGGTATTACCAAAGCAAAGATAGGGATACAGGATATATCGGTCTTAAAGTGTGTGTAGTGATACTGATCAGGGATGGGGCCCACCTAGTCAGAGGAAAAAGGGTTTAATAGCGGTGATCCATCCATAATCCTGGGTCAGTCCATCAAGGATAAGTAACATACAGTGTCTGTGTGTGGGGATCGTATCGCTCACCTTACCTCTCTGATTGACTCAAATGTGGGATGAAGAAGTCCAGTACCTCTGATCAGTCATCTACTCACAGTGGATGGTGTGTCTCCTCTTGTCCCTTGCAATGGGATGCTCACCCTGGCCGGTGCTCAGACCTCCGGAAGTGCAGCCGGAAAGCTCTCTCACTTCGATGCTCTGTATCAGGCAGTAAGATGCCGCCGCTCCTGCGGCGCTGCTTGCTTCTGGCGTCCCACGTGGGTGTGCCGTGCTGGCCGTGCTGGTCCTCTAGAAGGTAGGTAAGCTTCCTACTGTGCCTGTCAGGTGCTGGCGTCGACCAGTTGACTAGTTTCGCGTGCCCTGCGCACGCTTCTTCAGAACAGTTCTGAAGAAGCGTGCGCAGGGCACGCGAAACTAGTCAACTGGTCGACGCCAGCACCTGACAGGCACAGTAGGAAGCTTACCTACCTTCTAGAGGACCAGCACGGCCAGCACGGCACACCCACGTGGGACGCCAGAAGCAAGCAGCGCCGCAGGAGCGGCGGCATCTTACTGCCTGATACAGAGCATCGAAGTGAGAGAGCTTTCCGGCTGCACTTCCGGAGGTCTGAGCACCGGCCAGGGTGAGCATCCCATTGCAAGGGACAAGAGGAGACACACCATCCACTGTGAGTAGATGACTGATCAGAGGTACTGGACTTCTTCATCCCACATTTGAGTCAATCAGAGAGGTAAGGTGAGCGATACGATCCCCACACACAGACACTGTATGTTACTTATCCTTGATGGACTGACCCAGGATTATGGATGGATCACCGCTATTAAACCCTTTTTCCTCTGACTAGGTGGGCCCCATCCCTGATCAGTATCACTACACACACTTTAAGACCGATATATCCTGTATCCCTATCTTTGCTTTGGTAATACCTCCCCAGTTCCGGATTGGCCTGCTCCCTCCGTGCACCACGGGCTGAGACTGAAATCCCATCAATACTTCATTGCCCCCGCCAACTGTAGATCCAGTAAGATCTTGTCCGTGTCCCATATCTACCGGGTGATACATACACCACCCCCATCACATGATTGGACTCTCTGTCCCTATGACTATGGAAGTGCCGAACAGTCCCTGAGATCTCCACAGGGAATCAGCAACTGTTTACATGTCGGGTGGCCACCCTTTTTATGTGTATATTTAGATTTGTGATATACCATATACTTCCTTAAATCTTAGATTGGTTGCAACTATGTGCATTCTATATCACCCGAACATGGACAGTCCTTGCTTACCTTAAGCAGGTCCGTTTGCCCTCTGCCGGACATTACCATACTCACCATTAAGTTTTTCCAAGGTACACACCATTTTTACATAAACTGGATACAGAGCAGTAGACACCTCTACACATAGGGTTGAGTAAATTGGTGACTCAAATGAATTTATCATACGTCACACGCTCCCCATAGTAAGCTCCTAAAACAGAACCCCAGTAGGTGCCACAGGTGCCAGGCAAGGTTGATGCATTTGCATTTCATGCACAACCGACACCGACCCGAGGGGTCGGCCATCAGCTACCGAGTCTCAATCTGTAACTAGGTAGTTTTTTATTTATTTTTTGTATCTATCTTATTGATTTCCATATTATTTTTTGTATGTACTGCACCCAAATTTAATAAAGGTTATATTTTGTTTTTGCACAAACCAATCCCTGTGAGCTCTTCTTTAGCAACCTTCCAGAGAGGGTACCTTCCCTCTCTCTATTTCTGTGTTTTTGGTAATTTGGGGAGTGTTTGAACTGTCCTGGCATTTTATGCCCAATATTTGAAGCTGATGCCACATATCACTCACTCTTCTAACCGCTTGAAGACCAAGCCTTTTCTGACACTTTTTGTTTACATGAAAAAATTATTATTTTTTTTTTTACTAGAAAATTACTTGGAACCCCTAAACATTAAATATTTATTTTAAAGCAGAGGCCCTACAGAATAAAGTGGTGGAGGTTTACATCTTTTGTTGTCATGCGGTATTTGCGCAAAGATTTTACAAACGCAATTTTTTTGGGAAAAAAAACACTTTTTTTTTCCATTTAATGCACAAACCCACTATATACTGCTCAATTGTTTGCCAAAATATAAAATATGATCTTATATCAAGTACATAGATCCCAAACATGACATGCTTTAAAATAGCGCACGGCCGTGCAGCAGGCGACAAACTATGTACATTTTTAAAAGTCTTCACAGGTTACCACATTAGATTTACAGAGGAGGTCAACAGCAAGAATTACTGCCCTTGGTCTAACGTTTGCGGCAATATCTCACATGCATGGTGCAATTGCTGGTTACATATGACACGAGGCATTTCGACACACACCTTCCCTTTTTTTTTTTTTTTTTTTTTATTGCTATCAAAGGGAATGTAAATATCCCCTATGATAGCAAAAAGTAGTGACAGTTAATCTTTTTTGAAAAAATTGGGGTATATTAGACTCTAGATCTCTCCTCTGCCCTTAAAGCATGTGACCACACCAAGATCTGGCAAAACTGAAGTCCTGAAATGCTCGCAGCTTCTGGTATTTTAGACTATAGAGATGATTGGAACCGTTCTGGTCTGCAACCAGCTCTATGGTCAGCTGACGGAACCCCCAGCTGCAGTCTCGGGTTACTCAGGGGGACAGGAGAGCCGGAGAAAACCGGAAAGGCAGCAGGGGGGGGGGAACCACCCTCCCCTGCTTGAGAAAGCAGTCTAGCGGCTAATTAGCCACTAGAATTGATTTTACATGAAAGCCGATCACTGGCTTTAAAAAACGATACCAAGATGATGCCTGAACCTGCAGGCATCCTGGTTTGACCACTCAAAGTCCAGCAACTTATCAGTACGTTGCTGGCCCTTGTTGGGTATATATTGTAAGGTTCTTTTTTTTTTTTTTCATGCATCCTGTGCTGAAAAAAATAGAACCTAACAGATTCCTTCATTCACATCAATTGATGTGGATGAAAAAATCTGTCAGAAAATGTGTGGTATGCCCACCATTAGACCTCCCAGCATCCACCCACTTCTAATGATGGGCATACATGCAATGTTCTTTTTCTTCATCCAGCCCATGGGCTGAACGGAGAAAAAAAAAAAAAAAAAAGAACAGATTCCTCCATTCACATCGATTGATGTGGATGAATAAATCTCTGTCAGGAAAAGAGTTAAATATATGGGGAAGCATTGAAGAGATCCGCCCTCTGTGTCCTGCGGTGATGAAATCACCTCCTACAGCACTGCAATCATTGATTTACGTATATTCTGAGAGCAAACACTGTTGCGGTCAGTATAAAAAAATCAGTGCTGCAGCTGGTGGGTTTACCTGCAAAGGGAACAATGGTTAACAATAAAACATTATAATATAAACTGCAGTAAAACAGTAGAATGGTGGTATCGGCAAAGCAAACTATGGTTAACAATGAAAAACACAGCAACATTAAAACATTACAATAGCATACAGTACAGTAAAACAGTAGAATGGCAGGATCTGCAAAACAAACTATGGTTAACAATGAAGAAGTGTAACAATAAAGCAGTACAGTATAGCAGTATATTATTAAAGTACAGTAAACCCCTAAGAACAGAAAACTAACAACTATTTTTGGCTTTTTTTTTTGTAACTGTAAAAAAAAAATTAAACGTTCCAGGCTAGGGTCTCTCAAAATGCGATAGCCATATAACATCTTTTAAGACCCTGTGTGAAAATGTGCCCTAGACTGCTGTGTTGTACCTACACGAATACTCCACTAGCGTTTGGTAGCGACGGAAACAGTCATCGATGCAGAGACCAGGTTGGTCAGGACAGGAGGGACAAAAAAAGCGAGTTTCACGCCTATATCCACATTTTCTACAGACATGACATCTTCTTTGGGGTGCTCTTTGGGTAGAAGTACCAGGGGGGGCATCCAGAAAATGACTCTCATGCAGCCGGCACATAAGTGTTCGGCAGAGCCAAATGGAATAAGTATACAGACACTTTCTTGTACAAGAGTCTGGCCTTACAGACAATGAGGTATGGCTTCACTGAAGTTCACCCATCCCATGTTAAGGTTGTATTTGTGGACACAGAGGGGCTTCTCCACAACACCAGTCGCAGTTGTAGTTGTATCTGCGTGAATGGATGACAGAACTAAAACATTCTGTGTGTCCCTCCACTTCACTGCAAGCAATTTATTACACTTCAAGCAGGCTCTCTCCCCCTGTCTAAGTTGGGAATCTACAAGCCGTTGGGGGAAGCCCCAGCAATTTGGTTGCACGATGCCACATGCGCCAATTCCAGAATCAAATAGGTGACTAAAAAGTGGCATGCTTGTGTAATCATGGTCTACGTATAAATGGTACCCCTGTCCGAATAGGGGTGACATCAAGTCCAAAACAATCTCGCTACTGCTCCCTATGTAGTCTGGGCAGTTGGGGGGCTCCACATTGCTATCTTTTCCCTCGTAAATCCGGAACCTACATGTATAGCCTGTTGCCCTGTCACAGAGCTTATACATCTTAACCCCCTATCTGGAACGCTTGCTGGGGAGAAACTGTTTGAAAACAGCGGCCAGAAAATTGAATCAGGGACTCATCATCCTCACTGCAAACAGCTCGTTGGGGCGTATACAAGGCTGCCAATTTTTGGTTGAAGTGATTTACGAGGGGCCGAATTTTGTGGAGTCGGTCAAATCCAGGGTCACCCCGAGGATGACCGAGTTCATGGTCAATGAAAGGCATGAACCGCAAGATTTGCTTGTATCTAGTTGTGGCCATGGCAGCAGAGAACACGGGCATATGATGAATTGGGTCAGTGGACCAATATGACAGCAACACACTCTTTTTAGTAATGCCCATGATGAGGGATAGGCCCAGAAAGGTTTTAAATTTTAGAAACAGGGATACGTTTCCATGCAAATTCTCTGGCAAGAGTCAAATTTGGATTTGTGGCCACCAAAAAAAGTTTATGAAAATACCCCCGGGACAGTCAGGGCTAGTACATTCCACAATGGATAGCCTCTGATCTGTCCCGGTTCGCACTTACCTTTTAGAAGAAATACTTACTTTGAAAATTTCTTAAATAAAGTGTGTTGGGGTGCGCTAAACAACAATAAATTCAAACATATGAAATAAAAAATTAAAACATATGGCAGAACATGAAAATGTACAATGATGTTCGTGAATAATCAATAGGTGCATAAACACAAAAGTTCTTAAGTGTCCATAGATGGGTGATGTTATTGAAAGCAAATTGGTGAAAAAAAACTATAGCTTGATTCCACATCCAAAGTGTATCCACCACCAAGTGAAATTCCTCCTTACCGAACGGAAAAAGGGTAAGGTGCAAATATTAAACTCATGTGCTGAACAAAATTCAATCTCCGTAGTGAACAGGCAATCACCTCGTGCAAAACACCTGGGTTGGCCTCTTACCAGATGGCAATCAGTATACGCTTGTATCTTCAAAGACACTGCCTTCCCCTCTTCTTAAGATCCACAGAGTCTGTCACAACAGCTGCGCTGACGGTTTCAGCTCCACCATATAAAAGAAGGAACAGAGGACTGATAGTGTATTACCCTTTTAAATTTATTAAAACAAGCGGTATTGCACTTACAATTAGGATGTCTTGAAAATCAGCATAAGAAAATAGTGCCAGAAATTCCTGCAGAGGCTTGCGTCCGGCTGCAGCACGGACTGCAAGTAACTGTGTGACGTGTACGCCTCCTAATCTGACCGGTTTCTTCCGATTGGACTTCGACTGAGACAGGAGTAACCTGCGAACCGTCACTTCCGTTCTATTTATACATGTTGAAGCAAGCTGCCGTAGTTCCGGTGTCTGGAATGCCTTTTCACAAGACCTGGAAGCTTTTCTTACACTTCGCGCTTCTTCTCCAGCACTGCCATCTCAGGTGTGGGCAGCTGAAGCCAACGAGATCCTCTTCTGCGTCCTCTTCGGTCCCACGATGCACTGCGCCGGCCCCGCTGTCACTTCCGGGGCTGCAGCGTCATCCCTGCACAGCTTCTGGGCATGCCCAGAAGCTGTTTAGAAAGGTATGGCGCGTGCCTGCACCGGAACGGACGTCGGGGCCGGTGCAGGCGCATTGATTCCTGGGAGCAATGACGTTCAGCTCCCAGGAATCATTGCAAAGCGGAAGTGACGGCGCGGGCTGCGGCCGCCGAAGGAGAAAGTGGAAGAAAGGTGAGTATATTTTTCTGCAATTATAAAGGTAAGTAAAAAAAAAAAAATCGTAATTATCCATTTCTGTTTCAGGTGACCATATGCAAGCGGATGGCCCAAAATCTTCCATGAAAAACAGCTCATAAAAACCAAGGGGAGTAAAATCGGCTGTTTCTACCTGAATTCCAGGTTGGCCAGTGAATTGGGGGGGGGGGGGGGGGAGAAATAACAGGCGCTGCAGAAGTGGTGGGCTCCCAATAAGGATTTGCAAGTGCACCAGGAAGGACACTATGAGCTCTACAGGCATGTCTAAATTCTTGGTGGCTGCGGGACTCTACTTGTGCTAGCCACCGCACCAGCTTGAACTGCACTTATGGGACTCGCCACATCACCAAGTGTTACGGCAGTGCTGGTTTGACTATGAAAAGGCTGTACTAGGTCGCTGGTGCTTGCTAGTTCACTATAAGGTTGAGCGGCACTTGTACCGACACACTGCTGCATACGAGAACCATGCGATTGTTGCACCTCAGCAACAGAAGAACGGGGTCGGGTATGCAATGAATAAGCACATGGTGTGAATCGCGTTTGCTGCTATCCTGTTTGTCTTGCACATGTCGATGTTGGACTTTTTGATTTGAAGAAATAAAACTCAAGTTTCTACTTTCCTGAGACTGGAAGTGCCACTTTCTTTCTACATGCATATGGACTTCTTATGTTGCGGACCTTGGTGAGCACCCAGTCTTGCAGGACTACTACAATTTACTTGGGAATCCTACTGGCCCAACTGTCAGCACTTTGAGCGGTGATTTGTTCCTTTGCTTCTTTCGACCTTAGCAGGAACCACTACTCCATCGTCCGAGCCATTTGTTAGGGTGCCGCTGCTCTCTACAGGTTGGAATACGGAGCCTGATTCCAACAGTGAGGCTTCCTCATCGCTCTCATCTGTCATGCTCAGCATCATGTAGGCCTCTTCACTAGTGTACCCCTGTTTGGACATTTTGGCCAATAAATATATAGGTACCTAGCGTGACTCACAGGGTAAAAAGCACCTGGTTGTCAAGGACTGTTTGAACCGCTACCAAAAAGTTGAACTGCTAGTGCTAGCAGAGATCAGGCCTGACTCTAACGCTGTGGTTTAGTGTGCTGTGTATTGGAAGTGAAAGTAATCTGCGAATACTGCACTTCTTGGGGGCTGGGCGGAGGGGCTAAATGCAGGTGCTGGCAGGTGTCGGGGCTGATCCTGTTAATGCTGCATTTTGGGAACACTATACTATACTATTGGGGACACTAGTATAGTTCAGATCTCAAAGATATTGGTCCTTTCAGACACTATAGTAGTAATGGAAGTGTTTAGTATGTGTGTGTGTGTGTGTGTGTGTGTGTGTGTCACTGGCAATCAAAGGGTTAAAATGTATTACTAAATATGTGGAGAGCAATCTGATGCTGTCCTGGATTTATGCTAACTAGGGTTAACGCTAAGTGATGTCACCTGTGACACTAATACAGTGATCAGAAAAAAGATCTGTACACTGTAATAAGGCGACCGAGGGGATAAATATGTGCTTATGTGTACTGGTGTCAGTGTAGTGCTTGTGTACTCACAGTTGATGCTCTCTCCTCTCACGCTAGAACCAAAAAGGGCTCCAGGAGAGGAGATTGCATCATTTCCTGTACCTGCGTTTACATTATACAGGCACAGGATGTTCTGCCATTGGTCACAACCGATCACCAGGTCCAGGCCATAAATCAATGGCCTGGACCTGATGACTGATCGGTCCTGAATCGAATCGTGGAATCACGTGGATGGCAGGTGCACACCCCAGTGCGCGACCGACGTACAGGTACGTTGGTTCGCGCAGCCGAGCCACTTTGCTGCAGTAAAACAGTGGCGGGTGGTCGGAAACAGGTTAAAGGCTGGGTTTACATACATGTGGCTGCAGTTTCAGCGTGGGAGTCTGCAAATTTGTACCTGAAATCACACCTGAACCAGACTGAAAAGCGCACAGGACTCATTTTAAAACTGTACATGTATGAACCGACTGCATTGAGAAGGCTGCTAGGATCAGGGAGCCCAAAAAACACAGACATAGGGGACACCACAGACACAGAGGACTGCTGACCCCAGACAAAGGCCCCACACAGTGTACTTACCTGTACCCGATGGCGTGAGGTGCCTCATAATAAACGGAAAACCGCCCACCCTCAGATGGCAGGGGAGTGCCGCCAGCCAAAAACGCAGGACACCGGGAGCGCACGGACGAACCGTGCATGTGTCCGGTGAGGTAGCCACCCCACAAGGCTGCATACCTGAGGACAGGGATGGGTCGTTTATGAGGCCAGGGCGAACACATAGCCTGCGAAACGCTCAATGGAGGACTGGGATTCCATCTGATCCTCTGTCCTGGAGAACCAGGACGACCAGTCCGATTCCCAGCTCCGCAAACTCCATCTTCATCCGAAGATCTGACTAACTAAAAGCTGACAAAATAAACAGCTAGCAATGCAAAGAAAAAAATTACATTTTCAGAAAATAAAATCCTTAAATAGAAGAAGAAGACGGAGACTGTAGCCCCAGCACAGGGAAGCCTGACTACTCCTGAACTAGGCAGAAGACAAACTGAGTTGAGATGGCTATTGCAGGAGGGGTATTGGACCAGTGGGACAGCCCCCATGGGTGTGTCTATGGAAATGCTTTTGTTCTAACAAGTCTTTTGCCTAGCTACTCCTAAGGAGTGGAAGTCAATACCCCATTGGTGAAGACTGTATGAGTGGGCGGGGACTGTCAGAGGATGTAAGAGAAAGGGTGCAATTTCTACTGAGGTGACTGCCTCATTCCTAGTCCCAAAATATCTTATTAGTCAGCAATATTACACAAATATTCCCGTTTTTATATGTTGCCTATTAACATTTGTCCCTTCACCGTATTTTTAGTCTTCAGTTCTAATCTTACAACCTATTCACAGATATATTATATATTTCTTTCAGTTCATTACCAGACACCCCAGAACACTATCAGATTTGTCCTTCATTTCATCTGTGCAGTGGAGATTACCGCCTTGCTTCTTAACACTGTTCTATTCTTTACACAACAAATTATTTCCTCTGACATTTTAAATTTCTCCATTTAAAAGTCCTAATTAAAACTTCACACAGCAGCAATTTGTCTTTTTACTGTGGTAATTCATTAAACAGAGCTTTCATTGAGGAACGTCCATAAAGGTCAGGGCTGAGCACAACCTTGCTTTATCGACAAAGCAACCAATAATACATTTAGTCCTAAGAGCAGCAAGACTACATAAAGCAATTTGTATCTATTAAAGCTGCACCGTGTAATGTGGGTTAACAAACCCCATGAACCTTAATCTGCTCTTTAAAAATAAATATAGATAACTTAACAGCTCCAAGGGCATTTTTCAACAGAAAGAGGTCAGTCCATAAATGCTGTTTAAACATGACTTGTGAAGATTTGGGCAGGGTTTATCTATTGATCTGAAAAAGACACTTTGTAACAACAGATACACAGGAAATACTATTTTAAACCCAAAGACTAGAGCAGGGATGGCAAACCTTGGCACCCCAGATGTATTGGAACTACATTTCCCATGATGCTCATGCACTCTGCAGTGTATTTAAGCATCATGGGAAATGTAGTTCCAAAACATCTTGGGTGCCAAGGTTCGCCATCACTAGACTAGAGTATAAGAAATAGGCAGCGCAAGGATAAAGTGGGTGTCAGCCTCAATGAGAAGTGAGGAGAACTTTCCTCAGTGGGGCAAAGACAAATGTAGCCCTAACAAGTATTCTAAGCTTCCACCACTCTGGCCAGAACAAAAGAAAAAAAAAAGTAATCTTCAGAAGTCTCTTTGCAACTACTTCCTGTTTATATGTATACATTCTGGTGATGGCTGCCTGGCATTCCTCAGGGTGGGGTTTGTGATAATGACAACAGTGAAACATGCATGCATAGTGTTTATTGAAAGAGATACTTGTAGTCTCCATCAGATGCCTATGTGACATGATGACAATGCAGGAGCACAATTGGGAGAGAGGGAACAAGTGTTCCACAAAGTCTTTCACAGAAAGAAACCTCCAATATAAAAAGGCTGAAAATTACCTTTGCAATGACATTAACATGTTAAAGTTGATCTGAAATTTGAGAGTCTGGGACAATACACTGTATGCTTGCAGTCACGCCATAAACACGTCAAATGGTTTTACCCTGCACTAGCGATGCCAGCACAGCTATCTACAAATAGCCATTAAGATGGCTGCAAAGGATAGTAACACGTAGAAATCTAATCAATAAAGAGGCAAGATTGGGAATTTTATGCATACAATACACACTAAAGATATTTCATAAAACTAATAGCAATTACATGGCATCATACGTCATTTGTCTTTCAATAGGGCATATGTTCCCTTGGTACTAAAGAAGTAGCCCCATGGTAGTTTTGTTTTTGTTTTTTCTGGCCTTTAAAATAATATTTTAAATCTGGCCGTTTACTAGTAGATCATCGAATAAATTCTTGTACGAATAGTCTCAGTACAATCAATGGCGTGGATTTCATTCAAAAGTACTTCAAAATTTTGTTTTTGGAATGAATAGGCTGACCAAAAACTACTTTACATGGTTAGAAATTTGTTAGTTCGAGAAGAAATTCGAAATTCATCCTGCTTGGTCCAACTTTCTTGTCACGGTGCTTCAAAAAGAACATCCATCTGACCCCAATAATGATTAGAAAATCTCTTAAAACAAACAATTTTAACCAAGATTCTCCTAGTGTATGGCCAGCTTCAGGCACAATCAAACAATAAGAAGAAGAAAAAACAAGATTCACAGTCACACACACAACACATTACATTATTGCAAATGCACATAGATCTGAACTAATCAATTCAATAATTACTCGGCTCTTGAAAAGGCATTAGATTTGTTTTTGCTTTCATCTTCTCCGATTATGAGTATAATGGGTTATAAATCAAGTATCAATCTTTGAATGATGTGGGGAAAGGAGAAAAGGGAAAGAAAAAAAACTCATGAAGGGTTGCAGATTACTGGAAACATAAAAAGAAGCTAAAAAGAGAATGCTAAAGAGATGTCCAACAGGGTTATTTGATTATAAGCCCAGCGTTACAAAGGGCAGTTTGAAATGTTCAGAGCCTCAAATAGGAATAATTTACATTTATATAGCATTTTACATGTGTCTGAATTCTTTACAGTACTTTAAAAAACAGAGCAGTACTAAGAAGTATTATTGGTTTTCATGAGATCAGTTGCAGAGTGCACCTGCGTGCAGCTAATTATGAAGTCCTGCTTTTTATTTCTGTGGTCAGCAAAACAGGAAATTATATGCCAGTGCCCACCAATATTAATAAACCAATCTGTATTTCAGTATCTTTTTCCTATCTTTTAGAGAACATTACCATGCCATAAAACATTGGAAAAGGAATAAACCCCCACCAAAAACAAATGATATTTCAAAAGATTTGAGGTGCAAGTTTCCTAATCCACCAGCTGCTTGCTGGACACTTTCTCCAGCAATGAGAACTCCCTGCAGGAGTCTGCCACTATTGCTATATTGTTAATCTCCAGTTTAAATGAGCTAAACGCTCCTACACCTCCCTATGAACTATCCACTCATACTGTGGTGAGAAATGGGGTATGGGAGAATTTATGGGAATTCAACAGTGGCATCTGATTACCTCATTCTCCCTGAATATAAATCAGATGATGGGGAAGGGGGTAGGGAGGAACAACAAGTGTCAGAACAGAAACTTTCCCCTTCTAAAGAAGCATAAAAAAAACTAGTCAACATTCCAAAATAGAAAAAAAAAAAAGTCTATGATTAACCACTTAAGCCCCGGAATATTTTACCCCCTTCCTGACCAGGGGGTATTTTTGCAAAAATAGCAATATTTTTCACATTTTTTTATATGAAATTTCCCCCCAAAAAAATGTAAAAAAATGGATTTTTGTAAGATCTTACCGTAAAATCCTTTTCTCTTAGCTCATTGACAGACGTAGTCCTCGGTGATACACCACCTTCGGGTTATGTTGCCTCCACAGGAGCAGGACTAGACAGGAAATTAAAAAGCTCTGGCCACACCCTAGGGGCAGTCCCAGAGGGTATATCCTCTCTCTCTCTGCCTCAGCAAATCAGTTATGTGAAAAAGCAGTCTTTAGAGATTTTAACCCAACTCAAAAAAACAGAGGGGCGGGGACTACGTCTGTCAATGAGCTAAGAGAAAAGGATTTTACGGTAAGATCTTACAAAAATCCATTTTTCTCTAGCGCTCATTGACAGACGTAGTCCTCGGTGATACACCACCTTCGGGACGTCCCAGAGCAGTATCACAACTGAGGGGTGGGAAAATGGAAATCAAATCCCAATCTAGAAGGCCCAACCGGTGCCAACTAGAAGTTTACAATGCTCATCCTTAATGATGAGACTCAACAAAAAAAGAGAAAACAAAATTTTTTTTTTTTTTTTTTTCAAACAGAAAAAAACCCTCGAGGTAGACCACCGGTCTCCTCAAATTGCGGCCTGCAAAACCTTGCGGCCAAATGAGGCATCCGCCGATGCCGTCACATCAATTTTATAGAATTTTGTAAAGGTATGTACCGACGACCAGGTGGCCGCCTTACATACCTGGACCACTGACGCCTGATGGCGAAAGGCCCAGGAAGTACTGAGCGCTCGAGTGGAGTGCGCCCTAACAGGGAACGGAGGACTCTGACCCTTAATAGAATAAGCCTGTACCACCGTTTGTCTAATCCATTTGGCAATGGTCGCGGCAGATGCAGGCAAACCCTTTCTGGGGCCATCCGTGATCACAAAAAGTGAATCCGTCTTACGGAATGATTCCGTAGCTTTCAGGTATACCCTGATTGCCCGAACCACATCTAAGGAATGCAACGCATGTTCCCGATGATGCTTGGGCTGCGGACACAAGGAAGGTAGTACAATATCTTCATTCAGATGAAAATCTGAAACCACCTTGGGAAGAAAAGATGGCTTAGGATGAAGTACTACCTTATCCCTATGAATCACTAGGTATGGGGACTGGCATGATAATGCAGCCAGTTCTGACACCCTGCGAGCAGAAGTAATAGCCACCAAGAAGGCCACCTTCTGGGATAAAGTAAGCAAGGGAATCTCCCTGATGTTTTCAAAGGGAGGTTTCTGTAGAACCGACAAAACCAAATTAAGATCCCAAGGCGGTAAGGGCGCGCGGACTGGAGGAGCCAGGTGCCGCACCCCCTGGATGAAATTCCGCACCAAGGATTTGGTAGCTAAAGGCTTCTGAAAGAAGATTGCTAATGCTGAAACTTGACCCTTGATGGTGCTCAAGGCTAGCTTCTGCTCAACCCCCTGTTGCAAAAAGGCCAATATTCGAGACACCGAATAGGTACGTGGAGGAAATCCTAAAGATTCGCACCACGCAATATAAGTTTTCCATGTGTGATAATAGACTTTGCTGGAAGTCGCTTTCCTTGCTTTAATAAGGGTAGGAATGACTGAAGCTGACAAACCTCTGTCCTTCAGTACTTGGGTCTCAATGGCCAGGCCATTAAACCCAACGACTGTAAAGCATGATGGTAAATTGGTCCTTGAGACCACAGACACTCCCTGAGACGAAGTTCCCACGGAACGTCTACGACTAACATGTCCAAGTCGGCCAGGCCGGCTTGAGGAGGCCAGCCTAGAATTTCTAGGACCACTGGCGCTGATTGGATCTGAACCAGGCGTCCCTAGAGGTACCTGGCCCCGACCATCCGAGAAAGTCTGGTCGTTTTCTGTTCCCACACATTTATCAGATACCTGATAGTTATCAGGAAAGGTGATCTTTTCTGGTTGAACCTCAGGGACCGAAGTCACCCGACTAGAGGCTACTTGGCCTATCTGGTCAACCAGATCCGATTCCTGTGAGGTATCGGGACTAATCTTAGGAAAAGGTAAAGGAAAAGATCTATTCAGGGAACGGTAATTACCGCTTCCTGTAGTACTTAAATGTTGGAAGGGAAGAATCGCACCGGTAGTAGTGGTTGATGCTCGATCTAATGTCCTGAATACCGGTGAAAACGTCCCCCCACCCTGAAACCGGGTGGGGGCGCACCTTCAGGCTGTGTACTCCTTTGCTTCGGGTTTGGCTGGGTTGGTCCTTTGCTTGTCCGACCAGCCCTTCTTGAACCCTCCTGGAGGAGTCTTGCCTTTCCCGCTAGTACCAGCCGGGCGCCCTTTATGGGCGGTAAAGAAAGGTCCTCGCTTGTTGCGAGGTCCCTTAGCTTTAGCAGCCTGTGGCAAAAAAGTGCTCTTGCCCCCAGTGGCATCCTTAATGATTTCATCTAGGTTGGCCCCAAATAGACGATTCCCCTGAAAGGGGAGATTTGTCAAGGTCTTCTTGGAACCTAGGTCAGCTGACCAGCAATTTAACCACAGCACACGTCTGAGGATCACCGCTGTCTTAGATGCATGCCCTAATAAGGGAGTAGTGTCCAAGGCTGCGTCACAGATAAACTGTAGCCCTTGTATAATCTGTTCCATCAAATCAGATGTCTCCTGGGGAATATCTTTTCCCCTAAGATCTTGGCGTACCATTTTCGCCCATTCCGTAAGTGTCTGGGAAACTAGACCAATAACAATTACTGGTCTAAAAGCTGACCCTATCAGAGAGAAGATGGTGCGGGACTCTGCTTCCATCTTTCGATCCACCGGATCCTTAAAGGACGAAGTGTCCTCCACTGGACCTTTAAGAAAAAATTCTTGCCAGGACCTAAGATCCCAGCAAGGTGTCTAGGTCCTTACTCCTAACTAGACAGAAAATAACTGATTTGCTGAGGCAGAGAGAGAGAGGATATACCCTCTGGGACTGCCCCTAGGGTGTGGCCAGAGCTTTTTAATTTCCTGTCTAGTCCTGCTCCTGTGGAGGCAACATAACCCGAAGGTGGTGTATCACCGAGGACTACGTCTGTCAATGAGCGCTAGAGAAATCAAAATTTTTTAACATTTTCGGCCAATTTGTTTTATGCTACCTAGGTTTGGTTAAAAAAAAAAAAAAAAAAAAAAAAAAAAAAAAAAAAATCGCAAAAAGCGTATTTTGCTTGGTTTGCGCAAAAGTTATCGCGTTTACTAACAAAGGGAAAGATTTTTGTAATTTTTGTTGTTTTTTTTTTAACGCGTAATGGCGGCGATCTGCGATTTTTTTTGCGGTACTGCGACATTGCGGCGGACAGATCGGACCCTTGACATTTTTGCCACTTTTGGGGTTACCAGTGACATTTCTACAGTAATCAGTGCTATACATATGCACTGTTACTGTAAAAATACACTGGCAGTGAAGGGGTTAACTTTTTTTGAAAGGGAGGGGCTATGTGTGTCCCTAGGGGCGTGCTTTCTACTGTGATTGGCTGTGGCTTCAGATGTATGAAGAGTGATCAATGGTTCTACATAGTAGAACCGTATGATAATCCTTCATACACAGGGGAGAATGACAGGCAGCTTGTTTACACAAGCCGGGGGGGGGTCCGTGACCCCGCGGGAGCGCGCCTCCGGCGGCGCGCGCTCGCTCCCTAGACCCTCACAAGCTAGTGACGTAGCCCTACGTCACTTTGCCTGTGAGGGCCTGACCGCCGAAGTAGATAGTCGTGCGGCGGTCGGCAAGTGGTTAAGAAACGTGCCAAGTTTAGAACTTTAACCTGCAAACATTTTCATAGGGAATCCAAAGTGCTTCATGCAGAAAACGCTACGAAGATCATTTGATAAAAAAAAAAAAAAAACAAAACATACAGAGAAGATGGTTTACCACTTTTTAAACCAATTTTACATAGTTCTTTCACTCACAAATAGTAAAACCAAGATTTACTTACCGGTAAATATACTTTTTGCAAATTACAGTCCTTTTCCAATAACTCGTACACATGCTTTGTTATAATCTGCAAAGGAAAATCATAATTACATATATATATATATATATATAACTTAGTTATTGCGTAGCTGTCAACAAAGCCTGATCAGTTTATTCTTCTGCTTTAACCAATAGTCAGCCTTTCAGGAAACAGATTTTATAACAGTGATCAGTAAGCAAGGACAGTATATAGCATACAAATGTATACATTTACATACTTAGCCATGGATTACATTATTGATGAGCATATATAAATTAATTCAGTAAGTGAGAATAAAAAAAAAAAAAAAAAAAAAAAAACAGTTTGATCAAACAAATGTTTTTAAATAGGTGCATTGTCTTTGTAATTTGTTCTTGTATTATTTTATATTGTTGTATTCTGTATCTTTATTCTCTTAAAAAAAAAAGGGTTTGAAAAAAAAAAAAAAAACGGATTACATTTCGACAGTCAACCATTAGCCTAGCTTTCTACAGATTTTAGCATGTGTTTTACCAAACACTGCCTTGACATGAGTCTTCTCAGGGGACCTAAAGGGTCACTGATTTGGGGGGAAAAAAAAAGCACTTGTGCAAATGCAGCTTGCTTTCAGGTGCATTTAGCCTGCATTTGACTTTAACCACTTTACCACTAGAGCATTTTGCTGTCTTACGTCTGGGCCACTTTTTGCGATTCGGCGCTGTGCGACTTTAACTGACAATTGCGCGGTCGTGCAACGCCATACCCAAACGAAATTGACGTCCTTTTTTTTCCACAAACAGAGCTTTCTTTTGGTGGTATTTGATCACCTGTGCGATTTTTACTTTTTGCGCTATAAACAAAAAAATAGCAATAATTTAAAAAAAATAACAATATTTTTAACATTTTTTTATATGAAATTCCCCCCAAAAAAGATGTAAAAACCAATTTTTTAAAAATTTTTTGGCCAATTTGTTTTCTGCTACCCATGTTTGGTAAAAAAAAAAAAAATCGCAATAAGCGTATTTTGATTGGTTTGCGCAAAAGTTATTGCGTTTACTAACAAAGGGAAAGATTTATGTAATTTTTGGTGTTTTTTTTTTTAACGAGTAATGGCGGCGATCTGCGATTTTTTTTGCGGGACTGCGACATTGTGGCGGACAGATCGGACCCTTGACTGACATTTTTGACACTTTTGGGGTTACCAGTGACATTACTGCAGTAATCAGTGCTATAAATATGCACTGTTACTGTAAAAATGACACTGGCAGGGAAGGGGTTAATTTTATTGGAGAGGGAGGGGTTAATGTATGCCTGGTGCTTACTAACGTGTGGGGGGGGGGGGGGAGGTGACTGTGTGAGACAGGGACAGATCGGATGTCCAGCTATGCTGAACACTCCGATCTGTCACTCCCTGTCACTGAGGAGATCCGCCCGCTTGTGTTTACACAGGCGGGCGGATCTCCACACTAGATCCCCGACGATCGGGGCAGAGCAGCGGCGATCGCCGCTGCCCCTCCCCTGGTCCGACTCCCGCTGTGAATGAAAACAGCGGGAGCGCGCCTCCGGTGGCGCGCGAGCGCCACCTACAGGGGAGGAGTCTGGCGACGTAGGTCTACGTCGTCAGACGGGATCGTGCCACTTTGCCGCAGTACTATTCAAGTACTCAGTGGTAAAGTGGTTAACCTTGTTTCCTTATAATAAAAGTAACATGATAAATATTAGAGAAATTCTAGATTATTATGGCTATAAATCCCTTTGTTAACCCCTTATCACTGAGAATATGCACCTCCAGTGAAGTGGGTCTTCTTGCATTGAGCCACATACGTGCACACACGCGTTTGTGCAGGGGGCATGCGGTCAGAGGCAGCTCCAGGTGTCATATTAACGTTTAGGAGTCGGGGACCGCTTCCCAATCACAGGGATCAGTTACTCTACAGGCCATGCCTCTACACTTTCTCTTCTTAAATAAAGAGGCAAGAAAAATTACAATCTTCTCCTTTAGCAAGGAGAAAAATATGCAAACTAAGAAAAAAGTTGTGTAAAAAAATAAAATACATTAAACTAAGATAAAATAGCTAGGGGGTTTGATCTAGGTCAGGTGTCAATGGTCATATTTTGCATGTTTTAAAGCAGTATTAAAACCAAAAGCAAACCATTTATTATATTACAGCTTACCAATTCTAAGATGTAATGGCTGTATTTGTTTTCTTTTTTAGGATTGCTTTCTTATATTTTCATGTTGTGATCCAGCCAGCAAGTCTGTTTTTCAAAAGCACAAGCTCCCCAGCAGAAAGTATCAGTTTACCATTCTCTGGAGTTGTGTCTCATTAATACAGGAGGTGTGTTACTGGCCAGATCACAGATGAAAACAGAGGGGGGAAAAAAAAAAAAAAGAAAATTGTTGCAGCCATCACATGAAATGATTGGTAAGCTGCAATTATAATACGTTTTCAGTTATTGGGTTTATTACCACTTTAAAGTGGAGTTCCACCCTAAAATTTAACTTCGGTCCATCTTCTTGCTCCGGGTCACCTGAAAAACAAATGGATAATCACAATTTTTTTTTTTTTTTTTTACTTACCTTGTTTTAGAAGATAATGTACTTACCTTACTTCCTCTTCCTCCCTCGGCGGCCACGGCGAGTCGTCACTTCCTGGCTTGCAATGATTCCTGGGAGCTGAACGTCATTGCTCCCAGGAATCAATGCGCCTGCACCGGCCCCGACGTCAGTTCCGGTGCAGGCGCGTCATACCTTGCTAAACAGCTTCTGGGCATGCCCAGAAGCTGTGCAGGGATGATGCTGCAGCCCTGAAAGTGACGGCGGGGCCGGTGCAGTGCATCGTGGGACGGAAGAGGACGGAAGAGGATGCAGAAGAGGATCGCGCTGGCTTCAGCTGCCCCCACCTGAGATGGCAGCGCTAGACAATACATTTTCAAGGTAAGTATTTCTTCTAAAAGGTAAGTGCAACCCGGGACAGTTCAGAGGCTATCCATTGTGGAATGCACTAGCCCCGACTGTCCCGGGGGTATTTTTATGTATTTTTTTTTTTTTTTTTTTTTTTGTTTTAGGTGGAACTCTGCTTTAAGTAGGATTCAAAGAAAACACACATTTTTATTTAGTGCCAGTATATTTTAGGTAGGATAACAAAAAAAAGCAAATTGTGCACAATTGTTTCTGGGCCCTACTACAGGTACTAAAAACATACATTTATTGTATTGCTGCATTTGCCAGGATTTGGAGAATTTTGTTCTGAGTTCTTCTTTGGAGGTAGGTAATGGTAACAAATTGCACAGCTAAAATTCACATTTTTTTTTTCTTTTATATTTTGAGCCAGATACCGTTATTACCATAAAAAAAAAAAAAAAAGAAGGCCCAATTTGCCCTGAAAAAAAAAAAAAGAAGCTAGGTATGAATTACCTGGATAAATTAAGTCGTTTTGATTCTATGTAGAGTTTTACTAACACACATTGAAGTTGCAAAAATGTTTTCGGGCAATAAAGTGAAATTAAACCAAAAGCAAAT
This sequence comes from Pelophylax lessonae, assembly GCF_965119305.1. Lineage (NCBI taxonomy): Eukaryota > Metazoa > Chordata > Amphibia > Anura > Ranidae > Pelophylax > Pelophylax lessonae. The sequence goes on from NC_138768.1 coordinate 159,562,921, forward strand.
ATTTTTTCTATTGCAGCTTACCTTTTTTTAAGATGCAATGGCTGCATTCTTTATTTTTTAGACTCGCTTTCTTTAATTTTCACCTAGTGATCTGGCCAGCAAGTCTGCTGTTTTTCCAACAGAACAAACTGTTCTGCAGAGGCATCAGTTTGAGGGATTAGACAAACCATTTCAACACCGACAGGGACACTTACAACTTTTGTTTATGCGAAACCTCTCACAAAAACGAAAAAACGGTTTGCTGTACTGCTTAAAAAAGTGTGAGCTGGATTTTGGCTTTAATTTGTTAAGGCATCTAAATCTGCTAGTACATCTAACACTCTCCCCAGATTAACAATGCTGCTGTCCAAGGAGGAGTAGCTGGCTTTGAGCGGTTGCAGGAAGAAAATGGAGAGGATAAGTTCCTCTTTATGCTGCCCCCACTACCCCTCCTGTCCAAGTGTAAAACATAATGTGACAGGGAGGCTGCACAGGTCCCCTGGAGCATGGTCGCCAATGGGACCCCTGGCCCTAAACCAGTGATTTATTGGCTTAAAAACACACCTTAACTATGGTGATTTACCACCCTCCAAAACTGCAAATGTAAATGAGTCCTTACTGTCCTGAGCACCCCATAAAGCTGTTTTTATACTAAAAGTGCACCTCCAGTTTTCCTGCAGGCTAGCTGCGCTTTGCCATAGACGTCTATTACTGTATATCTTGCAGGTGTGGTGGACCAAAACTCCTGCATTCAGTTTGAGTTGGAGGGCCACATGATAGGGCTCCAAGGGCCACCTATGAGCACCCCTGCACTACATAAAGGACAAAGGACAATGATAACCGTTTTAAAGTGAAAATTCAATTCTGTGTGCAGAACACATAAAAGCAAGAAAATTGCTGGCTGTTTATCAACTTTGGTTATCTATTTTTACATCATGGAGCTGTACCATAATTTTAAATCATCATATGGTAGATATAGTCAATTATTTTTCACATTAGTCCAGTGAATTATTTTTTGAGCATATTAGTACTGGCTCATTTCTTTGCATCGTAGCAGGTGTTTAGAAAGAATTCCTAATACAGGTTAATTGCACAGTTAATAATTTTGGAATGTGGACAGTTAAATTATTTAATCAGGTTCCCATACATGCACTAACTAGAGCAAGCCTCTAGGATGGAAAAAATAGAATATTGGCATTTGACGAGTACCAATTTTACATATTGCATCACATTTTTGGCATAGGACCCTATTTTAGCTGTGTATTTAATTCAAATGTCAACTATTTAACTCCATAATGGCCATTTTTGGACTGTTAAGGCAACAAAAACCTGCCATAGAAAAATTATGGAAGCTGCAACTGCTAAATTGTTCCAAAGCTATAGAGACCCTTTCTGTGATCATAATAATATCACCTATAATACGCATAATAGACAGTTTATGGGGTTAATTTACTAAATAGGTATAAGCTATAATCTTAAAGTGTTTGTTACCCAACTAAAATAAATAAATAAATAGATCCTGTTCCCTTAGCAAGGATCCTCAAACTACGGCCCTCCAGCTGTTGCGGAACTACACATCCCATGAGGCATTGTAAAACTCTGACATTCACAGTCATGACTGGGCATGATGGGAATTGTAGTTCCTGAACAGCTGGAGGGCCATAGTTTGAAGACCCTTGCGCTTAAAGCCTTAACAACAGCACATTGCTAGTGCTGTGTTATTTGGCCCCTGGTATCACCTGAAATATCTGGCGGTCCCTGCCCGATTCGATCATCCCCCCTGTAAAGGGACCATGGTTTTCTGTGGCTCCTGAAACTCTAACCCTGTGGTCAGTTTAAGTGCCTCCATCATCCGCAGCTCTCCTCTCTGCTTTTCCCCCCGTCCTCTCCCCCACGCCTCCCTGTCTGTCAGCTTGAGACACTGCCCTCCCCCCCCCCTCCCCCCAGGACATTAGGCAGAAATCCAGGGGATATACTCCCTCTCTCGGCTATAGGTACTCGGTTTTGTTACAAGCAGTGTCAGAAGAAAATACAACTCCACAGAGGGGTGGGTGCTGTGTCTGCCAATGAACAGCAGAGAAATGGATTTTATGGTAGGTCAAAAATCCAATTTTCTCTTTCGTTCATTGATGGACACAGCTACTGATCTTCTTAACCATCGGGACACCCCAAAGCAGTGTTAAACATGAGGGGTAGGAACAGCAAAAAATTAATTCTCAAGGCTAAACTACAGCCAACCAGGTACACAGGAACGCAACCAAAACGATTGGAGCCCACCTGAAAAAAAACAATACACCCTCAAAGAGGATCGGGTCCTCTAAACAACAGCCTGCAAAACTTTGCGGCCAAAGGAAGCATCCGCAGATGCCAAAACATCCACTTTACAGAACCGTGTGAAAGTGTGCACCGACAACCAGGTGGCTGCCTTGCAAACCTGCGTCACTGACGCCTGATGACGGAAGGCCCAGGAGGCACAGAGTGCCCGAGTAGAGTGCACCTTAACAGGGAAAGGCGGAAACCTGACCCTTGATGGAATAGGCCTGAAACAGCGTCTGTCTGATCCATCTGGAAATGGTCGCAGAGGAAGCAGGCAACCCTTTCTGTGAGTCTAATTTCCTAAAAGACTCTGTAGCTGCTAGGTACACCCTAAATCGCACAGACCACATCCAAGGCATGCAAAGCAATTTCCTTCGGATGTTTTGGCCTGAAACACAGGGAAGGCAAAACAAGGTCTTCATTCAAATGAAAATCAGATACAACCTTTAGAAGGGACGACGGACAGGGGCGAAGAACCACCTTATTTCTGTGAACCACCAAAGTAAGGTGAACAACAACATAACGCCGCCAATTCCAACACCCTGCATGCAGAGGTGATAGCCACCAAAAAGGCCACCTTTTAGGACAGCGTAGGCAGAGGAATCTCTGGAAGATTCTCAAAAGGAGGCTTCTGGAGGACTGAGAGCACCAAATTGAGGTCCCAAGGCTGTAATGGGAGCGCACTGGAGGAGCCAAGTGCCGAACTTCCGAAGAAAAGTACACACCAGGAAGTGTGTGGCTAAGGGCCGTTGAAAGAAGACCACCGCCAAGGCCGAAACCTGGAACCTTGATGGTACTCAAGGCCAGTTTCTGCTCAACCCCCCATTGAAGGAAGGTCAAGATCCGAGCCACCGAAAAAGAGCAAGGATGAACCTCAAGAGACTCACACCACGCGATGCATGTCTTCCACGTACAATGGTAGATCTTCCTAGATGTAGATTTCCTAACTTTTAACAGCATTGGAATCACAGACTATCCATCAGCATAAACCTCTATCCATCAGCACCTGGCGTTCAGCCAAGCCATCAAAGCCAGTGACTGTAAAGCAGGATTGAACATCGGTCCTTGGGACAGCAGATCCTCCCAGAGAGGAAGCTTCCAAGGAACGTCAGGGACCAGCCACACCAGATCGGCGTACTAAGCCCATTGAGGCCAGTGGGGGCCACCAAGATGATTGGAATCCCTTCTGTCTCAATCCTGCGTAGAAGTCTTGGCAGAAGCATGAGAGGAGGGAAGACATAAATCAATCAGAGGATCCTGACCCCAGCGCGTCTGTGGTGTCTGCCAGAGGATCCCCTGACCGAGCCACAAACTTCTGCACCTTTCTGTTGAGCCGGGACGCCAACAGATCCACCTCTGGGGTGCCCCACCGGATACACAACTGATGAAACACCTCCTGATGAAGGGACCACTCCCCTTGGTCCAACACCTTCCGCCTGAGGTAATCCGCCTGCCCATTTTCCAGGAACGTGTACGGCTGAGAAGGCTGAAATGATCCGCTCTGCCCACCTTAGAACGCCGGCTACCCCCAGAGCCACCAGGACACTTCTTGTGCCCCCCCTGGTGATTGACATAAGCCACAGCCATGGCATTGTCCAATTGAATGCGCACTGGACATCCCTGAAGATGATCCATCCAATGTTCCAGGCACAGCCTGACCACTCAGAGTTCCGCATCGGGGCTCACACTTTTGTGAAGACCCGAAGAGAAGAGGCAAGACCAAAGGGTAATGCCACAAACCGATAACGCTCCTCTCCCACGGCAAAGCGTAGGAAGCGCTGTGACCGGAACATATTGGAATGTTAAGGTAAGCATCCTTAAAATCGATAGAGGCAAGAAAATCCCCCTGATGCAGGGATGCCCTCACCATGCAAACAGACTCCCTTCTGAACCCGCACAAAGCAGTTTAGTGCCTTAAGTCTAGGATTGGATGCACCTTGCCTTCCTTCCTGGGAACTGTAAACATGTTTGAGTAAAAACCCTAAAACCGGGAAATCACCCCTTGAAGTAACATGTCTTGCACCGCCCCAAACAGACCCTGTAAGCGGTCTGAGGACAGGCGCAAGTTGGAAAGAAAGAACCTTGCTGGGGGGGGGGGTAAGAGCGAAACTCGATCTTGTAGCCAGACTGTATAACTTTGTGGACCCACTTGTCTTGTACCAAGGAAGTCCACTGGTCTGGAAAACAGCAACGATGCCCCCCCAACCCCCACCAGATCCATGAGGGAGGTGTCGAATGGGAAGGAGGGGAACCAAGGGGTCCGACCTTCCCCTGGAGGGGCCCACGTCCACCCCAAAACCCTCCAGGGGGAGAGGGGAGACAGTTACCATACCAGGAACCAGAGGGGCACCGATCCAGACAGATCCTCCTCTTCATCAAAATAGGGGGCTGTCGGCCAGGAGGAACCATGTGACTCAGGCCGAGACCCAGTCGAACACGACCTCACGAGACGTTTAACTCGCAGGCCAGTGGCTGACCTAGCGCAGAGCTAAGGTTTGCGCACGCTCGCTGGCCAGACTGGGGTGACCACTGGATCCAGATTATCCAGCCCGTTGCCCAGTCTGGCATTTGATTTTAGATCTCACAGAAAAAAATAAAAAATCTATCTAAAAAGAAAAAACTGCCAGGACCAGAGATCCCAGCAAGGAACTAGGTCCTTACTCCTGATTAGGCAGAAAAAAACTGAGTACCTATAGAAGAGAGAGGGAGTATACCAGCTGGGACTGCCCATAGGCGTAGTCAGACTTTTTTTTTTTCTGCCTAATGTCCTACTACTGTAGGGGGAAGTATAACCCAATGGTGAAGATGATCAGGAGCGGTTTTGTCAATGAACGAAAGCGAAAATGCAGATTTCTACCTCATTTCAGAGCATCTCCCGGCACTCATGTGACTCCTCAGCTCTCTGCTCCTCTCCTCCCCAGCTGACATCAGCGGGAATTCTCTGCCCCTCCTGCTATAGCTGTCAGCTGGGGAGAGGAGAGAGCTAAGGAGTCAAGTGAGCGTCGGGAGATGCTCTGAGATCAGGTAGAAATCTGCATTTTTTTTTTATAGAGCACACACACTGGGACACATCGTAATATAACAGATGGGATGGTATAAATATAATATAGTGGCTTAACAACCACTTTAACCACCTAAGGACCGGAAGGTTTTACCCCCCAATGACCAGGCCATTTTTTGCAATACGGCACTGCGTTAATTTAACTGACCATTGCGCAGTCGTGCAAAGCTGTACTCAAATAAAATTTATGTCCTTTTTTGCCCCACAAATAGAGCTTTCTTTTGGTGGTATTCGATCACCTCTGCGATTTTTATTTTCCTGCGCTATAAAACACACAAAAAAAAAGAAAAAGAAGCGACAATTCTGAAAAAAAAAAATATATATTTATTTTTTACTTTCTGCTCTAAAACATTCCCAATAAAAAAAATTAAAAATCAAAATTTTTCATTGTTTTAGGCAAATATGTATTCTGCTACATATTTTTGGTAATCAAAATCTCAATAAGTGTATATTGATTGATTTGAGCAAACATTTTCACGTCTACAAACTAGGGGAAAGATTTATGTAATTCTTATTTATTTTTTACTAGTAATGGTGGCGATTAGCGAATTTTAGCGGGACTGCGACTTTGCGGCGGACACCTGACATTTTTGACACTTTTGGGGGGGGGGGGGGAACCAGTGACATTATTACAGTAATCAGTGCTAAAAAATTGCGCTGTTGCTGTACTAATGACACTGACAGGGAAGGGGTTAACACCAGGGGTGATCAAAGGGTTAAATGTGTGCCTAGGTGGTGCATTCTGACAGAACAGCGGTCTGCCGTGTTTACATCGGCAGTCCGCCATTCTCTCTCAATGGGTAGTGATCACGAGTGGCTGGCAGACATAGTGTCCCCGCCAGACCCGCTGATTGGCTCCCCCTATGGCCAATTGGCGCGCGTGTGCGCCCCCACTATCTTTTACAAAAGTAAAACTACACCGGCTGGTCAGCAAGTGGTTAAGTACGTTTAGGAAAGAAAAAATAAATAAATATAAGACAATTAATATTAACAATTAGGTACAAATACTTTATTTTTTCACTTTATTTTTTCACAAAGAGCAATTTCTAAAATCACTTAAAAACAAACAATACAGGGTCCTGCATAGTTTAGGCTATATTAAATGTAGTTCTTTATAAATATACGCTTACCATACAAAAGGATAGATATAGATATACAGACAAACATACTATACATGTATACACACACCCACTCCTTGCTAGTACCGGATTGGACCACATTTTGCCTTCAGACCTGCCTTAATTCTTTGCGGCAAAGATTCAACAAGGTGCTGGAAACATTTCTCAGAGATTTTGGTCCATATTGATGTGATAGCATTACGCAGTTGCTGCAGATTTGTTGGCTGCGCATCCATGATGCTAATCTCCCATTGCACCACATCCCAAAGATGCTCTATTGGGTTGAGATCTGGGGACTGTGGAAGCCATTGGAGCACAGTGAGTGCATTGTCATGTCAAAGAAACCAGTTTGAGATGATCTGAGCTTTGTAACATGGTGCATTATCCTGCTGGAAGTAGCGGTCAGAAGATGGGTATACTGTGGTAATAAAGGGATAGATATGGTCAGGAACAGAGACGTTTAAATGATGCTCAATTGGTACTAAGGAATAGAAAATATTCCCCACACCATTTTACCACCGACGTTAACCGTTAATTCAAGGTAGGATGAATCCATGCTTTCATGTTAATGCCAAATTAGTTTTTCCAATCTTCTAATGTCCAATTTTGGTGAGCGTGTGCGAATTGTAGCCTCAGTTTCCTGTTCTAAGGTGACAGGAGTGGCACCTGGTGTGGTCTTTTGCTGCTGTAGTCCATCTGCCTCAAGGTTCAAAGTTTTTTGCACTCAGAGATGGTATTTTGCATACCTTGGTTGTTTGAGTTACTGTTGCCTATCATCTAGAACATTGTTTCCCAACCTTTTTTCTGTCAAGGCACCCTTTAAAATTATAGACAATCTCAAGGCACCCTTTAAAATTATGGACAGTCTTGAGGCACCCCATTCTAAAATTTAAAAAATGATTCTAATTGCTTTACACAATGCAAATACATCCACACATACAGAAGGACACCCAACGTTAGAGGTATTCTCCCAAAGCAAATACACTATTGCACACTGCTACTGGCTAGTATTCCAATGTTTCTCTTCTCCCTCAATTTCTCTCCATCAGTCAGATAATGTCACCCCAGTGCTGAGGAAGAGGGGCACAGGAGGATCAAACAAGGATGCTGTGGAGGCAACAGACATCCTCCTTATCAACTGATGATTACATCATTGTTTGTTAGAATGCCAGTGTCTAGAACAGGGGTCTTCAAACTATGGCCCTCCAGTTGTTCAGAAACTACAATTCCCATCATGCCCATGTCATATCTGTGTATGTCAGAGTTTTACAATGCCTCATGGATTGTGTAGTTCCGCAACAGCTGAAGGGCCATAGATTGAGGATCCTTGGTCTATAAAGCCATAATGGTGCATAATGAAAACATGTGGCTTTGTGTAACCTAAAGGCAGGCTTCATTCACCTGCTGGCTTGTATACAATTTTTGATCAATTTTTAGGCATTTTGCAGAGGCACCCCAGTGCGCCTGGACACCCTGGTTGAAAAAGGCGGATCTAGAACTAGTATGCCCATTCTCCTCTGTCATCAACAAGGCATTTCCGTCCATGTAACTGCCGCTCACTGGATATTTCTTTTTTAGATCAGCAGTTTTTGAAATACTCATACCAGCCCATCTGGCACCAACCACCATGCCATGTTCAAAGTCACTTAAATTCCCTTTGTTCCCCATTCTGATGCTCGGTTTAAACTTCAGTAAGTCATCTTCACCACATCTAGATGCCTAAATGCATTGAGTTGCTGCCATGTGATTGGCTGATTAGAAATTTGTGTTACAAAAGCAACTGAACAGGTGTACCTAATAAAGTGGCTGGTAAGTGTATATATGCGATATCTGTATGATTCCCGCTATCATATTTACTACTGCTGTAAACTAGCAAAGAGTCCTGCTCATGTAGTGCCATCCCTGGATAGGTATAGATTCAGGTCTCCCCATGGGTGAGATAAAGGACATGCATTATAAGCTTATTCAGTATTTTGAAGTGATATAGCCCCATCTCAAATGGCAACCAGTTTGTTCCAACTGTATAAATATTTCTCCAGGAGTGAGAGATTTGTGCTGCGATGGGATGTGAGTTTGAATAATAACATAGTCCCACAATGCAGAAATAAAATGGCTTATTGCTGTGAAATATGCATTCATAAAAGACAAGCTGTTGTTGGTAATAGTAGTATAGAACTTAGAAGAGTTCTATATGTTGCTACTGGCTTGATAGATCACAGCATGCACACATATAGATGTCCAGGAAAAAAAAGCAATACAGAACAGAGAATAATCACATCAAATGCTGATAAATACATTTGTCACATGCACATCTGTGTCACTACTGTTGTCCATGCACATCCAAGAACAGATAAATCTGTACTGGGACACCTCAAATATAAATGTTCACTTGAGCCTTTGGGACTATGCTTGGATTGAACTCACATGTTATCTTCTTTCTAGAACACAAATCTCTCACTACCGGAAAAATATATATTTTTCAGCTGCAGCAAACTGATTACCTTTTGAGATTGGGCAATATCAGCCCCGGTTCACACTTGTGAGTGTGCGGGGTTCGCATGTAATGTCGGAGCGCACTGCTCCGACATTACATGCGATCGGCTGTGCGGTGCGAGTTTAGCCATACAGTTTGTATGGCTAAATTCGCACCGCAGCCGCTCCAAACACGCACAGGGACCCTTTTTTCTAGCCGCATCAGGATCGGATCGCACAGCGGTTCACACTTGTGCGATCCGATCCTGTGCGAACTGCACGATCGCACTGCGATATGCGATCAAACTGGGGGGTGTCGTTAAGATTTCATTGACACCCCCAGCGTATCGCATATGGCAGTGTGAACTGCCGGGGGTGCGTGTGCGATGCGGGAACAGGCTGCGGATTCGCAGCCTTCCCGCACTCGCATAAATGTGAACCGAGGCTTACTGTTGAATACTGAATCAGTTTACATGTCCTTTATCTTACCCTTAAGGAAACCATAATCGTCTAAGCAACAATGCAGGAAATGTATAGAAAGTGGCCAAGACAATGTTTAGAACTTGGACTTGTCTCTACACCACAAATGTAGGTGCTGGCAACAAAGTCACGTAACTATTGTAAACAGATACATGAATGTTTGACACAAAAAAAGTGTCCATATGCTGGCGTTTGTGTCAAACTGTAATGTGAAGCTTCGCAACCTTGAAGTGGTAATAAACCCAAAAACAAAATGAAATCTTTTGCAGCACACTAGTCCTTAGATGGGTTTGCTGCACTAGTTTTCTTTTTTTCCTATTTATTATCACCTGGTGATCCATCCAGTTTTAGATAGGCTTGACTACAATTTAGAGCAACAGATTTCTCCATTTTGGGATAAATATTTACATAAATTATTTAAAGCTGACCACTATAAGCACCCCTGTCAGTGTTAAATGGTTTGTGTACTTTGTCTGGACAGCCTGGTCTGTTAAAGAAAGTTGGAAAATAACAGATCACCAGGTGAAAAAGGATTGGTAAGCTGCAATTTAATAAATATTTGTTTTTGACATCTATGGATTCCAGGAAATCCCCCTGTAGGATGAAAGAAACCACTGAACCAAATGATTTCATTTGAACTCTCTTAACCACTTGCCGACCGCCGCAAGTACATATACTGCGGCGGTCAGCCCCTCACAGGCAAAGTGACGTATATATACGTCACTAGCCTGTGAGGCTCTGGGGAGCGAGCGCGCGCCGCCAGAGGCGCGCTCCCACTCCCGCGCTGTCACGGACCCCCCCGCGCGTGTGACCGGCGAACCCGATGTCCGCCGGTCACTCTGCAATCGTCGGTGGAGGGGGAGAAAGGCAGGCGGCTGATGTAAAAAAGCCGCCTGTCATTCTCCCCTGTGTATGAACAGTGATCATACGGTTCTACTATGTAGGACCGTTGATCACTGTTCCTACACCTCAAGCCACAGCCAATCACAGTTAGAATCACGCCCCTAGGGACACACATAACCCCTCCCTCTCAAAAGAAGTTAACCCCTTCACTGCCAGTGTAATTTAACAGTAACAGTGCATATGTATAGCACTGATTACTGTAGAAATGTCACTGGTAACCCCAAAAGTGTCAAAAATGTCAGTCAAGGGTCCGATCTGTCCACCGCAATGTCGCAGTACCGCAAAAAAAAAAAAAAAAAAAAAAAAAAAAAAAAAATCGCAGATCGCCGCCATTACGCGTTAAAAAAAAACAGACAAAAATCTTTCCCTTTGTTAGTAAACGCGATAACTTTTGCGCAAACCATTTAAAATACGCTTTTTTGCGATTTTTTTTACCAAACATATGTAGCATAAAACAAATTGGCCGAAAATGTTAAAAAATTTTGATTTTTACTTTTTTTTGGGAGGGAATTTTATATAAAAAAATTTGAAAAAACGGAATTTTTGTAAAATCTTACCTGTAAAATTCCTTTCTCTGAGTCCTCCGACAGTCGCCGCCTCTTCATATTCGTCACATATGGGGTATTAGACTTTGCTCCGAAGGAGTAGCTAGGCAACAGAATATGTTAACAATAAAGCTTTTAACATATCCCACCCTCAAGGGGTGGTCCCCTCAGTCAATACCCCCCTACTTCCTGCAACCATATCTCAGTTTTAGTGGAATAGCAGTAGAGTATACAACCAAACCCCAAAAGAGGGGCGGGGGCGGCGACTGTCGGAGGACTCAGAGAAAGGAATTTTACAGGTAAGATTTTACAAAAATTCCGTTTTCTCTTACGTCCTCCGACAGTCGCCGCCTCTTCATATTCGTCACATATGGGGACGTCCCAAAGCAGTGCAAACATGAGGGGTGGGAAACGCATCCGCGCCGAAAAGGCAACGCAGTCTCCGCATCAAAGAAAGGAACCTTACCAAAGGAAGGAAACCAGCTGGGCAACAGTACAAAACAAGTGCTCAACAGGAGCAACAACCCAGGAAAAGACAAAAAACCAGGGGATACAAAAAAACTATCCCAACAGCCAGGAGTCCCCAACAAGGGACCCTATGGAACAGCCGCACTAAGAACCTTGCGGCCAAAGGAAGCATCCGCCGATGCCTGAACATCTACTTTGTAGAATTTTGTGAAAGTGTGCACGGTCGACCAGGTCGCCGCCTTACACACCTGGGCTACAGAAGCCCCATGACGACAGGCCCAAGACGTACTCAAAGATCTAGTAGAGTGCGCCTTCACAGGGACAGGAGGAGCCTTACCCTGCAAAGCATAGGCCTGTTCAATGGTCTGCCTGATCCATTTGGCGATGGTAGAGGCCGAAGCCGCCATGCCCTTCCGAGGACCCTCTGGAAGAACAAACAAGGAGTCCGTCTTACGAAAAGACTCAGTCGATTTAAGGTAAACCCTTATCGCCCGAACAACATCCAGAGAATGCAATCTCACCTCCTTTGGATGTTTAGGCTTCGCGCACAGCGAAGGCAAGACAATATCCTCATTAAGATGGAATTCCGAAACTCGTTTCGGAAGAAAAGAAGGATTAGGTCGCAAGACCACCTTATCCAAATGAATAACCAGGTACGGAGACTTGCAGGACAAAGCCGCCAGCTCCGACACTCTGCGAGCCGAAGTGATCGCCACCAAAAAGGCGACCTTTTTGGACAACATAGACAACGAGATCTCCCTGATCTGTTCAAAAGGAGCACGTTGTAACACAGATAGAACGAGATTCAAGTCCCAAGGGGGCAAAGGATCCCTCCTAGGAGGAACCAGATGCCGCACACCCTGAATAAAAGTGCCAACCAAGGAGTTGGAAGCCACGGGACGTTGAAACAGAACGGCCAGCGCAGACACCTGACCCTTTATCGTAGCCAGCGCCAAACGCTGATCAACACCCGTCTGAAGAAAAGACAGCACACGGGAAACCGAGTACGTGCGGGGTGAAAACCCCCTGGACTCACACCAGGCAAAATAGGCCTTCCAAGTACGGTAATAAACCTTCCCCGAGGAAGACTTCCTCGCGTTGATCAAAGTATGAACGACCTCTGGAGAGAGACCCTTCTCCTTCAGGACCTCTGTCTCAACAGCCAGGCCGTCAAAGCAGGATGGTAAATCGGTCCCTGAGACAGTAGATCGTCTCGAAGAGGTAGACGCCAAGGGGCGTCGACCGCCAGATTCACGAGGTCTGCGTACCAGGACCGGCGAGGCCAGTCTGGTGCCACAAGAATCACCGTGCTGCGTTCCGAGTGTAACCTGCGAAGGAACCTGGACAGCAACTGAATCGGTGGGAACGCGTACATCAGCCTGTACTGATGCCACGGGGCCACTAACGCGTCCGACGCGTCTGCCCGAGGGTCGCGCGTCCTTGCCACGAACCTTCTCACCTTGTTGTTGAGACGAGACGCGAACAGGTCCACATCTGGAAGACCCCATTTCGCGCACAACATCTGGAAGACAGCCGGGTGAAGAGACCATTCCCCCTGATCCAGGGTCTGGCGACTCAGATAGTCCGCCTGCCAGTTCTCCACCCCCGGAATGTGAACTGCCGTTATCGCCGGGACATGAGTCTCGGCCCAAGACAGAATGTCGGCCACTTCTCGAGCCGCCCGGGCACTCCTGGTGCCCCCTTGGTGGTTGATGTAGGCCACCGCCGTGGCATTGTCCGTCTGCACCCGAACCGGGCAGCCCTGCAGCCGGTCCGTCCAGCGATGAAGACAGAGATTTATCGCACGCAATTCCAGAATGTTGATCGGAAGGGAAGACTCTCCCTCCGACCAAGTCCCCTGGGCAGACAGAACGCCCAGAACACCACCCCAGCCCGACAGGCTGGCATCCGTGGTGATCACCGTCCACGAGATCGGACGAAACGACTTGCCCCCGGACACCATCGGGGACTGGAGCCACCACAGAAGGTCTCTTCTGGTGCGATGACTCAACGAGATCTGAAGATCCAGAGATTGAGGTCGCCCGTCCCACTTGGACAGGATCTCCGCTTGGAGACCCCGCGTGTGAAACTGGGCGAAGGGAAGGGCCTCTAAGGCCGAGACCATCAATCCCAGACATCTCATGCACGTCCTTAAAGACGAGTGCGGAACGTCCCTGAGGGACCTGACTTCCTCCTGAAGAGTTCTGAGTTTGTCTTCCGGCAGGAAGACCTTCGCTTGTACCGAGTCCAGAATCATTCCCAGGTAGGGAAGACGAACCGACGGACTCAGCGTCGACTTTGGAAAATTTATCGTCCAACCAAACTCCTGTAGAGTTTGCATCGTGACAGACAGGTCCTCCTCCAGACCCTGGCTGGTCGCAGACCGAACCAGGATGTCGTCTAGATACCCCAGGACAGAAATGCCCTGGGCCCTCAACAATGCCAGAACCGGCGCAAGCACCTTGGTGAAGACCCGCGGAGCCGAGGCGAGACCAAAAGGCAACGCCACGAACTGGTAGTGATCCTCCGCAATGGCGAATCGAAGGTACCTCTGGTGACCTTCGAAAATGGGGATGTGAAGGTACGCATCCTTCAAATCGATGGAGGCCATGAATTCCCCCGGAACCAGGGCAGCCACCACCGACCGCAGGGATTCCATGCGGAACTTGCGAACCCGCACAGAGCGGTTCAGAGCCTTCAAGTCCAGAATTGGACGAACCTTGCCCTCCTTCCTGGGCACGGTGAACAGATTGGAATAAAACCCCCGAAATCTGTCCCGATGAGGCACCGGAACCACCACTCCCTGAGCCCTCAGGTCCCGCACCGCCAGGTGCAGGTCCCGCAAACGCTCTGGAGACAGTTGAAGATTTGAGGGAAAAAATCTGCTCTCCGGCCGAGAGAGAAACTCGATCTTGTAACCAGATCGAACGATTTCCTGAACCCATCTGTCCCGCACACGGGCCAACCAGGGCTGAAGAAAACCGAGCAAGCGTCCCCCCACCCCAAAACTGGGTGAGGGCGCCCCTTCAGGCCGCACTGTTATGGGCTGCAGATCCGGATTGGCCGGACTTCTGTTTACCAGACCAGGGCTTCTTCTGAGAGCCTTGACCTTTGAACGGCTTGCCCTTGTAGTGCGGCCGAAAGGCACGAAAGGACCCCTGAGGGGGCCGAAAATTAGCATGCTTCTTCCCAGAAGCCCCCTTAGCTTTGGGGAAATGGGGCAAGAGAGTGCTCTTACCCCCGGTGATCCCCTTAATCAACACATCCAGGGACTCCCCAAAAAGGCGAGACCCATCATAAGGTAGATTGGCTAAGGTCTTACGCGAAGACTGGTCCACCGACCAACATTTTAACCAAATCAGGCGGCGAGACAACACCGCCACACTGTGCACACGTGCAGCCAATGGAACCAGGTCCAGGTCCGCATCACACAGATACATGACACCCTGGTGGATTTGATCCACCATATCCAGGGTCGCCGGTGAGGCCGAATCGGCCACTAGGACGCGCCTAAGCATCTGCGTCCAACTTGCGATCGCCTGGGCCGCCATGAGAGAAGCAAACAGAGCCTTAAGCATAGAACCCGTAACAGAATAAGTATGACGGGTAAGAGACTCCAGTCTCCTATCCGTGGCGTCACGGAACACAGGGGAATCCTCTGCAGGAATCGCAGTGGCTTTGTTTAAAACCGCAATTGCGTGATCCACTGGGGGTGGCACACACCACCTTTCATCAGTGGAAGGTGAAAAAGGATAACGCAGCTTGAATCTACTTGGTACAGCAAAAGGTTTGCGTAGATTGCGCCATTGTTCCTTAACAGCGCGCTGAAAATCATCATTGCAGGGAAAAACCTGCGGCGTCCTGCGTTTTCTCTGCGTCCCATAAGCCGCCAAGGCGGCGGGGGGACACACCTCATCCTGCAAACGCAGCGTTTGCTTTATGGAAGCAATCAACTCATCCATGATTGCAAGCTCTTCAGGCGAGCCAGGGGGAGAATTATCAACCCCCTCAACTTCAGCCTCCACCTCAGACCCTATTAGATCAAGAGAGGAGCGGGACCCCGATAAGGAGGCCCCCGCCATAACAGCCCTATCACCTTCACCCTCAGAATCAGAGGAAAGAGCAACTCTGGGCCTTTTAGTAGATTGAGCAGCCACCAGCATCTGCACCTGAGCAGCAAGGCCAGCCACAATAGTGGCCAAATCCCCCCCTGGGGGGGAGACAGCGGTCCCCTGGCTTTCCACCAAGGCTGTAGGAAATTTTCCCTCCTGAGAATCCATTGCCCCTGTAATGCCAGACAACAAAGGGTTAACTGCCCCTTTTAAGCAAGCGCGGCAAGCGCAGCCCACCGCACCACACTCAAGCACAATAAGACCCCCACAGGGAATATGCAAACTGAACACAGGCAATGGATAGCAAGAACAGAAGGGTAAAACCTGAGGAGACCCTCGCCGCTGCTGCTGCCTCGATCGGTGTTCCTGGAAAGAGGAAGTGATGCTGCCAGGGCGCTCTATGTAAGCCTATGGAGGCTACAAGAAAATGGCCGCCATGCATGTAAAACATGCGGCCGGAGCGGGTGTAGGCAAAATGGCGCCGTTTGGCGCCGAAACCGCCGCTCCACAGTGCAGTAAAAAACACACATTACATTCCAGTATCAGAATACATGTCAGATCGCCGCAGCGATCGCTGTATAGTGCCCAAACATGCCAAAAAACATGCCCCACAGCACACAGCTTCACACACTGATCAGCCTGACACAGACAGTGTCACACATCTCCCCCCCCTGCAGCCCACAGCATGCAGCCGAGAGATAGGGAGACAAGCAGTGTGATTAAAGGCAGGTTACACAGTCCCAGACTGACACCCCCCCCCAGACAGACAGGTCCCCACATAAATACACTTACCTCACATGGCGTGGGGGACCCGCACAGGTGAACAAGCCGCTGCACATGAGGCAGGGAGAGTCGCATTCAAGACGCACAAAATGGGGGTTAAGAAACCGCACAGCGTCCAGTGAGGTAGCCACCTCACCAATCATCCCTGCACCGAACAGGGATGGGTCGTTCACTGTGCCAGGAGCGTTACCTGGCTGAACGCTCGATGGCAGACTGGGAAGCCACTGACCCACGACCTGCGATCAGGGGGATCAGCCCGAGACCCAGTCCGCATGATCCTCTTCATCCGAAGAACTAACTAATGCTGACAAAAATAACAGCTAAGTAAAGGTAGAGAGAAAACTCAAACAAAATTTTAAAAAGAAGAAAGAGTCTGGGGCAGAAAGCCCCAGCACAGAAAAAGCCAGCCACTCCTGACAAGCTAGACATTAAAACTGAGATATGGTTGCAGGAAGTAGGAGGGTATTGACTGAGGGGACCACCCCTTGAGGGTGGGATATGTTAAAAGCTTTATTGTTAACATATTCTGTTGCCTAGCTACTCCTTCGGAGCAAAGTCTAATACCCCATATGTGACGAATATGAAGAGGCGGCGACTGTCGGAGGACGTAAGAGAAATATTGTTATTTTTGCAAAATTGTCTCTCTTTTTTTGTTTATAGCGCATGATCAAAAAAATCGCACAGGTGATCAAATACCACCAAAAGAAAGCTCTGATTGTGGGGAAAAAAAAGGAAGTCAAAATCGTTTGGTACAGCTTCGCACGACCGCGCAATTGTACGTTAAAGTCACGCAGTGCCGAATCGCAAAATAGGCCCTGGTCAGGAAGGGGGTAAAATCTTCCGGGGCTTAAGTGGTTAAAGGCATTGAGAGTCTTGAGGTTTAGGATAGGTTAGATACTGTCCTTTATTTTTTTTGTTACAAACAGTGTGGAGATTGGAGTAAAACCCTTTGAACATTTGACTAGGAAACTTGGGCTGCAATCTCTTGAGTCAGAAGGCTCAGGGAATTACTGCCCCTATGGAGCCACCCTTGCATGCAGGGACTAGAGTGGTGTCCATGCACAACAGCACTGTAGCCTAGTTTGACAAGGCACTCTGCTGGTATTCACCCCTCTCATCCTCTTCTAGCTAACAGGCTGGTTTCAGAGTGCACTGTTAACTCTTAACTCTTTTCTGTGAAGACCAGACATTCAGGGAAGCAGCACTGGGAAAGGAGGAGCCAGTAGAATTTAAAGTTGCAAATTGCACGGTCTTGGGTAAACATTTTACCAAACAGCGTACTGTAGAATGTTTATTTTGCTGTGCCCAATGTGTTAAGCTAAAAACCGCTGAGGGATTACTACTACTTTAAGTGTCATAGTGTATTTTGTTATATAGCACCAGCTGAAAAAAGAGCCACCTGAAATCCATGTTTAAATTCAGTATCCAAGTCAGTTTCTCTTTGGAGGTGAACACACATTTGCAAAAGGCAAATACCATATTTATCGGTGTATAAAACGCACGTTTTCCACCTGAAAATAGAGTGCAAAACATGCGTGCGTGTTATATGCAGATATAAAAAAAAAAAAAAAAGGCAATTGGGGAGGGCACCCGGCAGGGCCGATCCTGGGTGGGTGCACAGGGTGGCACCCAGGGCTGGGCTGAGGGAAAGGGAGGGTGAGTGCCGCCTGATTACTCCCGCTTACCTAGCGGTCGCGGTCATACGAAGTCCCACCTTCTTTGATAGACAGCACACTGGTCCAATCGGGAATGTGTGACGTCTATCATAGGTGCCAGTCCAGGAGGCAGGACTTCAGGTGACAGAGAACGCCAGGTAAGCGGGAGATCCTCACTTTGTAATCTTCCTGTGCTGATGGGCACTGGCCAGGCTGCATTCATGGGCACTGCATTGGCGAGGCTGCATTCATGGGCACTGCATTCGCGAGGCTGCATTCATGGGCACTGGTGAGGCTGCATTTGATTAAAATAAAAACAGTTCTGAGCTACCCTTATTTTGCTTCAAAGTTCTTTATTTAAAATGTTTTCCTGAAACTTCCCTCCTAAAATTGATGCGCGTGTTATAGGCCGATAAATATGGTAAGTATTTTTTTTAAACCACACTCTGGCAATATAATCAGCATTTCAGACAAAGATTAGTGCTTCAACATCGCCCAATTACAGTTTTTAAAGAAAACACACTAGGATGTAAACGATTCATTTGTAGGGAGATATAAAAATGCTATTTGCTCAAAAATACACTGTCTGCTGATAGCAGTGAGACAACATTCTCAGTCTTATGAACTGTATTTTTTTGTCTCCATCAGATCCACACTTACCCCACCAGTATGGACAATTTTTTCTTTTAACTAAAGTTTTTTTTTAAAGTTAGAAAAATAGAATGTTAAAACATCTGTTCAGGCTAAAATGATTAGTCAGTCACTAATAGAGGTAGACCTCAATCTACCATGTGGTTTCAGCAAATTAACATACTATGTATATTGGATGGCATTTAACTGTAAGGAGTTTAAATGCACAATAAAACCTGGTAAAACACATATCGGATCAAGTCTGGACAAAGTGTTTTCAACATAATAAAAGCAGTTTTCAAATTTTTAGCAGTGGCAATGTTGCTAATGCAATCTCTATTGTGTTATTGCTTTGTTATCCTGTCTTTAAAAGACATCTCAACAAAGAGAAATCTGTGGTCTGCCATTGCTGAAATCCTCTGGATTATGCTACTTGTTTCATTGAACACAAAATCAAAATATTAATAACCCTTTTCCCTTTAGATTTGTAATTACAAGTTCAATAGAGCGCTGTAAAAGTTTATATATAAGCAAATGGTTTAAATCCCCTCCCGCCCATTCATAAGGTTTATTTTTTTAAGCTAAATTGCCGAGTCCCCTGTAAGTGTCTTTCGTTGCTGCCAATTGCAGGGGTGAAGACCAATGGATCTAGCGCTAGTGTCAAACTGCAGTAACTGGTTCCGTCTGTGCAATGTGCTCCTGCTTTGCAGCCTGAGGGGATCCTTCTGCTGGACAGCCAATAAAAGCGTCCATGTCACCCAGGCAGCGATGCGAATATCTAAAGGGTGACCATCCACCAGTACAGGAAGAAGATACTCGAACCCGTTGCATAACATGACCATGGACTTAGCCAAGGATTTAGGGTTTTAAGTTTTTTTTTTTAACTATCCTAGCAATTAGTCATGCAAGCAGGAATAAGTAACAAGAGTGACCCTATCTCATAAATAGAACAGACAATAGTTGAAATATACCCAAAACCAAAAATGTCACACAGTATAAAGCAGCTTACTAGTTCTTGGTGGAGTATCTTCATTCGTTTTCTTTTTTCAAGTTTATTTTGCTTGTTTTTCATCTCACAATTGTGCAAATAAAACACTTTCTGTCCCTGGGTGGCTAAGTTACACCTCCACTGTATCTATGGAAGGAGCCATGGCCACCATGTCATGACCTTCATTACATAGGGGGCAGGGTAATTGGTAATTTACAGAAGATAGCTAGGAAAGAATATAGTCTTTCGTCTGTGAAATTTACAGGAAGTGACAAGAATAATTAATTTCTGGCAAAATCTTCAGAAACTTTCTGTAGGAAAATAAAAGTAACAAAAACGAATGCAGCCACCACATCTAAGGACTGTAAACTGTGTAATCTTTTCTATTTTGCTTACAGAGTTCAGAAACTCAAATCAAAAAAGTTATAAACCACTGCAGTGACTCATCTTTCCTACTCTTGGCAATTCTGTTAACTCCAACTCAAGTTTCAAAATTTCAACTAGAGAGGGGGTTCTTAACCTGGGGTCCGTGAACAGCTTTCAGGTAGTCCATGAGAGTCAGATAAAAATAAATGGATTTTTGTAAAATCTTACCGTAAAATCCTTTTCTCTTAAGCTCATTGACAGACGTAAGTCCTCCTTGATTAATATCAACTCGGGTTATACTGCCCTCTACAGGAGTAGGACTAGACAGGAAAGAAAACGTTCTGGCCACACCCTAGGGGCAGTCCCAGAGGGTATATCCTCTCACTTCCTGCTACAGCAAATCAGTTATGTCACAAAGCAGTGTTTAGAGAATTTAACCCAACCCAACTCAAAAACAGAGGGGCGGGTACTACGTCTGTCAATGAGCTTAAGAGAAAAGGATTTTACGGTAAGATTTTACAAAAATCCATTTTTCTCTGTCGCTCATTGACAGACGTAGTCCTCATTGATTAATAACAACTCGGGACGTCCCAAAGCAGTACCACAAATGAGGGGTGGGATAACAGAAATCAAAATCCAGAAGGCCCAACCGGAGCCAACCAGAAGCATCAAGGACTCATCGAGCAAAAAGATGAGACCCAAGTGAAAAAACCCAACAAACCCTCGAGGTAGATCAACGGTCTCCTCAAATTGCGGCCTGCAAAACCTTGCGGCCAAATGAGGCATCCGACGATGCCATCACATCAACTTTATAAAATTTTGTAAAGGTATGAACCGACGATCAAGTAATCGCCTTGAAAACCTGGACCCCCGACGCCTGATGGTGGAAGGCCCAGGAAACACTAAGCGCCCGAATAGAGTGCGCCTTAACAGGGAACGGAGGATTCCGACCCTTAAATAGAATAAGCCTGTACCACCGTCTGTCTAATCCATTTGGAGATAGTCGCGGCAGACGCAGGCAACCCCTTTCTGGGGCCATCCGTGATCCCAAAAAGTGAATCCGTTTTACGGAACAATTCCGTAGTCTTCAGGTATACCCTGATTGCCCGAACTACATCCAAGGAATGCAACGCACATTCCTAAGGATGATTGGGCTTAGGACACAAGGAAGGTAGCACAATATCTTCATTCAGATGAAAATCTGAAACCACCTTAGGAAGAAAGGATGGCTTCGGATGAAGAACTACCTTATCCCTATGAACCACTAGATATGGGGAATGGCATGATAATGCAGCCAGTTCTGACACCCTGCGTGCAGAAGTGATAGCCACCAAGAAGGCCACCTTCTGGGATAATGTAAGCAAGGGAATCTCCCTGATATTTTAAAAGGGAGGTTTCTGCAGAACCGACAAAACCAAATTAAGATCCCAGGGCGGTAAGGGCGCGCGCACTGGCGGAGCCAAGTGCCGCACCCCCTGGATGAAATTCCGCACCAAGGAATGAGTAGCCAGCAGCTTCTGAAAGAAGATTGCCAACGCTGAAAACCTGACCCTTGATAGTGCTCAAGGATAGTTTCTGCTCAACCCCCTTTTGCAGAAAAGCCAAAATTCGGGTCACCAAATAGGTACGTGGGGAAAATCCCAACGATTCCCACCACGCAATATAAGTCTTCCATGTGCGATAATAGACTTTGCTAGAAGTCGCTTTCCTTGCTTTAATTAGAGTAGGGATAACTGAAGCTTACAATCCCCTGTCCTTTAGAACCTTGGTCTCAATGGCCAGGCCGTTAAAACCAGCGACTGTAAAGCACAATGATAGATCGGTCCTTGAGACCGCAGATCCTCCCTGAGAAGAAGTCTCCAAGGAGCGTCTGCGACTAGCCTGCCCAAGTCGGCGTACCCGGCTTGACGAGGCCAGCCCGGAATTACCAGGATAACTGGAGTTCCCTCCACCTCTATCCTGCGGAGAAATCTCAGCAGTAACTTGAGAGGGGGGAAGACATACAGTAGCTGATACTTCCCCTACGGGGCGCTCAGCACGTCTGCTGCGTCCGCTAGAGGATCGCGGGCGCGAGCCCTGTTGAGCCAACCTGCCAACAGATCCATATCCGGGGTGCCCCAATGAAGGGACAGCTGGTGAAATACCTCTGGATGAAGAGACTATTCCTCTTGATCCAGAATCTGACGGCTGAAATAATCTGCCTGTCCACCCCCGTGATAATATCGCGGAGAGAACTGGAACAACTGTTCCCCCAATAAAGAATGTTGGCCACTTCTATGGCCGCCAGGGCACTCTTGGTGCCCCTTGGTGATGGACATAAGTCATGATCGTGGCATAGTCCGATTGGATCCAAACCGGACTGCCCTGGAGCTGCTCGGTCCAGTAAATCAGACAAAGTCTGATCGCTCTCAGTTCCAACACCTTTATCGGTAACCTGGAATTTATCAGAAGAAATGACTTCCCCTGGCTGAGCATCGGAGACCGAAGCCACCAGACCAGAGCCACCCTGGTCTGCTCGCTCAATCGGATCCGATTGTCCAGGGAATTGGGATTCCGATTTCATATGAGAAGAATCTCCTCTTTGGAGAATTCGGGTATGAGACTGGGCAAACGGTACTGCCTCTAAGGAGGCGACCATCAATCCCAGCCAGTTGACGGACAGCAACATCCGAATCATTGACTGAATCTTCTGGAGTTTCTCCGCCTGGAGAAACACTCTTGCCAAGGATGTATCCAAAATTAGGCCCAGATAGTTCAGTCTCCTGGTGGGAACCAGGGATGAACTTTGGGAAAAGCAAAGAAAACGCTGATGTCCTGCGAAGATGGGGATATGAAGATAGGCATCCTAAATGTCTATGGACGCCAGGAAATCTCCCTGATGCAGGGAGGCCACCACTGTATGGATGGACTCCATCTCTTCCAAGACCAGAATTGGACGCACCTAGCCCTTTTTCCTGGGCATTGTGAACAGGTTCGACTAGAACTCCTCCAAGGAATGGGAACTACCACTGCTTGTTGCATCAAGCTGTTCCCCGCAAAGCTTTTTAAGCGACCCGGGGATGTCGACTATTGGAAGGGAAGAATCTCACCGGTGGAAGTGATCGAAACTCGATCTTGTATCCCGACCATATGACCTTGCGAACCCCTTTATCCGGGATTCTGGAAAGCCCTGGATCCGGAAACCGGCGAAGACGTCCCCCCACCCTAGAGATGGGTGGGGCCCATTCTGTCAATCCAACGAGATAACAGTGGCTTTATTTAGTCTGGAAATCGGTGAGTCCACTATTGGTGGTACCGTCCATCTTTGTAATGAGGGATTCCTCAAAATGATAGCGCCTAGCAATGCGTTTGGAAATAGCAGGGGCTCGTTTACGGAAGACCCCATTTGGGCAAGGGAAACCCTTCACCATTTTGGTAGGCTTGCTAGTACCAAAAAAGGAATAGGAGTCTCAGCTACCTCTGCCGGTGTAACCTCAAGATTTAAGGTTTCCCGGCAATGACAAGCTCAGAATCCGTATCTGAAGTATCAGATGACATAGGAGTAGGCGGGGGTCGCTCTTCTTGACCCCCGTCCCTGACAGGCTACCTCCACCCGGGATACCAAAGACTCCAAAACTGCTGATAATGCATCATCACAAGTGGGGTACTGGAGGGTCCTGCGGCCACCCCGAGGGGATCAGGTGGGGATACATGAGTGGCAGGGTTCATGTAACAAGACACTTGCCAGCAAACACAAAAAAATTAATTGCAAGAAAAAAACATTTTTTTTTTTTAGTCCCCCAGCGCAGTAGCGCCCCTCAGTCTACCTGCTTGGACCCCTCAGAAAGAGAGAGAGAGAGAGAGAGACCCCAAGGCTCACCTGATGCACAGAAGTTTCTTATCAACCTGCTTCCAGCACTGTCTGTTACAGACAGAAGTCTTTGGCTTGCTTTCCCTGGGCCAAGGAGGCGGCTCCGCCCCTTTACACGCCTTCCGGCGCCTCCCAATTATCCATGAGGTGTTTGGTCACCTCAAACATGGCCGCCCCCAAACTGGAGACACGAGGCTACGCCAATATGGCGGCCTCGTGCGATCTGCAGGTAAATGGCGGCGGCCTGTGTAGGATAGCGGCGGCTTGCAAGCTAGCAGCGGCCTGCGGGATGTGTGCATTCGGCCTGTGCAGCCTGCGGAAGTGCCTCGGCCTGCGGGAGGTGTCCTCGGCCTGCGGGAGGGTGTGTGGCCTGTGGAAGTGACCGGCTTTCTGGAGGGATGGCGATCTGTAGGATACCTCTATACCTCAATAGTAATGCCTTTTAGTAGTCTGCCACTGACTTCAGTCACCCTTACAGTCATATAGTGACTTTAGATAGTCAGCTCCCAAACCAAGCCTCCTGGTTTCTATTCACAAAAATCACACTCAAATTGGGGGATCTGTGACCTGTTATAGGATAGAGGGGAGAACCAGAAAACCGAGTGTCCGACCATCCCAGAGAGGGGCCCGCGTCCACCAACAAACCCGACAGGGGGAGAGGGGGAACATTCTACTCACCATACCGGAACCAGGTGGGCGCCAACTCCTGACAGAACCCCTCTCCACCGGGGTGGGGGGGCTGTCGACCAATACGGACGCCGTGACTCTGTTGGTCATTGGCGTCCAGGCGAGATGTTTAACTCGCAGGGTCAGTCCCCGTCCAGTGGGACTATGTCGCGGCCGACCCAGCGCGGAGCTATGGCCTGCACGCGCTCGTAGGCTGAACTGGGGTGACCACTGGATCTCAACATCCAGCCCGTAGCCCAGTTTCAGCGTACTTGCTTGAAGATCTCACAGGAACACTGGAGAAAAAAAGCTGTCTAAAAAGTATTTCTAAAAAAAAAATCCTGCCAGGACCGAAGATCCTAGCAAGGAATCTAGGTCCTTACTCCTAACTAGACAGAAAAAAACTAATTTGCTGTAGCAGGAAGTGAGAGGATATACCCTCTGGGACTGCCCCTAGGGTGTGGCCAGAACGTTTTCTTTCCTGTCTAGTCCTACTCCTGTAGAGGGCAGTATAACCCGAGTTGATATTAATCAAGGAGGACTACGTCTGTCAATGAGCGACAGAGAAATAACATTTACAATAATTTTACAGCCCTCCCCCTCATCCCAATCAATAATTCCCCATTAAAAATAAATGAACCATCTCTTAAAATCGTTATTGGCCCATGTTTACAATTTATATTTGTGTCATTATTCTCTGCACAACTGCCATCTTATGCCACTCCATAATAGTAAGCGCTAATTCTCATTTTCTAGTAGTAGTAGATTTGGGAAGAATTTAAAAATTGTTTTGTTTAAATTTGCACAAGATAATTGCATTCCATTTTTGTAGTGAGTGCTTATTACTTTTTGCAAGCAAAAGGCATGAGGTTTTTATTAAGATCACGGCTGGTCACATAGTAAACAGGAAGAGCCGTTGATCGGCTTTCCTTAGTTCGTGCCTGACAGGCACGAGTAAAGGAGCACCGATCGGCGGCTCCCCTGACAGGGGGGGGGGGTCGGCACTGGTAATCAGATCATTGATTACCAGTGCAGACCCTCGGGGGTGCCACTAGAACCCCCCAGGGATGCCGACCCATGACCACAGGGATGCCCACCTATGACCCCAGGGAGCCCCCCATTGCCCTCCCCATCAGTGCTGCCCGCCAGTGCCCTCCCTATCAGTGCTGCCCACCAGTGCCCATCATTGCCATCTTTCAGTGTTGCCCACCAGTGCCCATTATTGCCCACCAGTGCCGCCTATCAGTGCCCATCAGCGTCGCCCGTCAGTGCCGATCAGTGTCACTTATCAGTGCCCATCAGTGCCGCCTATCAGTGCCCATTAGTGCCACCTATCAGTGCCCATCAGTGCCACCTATCAGTGCCCATCAGTGCCACCTATCAGTGCCCACCAATGCTGCATATCTGTGCTACCTATCAGTGCCACATATCAGTGCCGCCTATCAGTGCCACCCCAGCAGTGCCTGTCAGTGCAGTCTCATCAGTGCAGGAAAAAACTTTATTTGTATAACAAACAAAAATCTTTTTTAATTTTTCAGATTTTTTTTATTTGTTTAGCAAAAAGGAAAAAACCCAGAGGTGATCAAATACCACCAAAAGAAAGCTCTATTTGTGGGGGGGAAATGACATAAATTTGGTGTAGGTACAGTGTTGCATGACCGCGCAATTGTCATTCAAAATGCAACAGCGCTAAAAGGGAAAAATTGGCCTGGGCAGGAAGGGGGTGAAAGTGCCCAGTATTGAAGTGGATAGTATGCTCTCAATAAGTTGTCGGAGCTCTTTGTGCATGAATTACTGCATCAATGCGGCGTGGCATGGAGATAGCCAGCAGCACTGCTGAGGTGTTATGGAAGCCCAGGTTTCTTTGTTAGCGGCCTTTAGCTCACCTGCATCGTTCGGTCTGGTGTCTCTCATATTTCTCTTGACAATAACCCACAGATTCTCTATAGGGTTTAGGTCAGGCGAGTTTGCTGAAGTGATTCCATGATCATTAAACCAGGTATTGGTACTTTTGGCAGTGTGGGCAGGTGCCATGTCCTGCTGGAAAATGAAATCAGCTTCTGGCCAGCAAAGGGAAGCATAAAGTGCTCTAGAATTTTCTGGTAGAGGGCTGTGCTGACTTTGGACTTGAAAAAAAACACAGCGAACCAATACCAGCAGATTACATGGCTCCCCAAATCATCATCACCGACTGTGGAAACGTCACACTGGACCTCATGCAACTTGGATTCCGTGCCTCTCCACTCTTCGTCCAGACTCTGGGATCTTGATTTCCAAATAAAATGGAAAATTTTCCACATGTTTGATGATTTGCGGTGCCATGTCATCTGCTGGTGTTGGTCCACTCTGTTTAATCAAATCCAAAGTCAGCGCAGCCCCCTACTAGAAAATTCTAGAGCAATTCATGCTTCCCTCTGCTGACCCGCTATATGGAGATGTGGATTTCATTTTTCAGCAGGACTTGACACCCGCCCACACTGCCGAAAGTACCAATACCTGAATTAATGATCATGGTATCACTGTGCCCGAAAATTTGCTTGACCTAAAACTCCATAAAGAATCTGTGGGGTATTATCAAGAAGATAAGAGATACCAGACCCAACAATGCACATCAGCTGAAAGCCACTATCAAAGAAACCTGGGCTTCTATAACACCTCAGGAGTGCCACAGGCTGATCGCCTCAATGCCACGCCGCATTGATTCAGTAATTCATGCAAAAGGAGCACCGGCCAAGTATGGAGTGCATACTATACTGTACATGGACATACTTTTCAGTAAGCCAATATTTCTATATTAACTTTTTTTTTTTTTTTTTTTGTTGGTCTTAAGAAATATTCTAGTTTTCTGGGATACTGAATTTTGGATTTTCACTAACTAAGCCACAATCATCAAAATTAAAAGAAAAAATGCTTGAAATATATCACTCTGTTTGTAATGAATCTGGATACTATACGAGTTTCACTTTTTGAATTGAATTATTGAAATAAATTTCATTTTTGATGAGATTCTAATTTTGAATTCTAATTTTAAAGATGCACCTGTATACTGTATGAGACAATCAAATCTCAATAAAATAAAGTACATATATTCATTGCATGCAAAGTTGTGTGTTTATGTGAATATTTCTGAGGAAGGGGTCTTTAGCT
Organism: Pelophylax lessonae; assembly: GCF_965119305.1. NCBI lineage: Eukaryota > Metazoa > Chordata > Amphibia > Anura > Ranidae > Pelophylax > Pelophylax lessonae. The sequence continues at coordinate 159,590,460 of NC_138768.1, forward strand.
TTCATCAGATTCTTAAAGAAGTACTACTGAAATAGAGGGACAGAGGCAAACAAATAGCTTCTGTTGTGCTCTCTTCTTTAAAAACACATAGAGGTTGATTTATAAAGGCAAAAATAGTTGCTCTAGATCTGAGGGAACATTCTGAAATGAGGGAAATGATCTGCCGATTTTGATCATCCAATCATGTGCAAGCAAAATTGTGTTTTTTTTTATTTTCTTTGCACGTGAGTATTTTTTACAAAGTGAAGCTTTACCTCATTTACTAAGCTCTGGAGCAACTTCACTTACAGTGCAGAGTATATATTTGCCTTTAGTAAATTAACCCCACTCAAAGTGGTCAGGGAATCTTGTGTCATAGGTATAAAACGGAGATGATGGTTTGTAAAACAAAGAATGTTATAAAATGGTTAAAAAAAAAAAAAGGCTTGTAATTTTTTTTTCCATGAAATCTAAATTAACAGTGCCTTGATGCAGCAGTGGGTTATCCACATGAACCTGCAAATTTAACACAAACATCTATTTTTGATCTAAATAGTTGAAACCGATTCATTTGTTTTTTGCAAGCCTAAAAGTCTGCTGTAGACCCCCTAATCATAACAGTCTTTACTTTAAGTGCCGGGTCACACTTATGCGATGCGGGAAGGCTGCGAATTTGCAGCCTGTTCCCGCATCGCAAACGCACCCTTGGCAGTTCACACTGCCATATGCAATACGCTGGGGGTGTCAATGAAGTGTTAACGACACCCCCAGTTTGATCGCATATCGCAGTGCGATCTTTACAGTTCGCACAGGATCGGAACGTACAAGTGTGAACCACTGTGCGATCCGATCCTGATACGGCTGAAAAAAAAAAGGGTCATGTGCGACTTTTGTGCGGGTGCAGTGCGAATTTAGCCATACAAAGTATATGGCTGAATTCGCACCGCACAGCCGATCGCATGTAATGAAGGAGCAGTGCGCTCCGATATTACATGCGATCGCCGCACTCTCAAGAGTGTGAACCGGCACTGAAGCTTTAAAAAAATACAGCAGTTGTTTAGGAAATATCGCCCTTTCCCTTTACCTAGTACTGAGATTACCATTTTCGTTGCAATTATTCTTGCATATATCTTTTATGCCAATAATGCTTAAAACAGTTAAACCAACTCTCAACGATAGATAGATAGATAGATAGATAGATAGATAGATAGATAGATAGATAGATAGATAGATAGATAGATAGATAGATAGATAGACTCACAAAAGTGAGTACATCCCTCACATTTTTGTAAATATTTTATTATATCTTTTCATGTGACAACACTGAAGAAATGACACTTTGCTACAATGTAAAGTAGTGAGTGTACAGCTTGTATACAGTGGGGATCGAAAGTTTGGGCACCCCAGGTAAAAATTTGTATTAATGTCCATAAAGAAGCCAAGGAAAGATGGAAAAATCTCCAAAAGGCATCAAATTACAGATTAGACATTCTTATAATATGTCAACAAAAGTTAGATTTTATTTCCATCATTGACACTTTCAAAATTACAGAAAACAAAAAAATGGCGTCTGCAAAAGTTTGGGCACCCTGCAGAATTTATAGCATGCACTGCCCCCTTTGCAAGGCTGAGACCTGCCAGTGTCATGGATTGTTCTCAATCATCGTCTGGGAAGACCAGGTAATGTCTATCTAAAAGGTTTTAAATGCCCAGACTCATCTGACCTTGCCCCAACAATCAGCACCATGGGATCTTCTAAGCAGTTGTCTAGAAAACTGAAACTGAAAATAGTTGAAAACTGAAACTGAAAATAGTTGACGCTCACAAAGCTGGAGAAGGCTATTAGAAGTTAGCAAAGCGTTTTTCAGATGTCAATATTCTCTGTTCGGAATGTAATTAAGAAATGGCAGTCATCAGGAACAGTGGAAGTTAAAGCAAGGTCTGGAAGACCAAGAAAAATATCAGACAGAACAGCTCGCAGGATTGTGAGAAAAACAATTCAAAACCCACGTTTGACTGCACGATCCCTCCAGAATGATCTGGCAGTCACTGGAGTTGTGGTACACTATTCCACTATAAAGAGATACTTGTACAAATATGGTTTTCATGTAAGAGTCATCAGAAGAAAACCTCTTCCACGTCCTCCCCACAAAAATCAGCGTTTGAACTTTGCAAATGAACATATAGACAAGCCTGATGCATTTTGGAAAGAAGTTCTGTGGACCGAGGTGAAAATTGACTTTTTGGCCGGAATGAGCAAAGGTACGTTTGGAGAAGAAGGGGCACAGAATTTAATGAAAAGAACCTCTGTCAAACTGTTTTTAAGCATGGGGGTGGATCAATCATGCATTGGGGTTGTATTGCAGCCAGTGGCACAGGGAACATCTCAGGAGTAGAAGGAAAAATGGATTCAATAAAATTTCAGCAAATTTTGGATGGTAACTTGATGCCATCTGTGAAAAAGCTGAAGTTAAAGAGAGGATGGCTTCTACAAATGGATAATGATCCAAAACACACCTCGAAATCCACGGGGGAATACATCAAGAGGCATAAACTGAAGGTTTTGCCATGGCCTTCACAATCTCCTGACCTCAACATAATTGAAAATCTATGAATAGACCTTAAAAGAGCAGTGCGTGACAGACAGCCCAGAAATCTCAAAGAACTGGAAGACTTTTGTAAGGAAGAATGGGCAAGGCTACCTCAAACAAGAATTTAAAGACTCTTGGCTGGCTACAAAAAGCGTTTACAAGCTGTGATACTTGCCAAAGTGGGCAGTACAAGATATTAACTCTGCAGGGTGTCCAAACTTTTTCAGATGCAATTTTTTTTATTTGTTTTCTGTTATTTTGAAAGTGTAAATGATGGAAATAAAATCTAACTTTTGTTGACATATTATAAGAATGTCTAATCTGTAATTTGATGCCTTTTGGAGATTTTTCCATCTTTCCTTGGCTTCTTTATGCACATTAATACAGATTTTTACCTGGGGTGCCCAAACTTTCGATCCCCACTGTAACAGTGTAAAATTTGCTATCCCCTCAAAATAAGTCAACACACAGATATTAATGTCTAAACCGCTGGCAACAAAAGTGAGTACACCCCTAAGTGAAAATGTCCAAATTGGGCCCAAAGTGTCAATATTTTGTGTGGCCACCATTATTTTCCAGCACTGCCTTAACCCTCTTGAGCATGAAGTTCACCAGAACTTCACAGGTTGCCACTGGAGTCCTCTTCCACTACTCCATGATGACATCACCGAGCTGGTGGATGTTAGAGAACTTGCGCTCCTCCAACTACAGTTTGAGGATGCTCAATAGGGTTTAATTCTGGAGACATGATTGGCCAGTCCATCAGCTTCTTTAGCAAGGCAGTGGTCTTCTTGGAAGTGTGTTTGGGGTCATTATGTTGGAATGCTGCCCTGTGGCCCAGTTTCCGAAGGGAGGGGATCATGCTCTGCTTTAGTATGTCACAGTACATGTTGGCATTCATGGTTCCCTCAATGAACTGTAGCTCCCCAGTGCTGGCAGCACTCGTGTAGCCCAGACCATGAAACTCCCACCACTATGCTGGACTGTAGGCAAGACACACTTGTCTTTGTACTCCTCACCTGGTTCCTGCCACACACACTTGACAACATTTGAACCTCTATTTCCCAAAGACAACCTCTGGATATGACGCTGAGCACGTGCACTCTAATTCTTTGGTCAACCATGGCGAGGCCTGTTCCGAGTGGAACCTGTCCTGTTAAACCGCTGTATGGTCTTGGCTACCGCGCTGCAGCTCAGTTTCAGAGTCTTGGCAATCTTCCTATAGCCTAGGCCATCTTTATGTAGAGCAACAATTCTCTTTTTCAGCTCCTTAGAGAGTTCTTTGCCATTAGGTGCCATGTTGAACTTCCAGTGACCAGTGAGTGAGTGAAAACCCAAAATTTAACACCCCTGCTCTCCCATTCACACCTGTGACCTTGTAACACTAACAATTCACATGATATCAGGGAGGGAAAATGGCTAATTGGGCCCAATTTGGACATTTTCACTTAGGGGTGTACTCACTTTTGTTGCCAGCTGTTTAGACATGAATGGCTGTGTGTTGATTTATTTTGAGGGGACAACAAATTTACACTGTTATACAAGCTGTACACTCACTACTTTACATTGTAGCAAAGTGTAATTTCTTCAGTGTCGTCATATAAAAAGATATAATAAAATATTTACAAAAATGTTAGGGGTGTACTCACTTTTGTGAGATACTGTAGATAGATAGATAGATAGATAGATAGATAGATAGATAGATAGATAGATAGATAGATAGATAGATAGATAGATAGATAGATAGATAATCTCCTTTAGATCAACAATTCCAGTTGCTTCAAAGAATTCTAAACATGAAGCATAGAGGCAGAGAGAGTCCAGGGAATGGAATGGAAGAACTATGAGAGTAGGTGGGGGAAGGTTTTGTTCATGTCCTGAACAAAGCATAAAAAAGAATAACGGTCTATAGGGCACATATTCAAAGCTTCGCAATTCAACAAAAAAGATGAATCATATTTGATTGGTGATATTTCAGTGAACTGATACAGAAGTACATGAAGAGCTAGCCTCCAGAAAACAGTCAGGGCAATAGGTCTCTGTTCCATTCAGTTGTAATAGCTGGAGAACATGTGTTTGTGTTGTAAGTCTCAGAGAATAAAAGTTTTCTTACAAAATGATTCATTGTAGTAACTGCAAAAACATATCTGATACAATTAAACTTATACGAATGCTCAACCCGGGTGGATGCTAGGTTTAATATACGAGTTGTGTCAATTTAATTCCCGGAAGGCCTGCAGCCTAGAACCATGGTGGTGAATCACATACCCATTTGCACTCGAGTGTGTTCTGACATGTTCTAACTTGAAATCCGCTGGGTCACAGGCCATTTCACCCAGTTTTTATGGAGAAGTAGAAGAAATCACATATGTGTGTGTGTTGCTCTGTTTTTGGAAACTGACAATTATCTGGAGCAGCAGATTAACATCAAATTTTGCTTGAAAACTTGCAAAAGTGCAAATTAAACTTTAGCTCTGTAACAGGCTTATGGTGAACATTCCATGAAGAAATCAAGCATTTAATGGCATCGGCAATTCAAGGAGGGGTGGGAAGGTGTCCATGATGAAGCAAGAAGGCAGCCAAAAACGAAAAGGAGGGATTCAAACTTGGAGAGAGTGGGAACCCCTATACGCTCAAATTAAAGATTGAGTGTGTGAATGATGGCAGAGGAATTGAACATGAACAGGGAAACAGTGTGACAGATTCTAACAGAGGATTTGGGAATTAAATATTTCCGCAAATATGGTGCATTGAATCTTCACAGAAGATTAGAAAGAATGTAGTCTTCAAATTTAATCCAATCTTTTAAAAGGATACAGTGGTGTTGGATAGGGGGAGATTTACTAAAACTGGTGCACACAGAATCTGCTGCTGCTGTTCATAGTCCCCAATCAGCTTCTAGGTTTTATTGTCAAAGCTTAACTTGAACAAGCTGAATTTCAAGCGGATTGGTTACTATGCACAGCTGCACCAGATTTTGTGTGCACCAGTTTTAGTAAATCTCCCTAATGGTGTTTCCAGTATGATCCAATAACAAAACACGCATGCAGTGGAAAACAAAGGAATTCAACTTGCCTGAAGAAAGCATGCATGTCTCATCCTCAGTTCAGAACCATCCTCATGTGGTTTTTTGATCACAAGGGGATAATTCACTACGAGTTCATAGAACATGGTACAATGGTCAACCAGCATTGTAATTGGTAAATTTTAAAAAGGATACAGGAATCTGTTTAGAGAAAAAGACTGGAACTCTGGTCTGACAAGTGGATTTCCCACCATGACAACGCTCAAGATGCCTTAGTTGTTCTCAAGTTCCTGGCCCAGAAATCCATTTTGAAACTTGACCAACCACCCTATTGCTCTTTCTTAGCACCCTGCAAATTTTGCCGGATTCCAAAATGCCCTAAAAAGGACACAGATTTGATGACATTCCAAACATTCAGTGCACCACAACATAGATTTCTGCATTCCAGAAAACGAATTCCAGGAATGTTTCTGCCAGTTGCACAGTCGTCTAAAAAAAAGTGCATCATTTCACAAGGAGACCAATTTGACAGCCAGTAGAGTATAGGTAAGCAAATATTTCTGTTTACAGTACATTCCAGGAATTTAATTGTCACACTGCGTGTGTGTGTGTGCGCGCGCACGTGTGTATATATCATTATATATATATATATATATTTATATTAAATTACACACATACACTGTAGAATATAAATCTTTATTAAAATAGAAGCTAAAAAGTATAAAAAGTAAAGCGGTCACAAAACTAGGCAGTTCAGCTGTAGTAAAGGTGCCAGGACATCTTTATCAAGCATTTACAGATGATGCGCTCAGAAATGGGAGTCCTCATGTGATTTTCATATGAATTTGAATTTCTCTAATGCAACCACTCAATAAGAGTGTACTTCCTGAAGCCTGCACTAGGTCTCTTTCTCTGGTTTCCTTATCCTAAACCACATTCAAACCTATAAAGACAGGTCTGAATCTGAGCAGTGGCACTTAGAAGCTTTGTAATGGGGAGTGGGTTTGGAAATGACTTTCCTGCACCATACCCAGGCGTTCTCTTACCACCAGAATACAAGCAAATATCCAATTATTTTCTGAACATTTTCAAAAAAATTCAAGCTTTTTTTTTTATTTATTTTTTTTTTATAAACAACAGACATGGCCAGAACTAATTTTTGAGGTAGTGACCTGCACATTTACCGTATATACTCGAGTATAAGCCGACTTTTTCAGCACATTTTTTGTGCTGAAAAAGCACCCCCTCGGCTTATACTCGAGTGAGCAAAAAAATGAAAGTGGAGAAATGCCAGGAACGTTTAGGAATGACCGGGAATAACTGTGCATTTCATCCCGACCCTCATCCGCCGCCGTTAATATGATAATACTGTATGCCGGAATGACATGACCCGCCGCTTGACTCCTCTGTAGCAGAGGAGCGGAGGAGACAGTCAGCGGAGAGTCACTGGATGAGCTGCGCCCGCACGTCACACCGTGGGAGGAGCCAGTGCTGGCAGCCGCTCGCTCTGCTGAAGAAGAAGTGAAGAAGCTGCCCGGGCCGGGAGCGGGAGGCACTGAGGGAACCGTTACCCACACCGGCCACCATCTGCAGATCAGCAGTATCCAGCACCCCAAGGTTCCTAAATAGTTATATTTAATAGTTTATTTTACAGTATATATTTTTATTTATTTATTACCGGTACTTATGGTTGACCTGGGTTGAGGGGGGAGGGGGGAGGCCTAATGTGCTGTAATGTACAGTGTAATGTGCCTTAATGTACAGTGTAATGTGCCGTAATGTACAGTGTAATGTGCCGTAATGTACAGTGTAATGTGCCGTAATGTACAGTGTAATGTGCCTTAATGTACAGTGTAATGTGCCAGTAGCTGCTGCATTTCCCACCCTAGGCTTATACTCGAGTCAATCATTTTTCCCATTTTTTTGTGGTAAAATTAGGGGCCTCGGCTTATATTCGGGTCGGCTTATACTCGAGTATATACGGTAAGTCTCTTTTAATCCAGACATAAAGAGTGTCCTTTGTAAGGATCTTAAAAAAAAAAAATGTTCATATAGTGACTTAATCACTATGTATAAATGGTAATCATTTCTCCATTTCTCCCCTTAGTTGCCTCTTCCTAATGGTTCTCAAGTGCACAACTTCAGTACCCCAAATTTTCAGTGAATGGCACTAGAATTTCTGATCTCACTTTAACACATGTGGCAATATGAAACATGTGTAGCCCAACTGATGTGTTTGCATGTAGGAGCCCCAGATGTGTGCGTTTACACAAGTATTTACATGTACGCAAGGATAGGGCAGGCTCAATTTTTTTGAGGGGGGGGGGGGGATGGTGGTGCAGGTGCTTGGGCATACCTCTAATTTTTACTTTTTTTTTTTTTGCTATTACATAGGGGACAAATAGCCCCCAATGTGTATTGGTACTTTGAAAGGTTCTCTTAAGACATCAGGGGTCTATTGGAACCCTGATGTCTCCCTTGCCCTCCGTTGAAGGTAATAGAGCAAAGATCACTTGGCAAAAGAAAGTGACATAAAAAAGTCAAGTGTCAAAATCCTTCTCATTTCCGGGTTTTAGCTAGCTAGGGGGAAGATCAGAAAATGAAAGTCAGCTTACAAGCTAGAGAAGATCAGTCAATGGTGCCAGGGAAACATGGTGGCGTGGCGGTACCGGAGTCCATGGAAGCAATCAGGCCCTAACCCACCAGTAAGCAAATAGCCAGCTTGTCAGATTTACACACACCTCTGTAGCAGTCTGTATAAAACCCCAATGCCACTGATGTAGGACATATGTAGGTGGCAGTAAATTTGTTAAATCTATTGCCTATGGGAATATATTTTACAGTGAATTTGCATACAATTGATTTGAAACAATTCCTATTTCTGTTATGCGTTTCTTGATGACATTCTGAAATCAAAATCTTGGAGAAGCATTCATTTTCCCTCTTAAAATGAAGTGTTCTTTAAAACCTACATTAATTAAAATCATGTCATGGTCAGTGAGACCAGCTACCTAATACTTTGAGAAAATGTCCTGAAATATGCAGGCAAATCAGCAGTTATGACTTCACCCAAATAAGAATTTGTTCAGTGACAAAGTATAACGCAGCCAAAAACAACCAGGTGACTAATATTAATAGGAGGGTAGCGATGGCAGCCTCTGTTTTTCACTTTCTTTGAAGTAGGACAGAAGCTAGGAATACATTTCCGATCAACACAGGTGGAAAAAGGCAGGGGCTCAGAATTTCAGTTGGGGATAGTTGTATGGAGGAATTTGCTTAACACAGGTGGTAGGATATTTAAAAAGGCAAATGCTTACATTACTAGGGGAATGTGTCTATTTCTATGGCTCCATGGCTACTTTAGAGAGAGCAACCTACCTAAATAGTAGGCACAATGTAAAAATTGGATTTTTGTCTGTCTTACTGTAAAATCCTTTTCTCTGAATTTCATTGGCAGATGCAGTCTCTGTTCTTCATAGCAGTAGGGTTATACTGCCCCCTACAGGAGTAGGACACTAGGCAGAAAAAAAGTTCTGGCTACGTCTATGGGCAGTCACAGTTTTGTAACAAAGCAGTGTCAAAGAAAAACAATACCAACCCTACTCAAAATAGAGGGGCAGGTACTGCATCAGTCAATGAACTTCAGAGAAAAGGATTTTACGGTAAGACAAAATTCCAATTTTCTCTATCGTTCATTGACGGACGCAGTCTCTGTTCTTCATAACAGTAGGGACATCCCAAAGCAGTGCCATTAAATACGAGGGATGGGAACCGCAAAAAATAATTCCCCAAGGCTAAACCACAGCCAACCAGGCAACGTAGGACTCATCAGAACAAGATGAGACCCACCCTCAAGGGAAACCAAAACACCCTTATACGGCAGACTGCAAACCTTTACTGCCAAAAGCTGGCATCTGCAGATGCCAGCACATCCACCTTATAAACCTTGTGAAGGTATGAACAGATGACCAGGTAGCCGCCTTGTAAACATGAACCACAGATGCCCGATGGCGAAAGGCCCAGGAAGCACTAAGCGCACAAGTAGAATGCGCCTTAAAAGCGAAAGGAGGAACCTGACCCTTAATTGAATAAACCTGCACAACCATCTGTCTAAACCCTCTGGAAATAGTCGCAGCAGACGCATGCAGCCCTTTCTTTGGTCCATCCGTGAGAACAAAGAGCAAATCTAACTTCCGAAAAGACTCAGTAGTCGCGAAGTACACCCTGATTGCCCGAACTACATCCAAAGTATGCATTGCAAATTCCTTAGGATACTTAGGCTTAGGACACAACACATCGTCCCCATTTAAATGGAAAATGGAAACTGGAAACCACCTTCGGAAGAAAGGCGTGCAGAAGTAATAGCCACCAAGAAGGCCACCTTCTGAGATAATGTAAGCAGGGGAATCTCCAAAATATTTTTCAAAGGGAGGTTTCTGGAGAACCAACAGCACCAAATTAAGATCCCAAAGTGGCAACGGAGGTTGCACCAGAGGAACCAGGTTTTGCACCCCCTGGATAAAGCTACGCACCAGGGAATGGGAGGCTAGTGGCCTTTGAAAGAAAACTGCCAAGGCCGAAACCTGACTCTTGATAGTACTCAAGACCAAATTTTGATCAACACCCCATTGAAGAAAAGCCAAGATCTGAGCAACTGAGTAAGAGCGAGGGGGAACCCCAAAAAGACTCACACCATGCAATATATGACTTCCACATGTGATGATGGATCTTTCTTGAAGTTGCTTTTCTCGCTTTAAGTAGAGTGGGAATCACAGAAGCAGACAATCCCCTGTCCTTCAGCACCTGGCTTTCAACAGTCAAGCTGTCAAAGCCATAAAGCAGGATGGAAGATTGGTCCATGAGACAGCAGATCCTCCATGAGAGGAATTCTCCAAGGAATGTCTGCGACTAGCCTGACCAGGTTGGCGCACCAAGCTTGGCGAGGCCAGTTCGGAGCCACAAGGATGACCAGAATCCCTACCGCCTCAATCCTGCTAAGTATTTTTGGCAGCAACTTGAGCGGAGGAAAAGCATACATCAGCTGATACTGACCCCACGGAGCCACAAGTGCGCCTGTGGTGTCTGCTAGAGGGTCCCAAGCGCGGGCCACAAACCTTTGCACTTTCCTGTTGATAAAGAAGCCAACAGATCTACGCCTGGAGTGCCCCACCGAAGGCACAGCTGCTGGAACACCTTCGGATGGAGAGACCATTCCCCTGGAGCCAAGGTCTGCCGACTGAGGTAATCTGCTTGCCGATTTTCCACTCCTGGAATGTGAACGGCAGGGAGAGCTGGAACAAAGTGTTCCACCCACCGAAGGATGCCTGCCACCTCCAGGGCCACAAAGAAACTTCTGGTGCCCCCTTAGTGATCGATATAAGCCACGGCCGTGGCATTGTCCGATTCAATGAGCACTGGACAGCCCTGAAGGTACTCCGTCCACTGAACTACACAGAGCCTGATCGCCCTTAGCTCCAGAACATTGATCGGTAACCTGGATTCTTCCAGGGACCAGACCCCTTGAGCAGAAAGCTTGCCAAGAACGCCTCCCCACCCGGAAAGACTGGCATCGGTGGCAATCACTGTCCAATAAATGGGGAGGATTTTCCTTGTTTGAGTATCAGGGACCTAAGCCACCATAACAGGGACCCCCTGGTCACTTGGCTCAGCTGGACCCGATTGCCCAGAGAACTTGGATCTTTGTTCCATTTGAGAAGAATTTCCTTCTGGAGTATTCTTGTGTGAAATTGAGAGAAAGGTACTGCCTCGAAGGATGACACCAGCAGTCCCAGAACTCTCATACAATTCTGAAGGGACGACCATTTGCTGGACAGCAATAGTAAAATCGCAGTCTGGAGTTTTTAAAGTTTGTCCAGAGGAAGAAACACCCTGGCTGAGGACAAATCCAAAGTCAGGCCCAGATAATCCAGTCTCATGGAAGGGACCAGGGACAACTTCTGAAGGTTCAGAATCCACCCGAACTTCTCTAGAGTTCTCATGGCAATCTCCAAGTTTGTCCTCAGTGCTGTGGGAGACTCTGCATGGAGAAGCAGATCGTCCAGTTAACCCAGGACTAATATCTCCTGCTGGCGTAACATCGCCAGGACTGGGGCCAAGACCTTTGTGACGACCCAAGGAGCAGAGGCGAGACCAAAAGGTAACGCCACAAACTGATAGTGATCCTCTCCCACGGTAAAACGCAGAAACAGTTGATGTCCTGCACATATTGGGATGTGGAGGTAGGCATCTTTGATGTCTAATGAGGCCAGGAAATCCCCCTGATGTAGGGAAGCCACCAGCGTGCGAACAGATTCCATCTTGAATTTTTGAACCCGCACGAAAAAATTTAGTGCCTTTAGGTCCAGGACTGGACTCACCTTGCCTTCCTTCCTGGGGACCGTAAACAGATTTGAGTAAAAGCCCTGAAAAACGTCCCAAATTCGGAACCGGAACTATAACTCCTTGTTGAAACAGGTCCTGCACCGCCTCAAAGAGAACCTGTAAGCGATCCGGGGACAGTCGCACACTGGAATGAAAGCACCTTACCGGAGGGACGGATCGAAATTCGATCTTGTAACCCAACCGTATGACCTTGTGCACCCACTGGTCTTGTATCCGGGATAGCCACAGGTCCAGGTACGGGCAAAGATGTCCCCCCACGCCAGATACGGGTGAGGGCGCACCTTCAGGACGAAGGGGCCTTATATGCAGGTCTGGAGAAACCCGATTTCTGTTTGCCAGACCAGGGTCGCTTGGATCCACCCGAGGGGGCCTTTAAGGCCTTTGATTCCTTATCACTTGACCCTGAGAGATGAAAAAACGTTTTGTGCGCTGAAAAGTAGAGACCCCGTCTACGACGAGGGTCCTTACCCTTGTTAGCCTGTGGGAGAAAGGTACTCTTACCCCCTAGAAGACCTTTGATAATGTCATCAAGGGTAGCTCCAAACAGAAAAGGTAGATCAGACAAGGCTTTCTTGGAAGTCTGATCCGCAGACCAGCATTTTAGCCAAAGTATGCCGAACGACCACTGCTGACAGACACCGAGCGTTGCGCCAACAGTGGAGCCACATCCAGCGAGGCACCGCAAAGGAATTGCAGCCCCTGAATCAATTGGTCCGTCAGCTCCGAAAAGGAAGGGGGGGAAAACATTCCCCCTCCAGGTCGCGGCATAGTAATTTAGCCCATTCAGTCAAGGTTTGTGACACAAACCCCACCAGGGAGTACATATTGCGGGCCACAGACTCCGTCTTTCTATCCGCCGAATCCCTAAAGGACAGGGAATCCTCCACTGGAATCATGCTTTATTCAGTCTGGCGATCGGAGGGTCCACTGTAGGTGGCACAGTCTACTTTTTAATAAGAGACTCCTCAAAGGGGTAGCGCCTAGCAATCCACTTAGGGACCCCAGGGGGATGTTTGGGGCGGTCCCACTCCTTTTTTGACCATATTGTCAAAATATGCGGGAAAGGGGAAAACCTTTGCCGCTCTGGATGGCTTGTGAGTGCCAAAAGTCACCTGCGCCTCAGTCGCACTCCCAGCTGCGTCCTCCATTTTTAGGGTCTTGCGCACAGAAACAACCAGTGCCTTTTCTTGCGCGGTGGTGGAGGGAGAGTTGTCATCCTCACCATCAGAGGAGACAGGGCGCGAGGTAGTAGACCCATCAGTTGAGGCAGGGGTAGGTGGGGGGCATTTTTTTTTAGCATTAGCCCCTCAACCACTTTAGCCCCGGAGGATTTGGCTGCTCAATGACCAGGCCCTATTTTGCGATTCGGCACTGCGTGACTTTAACTGACAATTGCGCGGTCGTGCGACGATGTACCCAAATGAAATTGACGGCCTTTTTTTCCCACAAACAGAGCTTTCTTTTGGTGATATTTGATCACCTGTGCGATTTTTATTTTTTGCACTATAAACAAAAAAAGAACGTCAATTTTGAAAAAAATTATATTTTTCACATTTTTTTATATGAAATTCTCAAAAAAAAATATAAAAATCAAAATGTTTTAACATTTTAGGCCAATTTTCTTTCTGCTCAAAAAAAAAAAAAAAAAAAATCGCAATAAGCGTATTTTGATTGGTTTGCGCAAAAGTTATTGCGTTTACTAACTACGGGAAAGATTTATGTCATTTTCATGTTTTGTTTTTTTTTAACTAGTAATGGCGGCGATCTGCAATTTATTTTGCGGGACTGCGACATTGCCGTGGACAGATCGGACCCCTAGCTGACATTTTTTTTTACATTTTTGGGGGTACCAGTGACATTACTACAGTAATCAGAGCTATAAATATGCACGGTTACTGTAAAAATGACATGGCAGGGAACGGGTTAACTTTACTGGTGATTAAGGGCAGGGAATGGGTTAACTTTACTGGTGATAAAGGGGTTAAGTGTGTATCTAGGGGCGTGATTCTGTCAGGGGGCGTGGCTTGTGAGATCACATATAGCAGGATCGCATAGTCTCTGTGATAATCTAAGGGAGAATGACAGACGGCTGTGTTTATATCAGCCGTCTGTCTTTCTCCCTCTGCTGCGGGAGATTGCGAGTGGCCGGCGGCAGTATATGTACGTTGGGCGGAGCTGAAGTGGTTAAAGGCCACCTCCAACCGGGACACAAAGGATTCCAGGACCACTGACAGTGCATCTATAGATGGTTGGGATACGGAGGGCCTGTGGCCTCCGAGAGAGAGCCAGGTGGAGAAACGTGTGCCACAGAGTCCATGGTGCAGTAGGGGAACCCTACAGAAAAATTTTGAAAATTTTTTTTTTTTTAAACGTTTCCCCTCACGCTATAGCGCCCCCAAAAGGTCAGGCACAAAAGCACTGAAGACCCTCAGCAGAGACCCCCCCCAGACTCACCACCCGCAACAGGAAGGCCCAGGATGTCTGTACAGTACATGTCTGCAGCGATCTGAGATCAGGAAGAAACCAAAGTGTCAGCACTAGGTAAAAAGGAGGAGCTCCACCGCCAAAAAAACGCCTCTAGTGACTTCAAAAACATGGCCGCCAGTGATTTTCAATGGGATTCCACCACAAAATGGCCGCCAGGTGTACCAATACGGCCGCCGATCTCCTCTGCACATGGGCTACAGGAAAATGGCAGTCCCCGTGGCCTGCCGAGCTTCAGGGGACCCCCCAGTCCCCTGGACAGGATCGACAGAATGGGGGCCCTGGTAGTGACAGGTAAGCCCCCCACATGATCCGGTCGCCAGCAGCACACCCTCCCCCCCGCCCCCATCATCAGCCTAACGTCCAGTCCCAACCCCCGGGGTAGTTCAAGCGCCACAGAGCACCAGTAAGAGAGGGGGGACAGGAAAAAAAGGGGGGGTGTGTGACAAGACAGAAGTGAAACCTGGGGTCTGACTGTCCTATGGAGGGGCCCGAGTCCACCCCAAAACCCACAAGGGGAGAGGGAGGAACCATACTTGGAACCGGTGGGCACCATCTCCTGACAGAACCCCTCTCCACCAAACTGGTGGGGCTGTCAGCCAATAGGAACACTGCCACTCGGGTCTAGATCCGGTCGTGTGCGACCTGACGGGACATTTAACTCCCAGGGCCAGTTTCTGTTCAGTGGGATTATGTCGCGGCCGACCTAGCGCAGAGCTGGGGTCTGCATGCGCTCGCTGGCTAACTGGATCTATATATCCAGCCCGTCGCCCAGATCCGGCTTAGTTGCTTGTAGATCTCACAGGAAAAAAATTCGGAGAAAAAATTAACTAGAAAAAAATCCCAGCAAGGAACTAGGTTCTTACTCCTGACTAGGCAGAATAAAACTGACATTCTTTAGCAGAGAGAAGGGATATACCGCCCTGGGATTGCCCTTATGCGTAGCCAGAACTTTTTTCTCTGCCTAGTGTCCTACTCTTGTAGGGGGCAGTGTAACCCTACTGCTATTAAGAACAGAGACTGCATCCGTCAATGCACGATAGAGAAAGGGCAATTTTAGAGCTGCAATGAAGAACATCCATGTAATGTTAAAACTCAAGTCAGCAGATAGAAGGTCCCAACCAGGTTCGCTCACAAAATCCCTTGACATTCGGGTTGATGCTTTCGGGGTTGCCAAATGGCAGGCGATGTCCTTCATAGGTGGTGGACCTGCCCAATGCTAGGTCATTTTTGGTTCAAAGTGTTTGTACTGTAAGGCAATTTCTTTAGGGTTCACCTATCCAGAGAAACATTGTTTGCCCTTTTACATTTTGAACCCTCAATAAAACTCAATTCAAACTGGCACATTAGGTACTCCTAGCTTCCAAATAGACCATCGCTTTTCCGAAGAGAAAACAAGGCTAGATGGCCTTTTTATCAACAAACATCTGAGTTGCACCCCTATCAACACAAAACCTTAGTAAGATCTGGGTCATCCATCGCCAGCCTTACCCTCTTTTCCTTGCTTTTCTTACTGCCCCTGTGGTGTTGTGAGTTTGTGGTCAAGCTCCTGATAAAAACTTTGCAGGCGATACAGGTGGAATATAAAATTACCAGATTGCAGAAAATATTACAATACAAAAAAGGAAAAAACTCATGGCAAATAAAATCCAATGGCCAGAAACTTTTAAATTGCTTACCTCTCCTAGAGCTTCGTATCGCTTTTGATTCCACCTATGCAAATCTTCCCGATAGTTGAAGACAAAAGGTTCTCCAGTTTTTATGTGTCTCAGTTGTCCATCTACAAGAAAACAAAGAATGCATTCTATAGAATACTAAAAAATGTAGCAACACACACACAGATGAGTGCAAATTAACCTTCTGGTGGAAAGGGTTTACGTTTTGGAACTAGGTAAAGGAATCTGGAAGTGGATAAGCCAGTCTAGATTTCAGAAAACTTTACAGAATAAAAATGCATTTACAAATGAATAATACACTCGGTTTGTAGAAGAATTGGTAGGCCCATATATGACCACCATCTAGCTAGACACAATACTTCCATGACAGCTGGAGAGTAATGGTTAGAATTAGAGATTGACTGATAATCGGCAACACCAATATATCGAGGGCCGATATGCACTTTCCCCGATATAAACGGAATCGGCCTTTGGATTTACCGTTATTACCGATAATTTCGTGACATCATTGCTTATGTTGCGCACACACGTTCTGCCCTCTAACACCGCCTCCAACGCCTGCGCGGCCCATACGTGACGTCCTTTAACTGGGCGCTGCACACGCTCTCTGCCTTAAGACTGCCTCCCACGCCTGGGACAGCCTCATGTGCAGCCAGCTACAGTCCGGTCCGGTTGCGGTGCCAGCCATCCACCCACAGGCCCTGGCCTAAGCCACTCACCACAGGGTGCCAGCCATCCGACCCACAACAGAACAGGGTGCCAGCCGGCCAGCATCCAGCCACAAACCAGCCACCGTGACCAGTGACCAAACAGTGTTCCAGCAAGCCAGCCACCCACAACAGGGTGACACCAAGCCAGCCATCCACCATAGTGTTCCAGCAAGCCAGCCAACCACCACAGTGTTCCTGCAAACCAGCCATCCCCCACAGTGTTCCTGCAAGCCAGCCACCCACAACAGGGTGACACCAAGCCAGCCACCCATCACAGTGTTCCTGCAAGCCAGCCACCCACCACAGGGTGACATCAAGCCAGCCACCTAGCCACCACAGTGTTCCTGCAAGCCAGCCACCCACAACAGGGTGACACCAAGCCAGCCAACCGGCCACCACAGTGTTCCTGCAAGCCAGCCACCCACCACAGTGTTCCTGCAAGCCAGCCACCCACAACAGGATGCCAGCAAGCAAGCCTCCACACTGCCAGGCGTCAGCCACAGACGCACAACAGGGTGACAGCAAGCAAGCCACCCACACTGCCAGGTGTAAGCCACCAACCCACAACAGGGTGCCAGCAAGCAACCCACACTGCCAGGTGTCAGCCACCAACCCAAAACAGGGTGCCAGCAAGCAACCCACACTGCCAGGCGTCAGTCACCAACCCACAACAGGGTGCCAGCAAGTAACCCACACTGCCAGACATCAGCCACCAACCCACACTGCCAGGTGTCAGCCACCAACCCACACTGCCAGGCGTCAGCCACCAACCCACACTGCCAGGCATCAGAGATGGATGAGGAGAGAAAAAGTAAAAATGTGGTCTGGGACCATTTCTCGTCTCAACCTTCTCCAGGAAAGCATCGGTGTGCCATGTACAAACATAAGCATGGGATCAGTAACTGCAAAAAACAAAAATACGTCAAATCTTTGGGCCCATCTAAGAGTTCATCATATTGAATTATATCATGCAGCACAGAAAAAACAAAATAAATATCAATGTGATTTTGAAATACCTCCTCCACTATCCCAGGCAACAATAACAGATATGTTTCAGAAAAAAAACACGTGTCACTGTCTAGATTCAGATGGAAGATCCCAACTGCTGGACAGAGTAATCACAGAGATGATTATCACTGATAACCGGCCATTTACAATGGTGTCTGACTCAGGATTTAAGCGGTTGATGTCCATACTTGAGACAGTGGAGCAAACCTGCGGAAAGGAATGAGGCTTGATGATCTGTCATACCTCAGTGTCATGGCACACAACACCCTCCAACTTTCAAATGATGGTTTGTCAAGCCAAAGAGCTTTGATTGATATATGTTTTGAGAAGCATGAACAGATTAAAAATGTTGTGATTGCAAGTCTTTTGAATCCTCAATACAAAAACAATGCTTTCTCTTCTGATGATGTATTGGCGAAGGCAAAACAATGGCTGACAGAAGATATTCAACAGGAGGTGCAGGAGGTTCCTGCCGAAAAGACAAGTCCAGATCACTATTTTGATAATATGAAAGAGCAGCATGCTGCAAAAACAGAATAATGTCCAAAAATACGCCAACGAACAGAAGAGAATCTTCTTCATCATGGTCGAACTGATCAGGACATTTTTCAGTGTCTTATTGGGGCCTCATGCAGAGGATTCAATTTCTTCTGAATCTGCAATAATGAGCCTGGATGATGAACTTCATCTCTATTTGAAGGAACCAGAAATTGACAGAAGAAGTGATCCTCTTCAGGTGGTGGAAAGAAAATGAGGCACGCTACAAAAGACTTGCTTTCCATGCTAGAAGATACCTCTCTCTCTCTCTCTCTCTGCTCCTCTGTCCTCCTCTCCTCCTGAGCATGTTTATGAAGTGGCAGCATCATATGAACAAAACCGAAGCCCTTTAACAGGTAACCATGTACATGCTAAAATGTTTTGCTTTCTGCAGTATAATATTGTTCTACTTAACTGGGAGTATTGAAAAGAGTAGTGTCCACTCAAATCTACTGTGTAGCTGTTACCTACCTTTTTTCTAGCAGTTTTGCACTGACTGCAGTAAATCATTGGTGAGTGCAGTACTGCAGCAGTAGTCCACTGACTCCAGTCCAACTCCAATCCAATGTTTTGCTGTTGTCTAGCTTTTTTCTAGCAGTTTTGCACTGACTGCAGTAGTTGCAGTGAGTGCCCTACTGCAGAGGCACTCCACTGACTCCAATCAAATCCACTGTCTAGCTGTTGCCTAGATTTTTCTAGCAGTTTAGCACTGACTGTAGTAGTTGCAGTGAGTGCCATGCTGCAGAGGTAGTCCACTGACTGCAGTCCAATCCACTGTGTAGGTGTTGTGTTGCCTAGCTTTTTTTCAAGCAGTTTTGCACTGACTGCAGTAGTTGCAGTGAGTGCCCTACTGCAAATGTAGTCCACTGACTCCAATACACTGTGTAGCTGTCGCCTAGCTTTTTTCTAGCAGTTTAGCACTGACTGCAGTAGTTGCAGTGAGTGCCATACTGCAGAGGTAGTCCACTGACTCCAATCCAATCCACTGTGTAGCTGTTGTGTTGCCTAGCTTTTCTTCTAGCAGTTTTGCACTTACTGCACTGCAGTAGTGATTTAAAATTATTGCAGTGATTGAGTGTACTACTGCAGCAGTTTATTATGCATTAATGCCCAATCAGAATGATGTGAAACTAAATGTCCCTGCAATTGAAGTTTTCCTATCAGTTCTCATGCAGTTAAGGTGTGAAGAACGAGCTCTTAATGTTAAAATTGTTAATAAAGTTTGATAGGTTTAGTAACACATTTGTGTCGAAATTTGTGTTTATTTTGCAAAATTTTAAAATGTTCAAAAATATCGGCCAATACCAATATGCAATGGCCAAAATATCGATATAAGTATCGGCAACGAAAAAACAATATCAGTCGATAACTAGTTAGAATTTTTTTTGCAAGTATCAAGAAAATATTTATCCCCCTTATTTGTAGTAGTTGTGAGAGGGGACGCAGTGCATACAAAGTTGTAATAAATCTTACTTTCATTGAAAGCATATTCAAAGCCTTCCAACGTGTCTGGAAATTCAAGAGGTGGTTCATCTTTTTTCATCAGTTCATCCAAGTCTATTCTGGAGAGAAGATCTAAACAAAAATGCATGTTATTTGTTAGTTTTTCTTTCAACACTCAATCATACCATAAAACACCTGGAAAAAAAACCCATGAACAAAAAAAAAAAAAAAAAAATGAATATCAATAGAACTGAAAAACACTGTTAACCGCTTGCCGACTGCGCACAGTATATTTACTGCGGCAGTCAGCCCCGGCCAGGCAGAGTGACGTAGATCTACTTTGCTAGCCTGTGACCGGCTTGTGAGCCAATAGCGGGCGAGCGCGCGCCTGCCCCGGCTCGTTCACTGAGGAGTCCGCGCGTGTAACCGGCGGACCCGATGTCCGCCGGTCACACTACGATCGTCGGGGGGAATTTCATATAAAAAAAAGTGAAAAATATTGTTATTTTTGCAAAATTTACGCAAAATTTACGCTCATTATTTGTTTATAGCGCATGATCAAAAAAAAAAAAAAAAAAAAAAAAAAAAAAAAAAAAAAAAAAAAAAAATCGCACAGGTGATCAAATGCCACCAAAAGAAAGCTCCGTTTGTGGGAAAAAAAGGACGTGAAATTAGTTTCGGTACAGCGTCGCACAACCGCGCAATTGTCCGTTAAAGTCACGCAGTAAAAAAAAAAAAAAAAAAAAAAAAAAAAAAAAAAAAAAAAAAATCGCAAAAAAAAAAAACCCTGGTCAGGAAGGGGGTAAAATCTTCCGGGGCTTAAGTGGTTAAAGAGAGAAAATCATTTTTTTTTCTGGAGGACACCGTTAGAGAGAATATAGGCCCAATTTCTAGCTACCTAAAAATTATTTACATAGTACACATTCTACTATTTCTTGAAGACTCCATCGGAAAGAGAATGCCACAGGTGTTTTAACTTTGCAACTTCTATTAACTGGTAAAAAGAAAAAAAATGTTTTTTGGTGGGCTCCTTAATACCTTATAACAAAGACAATAAAATTAGCAGTTAAGAGAATAAATATAGGTATGATATCTGGTTAATTTGCATGAGGAATGCAGAAAAAAAGGTTTTATTTTTTGCAAGATTGAAAGTG
Source organism: Pelophylax lessonae (assembly GCF_965119305.1). NCBI lineage: Eukaryota > Metazoa > Chordata > Amphibia > Anura > Ranidae > Pelophylax > Pelophylax lessonae. Next base: position 159,611,469 of record NC_138768.1, read on the forward strand.
GTATGGCTAAAGATACACCATTAGCCATAGACAAGACTGTTATATTTACCATAAAATTTACCAAAGTGTTCCTTACCATGTCTAAATGGAAACTAGTGCAAACAAGATTGTAGACCAGGGGTCTCAAACTGGCGGCACTCCAGCTGTTGCTGAACTAGTCAAATCATGCTTCTTCCTATGGGAGTCATGCTTGTAACTGTCAGCCTTGCAATGCCTCATGGGAATTTTAGTGCTGCAACAGCTGGAGGGCCACCAGTTTGAGACCCCTGTTGTAGACCATCCATATGACCTATAATCCCTCACACACCAACCATAAATGTAGTAAGTAGTGTAAAAAATAGGCCAACATTTGCGTAAAGGGAGCTGTACCCCTGACTGGATTCCAAAAAAATGGATTTTTGTAAGAACTTACCGTAAAATCCTTTTCTCTTAAGCTCATTGACAGACGTAGTCTTCTTGATTCTCAAGAGCTGGGTTATGTTGTCTCCGCAGGAGTAGGACTAGGCAGAATGACAAAACGTTCTGGCTCCACCCTAGGGGGCAGTCCCTGAGGGTATATCCTCCCTCTCTCTGCTACAGGGAATCAGTTCTGTTTAAAGCAGTACAGAGAAATTAACCCAACCCAACTCAATGATAGAGGGGCGGGTACTACGTCTGTCAATGAGCTTAAGAGAAAAGGATTTTACGGTAAGTTCTTACAAAAATCCATTTTTCTCTATCGCTCATTGACAGACGTAGTCTTCTTGATTCTCAAGAGCTGGGACATCCAGAAGCAGTGCCACAAATGAGGGGTGGGATTGACAAAATCAAATCCAATCTAGAAGGCCCAACCGGTGCCAAACTAGAAGTTTTAAAGGCTCATTATAAACAAAGAATGAGGCTAAAGAAAAATTTTTCCAACGGAAAAAAACCCTCGAGGTAGACCACTGGTCTCCTCAAATTGCGGCCTGCAAAACCTTGCGGCCAAATGAGGCATCAGACGATGCCATTACATCAACTTTATAATGTTTAGAGAAGGTATGCACCGACGACCAGGTAGCCGCCTTGCACACCTGGACCACTGACGCCTGATGGCGAAAGGCCCATGACGCACTAAGTGCCCGAGTGGAGTGCGCCTTAACAGGGAACGGGGGCTCCCGACCCTTAATAGAATAAGCCTGCACTACCGTCTGTCTGATCCATCTGGAAATGGTCGTGGCAGATGCAGGCAACCCCTTTTTGGGTCCATCTGGGATCACAAAAAGTGAATCCGTCTTGCGAAACGAGTCTGTCGTTTTCAAGTATACCCTGATCGCCCGGACCACATCCAAGGAGTGCAAAGCAAATTCCCGAGGATGACTGGGCTTAGGGCACAGGGAAGGTAATACAATTTCTTCATTCAGATGAAATTCTGAAACCACTTTTGGTAGGAAGGATGGATTCGGACGAAGAACCACCTTATCTCTATGAACCACCAGATATGGTGAACGACAAGATAATGCGGCCAGTTCTGACACCCTGCGTGCAGAAGTAATAGCCACCAAGAAGGCCACCTTCTGGGACAACGTGGGTAGAGGAATCTCCCTAATATCTTCAAAGGGAGGTTTCTGAAGAACCGACAACACTAAATTAAGATCCCAGGGGGGTAACGGCGCGTGCACTGGCGGAGCCAGATGTCGCACCCCCTGGATGAAATTCCGCACCAAGGAATGAGTAGCCAAAGGCTTCTGAAAGAAGATGGCTAATGCTGAGACCTGACCCTTGATAGTACTCAAGGCCAGTTTCTGCTCAACCCCTTGTTGCAGAAAAGCTAATATTCGACTAACCGAATAAGACCGAGGACGGAACCCCAAAGGTTCACACCATGCAATGTAGGCCTTCCATGTGCGATGATAAATCTTTCTGGAAGTCGCTTTCCTTGCTTCAACTAGAGTAGGAATAACTGAAGCTGACAATCCCTTGTCCTTCAGCACCTGGGTCTCAATAGCCAGGCCGTTAAAGCCAGCGATCGTAAAGCAGGATGGAAGATCGGTCCCTGAGACAGTAGATCCTCTCTGAGAGGAAGTCTCCACGGGACGTCCGCCACCAGTCTGACCATGTCGGCATACCAAGCTCGACGAGGCCAGTCCGGAGCTACCAGGATTACTGGGATTCCTTCCTCCTCTACCCTGCGAAGAAGTCTTGGCAGTAACGCGAGAGGAGGGAAGGCATATATTAGCTGGTATTGTCCCCACGGGGCGATCAGTGCGTCTGCGGTTTCTGCTAGAGGATCGCGGGAGCGAGCCACGAATCTCTGAATTTTCCTGTTGAATCGTGATGCCAACAGATCCACATCCGGTGTGCCCCACCGTAGGCACAACTGGTGGAAAACGTCTGGATGGAGGGACCATTCCCCCTGATCCAGGGTCTGACGGCTGAGATAATCTGCCTGCCAATTCTCCACCCCCGGAATGAACACCGCAGAGATTGCTGGAACAAATCGTTCCGCCCAGCGAAGAATGCAAGCCACTTCTTTGGCCGCTCGGACACTCTTGGTGCCCCCCTGGTGATTGACATAAGCCACGGCCGTGGCATTGTCCGACTGGATCCGAACCGGGCTGCCCTGGAGCTGCTCGGTCCAGTGAATCAGACAAAGTCTGATCGCTCTCAGTTCCAATACATTTATCGGTAATCTGGATTCTTCCGGGGACCAAAGTCCCTGGGCAGATAATTGACCGAGAATTCCTCCCCATCCGGATAGGCTGGCATCCGTGGTCACTATCATCCAATATATTGGCAGAAATGACTTTCCCTGGCTGAGCATTGGAGACCGAAGCCACCAAACCAGAGACTCTCTGGTCTGTTTGCTCAATCGTATCTGATTGTCCAGGGATTCCGGATTCCGATTCCATCTGAGGAGAATCTCTTGCTGAAGAATTCGGGTATGGGACTGGGCAAATGGGACTGCTTCGAATGAAGCCACCATCAACCCCAGAACCCTCATGCAAGTCCGAAGGGAAGACCAGCTGTTGGACAGTAACAACTGGACTGCTGATTGAATCTTTCGAAGTTTCCCTACCGGAAGAAACACTCTTGTCCTGACTGTGTCTAGAATTAGACCCAGATATTCGAGCCTCTGGGTGGGAACCAGAAAAGACTTTTGCTGGTTCACCAGCCACCCGAATTCCTGTAAAGAAATCATAGTAATTTCTATGTTTTGTAGCAAGGTCTGAGGAGACTCTGCATGAAGCAGAAGATCGTCTAGGTAACCTAGAATCGATATACCTCTTTGGCGCAGAAGTGCCAACATAGGGGCCAACACTTTTGTGAAGACCCGCGGAGCCGTGGCGAGACCGAAAGGTAACGCCACAAACTGATAGTGGTTCTCCTCTACGGAAAAGCGTAGAAAACGCTGATGTCCTGCGAAAATGGGAATGTGAAGATAGGCGTCCTTGATGTCTATGGACGCTAAGACATCCCCTGGATGCAGGAAGGCTGCTACCGTGCGAATGGACTCCATTCTGAATCTTCTTATGTTGACGAAAGAATTGAGTGCTCTTAAATCCAGAATTGGACGCACTTTGCCCTCTTTCCTGGGTATTGTAAACAGGTTTGAATAAAACCCTTGAAACCGTTCTGTCCAAGGAACGTGGACTACCACTCCTTGTTGTAGTAGATCTGTGACTGCTCTCCGCAGATCTTCTAGACGATCCGGAGATAGTCGGATATTGGAAGGGAAGAATCGCGCCGGTGGGAGAGATTGAAACTCGATCTTGTACCCTGACTTTATGACTTCGCAAACCCATTTGTCCGGGATTCTGGAAAGCCATGGATCCGGGAACCGGCGAAGACGTCCCCCCACCCCAGTTATGGGTGGGGGCGCACCTTCAGGCTTTGGATGGTTTATCTTCAGGTCTGGAGGGGGCGGGCTTTTGCTTGCCCGACCAACGACCCCTGACGCCTCCTGTAGGAACCTTGGAGGACTTAGTTTTTTCACCCGCTGGACGAAAAAACCTCTTGTGAGCAGAAAAAGAAGGCCCTCGTCTTTGACGAGTTCCTCTACCTTTAAAATTTTGCGGTAAAAAGGTGCTTTTTCCACCGGTGAGATCCTTAATGATCTCATCTAAGTTGGCTCCAAATAGACGTTCTCCTGAAAAGGGGATATTAGCCAATGCTTTTTTGGAACCTTGGTCGGCTATCCAACCTTTTAGCCACAGTGTACGCCTGAGAACCACTGCTGAGACTGATGCTCGCGCCATTAATGGAGTGGCGTCTAACGCCGCATCACATACAAACTGTAACCCCTGTATCATTTGTTCCAACAAATCTGATACCGCCTGAGGGACTTCATCTAAGTCCCGGCGTAACCACTTGGTCCATTCAGTTACAGCCTGCGAAACCAAACCAATATATTGGCCTGAAAGCTGATCCAATCAAGGAAAACATGGTGCGAGACATAGCTTCTATCTTGCGATCCACTGGATCTTTAAAAGACGGAGCGTCTTCTAAAGGAATAACCGTGGCTTTATTCAATCTAGCGATTGGTGAATCCACCACAGGTGGTTCTGTCCATTTCTTAATAAGGGTTTCCTCAAACGGATAACGCCTGTCAATGCGTTTGGAAATATTAAAAGTGCGTTTTGGCAGACGCCATTCTTCATCGATTGGATTGCCAAAACATTTGGGCAATGGAAAAACCTTTGCCACTTTGATGCGCTTTTTAGTCCCAAAAGGGATCTCAGTTTCAGCTATTTCTGATGGAATACCCTGTAACCTTAAAGTCTCTTGAACAGATACAATGAGTGCGTTTACCAACGCTTCCTCTCGGGCTATGGCGGATGCCGAAACATCCTCCTCACTGTCTGAAGAGACAGGACCCGAGACACCAATACCAGATGAAGTACCTGCAACTGCAGAAATAGGCTCAGAGTCTGAATCCGAGGTCTCAGATAATAAGGGGTTAGGCGGGGGTCGCTTTCTTGCGCCCTGTCCCTGACAAGCCACTTCCACCCGGGACACAAAAGTTTCCATAATGGCTGACAAAGATTCAACTGTCAATGGGGTGCTGGAGGATCCCGCAGACCCCTCGAGGGGATCCGGAGGAGATACATGAGTGGCAGGGTCCATGTTAATACAGGACACTTTTGCCAGCAATAAACAAAAAACTTTTTTTTTTTTTTTTTTTGTGTGTCTCCCCCTAGCGCAATAGCGCCCCTCAGAGTACCTGCTTCTCGATCCCAGAGAGAGAGAGAGAGGGACCCCCAAGGCTCACCAACCGATGCAGTGTAGTTTCCAACAAACTGCAGCCAGCGTCTGTCTTACACAGACTGGAAGGAGCTGTTTGCTTTTTCCCGGGCAGAAGGCGTGGCTCCGCCCCCTGTGTACGCCTTTGGGCGTTCCCAGCCCTCCACGAGGAAGCTGGGCTCACAAAACATGGCCGCCCCCATGGAAGAGACATAAGACTCCAAAAACATGGCGGCCGGCGTGACTGAGGACATACATGCATACGGTCTACGGCAAAATGGCGGCGGACCGCCGATATCGTCTTCCCAGCACATCCACCTGCACTCTGCTGAGAGGTGACATATGGATCTACAGAGATACACTGCACATAAGGTAGGATTATACCTCCTATGTTTGCTGTAATGTTACAGTCTGCTGGGTAGAGTGTTAGCTCTTGAACCAAGTCCACTTCCCACAAACACATGCTGTATTACAAGGGGGACTTGTAAGTGTCAGATATATACTGACCATATATGGAGGGGCCCATAATATATACTGCCTCATAAATGAGGAAAAAAGGGAACGTTTTACTCACCATACCGAACCGACAGGCACCCTCTCTTCATAATACCCTCTCCACCAAGGTGGGGGTTTGTGGACGCCTCGACTCTCTGGTCCTGGCGTCCAAGCGAGCTTTTAACTCGCAAAGTCAGTCCCTTTACTGGGACTCCGTCGCGGCCGACTCAGCGCACTGGTCTGCACGCGCTTTTAGGCAGAAACCGGGGTGACCACTGGATCTCACATCCAGCCCGTCGCCCGGCCCCGCATACTTACTTGAATATGTCGCGGCCGACCAAGCGCAATGCCTGGTCTGCACGCGCTCGTAGGCCGGCTGGGGTGACCACAAGTGTCGCCCAGTCCGGCATTTTTGCTTGAAGATCTCACAGGAAAAAAACACTGGAGAAAACTACCTAAAAAATGTCTTTTTCTTAAAGAAAAAAAGTCTTGCCAGGACCAAAAAGATCCCAGCAAGGAACTTAGGTCCTTACTCCTGACTAGACAGAAAAAAACAGAACTGATTCCCTGTAGCAGAGAGAGGGAGGATATACCCTCAGGGACTGCCCCCTAGGGTGGAGCCAGAACGTTTTGTCATTCTGCCTAGTCCTACTCCTGCGGAGACAACATAACCCAGCTCTTGAGAATCAAGAAGACTACGTCTGTCAATGAGCGATAGAGAAAAGGTTTTAACAGCAAGCACAAAAATTCCATTTACGCCATCCTCCATTGAGGGCTAGTTGTATCAGCACAGGCAGAAACATATGCCTGGTGAAACCTGAAAGAAATGTGAACCAAGGACCAGGTTGCAGCAGGTTTGACCAGACTAGCAGAAACCCAATGCCCTATAGGAGTCAGCTAAATGAGAAAAGGGGAAGCATTACACTTCAAGACGTTTGCTTAAATACTGGTTTTGCTGATCCCCCTTGAAACTAGAAGCCAGAGACCCTTTTTGTAAATCCTCCAGAAAAACAATAGAGCATCAGATACCAAAGGATCTTGATTAAACTGCAGCATGGCTCGTTTAATTTCTGCCTATAGACTGTATATACCCTGGCACTGGCCTACTGTCTTGTTTGCACTAGTGTCCATTCCCTTGTGTGTGGCACTATATAAGCCATGCTAATTTACTGCTCTTGTGTCCCTTGATGGGACAAAGAGTTACTTTCTGCTTCAGGGCCGGTTCACACTAGTCTGACATGTGCTCCGACTTCCAGAGCACAAGTTGCATGACATGTCAAAATCAATGGTTCTCTATGAGAGTCATCTTAACTGGTCCGACTTGTATTTGTCTGACTTTGAAAATGCTTCCTGCACTACTTTGGTCAGACTTGGGCACAATTTCAGCCCATTGATTTAAATAAAGTTGGGATCGTTATTTTAACTGACCTGAATTGTGGCATGTGACTTGTGCTTTGAAGATCTTGAGGGGGTACCCCATCCAAAATTGGATTGGCCCTCAAATCCCAGCCCCCCATGTGAATGAGTATGTATATAAATGTATGTATGTATGTATGTATGTATGTATATAAATATGTATATGACTGCCCATTCACACAAAAAAAAAAAAAAAGTGTAGTGTTACAAAAAACTAAGTTTTTTGACAAGTTCTTTATTAAGGTTTCTTCTCCCAGTGAAGTTTTCTTCCTCTGGTCTTCTTCACATGCTGTATTCTCCCTTCGGCAATTTAAAAAAAAAAAAAACAAAGCTGCTCAGACGCAGGCTCCTACGGTTATGTCAGCTATGGTGTCTGCCAGTTCTTATATAGCTATGAGGCGTGGCCATCTGATGTCGTCACACAGAAACCCCTCCCCCTTGTGACATCACCGCCGGGGGCATGATGGGGTGGTGATGTCACAAGGGGGTGGGGTCTCCAGGTGACATCACCGGATGGCCACATCCCATAGCTATATAAGAACTGGCAGACAGCGTAGCTGACATAACTCGGGAGCAGCATTTTTTTTTTCTTTTGAGCGGGTTGGGGGCAGCAGAGGAAGAAAAACAAGAAAAGAAGAAAAAAAAAATAGGCAAAGGGAGAAGACATCACTGGAGGGAGAAGACAGCGTGGGGAGAAGACTTGAGGGAGAAGACAGCGGAAGGAGAAGACACCTTGGAACTATGACAGGGGGGCATTCTTCAATTAAGCTGTGTGCTCAGATAAGGGTCTGGTATGAATTTGGGGGCAGGGGGGCCATGTAGTTTTTTTTTTCTTTTGGCATGGGGATTCCCCTCAAAATCCATACCAGACCAAAGGGTCTGGCATGGTCTTGGTGGGGGTCCCCACGCTGCTTTTTTTTTTTTCAATTTTGGCATGAGGTTCCCCTTCAAGATCCATACCAGACTCAAAGGGCCTGCTACGGATCTGAGAGGGGGGGGGGGGACCCCACACCATTTTTTTAAATATAAAATTGGCGTGAGGTTTCCTCCATACCAGAAGCAAAGGAATTGTTTGGATTGGACAAAGGGCAAGTCACAATCATCTCTAAGCTGGATCCCGTTCATTGAAGTCGCATGGAAGTCGGACATGAAGTCGCATGGCAAAGTCAGATTGGAAGTCGTACAACTTTAGTTTCAGATCAGTGTGAACATAGCCACAGATTAACTTTTACTTCTTTTCCCAGAGACACAACAGGAAGATACAGGACGTCTCTAATCAGTAAGAAAAAACTGAATTTTTGTAAAATCTTACCGTAAAATTCCTTTCTCCGAGTCCTCCGACAGTCGCCGCCTCCTCTAAGTCATCACTATTGGGTATTGACTTCCGCTCCGCAGGAGTAGCTAGGCATAAGACTTAGTCAAAAGAACAAAATCATTTAGGATAGACACACCCATGGGGGCTGTCCCACTGGTCAATATCCCCCTGCAGTGATCCCTCCCAACTCAGTTTGGTAGAATAGCAGTAGGTGTACAAGAAAAAAACCCAAAAGAGGGGCAGGGGCGGCGACTGTCGGAGGACTCAGAGAAAGGAATTTTACGGTAGGATTTTACAAAAATTACGTTTTCTTTTACGTCCTCCGACAGTCGCCGCCTCCTCTAAGTCATCACTATTGGGATGTCCCAAAGCAGTGTAGACATGAGGGGTGGGAGACTCAACCGGAGAAAAGGCAACGCAGTACCCACATCAGAGAAAGGAACCTTACACGCACAGTAAGAGAACCTTCTGGGCCATAGAAAAGGCTCAACAGGAGCAACAACCCAGGAAAACAAATACCCAGGGGATAAACACCCCAACAGCCAGGGACCCACAAAAAACAAGGGTCCCCTATGGCTCTGCCGCACTGAGAACTTTGCGGCCAAAGGAGGCATCAGCTGATGCCAGAACATCAATCTTATAGAATTTGGGTAGGGTGTGCACCGACGACCAAGTCGCAGCCTTGCACACCTGGGCCACCGAAGCCTGATGCGGGTAGGCCCAGGACATACTCAGATCTTGGCGAATGCGCCTTAACAGGGAAGGGTGGAACCCGTTCCTTCAAAGCATAGGCCTGTACAATCGTCTGTCTGATCCATTTGGCAATGGTCGCCGCAGACGCAGCCATGCCCTTCCGAGGTCCCTCAGGAAGGACAAAGAGGGAATCAGATTTCCGAAAGGATTCAGTGGACGACAGGTAAACCCTGATCGCCCTGACAACATCCAAGGAATGCAATGCAACCTCCTTGGGATGTTTGGGCTTCGCACAGAGCGAAGGCAACACAATGTCCTCATTCAGGTGAAAATCAGACACCACTTTAGGAAGAAAGGAAGAGTTAGGTCGCAAGACCACCTTACCCTTATGAACCACCAAGTAAGGAGAGCGGCAAGACAACACCGCCAACTCCGACACCCTGCAAGCCGAAGTGATCGCCACTAAAAAGGCAACCTTCTTAGACAGCAGAGGCAATGATATCTCCCAGATGTTATCAAAGGGAGAACGCTGTAACACGGACAGAACTAAGTTCAAGTCACATGGAGGTAAAGGCGTCCTCCGGGGAGGGGCCAAATGTTGCACACCTTGAATAAAGGTGCGAATTAAGGAATGAGACGCCACAGGGCGTTGGAAAAGAATAGCCAGTGCAGATACCTGGCCCTTTATCGTGGCCAGAGCCAGGCACTGGTCCACACCAGTCTGGAGGAAAGCCAACACTCTCGACACCGAGTATGAGCGAGGAGAAAACCCCCTGGACTCACACCAGGCGAAATAAGCCTTCCAGGTACGGTAATAAATTTTACCAGATGAGGCTTTCCTAGCCTTGATCAGCGTAGGAATGACCTCTGGGGGGAGACCCCTGTCTCTCAGGACCTGGCTTTCAACAGCCAGGCCGTTTTAAAGCCAGCGACTGTAAAGCAGGATGGAAGATCGGTCCCTGAGACAGTAGATCTTCCCGCATTGGCAGCCACCAAGGAGGCTCTACTGCCAGGTGAACAACGTCGGCGTACAAAGACCGGCGTGGCCAGTCCGGCGCTAACAGAATCACCAAGTGCGGTTCCGAGGCTTACCTGCGAAGGAACCTGGACAATAACTGAATCAGAGGAAAGGCATACATCAGACGATACGGATGCCAAAGGGCCACCAACGCATCCGAGGCGTCCGCCCACGGATCGCGCATTCTTGCCACGAATCTTTCCACCTTGTGATTTAGCCGAGACGCGAACAAATCCACGTCCGGGGATCCCCACTTCGCACACAGCATTTTGAAGACCTCCAGGTGCAGGGACCATTCCCCCTGGTCCAGGGTCTGGCGGCTCAGATAGTCGGCCTGCCAATTCTCCACACCCGGAATATGAACTGCTGAAATTGCCGGGACATGAGTCTCGGCCCAAGACAGAATGTCGGTCACCTCCCGGGCCGCCCAGGCACTCCTGGTGCCCCCCTGGTGGTTGATGTAAGCCACCGCGGTAGCATTGTCCGTCTCTACCCGAACAGGACAGCCCCGAAGTCGATCCGACCACTGGAAGAGACAGAGCTTGATTGCTCTCAATTCCAATATGTTGATCAGAAGGGAGGATTCCTCCCCCGACCAAGTGCCCTGGGCAGACAGGTTGCCCAGGACTCCACCCCAGCCCGACAGGCTGGCATCCGTGGTAATCACCGTCCACAGTAACGGACAGAAGGATTTCCCTTCTGACACAGCCGGGGACTGAAGCCAACACAGAAGATTCATTCTGGTCCGGCGACTCAATGAGACACTCAGATCCAAGTGTCTACTCAGGTAGTCTGTCCCACCTGGCCAGGATCTCCACTTGGAGACCGTGTGTGAAACTGAGCAAAGGGTATCGCCTCGAAGGCCGATACAATCAACCCTAGGGACCGCACGCAGGTCCTGTGTGACGAGGATGGCTTGTCCCTGAGGGACCTGATCTCGTCCTGTAAGGTCCGAAGCTTGTCCTCCGGCAAGAACACCTTTGCTTGAGCAGAGTCCAGAACTATTCCCAGATAGGGAAGACAAACCGAAGGAGACAAGGTCGACTTCTGTACGTTGATGGTCCATTTGAACTCCTGGAGGGTCTGTACCGTAGTGGACAGATCGCGCAGCAGGTTCTGGCTCGCACTCGATCTTAACAGGAGATCGTCCAGATATCCCAAGATCGCAATGCCCTGTGCCCTTAGCAGGCCCAGAACAGGCGCCAACACAGAGTAAAGACTCTTGGAGCCGAAGCGAGACCGAAAGGTAACGCCACAAACTGATAGTGGTCCTCCGCTATTGCGAACCGAAGGTACCTCTGGTGACCCTCGAAAATGGGGATGTGTAGGTATGCATCCTTCAGATCTATAGAGGCCAGGAATTCCCCTGGACTCAGGGAGGCCACAACCGAGCGGAGAGATTCCATACGGAACTTCCGAACGCGCACAAAGCGGTTCAACGCTTTCAGGTCCAGAATAGGACGCACCTTGCCCTCCTTTCTGGGCACAGTGAACATATTGGAATAAAACCCCCGAAACCTGTCCCGATGAGGCACCGGGACAATCACCCCCTGGGCAAGAAGGTCCTGCACCGCCTGATGCAGGTCCCCCAAACTCCCCGGGTTCAGATGAAGATTTGGGGGAAAGAATCTGTCCCCCGGCCGGGAAAGGAATTCGATCTTGTACCCTGACCGAATGATTTCCTGAACCCACCTGTCTGGAATTCGGAGCAGCCAAGGTTGAAGGAAACCACGCAAACGTCCCCCCACCCCTGAAACGGGTGAGGGCGCCCCTTCAGGCAGAGGCGGATTGACCCGCCGTACCGGCATTGCCGGACTTCTGCTTGCCCGTCCAGGGCTTCTTCTGGCTACCTTGGCCCTTGAAGGGCTTGCCCTTGGTTTGATTCTTAAAGGCACGAAAGGACCCTTGATTGGGTCTAGAGGCGGAACCCCGCTTGCCACGAAAGGACTTGTTTTTCGGGTTCTGGGGCAGCATCGTGCTCTTGCCCCCCGTGACGCCTTTTACCAAGGTATCCAACGCCTCGCCCAAAAGGCGAGAACCTGCATAGGGAAAATCAGCCATAGTTTTCCGTGATGTCTGGTCAGCCGACCAGCTCTTCAGCCAGATCAGTCGACGGTTAAGCACCGCGACACTCGACAGGCGTGCAGCCAAAGGGGCCTCATTCAAGACCGCATTGCACAAATACATGACTTCTTGGTGAATTTGATCCACCATAGCCAGCATGGCAGGTGGGGCAGAATCAGAAACGAGGGTGTGTCTAAGGACCTTAGTCCAATCCGCCACCGCCTGAGCCACCATGACGGACGCGAAAATAGGTTTGAGCAAGGAACCTGCCACCGTGGAGGAATGGCGGGCAAGAGACTCCAACCTCCTGTCCGGGGGGAACACCGGGGTATCCTCAGTGGGAATCAAGGTAGCCTTGTTTAACACGGCCACAGTGTGATCCACCTGTGGAGGTACACACCAGCGCGAGTCCGTAGACGGCGCAAAGGGATAAAGCGGTTTAAAGCAACTAGGTACCGTGAAAGGACGTTTTAAATTGCGCCACAGTTCATTCACAGTGTGATGAAATTCAGCGGGGCAAGGAAAAACCTGCGACGACTTGCGGGTCCTGTGTGTACCAAATGAAGACACAATGCTCGGAGGACTGGGCTCATCCTCCAAATGTAGTGTTTCTATCACCGAATAAATCAACTCATCCATAGTCGCGCGTTCTTCAGGCGACCCCAGGGGAGAATCATCAACCCCCTCCGCCTCCCCCTCAGACCCCAGTGGGTCCAGGGACGAGCGAGACCCTGAAAAGGGCACGCCAGCCACAGAAGCCACATCACCTCCTCTGAATCAGAGGAGATAGATAATCTAGGCCTTTTCCTAGCAACTCGTTCAGCCATCAGCACCTCCATTTTGGACACTAAAGACGCCACTACGGCGGCCAAATCAGGTATAACAGGGGGTACAGTAGGACTGGGGTCCCCCACCAGGGCTGAAGGGAATTTGCTGTCCTAAAATTCCATTGCCCAAGTTACATAAAAAAAAAGTGCAATAAAAAAGTACTGGCCCTTTAAGATCGCTGCGGAGTGCGCAGCCCACCGCTATATGCACAGTGAACACAGACCCCCAAAGGGAGACAAAACTGAGCCAGGAAGGACAAAACATAGTTATGGAAGAGACAGTCTGCAGAGGCCCCACAGAGTGTTACCACACCGATCGCTGCTTCAGAGGAAAAGGAAGGGAGGTCATCAGAGGCTGAACTATAAGCTGCAAGACCCAGGGAAAATGGCTGCCCATAGAACTGAATGGGAGGCTTCGGCAAGATGGCCGCCGAACATGTGCTCGGAACGATCGTTCTGCCACACACAAGATGGCACCGGATGGCGCCAAAACAGCATGCAGTTACCAGCCCACAGTGAAGCCAGACATGCTTGCCCATACCTAAAATGGCAGACCGCGCGGTGTTCACCGGCTGCGGCCGCCGCACACACAGTCTGCACCCCCAAAACACTGCAGTGACACAGGGGAAGGGGCCCCCAAAACCACACAGCACCGCAGCGCATGTAAAAGAGACCCCCGCAGGGATCGCATCAGGGAGCCCCACACAGGCACAGACATGGGGAACACACAGCAACACAGGACTGCCACCCCAGACAGAGGCCCCACACAAAGTACTTGCCTATACCGGATGGCGTGGAATGCCTCTATGAACGGAAAGCCGCTGTCCTCATCTGACAGGGAATGCCATTAGCCAAGAATAGGAAACTGCCTCACGGCAGATGTGTCCAGTGAGGTAGCCACCTCACAGGCTGCATCCCTGCTGCGTTCATAATGCCAGGATGAACACATGGCTGAACGCTCGATGGCGGGCTGGGGATCCCTCTGACCCTCTGCCCTGGAGAGCCAGGGCGGCCAGTCCGATTCCCAGCTCCACAAGAATCCATCTTCATCCGAAGATCCGACTAAACTAAAGCTGACAAAATAAACAGCTAGTAAAGCAAAGAAAAAAACTGACATTTTCAAAGAAAAATCAAAGAAAAAAAGATTAGAAAGGCTGAGACTGAAGCCCCAGCACAGGGAAGCCTAACTACTCCTGACGCTTTGGGAGGGATCACTGCAGGGGGGTATTGACCAGTGGGACAGCCCCCATGGGTGTGTCTATGCTAAATGCTTTTGTTCTTTTGACTAAGTCTTATGCCTAGCTACTCCTGCGGAGCGGAAGTCAATACCCAATAGTGATGACTTAGAGGAGGCGGCGACTGTCGGAGGACGTAAGAGAAAAATTCCCTATTCGCCAGTTGTCACAAGGTTTCCTTTTACCTCCTGATCCAGATGCAGAGACAAATAGGGAGGGTAAGCCCCCTCAGCTGGGACACAAACCTTCCACGGTTTTCAACCCTTCTCTTAAACTAAACTCTTCATCTGTGTACATCCTAAACCAGACAAAGGTTTTCTCCTTTCTCTGTCGGGTTTAGGATGTACACAGATTACATACAAAACATTCCTATGTTTTTATGGAATGTAGATGCATATTGGATTCTATTAAATGTTTTCGCTCTTTTTTATTTATTTGGGATGAAAATTTTATAAAATGATAAAAGTATATATATTGTGCTAACAGAGGAAAACATAATTGTTTTTTTTTTTTTAATGGAGTTATTTTTTCTTTTGCCTTCTTATACAAGTTAAATATGAGCATATTCAGATGGAATACAAAATGTTTGTTGTATTTAATAAATTTATTTGCTCTGTTCCAATTCCTATATTGTTCATTCTGTAGACTTTCTATATGTATTGAGAATATTTTGAAACAGCTGGAGCCCGATGAAGCATTCATAGCGAAACGCATAGTTCCAGCAACTTCCCGCTTCCAGTCTTTTTTTGGGCTCACTCAAATACAATCATTTGTTGGTCTGGTTTACAGTATTTATATGAACTTGTAATGCTCTGTACGTAGGTCTGTTTTTAATATATGTTGAATAAATTTTGTCATCAATTTTTAAGAAAGTTTACAATTTAAGATTTTCGTGCGAGTGGCATATTTAAATCCCCTTTGGTTCTATCTCTGCCCTATGGGTAGTTTTAGAACCCCCCCCCCCCCCTTTTCTATATGATTTTGACTATGGGGAAGGTGCCAATTTACTAGTGACGTATATGTAAAGCCAATTTCTCCCCCTCCACAACCCACGTGATTTAACAAAAGTATTGAGCAAAGGCTGTGAATATTTATGAGGTACATGTGATTTGTTTTGTTTTTTATTTTTAATATACTAAGATTACAAAATAAGCTTCTTTCACGTTGTCATTATGCGGTATTGTTTGTAGAATTTTGAGGAAAATAATTAATTGAATCCATTTTGGAACAAGTTTGCAATAGAACAAATTGTGGAAAAAGTGAAGCACTGTGAATACTTTCCAGATGCATTGTATTTTGTGTAGGGGGGACAAATTGTTTTACTGCTATGAGGCGGGGGTCTCCTCTGAGAATGCTCATGTACTGAGCAGTGGTAATTTATTGCCGCTTAATAAATGGGCACCAGAGTGTTTCAGCGATTTTCTCGTACTGTAATCTCCCTATGCCTCACAAGATTACAGGCAGCTCACTCACTTGTACATGAATCTCGGCCAGTTTCAAAAGGGAAAACTTCTCCTCTGTTCTACCTGTGAGAACTGAAGTTCTCTGCTTAATAAACAGGGTGCCAGAGGAGATAATTTTCATCTGAGAACTGCCAAGAAGTGAACCTGAAAAAACAATTCTCAGTTTCAAAAATGTACACCCTAATATGAAGCCTGCTTGATCAGGGTGGACTTTGGAAGGTTTGAGGTGCTGTAATCTTGTGGCCAATTGTTTTGACAATATTTTGGTTTCTGTGTTCCATACAGATATGGGCCTGGTTTTGGCTATATAGTCATAGGTGCTAAAAGTGCTTTTTTTGGAAGAGAATAAGAAAATTGCAAAAGTATAAAGTATCACACGCAGGCTCAAGTAACACCTGGGCTAATTTGTTTATGGTAAGAATTGGTAAAACAGTCTAGTTCTGGGGTTCTAGGAGTCAGGACTTTGGATCTGAAGTTATAGGGACTAGTTCATGTACCATAATAGCCCACTCTTGTTCCTGTATCATCTCTGTGGGAAGTTGCAGGAATTCAGTTTCTTTTATGTATCACTTTGTTTCCTATGTTGAGCATCAGTTATTTCATTATTTGGTTTTCTCAAACTGTATAATAATCGATAATGTTGCCCAGTTTTGATTGTGTGTATTAGGGCTTCTTCACATTGTTCTGCATTAACAATTCTTATTTGGGGCACTCCACTGTTTTAAATAAATCCACGTCTAAATAAATCCACATGTCCAGGTTCCATTGTTTGCAACCCATTACCAGGTGTGTGGTTTCTTTTTTTTTTTGTGTTTGGTTTCTTTTTTGAGATTGTCAATTGTCTGTTTGAATGTGTTTTCCACAGAGGCTAGTAGCTGTACATTATCTGCTTTAGTAGGTAGTGCCTCTTATGTTATCTGAGGTCCCAGTCGTTCTAGTTCCCCCATATCTGAGGCTGTTTACATATTACTGAGGGATTTATGTGATGGAGTAAGGGCAGTACTTCATACCTGTGGGTAATGAGATGATGCCGAGTCCTTTTCCTCCTGCACTGGAGAGTCCCCAAATGTAGCTGAGCGGGTAGGTGCAGTTTCCATTTTGGAAACTGTTCCATCACTGGTGTACCAATCCAAAAAGAAGGAATCTTGGGCTTCAGAGGGGCTTCCAGTGATTAGGGTAGATTGTGCATCTTCCTGTCATTACAGCGGCTATGTGTGACTGTCCTGTCTCACTCTTACCTGTGATGATGCCTGGGGAAAGTGGGAGCTCACCCAAGCATGTCCACATTATGCCCCCTATGTTTTCCCATAACTTTTAACGTGTTCCATTTTATTATGTAAAGAATGCAATACAAGTTCATTTTATTGTTGCTCTCAGATATTCAATGATAAGCAGTTTATAAGTTAAAGTGTTGAGATATAAAGCAAAGCCAGACAAAATATTCTAGGCTTTAACATTATAATGCTGCAAGTTCATCATTTTATTATTGTATAATTCTATGCTAATTAAAGGGGAGTGGTCTCTATAAATATGTAATGGAGGGAAGAGGGCACTCAAGAGTCTCCTAGTATTGGCGAATTGGCTCTGCTGAAAAAGCACTGCCTTTAAATGCAAGTATATCAGAGGTTGGTCTTTGAAAGAAGCCTTAATGGAAGGATGAGTATATTCTTTGGTTGATAAGATGCTCCTTATGTGAATTATGGGAGAAGCATGTCTTTATACCACTTTTGTAAGAACAATATGTTTATTTTAACCCATTACTGTAATGATTTTTTGAGGTTCTTACACTATGCCAGTGTACGTTTAATTTATAGGATTTCTCATTTACCTGTAATATAGCAAAATCTTCTAAATTGTAAATTCTGAAATACTTTGATTTTAAACATTTTACAGTGGGACATTTTGCCTGTGCAATCAAAGCCCGCTCGTGTATTTTAGCCTTTGCAGCATCAATTCATTACGGACATGCTAAACAGATGGGAATCAATCTGTCTCTCAAGTTGTAGAAGTCCAGTACAGGGCAGGGGTCTCATTAGCACTTTAAATTTGAAATTAAGAAAGGCCACATAGTACTGCATATTTCAGAAACATCTGCTTTAAAATGCAAAAAGTATCTTATTTGTTCAACAGCGTTAACACACTTCGAGGTGAAGATAAAGCGCTCAAGTCCTTTCCAATGGTTTCGGTTCAGAAAAGGCCAATGACTCATTAAAAGAGAAACAAGATTACACCATATTTGTACTGATTAGGATGAGAAAACTACATCAGAACACTGTACAGAAATCTGCACTTGACCCACTGAACTGACTAAATCCTACTTAGACTTAACAATGGCTGCAATAATAAGTATACCATGAGCAGATTAGTTTCCCCAGGTTCATCTGATTGACTTCTATCACAGCACTGCACATTTTCTCAGTCTTCTGTAATTAAATGCATAGCAGAAGCTAAATGAGAAATCATTTCCATAGAATATTTGTGTGGAGATTTCCCATGTCTCGTCAGAGCAGGTATAACCTTGTATTATGGAGCTATGTATGTTACTGAAATTAGGGTGGTTATGGGGGAGTTATACAGCATTGAAGATTAAGGAGCATAATGGAAAATATTTTGTAAGCCGCAGGCAATTTAAATACTTTACAAAACTATATGGACACATTCTCTTTCAGATGTTGTCCAGTAATTAACCTGCAGTCATTCCCACAGGTGGTTGTGCCCTCTTGTTCACCTATTCTATATTTAATTAACACAAGCTAAAATGAGTCACTGCTTTATCCCTTCCCTGCTCATAGGGCACAAAAACCAGGGGTCATGCTCAGGCCATAACTCTAAATGATTGGGCCTATTATCAAAATCATCACAGTGCCTTTCGGTTCTCTAAGATCGGTCCTATGAATAGGTGGCACCCAGGCTCTTTTTCAGCCAGCAGCATGATAACTGCTGATTATCTGCTGAGCAGATTACATGCTGGTTTTAAATTGCTCATAAATGTGTATGGGTGCCTTTCAGTTTCTGATATCACAAAAAAAAAAAAAAAATCAATACAATTTGGGTTGTGTATGAGCGGTTGTATTTCCAGAAACAATATGTCAAGTACTCCTGAAATTTGAAAGTGGTAGTTCTGTATTCTGCACTAACAACAAAGAATAGAATAGAGGCTTAAAAAGAGAAGTATGGGATTTTTTTTTTTAAATCATACTTACTTCGGTCCGATGATAAATCGGTTCCCCCGGTGGCTCCAAGGAGAACCAAGCAATCAAACACAGCTGATCACACAGTTCTCAGTGCTCCCTGAGCAGAGAGCTGATGACTGTCAGCCGCTGGCTCTCTTCTCTGCCCCCCGCTTACTGGAGTACTGGGCTGTGCAGGGGGTGGAAGTTGCCAGCTCAGGCTCTCAGCGGCCCACCAGCCAGGTGCCCGTTCAGGCATGTGGGTGGATTCCGACCATATGGTTGGCATCTTTCCCTAGCTCTGTAACATCAGCTGACAGTGGGCTGAAGCCCGCTGTCTGCTGGAAATAGGTCACAAGAGTGCAATACAAACTGCACTCCTGTGATCCACAGGAGAAGTACAGCCAAATGAGCTTTGGCTGTACTTCTCCTTTAATGAGAGTATATACAGTAAGGGACATTAATTACTATCAATGTGATGGGTCCCTTGCACTGCTGGCTCCTGCTTTTAACCCTCTCCAACCCTGCCGCTGCAATCTTTTGCTGTGGCGGTGGTAAATAGAGGGACCTGTCAACAGCACCTAATACGAGTGCCAACTATGCTCGCCTCCTCCATTTCATAGAATGTATATATATTATAGCTTCTATGCATGAAATATGATCTATGTGAGGCACATGCGCGCAGCTGTTCATGGCGGACTTGGCTTAATTCAGCTCCGCCGCGATCCAACACCATCCAGATGCACCCTGCCCAATCCGAAGGCCCAGAAACCTCACAAACTACCCAGAGTCCTCCATCCATTACCTGGCCACACTTTAAAGGCCAAAAGGGAAGATACAATCTACTACAGGGCAGCCGCCGGACTCTGCAATTCAGCCAGCTGGATTCAGCAAGATGGCGGCGGCACGCGCACAAGAGGCCTCCATTCAGGCAGGCAGACAAGGGGATCAGGTTTCTCAGCTATCTACTGGCATGGAGGACTGTTCTGCAACCCCAGCTGCCCTTCCTTCTCCACAGGACTGACTTCTCAAGTCCCCATTTTCTTCAGGATCCTCCCCAGACAAGGCCATGGAGGACATCATGACTATCCAGAATAGCCTGCAGGCTTCTCGGGAGGTATCAAGTCCCCAGCCCATAGCCCATCAGCCTGCTTTTTTGGGTGACCCTATTATTCTGGCAAGATTTTCAGCCTTACTGGAACAGGGACTGGAAAAAGCTAGTAAGAGAATCACAGGAGACTTAAGCAGGGATTCTAAGATATGGGTGCCAGAAATAATACTATTAAGCTTGATGTAATTGAAGAGAACAAATCAAAATTCAGGCCATATCTGCGACTTTGAAGCACGCTTGGAAGAGGCATTGGCAAAAATTTATGTCTTGGAGAATAGATCCCGCAGATACAATTTCTGCATCCGGGGGCTACTAGAATCAACCACTAATTTCTCACAGATATTCCTGCTCATAAACTGGAGCTGGACCAAGCTCATAGAGCTCTCACGGCCCTGCGTCCTCAGGGCTCCCATAGGGACATCATCGTGAAGCCCCACTTTTATACGGTAAAAGAGTATCCTGCAAAAAGCTTGCCAGTTACCTTCCATCCAATTACTTGGACATGAAGTGCAAATATTTGCAGACATCTCCCCAGCTACTGTGCAAAACGTAGATACTTCAAACCCTTGCTTTAGCCTTTACAGTAGAAGGGCATTAGATAGCACTGGTAGTTTCCTTTTCACCTTACATTTCCGTACAAGGGCAAGTCATACTCGATTTCTACCTTCTCGGATGGAGAAGTCTTGCTTAAACGCCTGGGCTTTATTTCTACCTCACCACCAGCATCGCCGAGCTCCCAAACCTCCTCCACCTCTGGAGAGGGCCAAGGCGACAGGGGCCGTCCAGTCTCACCATTGTGGCAATCTACCAGAAACACCAGGAGCCAAACACGTCGCTAATCAAGACCAGCCTGAAAATTTAGAGGATACCTTTAATTCCTTTCCCAGAGAAGTTTTAGTTAACCTTTTCCTGGGTCCCTCGAACATAACTGTTGAACGAACTTTTAGTTTCTTTGGACTTTCCATTCCGGTAACGATTTGAGGATTGTGGTTTGCCTAAAGTTATGAATTCATAAAGTTGACGATTATGTGCCCGTCACTAGATGGCTCTAGACTACCACTGATTCATATGCAGAATACTGTGGAGTTTTGTTTTGCAATCTTTTTCCTTTTTTCTAGGCTTGTTATGGGCACGCCCTTGAACTTTATCACAGCATTCGTTCAAAGTTAAATGCTATAGTTGATGGTCAGCTCAAGTCAGGTCGGTGAGTCATGCACCTCACCCATATTCCAACTCTTCTTCATCCTATAGATTTATTGGGGAGGTAGCGGCTTTTGAGTCCTAGGCCCCAACCTGAGGCCTGCAACCATTTGATGCCAATTTTAAATTCTAGGCAAGTTAATTTTCTTTATGTGTAATGTGTTTGATATTACTATCAATGTGTTGTAAAGATTTCTTCTTTTGGTCCTTCTCTCAGGTCCTTGCCCTCCTATGGGTAACAAATTTGCTTTTTCTCTCCTGTTTTCTCCCTATGCAATCTGTGCTCTGTGCAGACATCCTTAATGGCCAGCCTTCATGAGATCATGTAATCAGTACGGCCATGGCTAGCTCACAATTGCAGAAACCCATAAAACATATCTCAAAACGTACAGTGCCTCAATTCCTCCGTAAAATGGCGTAAAGCCTTCAACTATACAGTGGGGGCCGAGATAGTGTTCCTACAAAAGAACCCACTCCCTATCTTCTTACAAACCCAATTACATTCATAAGCACTACCCAACCTTTTTCCTTGCGAATGCCCCAGAAAAAACTAAGGGAGTGGCTATTTCTGTAGCGAAGAGCCTAGCTTTCTCTCCTTCACAGATAATCAAAGATCCAGATGGCCATTTTATCCTGGTTAAAGGGGATCTAGAGGGCTCCCTAAAAACTATGCTCCTAATAAGAATCAGCTGTCCTTTCAAACCCTGTTCCAACAATTGTCCCCCCTCTTCGAGGGCACACTTTTGTTGGGCGGGTCTCCAAATATCACCCTAGACTCATCTCTGGATAAGACTCGTCCCCCGGGATCTCAAATTTTAAAGCCTACAAAATTGGTCACTAAATTTGCAAAACTGCTGCATGACAATGACTTGGTGGATATTTGGAGAGGATTTAATGCTACACAATGTGACTATACCCACTACTCCCATGTCCACTTGACGTATTCATGGATAGACCATGTAACGAGACCCTTGCTCGCTCGCTTCCGCTCTCCCGACACTCCTCAGCTACTAGTGAGTCAGCTTGCAGATCGCAACGTCTGATGGTTCGCTCATCCAAGGCTCCGGGATCCGAACTACAGCTATGTGCCGTTCGGAATCCATTAGAACAATTACCAGGCAGGCTGTATGCAAGTTCAAACAGGAAGACATTTATTGGAAGTACACAACACACTCTTATACAGAATTTGGAACATCCCGCCCCCAACAACCGCTTTCCTATTGGTCAATTGTAAAGTACATGTAGTCCTCCTTCAGGTCCTTCTTAGCCATGGAAATGAGGACTTGAAAATTAGTCAGCAGGGATTGGTCCGATAGCTTGATAAGAAGGACTGTTATGTGTAATGAGACAGAAGCCCCAGGGGGCAATCAATGTACACAATAGCCAGACACAAAACAATGGAGCCGTCTGGAGCCTTAAGACATGGCAGAAGACCCCCCCCCCCCCCCCCCCACTGTGAGATGTCTCCTGTCCAGACCATCGTCTATATTAACTCAATGCCAGCATGTCCCCAGGTCTCCAGTATCTTCTGGCCCAAAGTCTGTCGGTAGAAGGCATGCGCACAGTCCCTTCCAAAACACACAGTGACAGTGGGTTCTGTCACAGACCATGTCTTCACACCTGCAAAGTCCTTACTCCTTTGCATGTCCTCCAAGATCTTTGAGACCCCCTGGTCTGATCATTCCATGGTAATGGTCCTCCTCTCTTCTTTGCAAAGCACATTGTCCTCCTATACCTGGCGTCTGAACAAATCACACTCTAGCAATCTGGCTACTTGCTTGGATATCGAAATGGCTCTGAAGGAGTGCTTCTCCCTGAATGACCCAGCACATACCCCCCATTGGGCACCTTGGCCGCTCACAAGGCCACGGTCAGGGGTATATTGATTCGGACGGCCACTAGGTATAAGACACTATAATGCTTTGCTGAAACAAAAGAAAGATGACCTAGCTGCCCTACTCAAAGAACATAAATGTAATCCCCCAGTTGGATTTACGTAGTTGGATTAAGACCACTCATTTGGAATTAAAGGTTTACTACAAAGGCAGAAAAACAATAGCGCTGTACGGAGGGCAGGTTCTACACCCAAGTGGACAAACCGGGAAAACTTAGGAAACCGGATGGCACCTTTACCCAAAATTCCAACTTCGTTTTACGGTAATTTCAAGCCTAGTATACAAATTTATATAAACAACAAGAATGTTACTGGTCAGCAAGAGTTTGATGACGTTGTCGACCAGCTCCCCATTCCAACCCTAACAGATGAACACAGAGACCTTTTAGATAAGGAAATTACAGTAGAGGAGGTATTGGCGGCCATTAAACAGACCCTACTGGGCAAAGCGCCGGGCCCAGATGGGTTTACAACCCTATACTATTAAAATAAAATAAAAAAGTGCTCCTTTATTGGCCCCAGCCTTAGTACAATTCTTCAAAGCCAACGAAAAGGGAGATCCAATATATGAGGCCCAATGGATCTTGTCCTCTGGATTCACCTGAAATACCGCAAGGCCATATTGACCCCTATGCTCTCCCACTCACTACATGTGTGTGATTCAAGCTGCAGGAGATGGCCTCTGCGTTCCACACATATTCCAGTAGCCTCTCTTTTAGGCAACCGACTGTTTCCACCAGGGGTACAACCTGATAGGTATGGCTGGAGGCTGAATAAGGGTTTGTAGCGTATAGGCGACTATGTTGATCACAGAGGCGTACGCCCCCTTTCATATTTCACTGGAAGTTTGGAGATGCTCCCTACTGAGAGCTTCAACCTACAACAAAATCACCACTTTTCAAATCATTACAGAAGGATAGCTCTAACTTAGCAGTCCGAACTGTGTTTGAAAAAAGGTGTATGCAAGATGCTGTCTGCGGGGGGAGCATCTCTATACTCTCTATACATATTCTATATATATAATCTCTATACATATTATTTACCAATTCCACTGATAAGACTATCCTACCAGGTGGTGTGGAAAGGGACCTGTCCATAGCCACAGAGGTGGAGCATTAGAGTAAATGGAAAATGATTGATTGGTTTGCGCAATGTGGATTCATTTTTTCCCTGATTGAAGCAGGCTATAAAGTCGGGTTTACTCGGCTGCTAATAGCGCTGATTTTAAAAAACTATCAGTATTCAAAAATGCAGATTTCGGCATTTTTAATATTTTGAAGTGCATTGAAGGGTTCGGGGGTCTTTTAGACCCCTGATCCCTCCATAAAGGGTACCTGTCACTGCCTATTACTGTCACAAGGGATGTTTACATTAAATGTTATATGGAATGAAAACTCATACGCAAGTCGCGCCCGCAAATGAAACGGTGTTCCAACCACACGTGAGTTATCGATGTGATGACAAGAGCGAGAGCAATAGTTCTAGAAGAAAACCTTCTCTGTAACTCTAAACTGTTAATTGTTAAAATTGTTTAAAGTGTCACCTATTAAGATTTTTAAGTACCATAGTTTGTCGCCATTCCACTGGTGTGCGCAATTTTAAACCGTATTATGTTAGGCGTCTATTTACTCGGCGTGACATCTTTCACAAGATACAAAAAAAAAAAAATCTGCAAAATTAAAAAACTTTACTGTTTAGTTATTTTTAAATGCAGTGAAATTTATTTTTTCCCAAAAAATTGCGTTTTAAAGACCACTGCGCAAATACCGCATGACATTTTATTGGTAATGGAAATACTTAAGAAGCTAAAATCACTCGAATGAGGCCTTTCCATTTTGTAGGCCTATTCACACTGAATACACTATAGTGAATTCTTGACCTCAAAATCCTTATGACCTATTATTCTATACTCTGATTTAAAGGGCAGTCTTCAGGATGGCTACCTTGACCTTGTTGTTTTATATTCTATCTATAGCCTAATGCTTGTATACTTTGTTTACTTATGTTGGTGTCCATGTGTTCACCTGTGGCCTTATGGAAGACCTAGCCCCTCTATCCATCTACCAAGCCTCCTTGTTTGTTTGTTTTTTTCCTTTTTTGGTCGATTTATTCCTCCATCTAACCATTACTTGTTGTATGCACAGAGCATGCGAGGGTTGTTTGCTGTTCTGTGAAGCACTCGCTTACATTTTGCCCTTTTCAAAATACTAATACAAATGATTGAAACAGAGACATGATCTATATATACAGATTGGACTGATTCATGAAAAAGGTCCACCTCCTCCATTCATAGATTGTTTTTCATGCATAGAAACTATAATACAGTTTCTATAAATGTAGGGCGGAAGGGGGGAGGGGAGAGGAAAGGGCAGGCATAGTCGGCACACTTGATGACTGTCTATCACAGCTCACTCTGCTCTATTAGGCTGAATTCACACAGCGGTGACAGACATTTTACTGCATTGCTTAACGCCTGTCACCACAAGGTCACACAGAAAACAACTGTTTCCTTCGTGTCCCATTCACACTGCAACAGTCTGGGGCTGTGCTGTAGCATACTGCCTTTTATCGCAGCTCACCATACTGAATCACATGAATGAAGTATATGTTTTGTATGCAAATAAAATTTGTACAAAAAAAAAAAAAAAAAAAGGAGTCGTGTGATGCACTAAATCGTGCACCACACCGCCCCTACCGCAGCCAGGAACAGACAGCTGCTGGAGTGGTAAAGTAGAAAGTGGTAGGATGTGGCTGCTGGCGCAAACACACACTAAAGCTCTTCTAATGTGTGTTCAGAATATTTAAAAATAGTTTGAAGTGGACTTTATCCACTTGCCGACCAGACGCTATCGTTTTATTGCAGCAGGTTGGCTCTATTACGCGAAATGACGTACCTGTACGTTGCTTCGTGCAACAGATGGTTGGGGCGCACGCGTACCGATTGGCCAGAGGGAAAGCCAATCAGCGGATCCAGGGGACACGATGTCCGCCGGCCACCCGTGATCGCTCCCCATGGAGAGAACGGCGGTCTGCCTCTATAAACAAGGCAGAAAGCTGTTCTGTCAGAGATGAACACAGGTCTCCATGTTAATCGAGTGAGTCGATCACCCACAGTCAGAAAGCATCCCCTAGGGACAAACTTAAAGGGATCGCCCCTGGTGTTAGCCCATTCCCTGCCAGTGTCATTAGTACAGTGCATATTTTTAGTTAGGTGTCCAATCTGTCTGTCATAATGTCACAGTCCCGCAAAAAAATAAATAGATAGCTGCTATTACTAGTAAGAAATAAATAAATAAAAAAAATGACACATATATCACCTAGTTTGTAGACACAACAACCTTTGCGCAAACCAATCAATATACACTTATTGGGATTTATTTTTTACCAAAAATGTGTGGCAGAATACATATTGGCCTAAATTGATAAAAACAAATGGGATTTTTGACCTACCGTAAAATCCATTTCTATGATGTTCATTGTGGACACAGCTCCTGTCATTGACAATTGGGTTATGCTGCCCCCCTACAGGAGTAGGATACTAGGCAGAAAAAGAATTCTAGCTACACCCATGGGCAGTCCCAGAGGGTATACTCCCTCTTTCTACTACAGTCACTCAGTTTTGTTACAGTGTCAGGAGAATTATAACTCCACAGAGGGGTGGGTGCTGTGTCCGTCAATGAACATCAGAGAAATGGATTTTAAGGCAACTCAAAAATTCAATTTTCTCTTTCGTTCATTGACGGACACAACTCTGGTCATTCTTTACTATTGGGACGTCCCACAGCAGTTTCAAACATGAGGGGGGGGGGGGCAGCAAAAAACAGTAGCCAACCAGGCAACAGAGGCTCAACCCAAACAACTGGAGCTCACCTGAAAAAAACAATACACCCTTTAAAAGGAGGATCAGATCCTCTAAACAGCAGCCTGCAAAACCTTGCAGCCAAAAGGAAGCATCCGCAGATGCCAACACAACACATACACTTTAGAAGGTAAAGTGTGCGCCGACGACCAGGTGGCCGCCTTGCAAACCCGCGTCACTAACACTTGATGACAGAAGGCCCAGGAGGCACTAAGCGCCCTAGTAGAGTTCGTCTTGACAGGGAAAGGAGGAATCTGACCCCTGATGGAATAGGCGTGAACCACCACCTGTCTGATCCATCTGGAAATAGTCGCAGAGGAAGCGGACAACCCTTTGCGAGGTCCATCTGTGAGCACAAATAGAGAGTTTGACTTCTTAAAGGACTCTGTAGCTGCCAGGTACACCCAAATTGCCCAGACTACATCCAAGGCATGCAAGGCAGTTTCCTTCGGATGTTTAGGTCTGGGACACAGAGAAGGCAACACAATGTCTTCATTCAAATGAAAGTCAGAGACCACCTTAGGAAGGAATGATGAACAGGGGCGAAGCACCACCTTATCCTTGTGAATCACCAAATAAGGTAAGAGACAGGATAACGCTGCCAGTTCTGATACCCTGTGCGCAGAAGTGATACCCACCAACAAAAAAAACACCTTCTGGGACAGCGTAAGCAGGGGAATCTCCAGAATATTTTCAATGGGAGGCTTCTGTAGAGCTGAAAGCACCAAATTAGGATCCCGAGACGGCAACAGAGCCTGCACTGGAGGAACCATGTGTCAGACACACTGAAGAAAGGCCACACACCAGGCAGTGTGTGGCCAAAGATCATTGGAAAAAGACAGTCAAGGCCGAGACCTGGCCCTTGATGGTACTCAAGGCCAAATTCTGTTTAACCCCCCGAAGGAAAGTTAAGATATGAGCCACGAGAAGGAGCGAGGATGAACCCCAAGAGACTCACACCACGCAATGTACGTCTTCCTAGAGGTAGATTTCCTAGCTTTTAACAACGTAGGAATTACCAAACCAGACAAACCTCTTGTTAGGAACCTGTCAGGAAGGCTCTGGCAGAGGATGAGTTAAAACTCACAGGCTATTCCGGCTCCACCCTTCTCATCAAGAAAGAGCACTATTTAAGCTGGATCAGCACACAGGTTCAGTGTTGTCTCGTCTTCAGCTCCTGCCGTTGTTCCTGAAACGGTGACCTGTTTACTGCTGATTCCCTTTTGACCTTTTGGCTTGTTCCTGACTCCGCTTGTCTGCTGCCCGTCCTGACCGCAGCTTGTTTGACCATTCTCTTGGATCTCCCTTGTCTGTTTACCTGCCTTCGGACCTTGATCGGTTCTCCCTTGGTGGGGTGACCCTGAGGACCGTGACCTGGTATCCACACGCAGCGAAGTCCATCCTCACCACCAGAGGCTCTGGCAAAAACCGGTGGATACTTAGACTCTGCACCTCAGGCTAGCCTGTGTCACTTACCTTGGGGGTTCCGTCCAAGCTCCGCCCTCTAGCGGACATCGGGGCCTATCTCTGTCATCAGGTTACCACCAGCACCCTAACACGTCTATCCTTTAGCACCTGGAGTTCAACAGTCAAGCCATCAAAGCGAGCGACTAAAGCAGGATGGAAGATCAGATCTTGGGAAAGCAGATCCTCCTTGAGAGGAAGCTTATAAGAAACATCAGCGACCAGCCATACTAGATTGTTGTACCAGGCCCAGCGAGGCCAGTCTGGTGGCACTAGGATGACCGGAAACCCTTCTGTCTCGATCCTGCGTAGGAGTCTGGGCAGAAGCTTGAGAGGAGGGAAGGCGAAGATCAGACGATACTGACCCAATGGGAATACCAGTGCGTCTGTGGCGTCTGCCAGAGGATTCCCTGACCGTGCCACAAACCTCTGCGCCTTTCTGTTGAGCCAAGACGCCAACATATCCACCTCAGGGGTGCCCCGCCGGAGACACAACACCTGTAGATGAAGGGACCACTCCTCTTGGTCCAATGTCCGGCTGAGGTAATTCGCCTGCAAGCTTTCCACCCCGGGAATGTGTACGGTGAGGAGGGCTGGAACATACCGTTCTGCCTACCTTAGAATGCCGGCTACCTTCAGAGCCACCAGGACACTTCTTGTGTCCCCTTGGTGATTGACACAAGCCACAGCCCTGGCATTGTCCATCTAAATGTGCACTGGGCATCCCTGAAGACGATCCGTCCAATGATCCAGACACAGTCTGATCACTCGGAGTTCCAGGACATTGATCGGTAGTCTGGACTCTTCCGGTGTCCAGATCCCCTGAGCAGAATGCTTGCCGAGGATGCCTCACCATGCCGACAGCCTGGCGTTCATGGTGACCACTGTTCAATACAAGGGGGAGGAAGGATTTTCCCAGCCAAAGTACCAGAGAGCAAAGCCACCATATCAGGGACTCCTTGGTTGCCCGACTGAGTCGGATCTAAATGTCCAGAGACTGCAGAGTCTGGTCCCATTTGGTCAGAATCTCCCTTTGCCGGGACCTCGTATGGAACTGTGCAAACGGAACTGCCTAAAATGTAGATACCATTAGGCCCAGCACCTGCATGCAAGTCCGGAGGGATGACCATTTGTTGCACAGCATGAGATGAATTGTGGCCTGCAAAAATTTGGAGTTTGTCCAGAGGACGAGCACTCTGGCTATGGCAGAGTTCAAAGTCAGGCCCAAATAGTCCAGCTTAGTGGACGGAACCAGGGCAGACTTCTGAAAATTCAAAATATCCACCAGAGCAGAGGGAGACTCCGCTCGCAGAAGGAGATCATCCAAGTAGCCCAGTAGCCCATCCCCCTTTGGCGTAGCAAGGCTAGCACCGGAGCCAACACTTTTGTAGACCCGAGGAATGGAGGCGAGACCAAAGGGTAACGCCTCAAACTGATAATGCTCCTCTCCCACAGCAAATCGAAGAAAACGCTGGTGACTGGCACCTATTGGAATGTGAAGATGGGCATCCTTTATATCTATAGAGGTGAGGAAATCCCCCTGACGCAGGTATGCCATTACTGTTCGCATGGACTCCATTCTGAACTTGTGTACCCGCACAAAGCAGTTTAGCGCCTTGAGGTCCAGGATTGGACGCACTTTGCCTTCCTTCCTAGGGACTGAACAGGATTGAGTAGAAACTAGAGATTGACCGATTATCGGCAACACTGATATATCGGGGGCCAATATGCACTTTTCCCGATATATCGGAATCTGCCTTTTGTATTTACCGATATTGCCGATATTTTCGTGACGTTATTCCGTATGTTGCACACACACGTTATGCCTTCTAACACCGCCTCCCATGCCTGTGCGGCCCATACGTGACGCCATTTCACCGCACACTGCACTTAAGACCGCCTCCCACAGCCTTGTGTTACAGCCAGCTGCAGTCTGGTCCGATCACGCTGCCAGCCATCCATCCACCCACAAGCCCTGGCCTCAGACACCCACCACAACAGGGTGCCAGCCCAGCGAGCAAGCAACCAGCCGCCCAGATGACACCAAGCCAGCCACCGTCACAGTGTTCCAGCAAGCCAGCTACCCACCACAACAGGTCAGGGTGAGTGAGTGACAACAAAGCCAGCCACCCAAACAGGATGACCCCAAGCCAGCCCCCCACCACAGTGTTCCAGCAAGCCAGCCACCCACCCACCCCAATGTCCCTGCAAGCCAGCCACCCACCACAGTGTTCCTGCAAGCCAGCCACCCATAACAGGGTGACACCAAGCAAGCCAGCCACCAGTGTTCATGCAAGCCAGCCACCCATAACAGGGTGACACCAAGCAAGCCAACCAGGCACCACAGACTGTTCCTGAAAGTCAGCCACCCATAACAGGGTGACACCAAGCCAGCCACCCACCACAGTGTTCCTGCAAGCCAGCCACCCATAACAGGGTAACACCAAGCCATCCAACCAGCCACCACAGACTGTTCCTGAAAGCCAGCCACCAATAACAAGGTGACACCAGTCACCAAGCCAGCCAGCCACCCATAACAGGGTGACACCAAGCCAGCCAGTCAGTGCCACCACAGTGTTCCTGCAAGCCAGCCACCACAGTGTTCCAGCAAGCAAGCAATCCACAACAGGGTGACCCCAAGCCAGCCAGACTGCCAGGCGTCAGCCACCAACCCACAACAGGGTGCCAGTGCCAGCATCAGCAGCAACTTCAGATTCAGCAAGCCATTTCTTTAATCTTTTTTTGTGTCTTTCAAGTTGAAATGGAGATGGATGAGGAGAGAAAGAGTAAAAGTGTGGTCTGGGACTATTTCTCGTCTCAACCATCTCCAGGAAAAGCAGCTGTGTGCAACACATGTACAAACATAAGCATGCGATCAGTAACTGCAAAAAACAAATATATATGTCAAGTCTTTGGGCCCATCTAAGAGTTCATCATATTGAATTGTATCATGCAGCACAGAAAAAAACAAAATTAATATCAATGTGATTTTGATTCAATACCTCCTCCACTATCTCATTCCCAGGCAACGAATACCAGATAAGTTTGTGGAAAAAAACATGTGTCACTGTCTAGATTCAGATGGAAGATCCCAACTGCTGGACAGAGTAATCACAGAGATGATTGTCACTGATAGCCAGCCATTTACAATGGTGTCTGGCTCAGGATTTAAGCAGTTGATGTCCATCTTTGAGCCAAGCTACACACTGAAGAGTAAGAAGTATTATCGAACCGAAATGCTGGCAAAGCTACACCAAAAGGTAGTTGACAAAGTAAAGGCTATGCTGCAACCAGAGAATGCTGGCAACTCACTCATTCACAAGGGACTGCTGGTCACAAACAGAGTCGGAGTCACTACTCATTCTTACATGCCACTTCATTGACAGGGGATGGACAAAAAGGCAATTGGTTTTGAATACAAAAGTGATGCAAGGATCCCACACAGCTGAGTACAGTAGAGAAATGTTTTTGGGCATGCTTGAAGAATGGGGAATCAACAAAAGACCGAGTGATGCTTGCGCAACTTAGAGACAGTGGAGCAAACATGCCTAAAGGAATGAGGCTTGCTGATATGTCCGACCTCTGTGTCATCATGGCACACAACAGCCTCCAACATTCAAATGATGGTCTGTCAAGCCAAAGAGCTTTGATTGATACATGTTTTGAGAAGCATGAAGAGATTAAAAATGTTGTGCTTGCAAGTCCATGAACCATGCTTTCTCTTCTGATGATGTATTGGCTAAGGCGAAACAATGGCTGACAGAAGATATGGAGGTGCAGGAGGTTCCTGCCGAAAAGACAAGTCCAGAACACTACTTTTATAGAGCAGCATGCTGAAAAAACAGACAAGTTTCTAAAAATACGTCAACGAACAGAAGAGAATCTGCTTTATCATCATTGAATTGATCAGGACATTTTCAGTGTTTTATTGGGGCCTCATACGGAGGATTCAATTTCTTCTGAATCTGCAACGATGAGCCTTGATGATGAACTTCATCTCTATTTGAAAGAAGCCGTATTTGACAGAAGTCATCCTCTTCAGTGGTGGAGAGAAAATGAGGCACGCTACAAAAGACTTGCTTTCCATGCTAGAAGATACCTCTCTCTCTCTCTGCTCCTCTGTACTCCACTCCTGAGCATGTTTACGAAGTTGCAGCATTCTTTCAACAAAACAGAAGACCTTTAACAGGTGACCATGTACATGCTGAAATGTTCTGCTTTCTGCATTATAATATTGTTCTACTTAACTGGGAGTATTGAAAAGAGTAGTGTCCACTTCATTCCACTGTCTCGCTGTTGCCTACCTTTTTTCTAGCAGTTTTGCACTGACTGCTGTAGTTGCAGTGAGTGCCCCAACTGCAAAGGTAGTCCACTGGCTCCAATCCAATCCATTGTCTAGCTGTTGCCTAGCTTTTTCTAGCAGTTTTGCACTGACTACTGTAAATGCAGTGAGTGCCCTACTGCCGAGGTAGTCCGTTGAGTGACTCCTGTGAAATTAGTCACTTTGGTTGGGGGGCTTGTGAAACCCAGATTGCTTTAGGGAGGTTGGGAGACTACTTGTCCAGTTTCCCCAGTCCTTCCTATGTGTAAGTTACCCTGTGTCTATTAGGGCAACTAGGTGACCAAGAACCAGTCGGGTCTGCTCTGCACTAAATCAGACTCTTGCTAGTGGGGAAGGGGTTTGTTGTTGTTGAATACCTGCATTCCATTGTTCTATTGTTCCTAAAAAATAAAGGAACCTGTAAAAATGATATGATCACCTGTATACTCACAATTAGCACTATTTTCTAGGCGCGGTCAAGTGATTTATAAAATCACACCTTGTTTTATTTCTATTGTTCCTGTCTGCCTTGAGTAAGCTTATTATGGGATGTGTATGTTTGTGTGAATTGGCTAAGGGGGAGGGGTTGTCCGATTGTATATCTCTGTGTGCATGTGTTTTGAATAAACAGTTTGATACTGGTTTCACTCCAAAACTTGTACTGTCTAGTTCTTGGGGTAACTATAGCCAGATTCATGGATCCCGTGTTCCAGAGCTTAGAAAGCAGGTTTTTGGCGGAGATACCCAATCGCGGTGTCCAGATTCCGTCACAACTCCAATCCACTGTCTAGCTGTTGCCTAGCTTTTTTCTAGCAGTTTTGCACTGACTGCTGTAGTTGCAGTGTGTGCCCTACTGCAGAGGTAGTCCACTGACTCCAATCCAATCCAGTCTGTCTAGCTGTTGGCTTGAGTTTTTTCTAGCAGTATTGCACTGACTTTAGTATTTGCAGTGAGTGCCATAATGCAGACAGAGGTAGTCCTTCCCTGACTCCAGTCCAATACACTGTGACATGTGTAGCTGTTGCCTTGCTCTTTTTCTAGCAGTTTTTCACTGACTGCACTGCATAAGTTGCAGTCAGTGCCTTACTGCAGAGGTAATCCTCCACTGACTCCAGTCCAGTCCAATCCACTGTGACATGTGTAGCTGTTGCCTTGATCTTTTTCTAGCAGTTTTTCATCGACTGCACTGCATAAGTTGCAGTCAGTGTCTTACTGCAGAGGTAGTCCTTCACTGACTCAAGTCCATCCAATCCACTGTGTATAAATGTGTGGTCACGGTGTATATTGTGAAGCTGTTGTTGTTGCCTAGCTTTTTTCTAGCAGTTTTCCACTGACTGCACTGCACTGCACTGCATTAGTTGCAGTCAGTGCCTTACTGCAGAGGTGTATGTGTATTTTGTGTAGCTGTTGTTGCCTAGCTTTTTTTCTAGCTGCTTTGCACTGACTGCAGTAACATATTGCAGTGTGTGAGTCCACTACTGCAGCACTTAATTATGCATTAATGCACAATCAGATGATGTGAAATGCAAAGCAAATGTCCCTGCAATTGAAGTTTTCATATCAGTTTTTATGCAGTTAAGGTGTGAAGAACGAGCACTTAAAGTGGAGTTCCGGCCTCGGGGGTGAAATTTAGCTAAAAAATACCCCCAGGACAGTCAGGGATAGTACATTCCATAATGGATAGCCACTGTACTGTCCCAGATTGCAGTTACCCTTTAGAAGAAATACTTACCTTGAAAATTTCTTCTCCAGCGCTACCATCTCGGATGTGGGCAGCTGAAGCCAGCGCGTCCTATTCTGCGTCCTCTTCTCTCAGAATGCACTGCACCGGCCCCGCTTGTCACTTCCGGGCATGCCCAGAAGCTGTTTAGCAGGGAATGAGGTGCCCGCATCGGAACTGACGAGCCGGGCCGGTGCAGGCGCATTGATTCCTGGGAGTGATGACGTTCAGCTCCCAGGAATCAATGCAAGGAGGAAGTGACGGTGCGGGCCGCGGCTGCAGAGGGAGGAAGTGGAAGAAAGTATATTTTCTTCAATAACAAGATAAGTAAACAAAAAAAATCCTAATTATCCATTTCTTTTTCAGGTGACCTAAAGCAAGCGGATGGCCCAAAATCAATTATGTAGATTTTGAGGCCGGAACTCCGCTTTAATGTTAAAAATGTTAAGAAATAAAGATAACATGTTTATTAAGAGATGTGTCGAATTTTGTGTTTTTTGGGTAATTTTTACATGTGTGAAAATATCGGCCAATACCAATATGTGATCGGCAAAATATCGGTAACGAAAAAATGATGATATCGGTCGATCACTAATAGAAACCCTAAAAACATTCCGAAGTCAGAACCGGGACAATCACCCCTTGAAGGAACAAGTCTTGTACCACACCATACAGACCCGGTAACTGGTCTGCCAACAAGCACAGGTTGGAAAGAAAAAAAAACCTTTGCAGGGGACAAGAGCGAAACTCGATCTTGTAGCTGGACCAAATTATTTTGTGGACCCACTTGTCTTGCACCAGGGAAGTCCACAGGTCCGGAAACCAGCAAAGACGCCCCCCCCCCACCCTCGATATGGGTGAGAGAGCGCACCTTCATGCAGAAGGAGCCTTGTCCGTGGGTCTAGAGAAGCCTGCTCTCGGCTTGCCAGCCCAGGTTCGTTTGGATCCACCAGATGATGCCCTGAAAGGCCTCGAGCCCTTGCCAGTAGACTGAGGGACGAAAAAAACTTGGGCCGAGAAGGAAGGTCTACAACGAGGTTCCTTGCCCTAAGTAATCTGCGGAAGAAAGGTACTCTTCCCCCCTGTGAGAACTTTAATGATGTCATCCAGAGTAGCACCAAAACGGCGATCCCCTTGAAAGTGAAGATCAGTCAAAGCCTTTTTTAGAAGTCTGGTCCGCAGATCAGCATTTGAGCCGAAAGACACGCCGAAGGAGCACCGCCAAACAGAAAGGTGAGCCATGTCCAAAGAGGTATCACAGATGAACTGCAGCCCCTGAACCAGCTGGTCCGCAAGCTCAGCAAAGGCAGGAGGGAGCTGGTCACCCTCAAGGTCACGGCGTAGTAGCTTAGCCCACTCGGTCAGAGTTTGCGACACTAGGACAATGGTAAGTACCAACCTCATTGCAGAATCAGCTAAGGTGTACATAATGCGAGCCACAGCCTCCGCCTTCCGGTCAGCCAGATCCTTAAAGGCTGGGGACTCCTCCACCAGAATCATGGTTGCCTTGTTTAATCTGGAAACCGGAGGGTTCATCACTGGTGGCACAGTTCACTTCTTAAGGAGAGACACCTCATAGGAGGTAACGCCTAGTAAAGCGCTTAGGAAGCCCTCGGGGACGCTTTGGTCGTCCCTACACTTTTGCAACAATTCTGTCAAAATAGGCGGGGAAAGGAAACCCCTTTGCCGCTCTGGATGGGTTGTGAGTACCAAAGGGTATCTGCGTCTCCGTTGCAGCTTCATCCTCCATCTTTAGGGTCTCATGCACAGATACAATCAGTGCGTCTACCAGTGCATATTCATGCGCGGTCGTAGACGTGGAGGAATCATCCTCACTAATCGAAGGATTCCAGGCGCGTTGTTGCAGACCCAGCAGGGTGACCCTTGGCTGCAGCGGCCAAATCAGAATCAGGATCTGATGAGAAAAATGAGGCAGGGGAAGGGGGGTGCTTTTTGCTAGCCCATCACCTGCAAGATGCCTCCACCCAGAACACAAAAGACACTAGGACCACCGTCAGTGCATGGATGGATGGATGGTTGGGACCCGGAGGGCCCCGCAGCCATCAGGTGAGGAAACATGCTCCAAAAACTCCATGAATCAGCAAGGTGCCCCCACAAAAAAGTGAAACATACTGCTAATTGGACAACCCCCACCGCGCTGGCAGCACCACCAGGTCGCCAAGCACAAGGCACAGAGCGATCCTCAGAGAGGGAGAGGACCCCACCAGACTCACCACCCACCGACACAAGAACCTGCAATCACAATGAGAATCTGCACTGCACGTGTGGCGATCTGGAAGTACATCCCCAGCGTATGTGAAGGGGGCAGGGTAAAGAACTTGGCAAGGGGGGTTGCCTGCAGTTAGGAGGATTACCCGGGAGACCCTGCCGGCCCGAAGAGGGACCCACGTCCAACCCCAAAAGCCTCCAGGGATGGGGGGGGGGGGACAGCTACTCCACATACCAGGTACCAGGTGGGCACTGCTCCAGACAGATCCTCCTCTCCATCTAAATGGGGGGGGGCTGTCGGCCAGGAGGAATGCTGCGACTCAGGCCAAGGACAGGTCATAGGAGACCTTGGAAAACGTTTAACTCGCAGGGCCAGCCCCTGTCCAGTGGGGCTATGTCACGGGCCGACCTAGCGCAGAGCTGAGGCCTGCGCGCATGCACTGGCCAGACTGGGGTGACCACTGGATCTAGATTATCCAGCCTGTCGCCCAGTCCGGCAGTTGATAGTAGATCTCACAGGACAAATCCAGGGGGGAAAAAAAGTTCTATCTAAAAAATTTTGCCAGGACCAAAGTTCCCAGCAAGGAACTAGGTCCTTACTCCTGACTAGGCAGAAAAAAAATTGAGTGACTATAGGAGAGAGAGTGATAATACCCCCTGGGACTGCCCATGGGTGTAGCCAGAATTTTGTTTCTGCCTAGTGTCTTACTCCTGTAGTGGGCAACATAACCCAATGGTCAAGAATGATAGGAGCTATGTCCGCAAATTAACGAAATAGAACATTTGATTTTTTATATTGGGAATGTTTTATAGCAGAAAGAAAAAACTGAATTTTTGTAAAATCTTACCGTAAAATTCCTTTCTCCGCCACTTCATAATCTTCACTAATGGGGTATTGACCTTTGCTCCGTAGGAGTAGCTAGGCAACAAGATTTGTTAATATAAAAGCTTTTAGCATATCACACCCCTAGGGGGGGTCCCCTCAGTCAATACCTCCCTGCTTCCTGCATTCTCAACTCAGTTTCAGTAGCATAGCAGTAGAGTACATAAACAAACCCCAAAAGAGGGGCGGGGGCGGCGACTGTCGGAGGACTCAGAGAAAGGAATTTTACAGTAAGATTTTACAAAAATTCCGTTTTCTCTTACGTCCTCCGACAGTCGCCGCCACTTCATAATCTTCACTAATGGGGACGTCCCATAGCAGTGTAGACATGAGGGGTGGGACAAAAGCAGCCGCGCCTAAAGCAACGCAGTACCCACAGCAGAGAAAGGAACCTTACCAAAGTAAGAGAACCAACTGGGCAACAGGAAAAAAAACGTGCTCAACAGGAGCAACAACCCAGGAAAGAACAAGTAACCTAGGGGTAAAAATACCCCAACAGCCAAGGACCCAAACAAGGGACCCTAAGGCACTGCCGCACTAAGAACTTTACGGCCAAAGGAAGCATCTGCCGATGCCTGAACATCCACTTTGTAAAATTTGGAGAAGGTGTGAACAGACGACCAAGTCGCCACCTTACACACCTGGGCCACAGAAGCCTGATGACGATAGGCCCAAGACGTACTCAGAGACCTGGTAGAGTGCGCCTTCACAGGGAAAGGAGGAACCTTCCCCTTCAAAGCATAGGCTTGCACAATGGTCTGTCTGATCCATTTGGCGATGGTCGCAGCCGACGCTGCCATGCCCTTCCGAGGACCCTCTGGAAGGACAAATAGAGAATCCGACTTGCGAAAGGATTTCGTCGATGACAGGTAAACCCTGATAGCCCGAACAACATCCAAGGAATGCAAAGCCACCTCCTTTGGATGCTTAGGCTTCATGCAAAGTGAAGGCAAGACAATGTCCTCATTGAGGTGAAATTCCAAGATCCTCTTCGGAAGAAAAGATGGGTTAGGTCGTAAGACCACCTTATCCAAGTGAATCACCAAGTAGGGAGAGCTGCAGGACAAGGCCGCCAGCTCCGACAACCTGCGAGCCGAAGTGATCGCTACCAAAAAGGCAACCTTCTTGGACAACAGAGACAACGAGATCTCCCCGATCTTCTCAAAGGGAGCATGCTGTAACACGGACAGAACAAGGTTCAAGTCCCATGGAGGTAAAGGGTCCCTCCGAGGAGTGGCCAAATGTCGCACCCCCTGAACGAAGGTGCTAACCAAAGAATTAGACGCCACAGGGCGTTGAAAAATAACGGCCAGCGCAGAAATCTGACCCTTAATCGTGGTCAACGCCAAACGCTGGTCCACGCCCGTTTGAAGGAAGGCCAACACTCTCGATACCGAGTATGAGCGAGGGGAGTACCCCCTGGACTCACACCAGGCAAAATACGCCTTCCAAGTACGGTAGTAAATCTTCCCCGAAGAGGCCTTCCTAGCCTTGATCAAAGTGGGAATGACCTCAGGGGAGAGACCCCTATCCTTCAGGACCTGGCCTGCAACAGCCAGGCCGTTAAAGCCAGCGACTGTAAAGCAGGATGGAATATCTGTCCTTGAGACAGGAGATCTTCTCGAAGAGGCAGACGCCACGGAGCGTCGACCGCCAGATTCACGAGGTCTGCGTACCAAGACCGGCGAGGCCAGTCTGGCGCCACCAGAATCACGTGTGCGGTTCAGAGGCCAACCTGCGAAGGAGCCTGGACAGCAGCTGAATCGGTGGAAAGGCATACATCAGACGATACTGATGCCAGGGCGCCACTAATGCGTCCGAGGCGTCTGCCCGAGGATCGCGCGTCCTTGCCACGAACCTTTCCACCTTGTTGTTTAGATGAGACGCGAACAGGTCCACATCTGGAGAACCCCACTTCGCGCACAACATCCGAAAGACAGCCGGGTGAAGGGACCATTCTCCCTGGTCCAGGGTCTGGCGACTTAGATAATCCGCCTGCCAGTTCTCCACTCCCGGAATGTGAACTGCAGATATCGCCGGGACGTGCGTCTCGGCCCAAGACAGAATGTCGGCCACTTCCCGAGCCGCTCGGGCACTCCTGGTGCCCCCTTGGTGGTTGATGTAGGCCACCGCTGTGGCATTGTCTGTCTGCACCCGAACCGGACGGCCCTGAAGCCTGTCCGTCCAACGCAGAAGGCAGAGATTTACTGCTCGCAATTCCAGAATGTTGATCGGAAGGGAGGATTCCTCCCCCGACCAAGTTCCCTGGGCGGACAGAACGGCCAGAACACCACCCCAGCCCGACAGGCTGGCATCCGTGGTGATTACCGTCCACGACAAAGGACGAAAGGACTTGCCCCGACACCGCCGGGGACTGGAGCCATCACAAAAGACCCCTTCGGGTGAGGCGGCTCAACGAAATCCGCAGATCCAGAGATTGCGGACGCCCGTCCCACTTGGCCAGGATCTCCGCCTGAAGATTCCGTGTGTGAAACTGGGCGAAGGGAATCGCCTCGAAAGCCGAGACCATCAATCCCAGACACCTCATACACGTCCGGATGGACGAGCACTGAGTGTCCCTGAGGGACCTGACTTCGTCCTGAAGAGTCCGGAGCTTGTCTTCCGGCAGGAAGACCTTCGCTTGAACAGAGTCCAGGATCATCCCCAGGTAGGGAAAACGAACCGACGGACACAGTGTCTACTTTGGAAAATTTATCGTCCAACCGAACTCCTGTAGAGTCTGCATCGTGACGGACAGGTCATTCACCAGGCCCTGACTGGTCGCAGACCGAATCAAGATATCGTCTAGATACCCCAAGACAGAGATGCCCTGGGCTCTCAACAAAGCCAGGACCGGCGCAAGCACCTTGGTGAAAACCCACGGAGCCGAAGCGAGACCGAAGGGTAACGCCACGAATTGGTAATGATCCTCCGCAATGGCGAATCGAAGGTACCTCTGGTGACCCTCGAAAATGGGGATGTGAAGGTACGCATCCTTCAAGTCGATGGAGGCCATGAATTCCCCCGGAACCAGGGCAGCCACCACCACCGAGCGCAGGGATTCCATGCGAAACTTGCGAACCCGCACAAAGCGGTTCAGAGCTTTCAAGTCCAGAATCGGACGTACCTTGCCCTCCTTTCTGGGCACAGTGAACAGATTGGAGTAGAACCCCCGAGATCTGTCCCGATGAGGCACCGGAACCACCACTCCCTGGGCCCGCAGGTCCCGCACCGCCAGGTGCAGATCCTGCAAACGCTCCGGAGACAGCTGAAGATTTGAGGGAAAAAATCTGCTCGCCGGCCGAGAGAGAAACTCGATCTTGTATCCAGATCGAACGATTTCCTGAACCCACCTGTCCCGAATGCGGGCCAGCCAGGGTTGAAGAAAACCGAGCAAACGTCCCCCCACCCCAGAGTCGGGTGAGGGCACCCCTTCAGGCCGAATTGGCATGGGCAGCGGACCCGGACTGGCCGGACTTCTGCTTACCTGCCCACGGCTTCTTCTGGGAGCCTTGGCCCTTGAAGGGCTTGCCCTTGTACTGCGACCTAAAGGCATGAAAGGACCCCTGAGAGGGCCTAAACGAGTTATTCTTCTTACCGCAAACAAAATTATTCTTGTGAGATTGGGGTAAGAGAATGCTCTTACCCCTGGAAATTCCCTTTATCAGCGTATCCAAAGACTCGCCAAAAAGGCGAGAACCCACGTAGGGCAAATTAGCTAAAGTCTTGCGAGATGATTGGTCAACCGACCAACATTTCAGCCATATCAGTCGACGGTTCAATACCGCCACACTTGAGAGGCGTGCAGCCAAAGGGACTAAATCCAAGTCCGCATCACACAAATACATGACACCCTGATGAATTTGATCCACCATAGCCAAAGTTGTCGGCGGAGCAGAGTCAGCCACCAGGGTGCGCCTGAGCACCTGCGTCCAATCCGCAATAGCCTGGGCTGCCAAAATGGAAGCAAAAATAGGCTTCAGCATAGAACCGGCAACCGTATAAGCATGACGGGCAAGAGACTCCAATCTCCTGTCCGTAGGGTCCCGAAAAACCGGGGTATCTTCAGCAGGGATCGCAGTAGATTTATTCAACACCGCCACCGCGTGATCCACCTGAGGCGGCACACACCAACGCTCATCAGTGGTGGATGTGAATGGATAACGCAGCCTGAACTTACTTGGCACAGTAAAAGGCTTCTTCAAATTGCGCCATTGCTCATCAACAGCGCGCTGAAATTCCGTAGGGCAGGGAAAAACCTGCACGGTTTTGCGCTTCCTTTGCGCCCCATAAGAGGACATCAAAGCAGGAGGACATGGTTCATCCTGCAAATGCAGTGTTTCTTTGATAGAAGCAACCAACACATCCATGAGTGCAAGCTCTTCAGGCGAGCCAGGGGGAGAATTATCAACCCCTTCCACCTCAGCCTCACCCTCAGACCCCCCAAGGTCCAGAGACGAACGAGACCCTGAGAAGGGCACTCCAGCCATAGCAGCCCCATCGCCCTCTGAATCAGAGGAAATAGACAATCTGGGCCGTTTTGCGGATCGATCAGCCATTAGCATCTGCACCTGAGAAGCCAAGTTCGCCACAATAGCAGCCAGATCAGCCCCCTCGGGGGATGCAGCAGCCCCTTGGCCCCCCACCAAGGTGGGAGGAAACTTGCAATCCTGAGAATCCATGCCCCAGCAATAATAGGAAAAAGGAGTACTGCCCCTTTAAGACCGCGGCGAGCGTAGCCCACCGCACACTACAGTATGTGCCGACCCCCACAGGGATAAGAACACTGAGCAGGGAAATACAGGATAAGGAAAGGTAAAAACCTGGAGAGACCACACAGGCTGCTGCCACCGATCGCTGTCCCAGAGCAAAAGGAAGTGATGTAATGACTGACCGCCCTATAAAGCCTATGCAGGCTACACAAACATGGCCGCTCGGCTGAGGCATTTTTGGGCAATGAGAAAATGGCGCCGACATGTGGCTGTACGATCGATCGCCGCCAAAATGGCGGCGTTTGGCGACAAAACACCGCGCCCTACCACACAGGGCCGGACACCACAAGTTTGCCGCAAAAAAATGGCTATTCCACACAGGAATCTGACAGGGAGCTCAGCACATACACAGACATGCAGGGTCACACAGTCACAGACTGACACCCAAAACAGACAGGTCTCCACATAGAAATGCACTTACCAGTCCGGATGGCGTGGGGAGCCTTCTCCAGCGACCAAACCGCTGCACTGAGGACAGGGAGTGCCGCAGCCAGGACGCAGTGGAACTGCGGTGTGAAACCGCAAATGGCGTCCGGTGAGGTAGCCACCTCACAGGCAGCATCCCTGCAGCGAACAGGGATGGGTCGTTCAATATGCCAGGGAAACCTGACTGAACGCTCGATGGCAGGCTGGGGAACCCCTGGCCCTGAGCCCTGGGAGCCAGGGTGGCCAGTCCGAGGCCCAGCTCCGCATGATCATCTTCATCCGAAGAAACTAAACTAATGCTGATAAAAAGAACAGCTAAGTAAAAAGAAAGGGAAAAATACTCAAAATAAAATCAAAAAGAGGATAGAAGGCTGAGACTGAGAGCCCCAGCACAGGATCAGCCAGCTACTCCTAAGCTAGGCATTAGAAACTGAGTTGAGAATGCAGGAAGCAGGGAGGTATTGACTGAGGGGACCGCCCCCTAGGGGTGTGATATGCTAAAAGCTTTTATAATAACAAATCTTGTTGCCTAGCTACTCCTACGGAGCAAAGGTCAATACCCCATTAGTGAAGATTATGAAGTGGCGGCGACTGTCGGAGGACGTAAGAGAAAAAATGTTTTTTTTTCCCAGAATTGTCACTTTTTTTGTTTATAGCACAAAAAAATAGAAACCGCAGATGTGATCAAATACCACCAAACGAAAGCTCTATTTGTGGGGATGCCGTATCACAAAAGCCCTGATCATTAAGGGGGTAAAACCTTCCAGGTCCTTAGGTGGTTAAAGGGGTAATAAACCCCAAACCAAATTGTAATATATTGCAGCTTACCAATCCTTAAAATGTGGTGGCTGAATTTGGGTTTTTTTTTTAGGCTTTCTCCCATCTAGTGCTCTGACCAGTAACACACCTCCTGTACTGTAGTGCCTACACTATGGATGAAGGAGCACAGCTATAAGCAGCATTGTTAATCTGGGGGAGGGGAGCGTTAGCTGTACTAGCAGATTTTAATACACAAACAAATTGAAGCCTATCTCCAGCTTACACTGCAGTTACACAAACATTAACAACAAAAGCTTTTTGGAATTTTTTTTTTATTTTAATTTTGGGATAAAAAGTATTACATGACTAAATGAAACCTGATCATTGTAAGCAAATAGTTTGTCTTAACACTCTGAATTGCTAAATTTGCAGGACAGCTTGTTCTCTTGATCAGACCTACTGTCTGGATCACCAGATGAAGATAAAGGAAAGAAAGCTCAAAAAAGAAACAAAATGTAGCTGTCACACATCTAACAATTGCTTTTTTGCAATAAAATAAATGTTTGCCCCCCCCCCCCCCCCCTTCTTTAGATTGTAAGCTCCATGAGCAGGGTCCTCCCATTTCTTCTGTATTGAACTGTATTGTAATTATACTGTCCCCCTTTTTATTGTGAAGTGATGAGTAAACTGCTGGCGCTATATAAATCCTGTATAATAATAATAATAATAATAATAATAATAATAATCATGTCTGCTTTTGGGTTTAATACGGATTTA
Source organism: Pelophylax lessonae (assembly GCF_965119305.1). Taxonomy (NCBI): domain Eukaryota; kingdom Metazoa; phylum Chordata; class Amphibia; order Anura; family Ranidae; genus Pelophylax; species Pelophylax lessonae. The sequence goes on from NC_138768.1 coordinate 159,655,782, forward strand.
AATAAAATGTAAGGTCTGCTTACACGGCTTAGGCACAGCAATTAAATCATTCTCAGCAATATTTTAGAACATAGGAAATCAGTTCCCAACCACCGCTGTTAGTTAAAAGTAGGTAGTGATGAAAATCTCCAGGCCATCAGACAACCTTTAACATCACAGCAACAACGTACAGTCAGGTCCATAAATATTGGGACATTGACACAATTCTAATCTTTTTGGCTCTATACACCACCACAATGGATTTGAAATGAAACAAACAAGATGTGCTTTAACCGCTTGCCGACCGCTTGCCAGCCCTGACCAGGCAAAGTGACGTACCGGTACGTCACTAGCCTGGGAGCCAATAGCAGGCGAGCGCGCTCCGCCGGAGGCGCGCTCCTGCCCCGGCTCGTTCACGAACACCTCCGCGCGTGTGACCGGCGGACCCAAAGTCCGCCGGTCACTCGCGATCGTCCGCTGAAGGGAGAAAGGCAGGCGGCTAATGTAAACAAAGCCGCCTGTCATTCTTCCCTGTGTAACAGCAAAGATCTACCTGCTATGTAGGACTGTTGATCTCTGCTGTTACATGTAAAGCCACATCCCTGCACAGTTAGAAACACGCCCCTAGGGACACACTTAACCCCTCCTTCCCCAATAAAGTTAACCCCTTCCCTGCCAGTGTCATTTTTACAGTAACAGTGCATATGTATAGCACTGATTACTGTAGTAATGTCACTGGTACCCCCAAAAGTGTCAAAAATGTCAATCAAGGGTCCGATCTGTCCGCCGCAATGTCGCAGTCCCGCAAAAAAAAAAAATCGTAGAACGCCGCCATTACTCGTTAAAAAAAAAAAAACAACAAAAATGACAAAAATCTTTCCCTTAGTTAGTAAACGCAATAACTTTTGCGCAAACCAATCAAAATACGCTTATTGTGATTTTTTTCACCAAACATAGGTAGCTGTAAATGTAAAATTGGCCAAAAATGTCAAAAAAATTAGATTTTTACATTTTTTTTGGGGGGGGGGGGATTTCATTAAAAAAAAATGTGAAAAATATTGTTATTTTTGCAAAATTGTCGCTCTTTTTTTGTTTATAGGGCATGATCAAAAACAAAACAAAAAAAAAAAAAAAAAAAAAAAAAAAAAAAAATCGCACAGGTGGCAAAATACCACCAAAAGAAAGCTCTATTTGTGGAGAAAAAAGGACGTCAAATTAGTTTAGGTACAGCGTCCGTTAAAGTCACGCAGTGCCGAATTGCAAAATAGGCCCTGGTCAGGAAGGGGGTAAAATCTTCCGGGGCTTAAGTGGTTAACTGCAGACTTTCAGCATTAACCACTTCCCGCCCGCCCTATAGGCAAATGACGGCGGGAATGTGGTTGTGTTATCCTGACCGGACGTCATATGACGGCGGCAGGATAACACAGCTCTGGGCGCCCCCCGGGGGCGCGCAGAGCGGCGATTGGTGATGCGAGGTGTCAGTCTGACACCCTGCATCTCCGATCTCGGTAAAGAGACTACTGACGTAGCTCTTTACCATGTGATCAGCCGCGTCCAATCACGGCTGGTCACATCGTAAATAGGAACAGCCGTTGATCGGCTTTCCTTAGTTCGTGCCTGACAGGCACGAGTAAAGGAGCGCCGATCGGCGGCTCCCCTGACAGGGGGGGGGGGGGGTCGGCACTGGTAATCAGATCATTGATTACCAGTGCAGACCCTCGGGGGGGGGGGGGGGGGATGCCACTAGATCCACCAGGGATGCCCACTATGACCCCAGGGATGCCCACTATGACCCCAGGGATGCCCACTATGGCCACCTGGGATGGCAATCAGGGCTCAGGGAGTCCCCCATTGCCCTCCCCATCAGTGCTGCCCGCCAGTGCCCTCCCCATCAGTGCTGCCCGCCAGTGTCCTCCCCATCAGTGCTGCCCGCCAGTGTCCTCCCCATCAGTGCTGCCCACAAGTGCCCATCATTGCCATCCTTTAGTGTTGCCCACCAGTGCCCATTATTGCCCACCAGTGCCGCCTATCAGTGCCGCCCGTCAGTGCCCACCAGTGCCGCCTATCAGTGCCCATTAGTGCCCGTCAGTGCTGCCTATCAGTGCCGCCTATCAGTGCCCACCAATGCTGCATATCTGTGCTACCTGTCAGTGCCACATATCAGTGTCGCCTATCAGTGCCACCCCATCAGTGCCTGTCAGTGCAGTCTCATCAGTGCAGGAAAAACGTATTTATTTACAAAATTGTATAACAAACAAAAAAAATTTTTTTTTTTTTTTTTTCAAACTTTTCGGTCTTTATTTGTTTAGCAAAAAGGAAAAAACCCACAGGTGATCAAATACCACCAAAAGAAAGCTCTATTTGTGGGGGGAAAATTACATAAATTTGGTGTAGGTACAGTGTTGCATGACCGCGCAATTGTCATTCAAAATGCAACAGAGCTAAAAGGGGAAAATTGGCCTGGGCAGGAAGGGAGGGAAGTGCCCTGTATTAAAGTGGTTAATTTGAGAGTATTTACATCCAAATGAGGTGAACGGTGAAGGAATTACAACAGTTTGTATATGTGCCTCCCACTTTTTAAGGGACCAAAAGTAATGGGACAGATTAACAATCATAAATCAAACTTTCACTTTTTAATACTTGGTTGCAAATCTTTTGCAGTCAATTACAGCCTGAAGTCTGGAACGCATAGACATCACCAGATGCTGGGTTTCATCCCTGGTGATGCTCTGCCAGGCCTCTACTGCAACTGTCTTCAGTTCCTGCTTGTTCTTGGGACATTTTCCCTACAGCAAGTGAAATGCATGCTCAATCTGATTCAGGTCAGGTGATTGACTTGGCCATTGCATAACATTCCACTTCTTTCCCTTAAAAAACTTTTTGGTTGCTTTCGCAGTATGCTTCGGGTCATAGTCCATCTGCACTGTGAAGCGCCGTCCAATGAGTTCTGAAGCATTTGGCTGAATATGAGCAGATAATATTGCCCGAAACACTTCAGAATTCATCCTGCTGCTTTTGTCAGCAGTCACATCATCAATAAATACAAGAGAACCAGTTCCATTGGAAGCCATACATGCCCACGCCATGACACTATCACCACCATGCTTCACTGATGAGGTGGTATGCTTTGGATCATGAGCAGTTCCTTTCCTTCTCCATACTCTTCTCTTCCCATCACTCAGGTAAAGATTGATCTTGGTCTCATCTGTCCATAGGATGTTGTTCCAGAACTGTGAAGGCTTTTTTAGATATTGTTTGCAAACTCTAATCTGGCCTTCCTGTTTTTGAGGCTAACCAATGGTTTACATCTTGTGGTGAACCCTCTGTATTCACTCTGGTGAAGTCTTCTCTTGATTGTTGACTTTGACACACATACACCTACCTCCTGGAGAGTGTTCTTGATCAGGCCAACTGTTGTGAAGAGTGTTTTCTTCACCAAGGAAAGAATTCTTCGGTCATCTACCACAGTTGTTTTCCATGGTCTTCCGGGTCTTTTGGTGTTGCTGAGCTCACCGATGCGTTTTTTCTTTTTAAGGATGTTCCAAACAGTTGATTTGGCCACACCTAATGTTGTTGCCATCTCTCTGATGGGTTTGAGGATTTTTTTTTTTCAGCCTAATGATGGCTTGCTTCACTGATAGTGACAGCTCTTTGGATCTCATATTGAGAGTTGACAGCAACAGATTCCAAATGCAAATAGCACACTTGAAATTAACTCTGGACCTTTTATCTGCTCCCTGTAAATGGGATAATGAGGGAATAACACACACCTAGCCATGAAACAGCTGAGCAGCCAATTGTCCCATTACTTTTGGTCCCTTAAAAAGTGGGAGGCACATATACACACTGTTGTAATTCCTACTCCGTTCACCTAATTTGGATGTAAATACCCTCAAATTAAAGCACATCTTGTTTGTTTCCTTTCAAATCCATTGTGGCGGTGTATAGAGCCAAAAAGATTAGAATTGTGTCGATGTCCCAATATTTATGGACCTGACTGTATGCACACTGCAGCTCAAAGAAGCTCCTTCTGCAGGCGTTTGAGTGGTTTTGAGCTTTTATTTTTCTCTGCCTGAAAACTCCCCTCCATGTTAGCTAACGCGTCCTTGAACACTATAGGCTTTTTCTAGAGATTAGAAGTAGAGGATTTCACAGGCAGGAAAAAAAAACCCTCAAAAATTGCATTAAGGAGAGGAGCTTTTGAGCTAAAAAAAATAAGAAAAATAAAAAGCCCAAACGCTTATTGAACACACATAAAATCGCAAAAACGCGAGTTAGGCCCTTTCACACTTGTGCAACTTGTCCTGAACTACAAAGTCGCACGACAAGTCGTACTCCATGATTTCCATTGAGTACCGTTTATATCTAAGCATTTTGAGGTCCATAGCTCTCAAGATTACACAGGCATTGCTTCAAGTCCAGTCAAAATCTCAGCAAAATTGTGCGACTTTTAGGTCGCACAAATATGAAAGTAGTCTTAATGAGTGTTTGGCGTTTTTAAGTCTTTTCCATGCACAATGGATAGAGTTACCCTAGCCATAACTCTTTTGCACCCTAATATAGTGCAAAAGCTAAAGATGTGTTCAGTAGCGATGATGAATTGCCCTGTGTTGCAGCTGCAGTCTAAGAAATAGCAGCAACATAAGCAGAAGCACTATTTCATGAATCATGGCAGCAAGATGATCCAGGATGGTTGCTGTAAAATAATAAAAACTCTCTGCTCTCACAGTATTTTTTCAACTCCCTCTCAGTCAGAACGGCAACTGGAAATAGTTTTGCAATGCATTGTGGTCATTTGGTAGTAAAAAATTAGCGGAGGGGAGCATTTTGTATATATTATATATATATATATATATATATATATATATATATATATATATAAAAGCTTCTAAAACGCTTACGAGCATTACCATACATGCATGAAACAAGCGTGTGAAAAATGGATTTTTGTAAGATCTTACCGTAAAATCCTTTTCTCTTAGCTCATTGACAGACGTAGTCCTCGGTGATACACCACCTTCGGGTTATGTTGCCTCCACAGGAGCAGGACTAGACAGGAAATTAAAAAGCTCTGGCCACACCCTAGGGGCAGTCCCAGAGGGTATATCCTCTCTCTCTCTGCCTCAGCAAATCAGTTATGTGAAAAAGCAGTCTTTAGAGATTTTAACCCAACTCAAAAAAACAGAGGGGCGGGGACTACGTCTGTCAATGAGCTAAGAGAAAATGATTTTACGGTAAGATCTTACAAAAATCCATTTTTCTCTAGCGCTCATTGACAGACGTAGTCCTCGGTGATACACCACCTTCGGGATGTCCCAGAGCAGTATCACAACTGAGGGGTGGGAAAATGAAATCAAATCCCAATCTAGAAGGCCCAACCGGTGCCAACTAGAAGTTTACAATGCTCATCCTTAATGATGAGACTCAACAAAAAAGAGAAAAAAAATCTTTTTTTTTTTTTTCAAACAGAAAAAAACCCTCGAGGTAGACCACCGGTCTCCTCAAATTGCGGCCTGCAAAACCTTGCGGCCAAATGAGGCATCCGCCGATGCCGTCACATCAATTTTATAGAATTTTGTAAAAGGTATGTACCGACGACCAGGTGGCCGCCTTACATACCTGGACCACTGACGCCTGATGGCGAAAGGCCCAGGAAGTACTGAGCGCTCGAGTGGAGTGCGCCCTAACAGGAAACGGAGGACTCTGACCCTTAATAGAATAAGCCTGTACCACCGTTTGTCTAATCCATTTGGCAATGGTCGCGGCAGATGCAGGCAAACCCTTTCTGGGGCCATCCGTGATCACAAAAAGTGAATCCGTCTTACGGAATGATTCCGTAGCTTTCAGGTATACCCTGATTGCCCGAACCACATCTAAGGAATGCAACGCATGTTCCCGATGATGCTTGGGCTGAGGACACAAGGAAGGTAGTACAATATCTTCATTCAGATGAAAATCTGAAACCACCTTAGGAAGAAAAGATGGCTTAGGATGAAGTACTACCTTATCCCTATGAATCACTAGGTATGGGGACTGGCATGATAATGCAGCCAGTTCTGACACCCTGCGTGCAGAAGTGATAGCCCCAAGAAGGCCACCTTCTGGGATAAAGTAAGCAAGGGAATCTCCCTGATGTTTTCAAAGGGAGGTTTCTGTAGAACCGACAAAACCAAATTAAGATCCCAGGGCGGTAAGGGCGCGCGGACTGGAGGAGCCAGGTGCCGCACCCCCTGGATAAAATTCCGCACCAAGGACTTGGTAGCTAAAGGTTTCTGAAAGAAGATTGCTAATGCTGAAACTTGACCCTTGATGGTGCTCAAGGCTAGCTTCTGCTCAACCCCTTGTTGCAAAAAGGCCAATATTCGAGTCACCGAATAGGTACGTGGAGGAAATCCTAAAGATTCGCACCACGCAATATAAGTCTTCCATGTGTGATAATAGACCTTGCTGGAAGTCGCTTTCCTTGCTTTAATAAGGGTAGGAATGACTGAAGTAGACAAACCTCTGTCCTTCAGTACTTGGGTCTCAATGGCCAGGCCATTAAACCCAGCGACTGTAAAGCATGATGGTAAATTGGTCCTTGAGACCACAGACACTCCCTGAGACGAAGTTCCCACGGAACGTCTGCGACTAGCATGTCCAAGTCGGCCAGGCCGGCTTGAGGAGGCCAGCCTAGAATTTCTAGGACCACTGGCGCTGATAGAATCTGAACCAGGCGTCCCTAGAGGTATCTGGCCCCGACCATCCGAGAAAGTCTGGTCGTTTTCTGTTCCCACACATTTATCAGATACCTGATTGTTATCAGGAAGGGTGATCTTTTCTGGTTGAACCTCAGGGACCGAAGTCACCCGACTAGAGGCTACTTGGCCTATCTGGTCAACCAGATCCGATTCCTGTGAGGTATAGGGACTAATCTTAGGAAAAGGTAAAGGAAAAGATCTATTCAGGGAACGGTAACTACCGCTTCCTGTAGTACTTAAATGTTGGAAGGGAAGAATCGCACCGGTAGTAGTAGTTGATGCTCGATCTAATGTCCTGAATACCGGTGAAAACGCCCCCCCACCCTGAAACCGGGTGGGGGCGCACCTTCAGGCTGTGTACTCCTTTGCTTCGGGTTTGGCTGGGTTGGTCCTCTGCTTGTCCGACCAGCCCTTCTTGAACCCTCCTAGAGGAGTCTTGCCTTTCCCACTAGTACCAGCCGGGCGCCCTTTATGGGCGGTAAAGAAAGGTCCTCGCTAGTTGCGAGGTCCCTAAGCTTTTGCAGCCTGTGGCAAAAAAGTGCTCTTGCCCCCAGTGGCATCCTTAATGATTTCATCTAGGTTGGCCCCAAATAGACGATTCCCCTGAAAAGGGAGATTGGTCAAGGTCTTCTTGGAACCTAGGTCAGCTGACCAGCATTTTAACCACAGCACACGTCTGAGGATCACCGCTGACATAGATGCATGCCCTAATAAGGGAGTAGTGTCCAAGGCTGCGTCACAGATAAACTGTAGCCCTTGTATAATCTGTTCCATCAAATCAGATGTCTCCTGGGGAATATCCTTTCCCCTAAGGTCTTGGCGTACCATTTTCGCCCATTCCGTAAGTGTCTGGGAAACTAGACCAATAACAATTACTGGTCTAAATGCTGACCCTATCAGAGAGAAGATGGTGCGGGACTCTGCTTCCATCTTTCGATCCACCGGATCCTTAAAGGACGAAGTGTCCTCCACTGGGATAACCGTGGCTTTATTCAGCCTGGAAATAGATGGATCCACCACTGGTGGTACCGTCCATTTCTTAATGATGGATTCCTCAAACGGATAGCGTCTAGCAATACGCTTGGAAATAGTAAAGGTACGTTTAGAATGCTCCCATTCTCCTTTAATCTGATTACCGAAACATTTGGGTACAGGAAAAACCTTCACCGTTTTGATGGGCTTATTAGTACCAAAAGGAATCTCTGTTTCAGTTGCCTCTGCCGGTAAAGCCTCAAGTTTTAAGGTTTCCTGCACTGCCACAACTAGTGCGTCCACCAATGCTTTTTCCTGAATTATAGCAGGAGAAGAAGCGTCCTCCTCACTGTCTGAGGGGGCTTTACCTGGGATAACAGCCCTTGCAGAGGAACCTGCAACTGCAGTGACCATCTCTGAATCTGAGTCAGAGGTGTCAGATAGTATAGGGGTAGGCGGGGGTCGCTTCCTTGACCCCCGTCCCTGACAGGCCGCCTCCACCCGAGCCACCATAGACTCCAAAATTGCTGTAAATAACTCTACACTCTGTGCACCGGCGGGTCCCGTGGCCCCCTCGAGGGAAACAGGTGGGGGAATATGTGTGGCAGGGTCCATGATTATTCCAGTCACTTCCTGGATAATATAATTCAAAAATAAAAAACTTTTTTTTTTTTTTTTTTTCAGATCCCCAGCGCCACAAAAAGCCCCTTAGTGTTACCTGCTAGGGATCCCTATCGATCGAGAGAGAGAGAGAGAGAGAGAGAGAGAGAGAGAGAGAGATAGACCCCCAGGCTCACCACTTGATGCTCAGAGTTTAACTGCAACAGGTTACAGCGCTGTCTTGACAAACAGGAAGTCTTTTGGCTGGCTGCCCAGGAAGAAAGGAGGCGGCTCCGCCCCTCTGCACGCCTTCCGACGCCTCCCCAAGCTCCACGAGGTGTTTGGATCACCTCAAACATGGCCGCCCCCATGCTGGAGACACGAGGCTACGCCAAAATGGCGGCTCGTGCGATCCAGCAAAAAAAATGGCGGCGGCCTGTACTGAATAGCGGTGTGCTGCAGGGCACACAACACTCTCACTGCATGGGGATTTGGCGTGGTTGGCGGTACCGGCCCTGGCGGACCGCATGGCCTTCGGGAGGCCTGCTAATAGCTGGAGATCTGATTAGGAAGGCAGTCTACATGTCCGTGGCTTCTGACTGGTAGGTAACTTATTCTTATCACCGTAAGATTCCCAGAATGCCACAGATTACATCTTTTTAACATGTATACAATTAGATTGTTAGCTCCCAAACCAAGCCTCCTGGCTTTTTGCACATAAAATCACACTCAAAGTAGGGGGATCTGTGCCATGTTATAGGATAGAGAGGGACTCTATCTTACCATACAGAGAGGGGCCCGCGTTCACCACAAGACCCGTCAGGGGAAAAGGGGGAACATACTACTCACCATACCGGAACCAGGCGGGCACCAACTCCTGACAGTACCCCTCTCCACCGGGGCGGGAGGGCTGTCGACCGATACGGACGCCGTGACTCATGGTCTTTGGCGTTTCAGCGAGACGTTTAACTCGCGGGGTTAGTCCTTTAATGGGACTTTGTCGCGGCCGACCCAGCGCGCAGCTATGGCCTGCACGCGCTCGTAGGCTGAACTGGGGTGACCACCGGATCTCAACATCCAGCCCGTCGCCCAGTTCAGCTTTCTTGCTTGAAGATCTCACAGGAACACTGGAGAAAAAAAGCGGTCTAAAAAATCCTTTAAGAAAAAATTCTTGCCAGGACCTAAGATCCCAGCAAGGTATCTAGGTCCTTACTCCTAACTAGACAGAAAATAACTGATTTGCTGAGGCAGAGAGAGAGAGGATATACCCTCTGGGACTGCCCCTAGGGTGTGGCCAGAGCTTTTTAATTTCCTGTCTAGTCCTGCTCCTGTGGAGGCAACATAACGCGAAGGTGGTGTATCACCGAGGACTACGTCTGTCAATGAGCGCTAGAGAAAAGGTTTTTAGCTCAAGTTTTTTCAAACTTTCGCTTCTTTTTTTTTCCGTTTTTCCAGTGTGCATGAGCTCTTAAACTGTGGGCTACATGGCTGTGTGTTGGCTGTGTGTTGTAAAAAACCAGCCAATCTCAGGGGCATTTCTTGTTCATACTAAATTGCAATTTGGAGCATGCAAGATCTAAAAATGCTCTTTATTCTCACATTGTATGAACAATGTATGCTCTCAATAGCTCCTTTTGGCTTGCCCAATCTGCTCATCTGCCTCCTCCTGCTCCTCAATATAGCTAGTACAAAGATTAGGGCTTTTGCACTAGTCATCCCATCTGCCAATGCCTCTTAAAAACAAAAAAGGGTTTGTCTCGGTCTCTCTTTTTCTCTGAACCCACAAACAGGAAATAACCTGCAAGATGCATAGCAATATAGAGCACATAAAAATGTGTCTACGCACGTCAACACGCATCAAAATATAGATCAGCGCACAACAGAAGGCAATGAAATCAATTTTTATGCATCTTAAAACACTTCATTACCATGCTACAGCCGAAAGATGGCCACAGTGTGGCTCTGTTGTTTCCTGGAGGGCGTCTATGGACGACGTACTCCTGGAAACAAGCCCCCATGCTCCCTCTGGAGGCATCAAGCGTGCTCTGTGATCGCGTAAAAGGGCCAATCACAGCTGCCCTTTACAATGTGATCAGCTGTGTCCAATCACAGCTGATCACAATGTAAACAGACTTGCTGGTTAGCAGAACTTTCCTCACGAGCTGTAACAGCGTGAGGAGAGGCGAGCTGCAAACAGGCAATTCTGACAGGGGACATGTACACAGATAATCAGAGCACGGATCATCAGTGCCCTGATTATTAGTGCAGACCCATTGGTGCCAATCAGTGCCGCCTATCGTTGTCTATTAGTACAGCTTCATCAGTGACGCCAATCAGTGCAGCCTCATCAGTGCCACCTATCAGTGCAGCCTCATCAGTGCCGCCTATCAGTGCAGCCTCATCAGTGCCGCCTATCAGTGCAGCCTCATCAGTGCCGCCTATCAGTACAGCCTCATCAGTGACGCCTATCAGTACAGCCTCATCAGTGCCGCCTATCAGTACAGCCTCATCAGTGCCGCCTATCAGTACAGCCTCATCAGTGCCGCCTATCAGTACAGCCTCATCAGTGCCGCCTATCAGTACAGCTTTATCAGTGCCGCCTATCAGTACAGCTTTATCATTGCCGCCTATCAGTACAGCCTCATCAGTGAGGAGAAAAATTACTTTGCAAAATTTTATAACAAACTAAAAAAATAAAAATGTAGGTCGGTTTTCATTTGTTTAGCAAAAACACCCAGTGGTGATTAAATACCACCAAAGGAAAGCTCTATTTGTTTGAAAAGAATTAATAAAATTTCATATGGGTACAGTGTTGCATGACTGTGCAATTGTCATTCAAGTTACAACAGCACTGAAAGCTGAAAATTGGCCTGGGCAGGAAGGGGGTGAAAGTGCCCAGTATTGAAGTGGTAATGCACGTTTATGTGTAAAGAGGCCCTTATAGTAACAGAAATAGGTTAGAAATAATTGCAATACAATGTAAAAATTAAAATTTAAAGCATTTCCATGATGAAAATTTTACATTTTCATCATGGTTATGCTTTAAACAGTCCTGATACCCAGAATTCCCCAATATTTCCCAACACTACAGGAAGTAGAACAGAGGTAGGTGGACAATTATGTTGCTTTTCTCTTCAGTTAGGTTTACAGGCCAACCATGGCAATATCAAATATCACTCTGTTGCTTGCCTAAGATACCTTTTAAGGCTGTTGTCTTTTCTTTTTCATCCGGAACTCCTGCTTGCAACTGTGCCATACTCAATGCAAATAAGACAACCAGTATAAAGAGAAAAATGGACATCAATCTTCTTATGTACACCTACAAATAAAGGTAAATAGAAAAAATACCAGACGGTTAGCATTCCATTTTAAACATTATTATAAAAAGTAAACTGTAGACGTGTGTAAAATGACCAATAAAGAGTAGAGCTGGGCTCGGGCTCAGCCGTGTTCGAAATCCTAGTCCCAACCGACCTGCCCAATCCTGCCAGGAAGCAGACACTGCACACCTCTAATCACAGGCATTGAGACATTTCCCGGTCCATAGCTGCACAGACCAGGAAATGTCTCACTGCTTGAGATTAGCGGTGTTCAGAGATCAGGCAGGTGGGTTGGGTCTAGGATCCCAAACACGCCAGAGCTCATCTCTAATAAAGAGTGAAAAATAAGAAAAAAAAAAAAAAAAAGATATAACCCCAACATAGGTACTGGAAAAGTAAACACCAATCACTGCTCAATTGGTCAGCCCTAGGTCATTTTAAGACCACAATCTCAAATATTGTAACTGTTATGTATGCAATGAAAGTAATCTCCAATTCATGTGTTTTTATTATTTTTCTCTACATTTTAATATAACAGTGTGTGTTCAATTCTATGTAGAGGGGTGGTGTGTCCATTCCCTTCAATTAGATTTAGAGTTTCACTGAACTCTGTGCTCTAGCTGTGCAATGTGTATGAAAGGGGCTTTAATGAGTGTTTGGCGTTTTTAAGTCTTTTCCATGCACAGTGGTTAGGGTTACCCTAACCATAACTCTTTGCACCCTAATATAGTGCAAAAGCAGATAAACAGGTACCACTTATATAGGAAAAAAAACCCTCTACATATTTGGATTTCTTTCTTTTTTATACAACCTGCACAGCTCTGTTAATAGTACCCCCAGCCCCACTTTTATATATTTACAAGCATGCAATTCATCTAACCTTTCAATTTCTATTCATTCTGCATAACATTTAAGACATTTCTATCCACACAGTAATTAAAGGAAGTCATTAAACCAAGAACTACATTTCAGTAGCAAGTACAACTCCAATTTAAAAAAAAACTGGAACACTGTAAATTCTACATAAAAACAGAATGCAATGTTCACAGAGTGTTCTTAAAAGAAGAGGGGATGCTACACTGTGGCAAACCTGGCCCTGCCCCAACATTTTTGAGACGTGTTGCTGCCATAAATTTCAAAATTACCCTACGTTATTCAAAAATTGTACATTTTGTCAATTTATATATTGGATAGGTTTTCTAATTTTCTTTTGTGAAAAAATTATGGGTTTATGAGATTTGCAAATCATTTCATTGCGTTTTTATTTTGCACAGCGTCCCAACTTTTTTGAAATAGGGGTTGTATCTGAAGAGAGAAATTTTTTTTTTAAAAAGTTAATTTTTTACATATGGGACATCAAATTTATATATATATATATATATATATATATATATATATATATATATATATATATATTTTATATGGACAAGGTGGATATAAAATCAGAAGGATTTGTGTGGTTAACTTTCGATCATTTGTGAGATTCAATAAACCTGAAATGTTCAACTGCACTCAGGAGGAATTTAACATTTCATGCTTGAAAGAAGCATAATGTCAATTAAGTAATCCTCCGCTCAGCCAAAAGAAGGTGTGCACACACCTAGAAACAAACAGAATGTCTGTCTTTCATAAGCATGTGGGACATTATGGATAAGAAATCTGACTTCTGAAAATAAAATAGTGAAGTCTGCAATTCTTTCACAATGCTTACAGAGGCTTAGTATAGTGAGCAAACTGTGTTGTGCATTGACAATGGTGGGATGAATAATTGCCCTTCTTGGCTTTTACTTTCTTTGCTGAAACCCATGGAATTTAAATATACATTGTTTTGTATTACTTTGAATGCACAAACAAAAAACAAAAAATATGAATCTTGAGATTGGATCCCCTAGTTATAATCATGGCAGGTAGGCAGACATGAGAACCCTCTTGGGAAAATCTTCCCCAAATCACAACTAAGGCATAAATATTTCTTAGCAAATTTTCAGCTCAAGCAATGCTGAATGAATAAAGCTGAATAGTGTGCTTGAAAAAAAAAAAAAAAAAAGAAAACCTTTAAGATTCACACCAGATGTGGCGGCACTGGTGGTGTGTGGGCATGGTGCACTGATAAAGTACTGCATGCAGTGCTTTTTGCAACATAATGCAAGGAAATCGTGCCTTGCACGCCACACCCAGCAATTTAACTTTATAAGAGGTTTTTGACATCTCAAAGTTTGTTTAAAAAAAATTAAAAAAATATAAACTAGTGCAATGTGCCAAGCTCAGCACAACATCACCAATCACGGCCCCACTGCACTGCACATCAGCCACTGTGTTGCAATGAAGCAGCTGGTGTGAACAAGCCCATAATGCCCATTCACTTCATTTGCATTGGAATGTGCTGGGTATCATTGCTCAGCCTAATCCCCAAGCAAAGACAAGGCAATGACAAGTGGAAGTGTATGCTGAAAAAAGTACTGGATGCATTTTTATTTTATGCACATCGGAATGTGGCAGTAAACTCTGCGTAGCAACACCGCTGTGTGAATAGAACTGATTGAAATGTTCCCTGTAACATTTCTTATTCAATCAGTTTTATTCGTTTTTCAAGTAAAACAGCAAGTATGCCAATGTAGGGGCGAAGACAACTGATCAGGATAACTAGCAATATAAAAGCATGGTCAGACATGTGTGGTAGTAAATTTACAGGGCCCTAATGCCCTATTTAGTCAAAACTATTACATAGGCCTGTAGGTGTAAACAGAATAAAGTGTGGGGGGGGGGGGGGAGAGGGTGGGGAGGGGAAAGCTCTAGAAAAAAAACTGGTAAAAAACAGGGAAATCAGAAGTCCCCGGGGAGGGAAAGATTAAGGAAAGTGATCCAGGGCCAGAGATGAAGGAAGGGGTTCGGAGTTCAGGAAATGTAGGAATGAATCCACCCCAGACTCTGGACCAGGATCCTAATGAGTAGAATATAACAATGTAGGCCAGAAGAATTTAGAGATGGAAAGGCATAGATAAAAGCATAGATCCCACATTTTACCAGCATCGTGTTCATACAATCTTTGGCTTCTTGAAAATGGACTGTAGGCTTCTTCAAGGACTAAGGAAAAAAGTCTTGAGAGTCTATGATGCAAGAGGGCCACCCTTGTATTTTTTGGAAAAATTACCTGAAGCAATGGTTGGAGAAGGTGAAATGTGAATCAAAACATAGTCAACTTTGGGTAGGACCACCAAGTATGTAAAGGATCTCCACGTAGATCACACCCTCTAAAATATCGATCCCTGTAGGTCAGCAGGAGCTATTCGAGATGGAACTCGATATCGCTGAAAGCAAACCTTGCATGCCATTTTAGAGATGACATAGTAGATTAAAACCTGTGCTTGCTGGCTATTTTAATAAAGGAAGAATATTATTTTGCATCTTGATAAATGGCATTCCTGATGCTGGTACAATTGATTGCATTGGTGGAGTCAAGCTGAGTCATGACCCAAGATGCTATTGTGGAATGTGGAGCCTCATTTGAAATTGTTTACATTAGCCAGTGAGGTTATCTAAGATGGGTTTCAGCACTTTGCTCTCCCTTCTCTTCTTGTGCATCTACTTTGGGTGTACATTACAGGTAGGAAGGCGGGTAGGTTGCCAAATCACTGATTGGTGGAGAGATCAGGATGGGCTTCTGAAAAGTACTTTCTGCTGTATATATAAAGGATAAATTACTCCACAGTGTCTGTAAATACAGAGGTCAAGGAGGGTTATTCTTAAAGCATATCATTAAAAAATTATGTAAATCTGACTGTCAAAGGCAACGTGAATTTTTTCAGAATCAGAAATCTAAGCTAGTAACTCTTTTTCAGAATGTGGAGGATAAAGGACTTTGTACCAGGGTGGATAAAAATGAATGATTTTTTTTAAAAAAACTTTTTTTTTTTTTTTTTAAATTATATATAAAAAACAAAATTTATTTTAATAAAATGCTTTTGGAATAAAAATCTATCTATCTATCTATCCATCTATTGATAGATTTCTATTTGAGATAAATTAATAATTTCTTTTATTCAGCAGGAAATGGAGCTTAGCTATGTAGCATGAGGCTGTACATTCTGCAGTACAGTATTTACATTTTTGATAAATTTATTCAATGAATCCAAGTTGCTAAGATAACATGCACTGCATTGATGCATTCACACATTTTCACAGTAACCATGAGATAAAACAAAGTTCAGGAATATGTCTTTATCCCATTGTTTTGCAAATCGACGTACACTGACGTCATCTGTGACATAAGGGGGCAGGGCCTCCTGATGGCGTCACTGGGATGCCACGCCCCTAATGGCTATGTAATAAGCTGCATAGACCGGAGACCGACAATCACCTGAGACAGCGTCGGAGGAGGACTGGAGGAAGAAGACCAGGGAAGAAGAAGAGCAGAGGGCAAAAGAGCAGAAGAGCGGAGGGGAGAAGACAAGACCAGAAGAGCGGAGAGGAGAAGACCAGAGCGGAGAAGACTGGGTGAAGATTTTTAATAAACTTTTCAAAAACGTCTCATGTCATTAATTACATACACTGCCTTTTATGGGGTGAATGGGTAGGGGTACAATGTACCCCATACCCATTCACATAGGGAGGGGGTCTGGGATCTGGGGGGGCCCCCTTGTTAAAGGGGGCTTCCAGATTCTGATAAGCCCCCTGCCCGCAGACCCCCACAACCACCGGCCAGGGTTTTCAGGAAGAAGGCCCTTGTCCTCATCAACATAGGGGCAAGGTGCTTTGGGGTGGGGGGGTGCAAAGCCCCGCCCTAAAGCACCAACACCCCCCATGTTAAGGGCGTGTGGCCTGGCAGGGTCCAGGGGGGTGGGGCCGCTTTCTCGGCCCCTCCCCTTTCCTGGCATGCCGGGCTGCATGCTCAGATAAGGGTCTCGTATGGATTTTGGGGGGACCCCACGCTGCTTTTTCGGCAGGAGGGGGGGGGGGCTACCCTCAAAATCCATACCAGACCCGAAGGGCCTGGTTTGGAACTGTTTTTTTCCCCCCATTTTGGCGTGAAGTTCCCCCTCAAGATTCTCAAAGCGCAAGTCACACTGCAAGTCGGATCACCCTGATCAGACTTGCGATGCAATGCGCCTTCCATTCAAATCAATAGGCTCCCATCGGGAACCATTGATTTTGAATGGAAAATAAAATGTAACGCAATTAAATGTAACGCAATTAACGCACGTTAACCACTTGCCGACCACCGTCAGTACATATACCGCGGCGGTCAGCAACGTGCAGGCAAAGAGACGTCAGCCCCATGTGGCCCCGCTGATGACGTGATTGGGTTCAGAACCGATCAGTCCTCAGGTCCAGGCCAATGATTTTTGGCCTGGACCTGTTGATCGGTCTGGTTCAATCAGATTCTGTTCTGTGCCTGTGAAATGTAAACACAGGCACAGTAAAGACCTGCTCTCCCCTCCCATGATCCTTTTTGGATTCATCGAGAGGAGAGAGCAGATCTAAACCGTGAGTACTGCACCAAGCACACCCAAACACACTTAGATAGGCACACTTAACCCCTTCCCCCGCCACATTGCACACTATACACACGTAATATAGTGGTTTACTGTATTTTTGTATTAGTGTGATTGTGACTTGAGTTAGCGCTCGCAAATTATTTTCTGTCCCAAGTAGGTTTAGCGCAGATCCCTGGCGCTTAGTTAGAAATAACCCCTTAATTACCCTCTACACGCACACACATGCACACACACACACAGACACACACACACACACTTCCATTACTAGTATAGTGTTTGAACAGATCAATATCTGATCTAATCAGAACTATACTAGCGTCCCCATAGTTTAGGGTTCCTGAAACGCTGTGTTTGCACGATCAGCACTGATTCCTGCCAGCACCTGCGTTTAACCCCTCCGCCCAGCCCACCCCACCCAGGCAAGTGTAGTAATCAATAGATTACGGTCACTTACAAAAAACACAAAACACAACACCGCTGTGTTAGCAGAGTCAGGCCTGATCCCTGCTAGTATTAGCAGTTTTGTTTGGTAGCGGTTGAAATAGTCCTCGACAACCAGGTGCTTTTTTTACCTGCGAGTCACACTACTGTACCGGTAAATTTAGTTACTATAATTACCAAAAGTTGGTACAGTAGTGCAGAGGCTTACAGTATACTGACCATGTCAGAGGAGAGTGATGGGGAAGCCTCACTGGCAGAATCAGGGTCAGTATACGAACCTGAAGTGAGCAGTGGCTCCCTGACAGATAGCTTAGACGACGGATGGGTCCCTGTTAGAATCAGGCATACCCGACCCCATTCTGGAGTTGCTGAGATGCAGGAATCGCAGGGTGCTCGTATGGAGCAGAGTGTCAGTACTAGTGCCGCTCATCCTTCTGGTGGCCTGGCAAGCGCCAGCGGCTTAGTACACCCTGGACCTAGTACAACCAGCACTGCAGTAACACTTGGTGATGTGGCGAGTCCCATAAGTGCAGTTGAAGCTGGTGCGGTGGCTAGCACAAGTAGAGGCCCGCAGCCACCGCGTATTCGAAGACAGGCCCGTAGAGCCCATAGTGCCCTCCCTGATGCGCTGGCATATCCCAATTGGCAACCCACTGATACTACAGTGCCAGTACTTCCCCCCATTCACTGCCCAACCTGGAATCCATGTGGAAACAGCCAATTTTAAGCCCCTGGATTTTTATGAGCTGTTCTTCACGGAAGATCTTTTCAGATCTATTGTGGATCAATCAAATTTATATGCACGTCAATTCATCGCCGCCAACCCAAATTTGCCATTTGCCAGACCATCCGGCTGGAAACCTTTAACGGTTCCCGATTTTAAAATCTTTCTGGGCCTTTCCCTGAATAAGGGCATAACCAAAAAGAGTGAACTGCAGCTATATTGGTCCACTAGCCCAATTCACCATATGCACGTGTACTCTGCCTCCATGTCCAGGGCGAGAAACGAGCAAATTCTGAGATTTATGCATTTCAACGACAATGAAATCGGTCATCCTCGGGGAGACTCTGAATATGATCGGCTCCACAAAATATGGCCCCTCAGACTACTTCAATCAGCGGTTTTCATCCTTGTTTACCCCCGAACAAGTTGTCTGCGTAGACGAGTCCCTGATTAAGTTTACTGGCCGCCTTGCTGTGAAACTGTACCTCCCCAGCAAGTGTGCCAGATAGGGGGTCAAGCTGTACAAGCTCTGTGACAGGGCCACAGGCTATACAGTTAGTTTCCGGGTCTATGAGGGAAGAGATAGCACTGTGGAGCCCCCCAACTGCCCAGACTACATAGGGAGCAGCGGCAAGATAGTTTGAGACTTGGTGTCACCCTTATCTGGAAAGGGGTACCATTTGTACGTGGACAATTTTTACACAAGCGTGCCACTATTTAGTCACCTGTTTGAATTACAAATAGGCGCATGTGGCACCGTGCGACCTAATCACCGGGGCTTCCCCCAACGGCTTGTAAATTCCCATCTTAGTCGGGGGGGGGGGAGAGCCTGCTTGAAAACGGACAAATTGTTTGCAGTGAAGTGGAGGGATACACGGAATGTTTTCGTTCTGTCCTCCCTTCACGCAGACACGACGGTCCAAATTACTACGGCAACTGGCCTTATGGAGAAACCACTCTGTGTCCACGAATATAAACTTAATATTGGAGGGGTGGACCTTAACAACCAGCTTTTGGCACCGTATTTAACTGCCCGTAAAGCCAGACGCTGGTACAAAAAAAGTGTCTGTTTATTTATTCCAATTGGCTATGCTGAACGCCTTTGTCCTATACAGGGCGTCAGGACGAACCGGATCCTTCCTAGAATTCCAGGAAGCAATCATCAATGCCTACCTGTACCCAGGAGGTGTTCCTGTCCAGCTTCCCCTTCCAGATGCAGTGAGCCGGCTGCATGAGAGGCACTTTTCACATTTCCTCCCGAGTACCCCTACCCAAAGACGCCCCCAAAGAAGATGTCGTGTCTGTAGCAGGCGCGGATTTAGGCGTGACACCCGCTATTTTTGTCCCAAATGTCCAACCTGGTCTCTGCATCGGGTAATGTTTCGAGCGCTACCATACACTAGTGGAGTTTTAGTGTAGGGTACAGCACGAAAGTGTAGGGCACACAAACACAGGGTCTCGAAAAATGTTCGATGGCTATCGACATTTTGAAAAAAAAAAAATATTAAATAAAAAAGCCAAAAACTGTTGTCGTGTCAGTTATATTTATGTTCTTCTACTCTTCCTACTGTACTTTGTTTTTCATTCTTTTCTTAACCTGTTTCTCTTGCAGGTACCCGTCAGCTGCCACACTGATTTTATATATTCGGACACAAACAGCGTTTGCGTTTAGCATATATGGATACGGCTGTGGTAGGTTGATTTCACCACTGCAGTTAAAATACCTTTTTTTAGGTATACGTGGAATACTGTCATGTATACCCACCATTAAATTAGTGGGTTTGGTTGTTGGGCTGTTAATGGTGTGTAATACTATACAATATTCCTGTGGTGATTTCTGTTAGGTTCTCTTTTTTTCGTTCAGCCCACAGGCTGCATGAAAAAAAAAAAAAAAAAAAAAAAACCTACACTATATGCCAAACAAGGACCAGCAATGTACTGGTACCTTGCTGGACTTTGAGTGGTTATACCAGGATGATGCCTGCAGATTTAGGCATCACTATTGTTTTTTACAGCCAGTGGTCGGCTTACATGTAAAAGCAATCCTAGTGGATAATTGTCAGCTAGACTGCTTTTACATGCAGTGGGAGGGGACTACCCCCCTCCCGCTGCCTTCTGTGGTGGTTCTCGGGCTCTCCTGTCCCACCAGTTAACCCGAGAGTACAGCCGGTGGTTCAATTATCTAACCATAGAGCTGATTGGAGAGGAGAATGGCTCCAATCATCTCTATGGCCTAAGATACCGGAAGCTACGAGCTTTTTTATGACTTCTGTTTTGCCAGAAATCAACAGCCCCATTGCGAAATTGGGAAAGCATCTTATCACACCAATTTTGGTGTGGTCAGATGCGTTAAGCTCAGAGGCGAGATCTAGAGTCTAAAAGACCCCAATTTTTTTTTTTTTTTTTAAAAAGAGTACCTGTCACTACAGATTGCCATCATAGGGGATATTTAAATTCGCTGTGATAACAATAAAAATGAAAAAGAAAGGTGTCAAAATAACATAAAAAAGCAAAAAAAAAAAAAAATAAAATCAAGCCCTCCTCCCGTGCTCGCGCGCAAAGGCGTACGCAAGCGTTGTTCTAGTGTCATATGTAAACCACAATTGCCGCATGCATGTGAGGTATTGCCGCGAACACCAGGTCGAGGGCAGTAATTCTTGCAGTAGACCTCTGTAAGTCTAAAGTGGTAACCTGTAAAGACTTTTAAAAAATGTACGTAGTCTGTTGCCGCTGCACAGGCGTGCGCAATTTGTAAAGCATGTCATGTTTGGTGTCTATCTACCCGACATAAGATCATCTTTTAAATTTTACCAAACTATTTGGAATTGTATAGTGTATTTGTGCATTACATTTAAAAAATGAATTTTTTTTTTTCGCAGAAATTGCGTTTGGAAAATCTGTGCGCAAATACCGTGTGACACAAAAATTTGCAACATCCACCATTTTGTTCTGTAGGGACTCTGCTTTAAAAGAAATATATAATGTTTGGGGGTTCAAAGTAAATTACTAGTAAAAAATACATATTTTTTCATGTAAACAAAAAGTCACAGAAAAGGCTTGGTTTTCAAGTGGTTAGAAGAGTGGGTGATGTGTAGCTAAGATTAAGCATAAAATGCCGGGACAGTTAAAACACCCCCCAAATGACCCATTTTTATAAAATTAGACACCCAAAGCCATTTGCTGAGAGGCATATTGAGTCCATGGAGTATTTTATATTTTGCCCTAAGTTTCGGGAAGGTGACAATTTGTTTTTGTTTTTTTTTTTACACAAAGTTGTCACTAAATGATATATTGCTCATGCATGCCATGGGTATATGTGACATGACACCCCAAAATACATTCTGCTGCTTCTCCTGAGTACAGGGATACCACATGTGTGAGACTTTTTGGGAGCCTAGCTGTGTACGGGACCCCGAAAATCAATCCCCACCTTCAGGTTTTCTAATGGCGTAAATTGTGTATTTTACCTCCGCACTACCCGTCACAGTTTCAGAGGCCCTGAAATTTCAAGATAGCACAAACCCCCCCCCCCCAAATGACCCCATTTTGCAAAGTAGACACTCCAAGCTATTAGCTGAGAGGCATGGTGAGTCCATGGAATAGTTTATATTTTGCCACAAGTTTCGGGAAAAGTATTTTTTTTTTTGTTTTTTTTTTGTTTTTACACAAAGTTGTCACTAAATGATATATTGCTCACACATGCCATGGATATATGTGGAATGACACCCCAAAATACATTCTGCTGCTTCTCCTGAGTACAGGGATACCCCATGTGTGAGACTTTTTGGCAGTCTAGCCGCGTACAGGACTCCGAAACCAATCCCCACCTTCAGGCTTTCTAAGGGCGTAAATTGTTGATTTCACTCCTTACTACCTATCACACTTTTGAAGGCCATGAAATGCCAAGATGGCACAGAACCCCCCCAAAAATGCCCCCATTTTGCAAAGTAGACACTACAAGTTATTTGCTGAGAGGCATGGTGAGTATTTTGCAGCTCTCTTTTTTTGAAAAATGAAGAAAAAACAGGAAAATGCATTTTTTTTCATCTTTTTTCAATTTCAAAAACTTTGTGACAAAAAGTGAGATCTGCAAAACACTCAACATGCCTCTCAGCGAATAGCTTAGGGTGTCTATTTTCCAAAAAGGGGTCATTTGGGGCGGGGGGGGGGGGGTTGTGCTGTCTTGGCATTTCATCGCCTCCGAAACTGTGATAGGTAGACAGGAGTGAAATCAACAATTTACGCCCTTGGAAAGCCTGAAAGTGGTGATTGATTTTCGGGGTCCTGTACTCAGCTAGACTGCAAAAAAGTCTCACATGGGGTATTCCTGTACTCAAGAGAAGCAGCAGAATGTATTTTGGGGTGTCATTTCACATATACCCATGGCATGTGTGAGCAATAAATGGATTTTTGTAAAATCTTACCGTAAAATCCTTTTCTCTTAGCTCATTGACAGACGTAGTCCTCGGTGATACACCACCTTCGGGTTATGTTGCCTCCACAGGAGCAGGACTAGACAGGAAATTAAAAAGCTCTGGCCACACCCTAGGGGCAGTCCCAGAGGGTATATCCTCTCTCTCTCTGCCTCAGCAAATCAGTTATGTGAAAAAGCAGTCTTTAGAGATTTTAACCCAACTCAAAAAAACAGAGGGGCGGGGACTACGTCTGTCAATGAGCTAAGAGAAAAGGATTTTACGGTAAGATTTTACAAAAATCCATTTTTCTCTAGCGCTCATTGACAGACGTAGTCCTCGGTGATACACCACCTTCGGGACGTCCCAGAGCAGTATCACAACTGAGGGGTGGGAAAATGAAAACAAATTCCAATCTAGAAGGCCCAACCGGTGCCAACTAGAAGTTTACAATGCTCATCCTTAATGATGAGACTCAACAAAAGAGAGAAAAAAAATTTTCTTTTTTTTTTTTTTTTTTCAAACAGAAAAAACCCTCGAGGTAGACCACCGGTCTCCTCAAATTGCGGCCTGCAAAACCTTGCGGCCAAATGAGGCATCCGCCGATGCCGTCACATCAATTTTATAGAATTTTGTAAAGGTATGTACCGACGACCAGGTGGCCGCCTTACATACCTGGACCACTGACGCCTGATGGCGAAAGGCCCAGGAAGTACTGAGCGCTCGAGTGGAGTGCGCCCTAACAGGGAACGGAGGACTCTGACCCTTAATAGAATAAGCCTGTACCACCGTTTGTCTAATCCATTTGGCAATGGTCGCGGCAGATGCAGGCAAACCCTTTCTGGGGCCATCCGTGATCACAAAAAGTGAATCCGTCTTACGGAATGATTCCGTAGCTTTCAGGTATACCCTGATTGCCCGAACCACATCTAAGGAATGCAACGCATGTTCCCGATGATGCTTGGGCTGAGGACACAAGGAAGGTAGTACAATATCTTCATTCAGATGAAAATCTGAAACCACCTTAGGAAGAAAAGATGGCTTAGGATGAAGTACTACCTTATCCCTATGAATCACTAGGTATGGGGACTGGCATGATAATGCAGCCAGTTCTGACACCCTGCGAGCAGAAGTAATAGCCACCAAGAAGGCCACCTTCTGGGATAAAGTAAGCAAGGGAATCTCCCTGATGTTTTCAAAGGGAGGTTTCTGTAGAACCGACAAAACCAAATTAAGATCCCAGGGCGGTAAGGGCGCGCGGACTGGAGGAGCCAGGTGCCGCACCCCCTGGATGAAATTCCGCACCAAGGATTTGGTAGCTAAAGGCTTCTGAAAGAAGATTGCTAAAGCTGAAACTTGACCCTTGATGGTGCTCAAGGCTAGCTTCTGCTCAACCCCTTGTTGCAAAAAGGCCAATATTCGAGACACCGAATAGGTACGTGGAGGAAATCCTAAAGATTCGCACCACGCAATATAAGTCTTCCATGTGTGATAATAGACTTTGCTGGAAGTCGCTTTCCTTGCTTTAATAAGGGTAGGAATGACTGAAGTAGACAAACCTCTGTCCTTCAGTACTTGGGTCTCAATGGCCAGGCCATTAAAACCAGCGACTGTAAAGCACGAAGGTAAATTGGTCCTTGAGACCACAGACACTCCCTGAGACGAAGTTCCCACGGAACGTCTGCGACTAACATGTCCAAGTCGGCCAGGCCGGCTTGAGGAGGCCAGCCTAGAATTTCTAGGACCACTGGCGCTGATTGGATCTGAACCAGGCGTCCCTAGAGCTATCTGGCCCCGACCATCCGAGAAAGTCTGGTCGTTTTCTGTTCCCACACATTTATCAGATACCTGATAGTTATCAGGAAAGGTGATCTTTTCTGGTTGAACCTCAGGGACCGAAGTCACCCGACTAGAGGCTACTTGGCCTATCTGGTCAACCAGATCCGATTCCTGTGAGGTATCGGGACTAATCTTAGGAAAAGGTAAAGGAAAAGATCTTTTCAGGGAACGGTAACTACCGCTTCCTGTGGTACTTAAATGTTGGAAGGGAAGAATCGCACCGGTAGTAGTGGTTGATGCTCGATCTAATGTCCTGAATACCGGTGAAAACGTCCCCCCACCCTGAAACCGGGTGGGGGCGCACCTTCAGGCTGTGTACTCCTTTGCTTCGGGTTTGGCTGGGTTGGTCCTCTGCTTGTCCGACCAGCCCTTCTTGAACCCTCCTGGAGGAGTCTTGCCTTTCCCGCTAGTACCAGCCGGGCGCCCTTTATGGGCGGTAAAGAAAGGTCCTCGCTTGTTGCGAGGTCCCTTAGCTTTTGCAGCCTGTGGCAAAAAAGTGCTCTTGCCCCCAGTGGCATCCTTAATGATTTCATCTAGGTTGGCCCCAAATAGACGATTCCCCTGAAAAGGGAGATTGGTCAAGGTCTTTTTGGAACCTAGGTCAGCTGACCAGCATTTTAACCACAGCACACGTCTGAGGATCACTGCTAACTTAGATGCATGCCCTAATAGGGGAGTAGTGTCCAAGGCTGCGTCACAGATAAACCGTAGCCCTTGTATGATCTGTTCCATCAAATCAGATGTCTCCTGGGGAATATCTTTTCCCCTAAGATCTTGGCGTACCATTTTCGCCCATTCCGTAAGTGTCTGGGAAACTAGACCAATAACGATTACTGGTCTAAATGCTGACCCTATCAGAGAAAAGATAGTGCGGGACTCTGCTTCTATCTTTCGATCCACCGGATCCTTAAAGGACGAAGTGTCCTCCACTGGAATAACCGTGGCTTTATTCAGCCTGGAAATAGGCGGATCCACGATTGGTGGTACCGTCCATTTCTTAATGATGGATTCCTCAAACGGATAGCGTCTAGCAATACGCTTGGAAATAGTAAAGGTACGCTTAGAATGCTCCCATTCTCCTTTAATCTGATTACCAAAACATTTAGGTACAGGAAAAGCCTTCGCCGTCTTGATGGGCTTATTAGTACCAAAAGGCATCTCTGTTTCAGTTGCCTCTGCCGGTAAAGCCTCAAGTTTTAAGATTTCTTGCACTGCCACAACTAGTGCGTCCACCAATGCATCTTCCTGAATAATAGCAAGAGAAGAAGCGTCCTCCTCACTTTCTGAGGGGGCTTTACCTGGGATAGCAGCCCTTGCAGAGGAACCTGCAACTGCCGTGACCATCTCTGAATCTGAGTCAGAGGTGTCAGATAGTATAGGGGTAGGCGGGGGTCGCTTCCTTGACCCCCGTCCCTGACAGGCCGCCTCCACCCGAGCCACCATAGACTCCAAAATTGCTGTAAATGACTTTATACTCTGTGCACCGGCGGGTCCCGAGGCCCCCTCGAGGGAAACAGGTGGGGGAATATGTGTGGCAGGGTCCATGATAACTCCAGTTACTTCCTGGATAATATAATTCAAAAGTAAAGAAAAAAACTTTTTTTTTTTTTTTTCTTTTTTTCTGACCCCCAGCGCCACAAAAAGCCCCTTAGTGTTACCTGCTAGCTATCGATCGAGAGAGAGAGAGATAGACCCCCAGGCTCACCACTTGATGCTCAGAGTTAAACTGCAACAGCTTACAGCGCTGTCTTGACAAACAGGAAGTCTTTTGGCTGGCTGCCCAGGAAGAAAGGAGGCGGCTCCGCCCCTCTGCACGCCTTCCGGCGCCTCCCCCAAGCTCCACGAGGTGTAGGATCACCTCAAACATGGCCGCCCCCATGCTGGAGACACGAGGCTACGCCAAAATGGCGGCTCGTGCGATCCTGCAAGAAAAAATGGCGGCGGCCTGCTGAATGGCGGTGTGCTGCAGGGCACACAACACTGTCTCTGCCTGGGGATATGGCGTGGTTGGCGGTATCGGCCCTGGCGGACCGCATGGCCGTTCGGGAGGCCTGCTAATAGCTGGAGATCTGATTTGGAAGGCAGTCTACATGTCCGTGGCTTCTGACTGGTAGGTAGCTTATACTTAACCCGTAAGATTCCCAGAATGCCACAGATTACATCTTTTAAACATGTATACAATAGATTGTTAGCTCCCAAACCAAGCCTCCTGGCTTTTTGTACACAAAAAATCACACTCAAAGTAGGAGGATCTGTGACATGTTATAGGATAGAAAGGACTCTTTCTTACCATACAGAGAGGGGCCCGCGTTCACCACAAAACCCGTCAGGGAAAAAGGGGGAACATACTACTCACCATACCGGAACCAGGCGGGCACCAACTCCTGACAGTACCCCTCTCCACCGGGGCGGGAGGGCTGTCGACCGATACGAACGCCGTGACTCATGGTCTTTGGCGTTTCAGCGAGACGTTTAACTCGCGGGTTCAGTCCTTTTAATGGGACTTGGAACAAAGATAACCCCTGGGGATTGGGACTTTCAACGGCAAGAATCAGGACTTGAGTATGAAAATATAAATTTTATTACACATATAATAAAGATAAATTATACATAATCACATATAAGGTATATGATAAAAACAAGGTCATAGATACGTCTTGGAACCAGGAGGGTCTGAGGTGTCTGGATCGGACTAGACGCGTTTCGGTCCAAATGCCTTTCTCAATGGTCCACAAAACACCAGAGCTCAGACTAGGAGCATAAAAGGTAACAATGAGTATAGAACAAGAAGTAAGTATAAGGTTAGATCTAACATGTATTGAACAATGTTAACAACAATGTAACACATAATTCATTATACATAGTGTTTGTCATATTTAGATGTAAAAAAAGGGGAAGGGGCAAAAAATGCCTCTATAACTACGTACCAGATATGTAAGACCTCTATGGAATCCAGGACGTGAGACCAAAAGGATGGGCCTTGGTGAATGAAAAAAAGGCCTTCAATTGACTATGGCCGCAAAGAGTATATACTAATCAAATCGGATCTATACAGGATAGACTTAAAGCAATATGTTGATATTTATATGGGTTTCCAAGGGGGATTTCAATACTTGTAAGCCAAATACACAGTGGTATGGCAAATGACAGTGAGAAAGGAGCTCCACCGACAGAAAATCCCACGAGGATCTCCAGAGTGAGGTCAGAAACGCACAGGTCATCTAGAAGGTTATGAGAAGATATAGAGGAAAAATTCAATGAAGTATGTCAATCATGGAAAATAAAGGGGAAATTGAGACAGGATATTGTGGGTACAGAATACCTGTAAAATAGTAGTAGAATGAGTCTGTCCCCCGATGGATTTATG
This sequence comes from Pelophylax lessonae, assembly GCF_965119305.1. Lineage (NCBI taxonomy): Eukaryota > Metazoa > Chordata > Amphibia > Anura > Ranidae > Pelophylax > Pelophylax lessonae. The sequence goes on from NC_138768.1 coordinate 159,683,671, forward strand.
ATGCTGGGACGTATCCAGCCATGCATCCCTGTTGACATGGAATATGTCAAGCCTGAAATCATGAGGGATATCAAAGGGTAAATAGATAGGGAGTAAATGTAAAGGTAAAAAGAAGTCTCGTTTCCCAGCGTGAGTACTGTAGTTGGTAGGAAAAAACTGAGTAGAGAAAAAGCTGAGTAGTAAGGAGAAATATGGAAGCAGTGTGTAGTCTGGGATAAAAGTTACTAAATGAGAGAAAGATAGTACTAGTAGAAGTCTCAAAGGGTGCCCAGGTATCAGAATGAATATTAGCCAGAGTTCAATGGCGGAGAACAGATGTCCTAGGAATCAGAGATAGAAGTAGCCAAGTGAAGGGAAAATAGTCCCAGTAAAAGTCTCAAGGGGTGCCCAAATATCAGGAATAAATATTGACCAGAGTATTGTGACAAAAGCGGGTCCTGAGAGCAGTTTAGAAAAACCAGGGAGAAGGTAACTTACCTGTATAGGTCTGTGCGTATGAGTAATGGCGGCGCGCTCTGAGTAGAGCGCGATCGGCCATTAAGTACGCCGGCGCATGCGCCGGAGCCTGCGTCCAGTCTCCTCCCAGGGCGAGTGTGGACCAATAGAGGTCCCCCGTGTCCGGAGCGCACAGCCTGTATAGATCCGATTTGATTAGTATATACTCTTTGCGGCCATAGTCAATTGAAGGCCTTTTTTTCATTCACCAAGGCCCATCCTTTTGGTCTCACGTCCTGGATTCCATAGAGGTCTTACATATCTGGTACGTAGTTATAGAGGCATTTTTTGCCCCTTCCCCTTTTTTTACATCTAAATATGACAAACACTATGTATAATGAATTATGTGTTACATTGTTGTTAACATTGTTCAATACATGTTAGATCTAACCTTATACTTACTTCTTGTTCTATACTCATTGTTACCTTTTATGCTCCTAGTCTGAGCTCTGGTGTTTTGTGGACCATTGAGAAAGGCATTTGGACCGAAACGCGTCTAGTCCGATCCAGACACCTCAGACCCTCCTGGTTCCAAGACGTATCTATGACCTTGTTTTTATCATATACCTTATATGTGATTATGTATAATTTATCTTTATTATATGTGTAATAAAATTTATATTTTCATACTCAAGTCCTGATTCTTGCCGTTGAAAGTCCCAATCCCCAGGGGTTATCTTTGTTCCATATTCATTAGGGATGTTGGCAAGATCCCAGGTTTAAAACACAGAATTCGAATTTATCTTTTCTTTTTTTTAATGGGACTTTGTCGCGGCCGACCCAGCGCGGAGCTATGGCCTGCACGCGCTCGTAGGCTGAACTGGGGTGACCACCGGATCTCAACATCCAGCCCGTCGCCCAGTTCAGCTTTCTTGCTTGAAGATCTCACAGGAACACTGGAGAAAAAAAGCTGTCTAAAAATCCTTTAAGAAAAAAATTCTTGCCAGGACCTAAGATCCCAGCAAGGTATCTAGGTCCTTACTCCTAACTAGACAGAAAATAACTGATTTGCTGAGGCAGAGAGAGAGAGGATATACCCTCTGGGACTGCCCCTAGGGTGTGGCCAGAGCTTTTTAATTTCCTGTCTAGTCCTGCTCCTGTGGAGGCAACATAACCCGAAGGTGGTGTATCACCGAGGACTACGTCTGTCAATGAGCGCTAGAGAAATATCATTTAGTGACAACTTTGTGTAAAAAAACAAAAAAAAAAAAAATAAATATATTTCCTGGAACTTGTGGCAAAATAAAAAATATTCCATGGACTCCCCATGCCTCTCAGCAATAGCTTGGGGTGTCTACTTTGCAAAATGGGGTCATTTGGGGGGGGGGGGGGTTTGTGCCATCTTAAAATTTTAGGGCCTCCAAAACTGACAGGTAGTGCAGAGGTGAAATGCACAATTTACGCCATTAAAAAACCTGAAGAGGGTGATTGATTTTCAGGGTCCCGTACACAGCTAGGCTCCCAAAAAAGTCTCACACATGTGGTATCCCCATACTCAGGAGAAGCAGCAGAATGTATTTTGGGGTGTCATTCCACATATACCCATGTCATGTGTGAGAAATGTATCTTTTAGTGACCACTTTGTGTTAAAACAAAAAAAAAACAAAAAAAAAAACTTGTCATTTGGGGGGGGGGGGGGGGTTTGTGGTATCTTGACATTTCAGGGCCTCCTAAACCGTTATAGGTAGTGAGAAAATGCAATGAAAAATGTACGCCCTTTGAAATTCTGATGGTGGGGATTGGTTTTCGGGGTCCCGTACATAGCTAGGCTCCCAAAAAGTCTCACATATGTGGTATCCCTGTACTCAGGAGAAGCAGCAGAATATATTTTGGGATGTATTTACACATATACCAATGGCATGTGTGAGCAATATATCATTTCAATGACAACTTTGTGTAAAAAAAAAAAAAAAAAACTTTTTTTTTTAGTCCTTTTTCAAACACCTGTGACAGAAAAATGAAATATTCAATGAGCTCAACATGCATCTCAGGACATTCCTTAGGATGTCTACTTTCCAAAAAGTGGTAATTTGGGGGGGAAGGGGGGGTTGTACTGCCCCTTTATGAAAGCACTTTATGAAATGAGATAGGCAGTCAGAAATAAAGCTGCGTAAATTCCAGTATTTACACCATAGTTTGTAGATGCCAGGGCTGTGGAGTAGGAGTCGGAGGAAATTTTGGGTACCTGGAGAAGGAATCAGCAAACAATGCACCGACTCCTACTAAATTTAGATTGGAATTTTAAAAAAAGGAAGTTTAAGTTTAAATGTCCCAATTCACAAAAAGTTATAATTAATGACTTAGTATAAGGAAACTTATAATTGAGGAGGCCAAATGTAAAAAGGAAGAACTACAGAAAGCTCTGAAAGGACGGTTGTGTCTTCCTTAACCACTTTACCACCGGAGGATTTTGCTGTCTTCCGTCCAGGCCACTTTTTGCGATTCGGCGCTGTGCGACTTCAACTGACAATTGCGCGGTCGTGCGACGCCGTACCCAAACGAAATTTACGTCCTTTTTTTCCCACAAACAGAGCTTTCTTTTGGTGGTATTTGATCACCTGTGCGATTTTTACTTTTTGCGCTATAAACAAAAAAAGAGCGTTTATTTTGAAAAAATAACAATATTTTTAACATTTTTTTATATGAAATTCCCCCCAAAAAAGATGTAAAAACCAATTTTTTAAAAAATTTTTGGCCAATTTGTTTTATGCTACATATGTTTGGTAAAAAAAAATCGCAATAAGCGTATTTTGATTGGTTTGCGCAAAAGTTATTGCGTTTACTAACAAAGGGAAAGATTTCTGTCATTTTTGGTGTTTTTTTTTTAACGCGTAATGGCGGCGATCTGCGATTTTTTTTGCGGGACTGCGACATTGCGGCGGACAGATCGGACCCTTGACTGACATTTTTGACACTTTTGGGTGTACCAGTGACATTACTGCAGTAATCAGTGCTATAAATATGCACTGTTACTGTAAAAATGACACTGGCAGGGAAGGGGTTAATTTTATTGGAGAGGGAGGGGTTAATGTATGCCTGGTGCTTACTGACGTGTAGGGGGGGAGGTGACTGTGTGAGTCATGGACAGATCGGATGTCCAGCTATGCTGAACAGTCCGATCTGTCACTCCCTGTCACTATGGAGATCCGCCCGCTGTGTTTACACACAGCGGGCGGATCTCCAGACTCGATCCCCGACGATCGGGCAAGAGCAGCGGCGATCGCCGCTGCTCCTCCCCTGGCCCGACTCCCGCTGTGAATGAAAACAGCGGGAGCGAGCCTCCGGCGGCGCGCAAGCGCCGCCCAGAAGGGGGAGTGTCCAACGACGTTAATACTACGTCGCTGGACGATAACGAACCACTCTGCCGCAGTAGTATTACTGTGAGCGGTTGTAGAGTGGTTAAAATGGATGCATGCACACGTCACAGAGTCAATTATTTTGCCATTAATGTTAGATTTGTGGATGAAAATAACAAAACAATAACACGGACCCTCGGATTAAAGGACACTCAGGCACATCACACCAGTGATTACCTGTTAGTGGAGGGTGTTCTAGAAGATTTTGAAATTACAAAGGAACAGATTTTAAGTGTTGTGACAGATAACGCTTCTAACATGTTGAGCACAATTGAGAAGATGAACGCAGATGAAGAAGGTAACAGTCAGATATTCGAGTTAGAGGAAGACAGCTCTGCAAGTATTGGAGAAAGTTTAGAAACTGAAGAGAATGCTGACATTTTTTTAGACAACTTTGTCTAAGAGGCATTGAAGCTTGCTACTATTCATCATATGCAATGTGCTGTTCATACACTGCAACTTGCCATAAGAGATGGATTAAAAGATCTCCATGCAGCTACACTAACTGGCAAATTTACGGCAAGTAACTGTTGCAGCCAGGGCCCCGAAAACGGATGCAATTTTGAAAAAAAAGGTGCAGGAAAAGGAGCCATTTTGGATCAAACAACTTGCTGGGGAAGCACTTATTTAATGGTGAAGTGTTTGCTTGAACTTAAAGACTTCATAGAAGAAATGGACAATGAAAATCTTACATTAACTGAAAGCCAGTGGACACAAACAAAAGAGCTGGAGAACCTTCTTTCTCACCCCTTCACTGTCACCAAGAGGTTGCAATGGGACGATCTAACCCCGGGTAAATTCCTCTTGGAATGGAAGAGCCTGTTATATCGCCTGAACAAAAATGGAGAGTTAATAGCTGAGGGCATTGCATCTTCAATGATGAAAAGAGAGTCTTTTGCTGGAAAATGAAATCGTTAGCGGCTATTTATGTCGACCCAATGAGCCGACTTTTGTTGAACAGTGAACAGAATGCTACTGGGAAAAAGGCCCTCTATGATGTAGCAGTTCGCATGAAGGGATTACGACCTGAAATACCTCCACAGGATGAAGTTCTTTTAAGCAATAGTGGTAGCTCAGGATCATCTTCTTAAACGAAGAATTAGACTTTGATTCCTTCTTAGACAAAATGGAAGTTGCTAAAGGAAAGCGACGTTGCATAAGCGTTCCAGAACCAGTAAATGTCCAAATAAAAAAATTCCAACAGGAGTTTTATAAAGCAATAAAAGAAGTTGAAAAGTATGACCGCTCATCAAAACTTACTGTTGGAAGAAGCCATCCTTGTTTATCCAGAGATCGTTAGAGCCCATTCACATTGGCACGATTTGTCAGCCTGACAAGTCGCGCTCGGTCGCGGTCCATTGATTAGCACAGGACCCGTTCTAATAGGAGCGACACAAGTCGCTCCGACTTAGAAAAAGGGTCCTGTACTACTATGAGGCGACCTGGAGGCGACTTGCATAGACTTCCATTATGTGAAGGCTCTGCAAGTCGCGCCGAAGTCGCGGTGCACGCGACTTCACTTAGGTCGCCCCCCAAAGTCGTGTCGCGCTAGTCTGAATGGGGTCTTAGTGATGTGGCCAGAATAGTTACTGCAATGCCACCCACCCAAGTCAGTGTCAAAAGATTAATACATATTAATACAGAGGAGTCAGTGTCGGAAGTACAAAAAAACTGAGGAGTCGGAACATTTATCTACCGACTCCACAGCCCTGGCAGACGCTATAACTTTTGCGCAAACCAATAAAAATACACTCATTGAGATTTTTTTTGTCAAAGACATGTAGCTAAATACATTTTGGCCAAAATATGTGACATAAATTGAGTATATTGGATATTTTTTAAAAGACAAAGTTGAAAATGTCATTTTTTCTCCATATTTTCGATTTTTTTATTAATAAATATCCCAAAAAATAAAAAGCGCAGAGGTGATCAAACACCACCAAAAGAAAGCTCTGGTTGTGGGGGAAAAAGGTCAGTTAAAGTCACCCAGTGCCAAGTTAAAAAAAGGGCCCTGGTCTTTGAGCAGCCAAATCCTCCGGGGGCTTAAGTGGTTAAGCAACGTTATTCAGCCTTTAGCAGCGTCAGACGTTTTTACAGCTGGACGCCGCAGCTCCAGAAAGCACTGGTTCGGTTTTTTTTTTTTTGCAGCTATTACAAACGCCTATGCCACTTGGAGCTCCTAAAAGCTCTTTGTGTGCATGAGGCCATAGAATAACATGGATGGGCGTTCTGCAGCTGCAAAAAAAAAAGTCTGATGCTGCTAACAGCAGCTGCAAAAAGGTCCTGTGTGCATGGGGCCTCAAAGTTAATGGGACTGTGAGTTAACAGTGGGTCAAAAGGAGCAGCTGCTGCAGGACAGAGATGACAGTTGGTAGAGTTGATTTACGATTTACATCAAGCCTTTTTTACTAGTGATATAAATCAGAATTTAAATCGACCTGATTTAAATAAAATCCACCCTGCTTTATACATAGAAAGAACTGTGGTTAGAACCAGTGTAAAAACAGACGGCACAGCCTGAATGGCACTTTACATGTATGAACGATAAGGGTAACTCCTATCTCAGCTTGCAATTAGCAAAGACAAAATTGTTCCCAAAATGGCTTCGTAAGGGTCACCAAAACCAACCAGAGGGCAAGACTTAACTTCAGAAGCAATTTTATACCTCAATACTCTGGACCAACTCGAGGGCTCCAAAATCGCACCATTCTTCCATTCTTGCCACTATCCTCCACCTTACTTAAAAGGCACACTTTATTTTTCCCAGCCCCCCTCTCACCCTTCACTGCCAGATTGAATGGACGGGCAAGGTATTTTCAGAAACAGCTCAAGACCTGTTGGTGGCAGATTTACTAACACCACCAGTGCCCCAACTGCTTTAGCAGAACTCACCTGCCTACACAGATGTTGTATGAACAAGGATCTGCCAGACATCCGACTCCACCACAGGCAGAGCAGCTAGTGGCAGCACCACCAGCACAGCACCACTGCAGCAGACGTAGATTGGTCTTCATGCCCTGAGAATTTGGGGACACAAAATATGCCCACTAAGTGTCTTTCGAAACCCCACTGGCCTTGACCATCAGTCAGCATTAAAAAGGCAACATGCACTACCCCCTGCCACAGCCAGCGCCCTACATTCCCAAGCCCACCACAGTCGGGCCTTTGAAGCAGGGTCCCAATATCCAATCGTTTGCAGATTATCTCTTGGTCTAGAGCAGGGGTCTCCAGCGTGCAAGATCACGTCCTGGAAATCGTTTAATGCGCATGGCCAGGAAAATGAAATCCATAGAAATTGATGGCGCCAAAAAATACACCCATTTTCTAACTTATCCTGGCTCACACTTCTGCAACTCCATACACTCAAACCACTGACTACTGTCCTAGGACACCACTCCATCTCATACTGTTGGGGTTCAAACCGAGAGCAAAGAGAGAAGGCAAATCCTCCACAAAACATTTCTCAGAGGATTACATTCTGCCCAAATGACCCAACCTAGTCAACACTACTAATGTTCTTTATGCCCTAGCCTAGCCCTACAATTTCTTGCCTACCCAGCCTCAATCTGCCCTCAGCCTAAAATAATACTATTAACACAAACCATCATGTACAGATCTTTTCAGATACTTCTTTTAAACACCATTGCTAGCCCACCAAAGCAGAGATCTATGGGCATCCCACCATCATCCGTACACCATCTTTGTTTTCCAAATATCCAGGGATGTAAAATTTTTAACCCTCCCACTGTATATTGAGTACATAAACCTCCTGCCATCCTTCCTTATCCACAAGATGACACAGTGCTTGTCACTTTAACTCTTACAGACTCTAACCTTCAATTCTCAGCTGGCTGCTCATCCATGAACAGACTTCACCAACATTTAAATGTTTTAGAGGTCAGACTAACAAAGCTGGAATCCCATTTCCTCCCATCAGAGAATAATGCCCTGTACACACGCGTCGATAGTTGGCCGTGAATTTTCGGCCAACGTCCGATTGGCCGATTTTCGGCTTGTTAGTTCAATGCTTCCGACAACCGACTCCGACTTTTCGGCCGAAAAAAATCTGGTGTGCAGGCTATAAAATTTTTGTTGGCCGTCACCACAAGGGGCCGCTTTTCCGTCAGTCAGTACAGATTTCAGCAGACAAAAATCTGATGAGCAAGACTGGGCATGCTCAGAAATGAAAAAAACACACGGAAAGTAAACCATCACATGACATCACTTCTGAAGTAGATTTTTGTTGGCCGAGAAAATTAGTGTGCAGTCTAGAGCACATTTCAACCAGAACACTGGACAAAAGTCGGCCGATAATCGTTGCGTGTGTACGAGGCATAACTCTCTACAGACCCATGAACAAAACTCAGAAGACATCTCTTAGCACCATCTGAGCACATATGGACACCCACTCTCTTATACCCCCTATGCTATTAAGGGCATATGGACTCTCCTCTTACGAGTTTTTACAGTACCCCTCCCATGGTTTCACTTTCAATAGACACTAAAACTACTTCAACTTCTATAAAAAGGTACAAGACATCAGTTACTGTTCATGCTACGATTTCATGTTACTATTTTAATGTCATGTCAATATGAATGTTAATTTCAAGCAGGATAACCTGATGTGCATTGACCATCCACCATGACTCCCATGGTCTTCTTCAGATCACAGGGAACCCCTGCTAAAATGTATTCATCAGGAGTCAGTAGGAAGAATACCTCCCTTACATTGATGGTCAGTGTGAGTAATATGCTTTTCACAGTAGTGCCCCGAATGCTACCCTTACAGACAGCTTAAAGGCCACTATGTCAAGCTGCTAATCTCCCAAGTGGTGTTGACCCCCTAGAACTATGCAGGAACTGTCAGATAGGAGGTCAAATCAACCACAGCTCCATTCATTCAATTCATTCATTGAACCCCATTCAATCTCTCAGAAGAACCCTACTCTGCTCCAGGACCATCTCACCTACACAACAGGCTATGAACTCATATCTCTTGTACATCAGAAAAAGCTACGCTGCACACAGCAATCAGCAATCTCTGCCCAAGGTGCAAATCTCAGATGGACTCTGTCTACTATTTCTTATGGACATGCACAGGTGTCACATCATTCTGGTGAGAAGCCGAACCCCTTCTCACGGGACTATGTTAACAATTAAAAAAGCCTAATACACAAATTCTTAGGGCAGTCAGCTGTTTGCTTACCTTCAACTAGAATATACAGTAACCTAGAAATAATCCTGGAAGGATTCATTGGGATTTAGACATATCCCAATTGACACATTGAATCTGGCAAGCAGACCCAACTGGGGTCACTGCTGGACAGTACCCTCACAGAGTCAAACCTCTCTCTAATTAAAAATACATAATACCTCCCTCCTCCTCTTTGGTCAATTACTATTCCAGGCTACACAGAGAGCTGTATAGCTCTCTTCCCATTCTCTGTTGGCTGTTGATACCACCTCTATCCCAAGGAAGCAGACTACCATTGAAATCTCCAATGAACCACAAACTCAATCTGTATCAGAACTTTCCTTTCGGTAAAAGGAACATGGACAAAAAGGACACTAGATTTCAGATATAAGTACTTCATATTTTTATTGAAACTGTTGCATATACAGAAGGCTATCCCTCCATTCAGAATTTACCCCTAGAGACCTTTTTCCAGAGATAGGGAAGAAGTATTTTGGATCTCAATGTTACATAATGCCGTACTTCTATTCTTGTACAAAAAAAAAAAAAAAATCTCTATAATAAAATAAAAACAAAGACCTCTAAAGCAATTAATTTGTTAGAAAAGTTGGTGAATTTGGTTATTCTTCATTGCACCTGAATATACACATTCAGATTTTTGTGATTCACTAGGCAGTTAATGCATAAGACAGATGAAAAGGGACAAAATATAATCTATTGAGCTATATGGCTCAATTCATGAAAAGGGTTTCCAAAATGTTTTTTTTTTTTTTTTTTTTTCCCTTATGCATTTGAAGAAAAAGGCCTGCAGATTTATGCGACATGTGGTAACCTCAATGTCTTCCCTGAATTTGCTCAGTAGGCTCAAGAAAGCAACGAGTGGCAGACTGGCCATTAAATGAAATTTTAGCATTCAAACATTAGGATACCGTACTGTACTACAACTATACAGTATATAAAACCGCTTACTTAACAAGCATACAATTGCTGATTTAGGGAGAGCTGTAAAACTGAATTATATAAGAATGAACAAACATTTGCTTAGCTTTCAGTCATGTTACTCTACAGGATATAGAATGCATTGAAGATACAAGCTACAAATAACTAGTAGCCACTTCACGGTGTCACAGCAGCAGAAAATCTGTCAAGTCCCACAAGACCCCAAAAATACATATGGTCATCATCAGTAATTTTTACACTGACTGAGCAGGTCTGTCACCATATAGTAAACAGTCTGTCACTTTATCAGTTCGCCTGGCTGTCACCGAATCTGTAACTACGTCAATGTGTCACTGTCAGTGTATTTCTTGTTGCATCTCAACCAGCTTGCTACTTTCAGCATGCTGTCTGTCTCTATTGTATCTTACTCTGCCTGTCAATGATGCCTCCCTGAAGGGGGCAGTGATGCAGAGAAAGAGGGTGAACAGGACAAAAGGATAGAAGATGCTGTGCGTAAGGGTGAGTCCTCAGGGATAAGTGATTTACTGTATAAGAAAAGATCCTGACTGCAAGTGAAGTATTATTTAAGCTGGATGAAATGACCTGCAACGTGTCAGCTGTTTACATAAAGTAGTTCAAGTGTGACGCCTCAGACATTTGGCAGGCTGTCTAAAATGCACAAATAGGAAAGATTTTTCTCCCGCCAGGCAGAAATTATTCAGAGACTATAAATAATGTGCAGTGCATCGAGTAAACTTCTACAAGGTTCTAATAAACAAAATACTCAGGAATTACAGTTTCCAAAAACAAACAAGTAAAAGAAATCCTGATTATCAAATCTCTTTAGAATGTAGTATTTTAATGTCTTGAAATAAACATGCCCACTTCAAACTGGCAATGCTCATGATCGCTGGAGTTTGATGTTCAAGCTATCCTAAACATAGATACATGTGTTAATCGTAATAAAATACATATAACTAAAAAAAAGGTTACTGTAAATCAAGATTGTACATTAAGGCAAAGAAATTCCCAAAAGCAGTGTGAGTATGCAGAGAGACAGTATCCCCTTCCATATTAGCCATGGATTATGCCATTAATGTGGGTAGACACAACATGCAGGAGGCAGCAGGAAAGCTCTTGACATTTTTTAGGATGTATCTGAATTTGCATATTAGCATGCCCAAGACTAAAGATAGCCGGACAGGACTCAAATTGCAGTCGATACCTGCTGAATCAAAAACACAAGTTGAGCCATAGGCGGCACTTTTGGAATCACCTGGCTCACCGAAAGTCAATTTAAAAATCGACTAAGCTGGGCTGAACAGCAAATGCATCCTATCAGATTCTTGGGTGAACATTGTGTGAAAACATTTATATATTATATATATATATATATATATATATATATATATATATATATATATATATATATATATATATATATAGATAGATAGACTCCTTAATGTTTGTGATCAGGACTACGCAGCAGTTAGGAGGCATTTTGCCAATCCTATCTGCAACCATATTTTTCTGGGAGGTTTAAAATGCCCTGCGTCAGTTATCACCATAGCATTCCAATAGGATTTATGGCCTGTATACATGATCCGAAAACCAGACGACAGATTGGCCGTTTTGGTTTTTTTTGTTTTTTTTTATGCTAGTCGCAGATCGAAAATGAAGATTTTACTAAAAAAGTTACAAAAATTCTCAAAAAAACAGAATGAAATGTAAAGAAAAAAAAAAAAAATTGAAAGTGATGTAATGTGTTTTAGTGTATTTTTGAATGACAACTGTACTGATCAAATGAAAGTTGTACGATTTGGTATTGTATGAGAAAAAGTTTTCGTGTTTGTCCGATCGGATAATATTGAATGAACGATCGTGATTGGCTCTCGACGGGTGCATATCAACAATTATCGGATCGTGTGTACAGGTAAAAAGGTCTACACTATGACTCACACTCTAGTAGCCCCGCCCGGAAAGTGGACACGGAGACAATGGGAGGCAGTCCCTGAGGAGCGTGCTGTGTGGATGCCCAAACACACATAGCATCTGTATCTGAATCTGAGTGAAGGGGACACCCGTAGACTTTGATGATCTAGTGTGGAGACGCTGCTGTGCTGGTTGTTGTTCAAGGCTGTTTTTGCACAGCCCTAGGTGAGAGGCTAGTATCACTGGTGGTGGCATTAGCACTGAGTGAGAGCACCTTATTTTGGACTGAGACACGGCACTGTGCACTTTTCCCTGGATTTCCCCTATGGACTTACCCCTTCCCTCATTTAAGGATTTTAGATTTTACAGCGTTTTCTGACATATGGACTTTTAATGAGATTTTAAGTGATTTATTGATTATTTACTTGTCTTACCCTTACTGATCGTTTAGCGCTGCACTGTTATTTTTCTGATGTATCATTGAGATTTTTTGTATTTTACCTTGGTGTCAGCTGCTTGGTTTTATTAATTTCTTTGCTTGCGCCGATATATCTTTGCTTCACATTTACACTATGACTTGGTCATTCTAAAATCTTCACTTTCTTCATTTTGAACCACCCACTAAAAATTACAGCAAGTCTTCATAAAATTTGGATGGCGGCAATGTTACATGACCCAAATTTTAGACCAAAAATATCATTCTAGTCAGCTGTAAAACTTCCTGGTACAACTTTGAATTAATTGGTCATCTTTCTTTCTGTGGCTGCAAGCGGTTTGGACCTTAAGGCCCCTTTCACACAGGCAGACCGTTCAGATCCACCTGTTCGTTTTTTTGGCGGATCTGAACGGTCCCACCATGCATGCCTATGGGGCATCGGATGGCAGCGGAGACATGTCCGCTGACACCCGATCCGTCAAATCTGGACAGATGGAAACCCTATTTTCCATCCGTCCAGCGGATCTGATTGGATGAGAACGGACAGATGGTCCGTTCCCATCCGATTTCCGCCATAGAGATGCATGGGGAACTGACAGCTGTGTCTCCGCACACAGCGCGGAGACACAGCTGTCCTCCTGCTGCTCAGCGGGGGATCGGCGGCTCGATCCCCCGCTGAGAAAAACGGAATCCGTCCGATGGACGGATAGTGTGAAAGGAGCCTTAGAAAGCAATCAGTCCTACACTACTATGTTCCATCTGCCTGTGGACTGATAGAGGGAAAAATCTTTCCCCCCCCCCCCCCCATTTTGGATACAGCAAGGGAGGGTTATAACCCCAGTCAGATTTTTTTTTTTTCCTCTTTTCACCATCTGTGTCCCATTGCAGAGATTTCCCTTCACTTCCTGTCCCATAGAAACATAGAATGTGTCGGCAGATAAGAACCATTTGGCCCATCTAGTCTGCCCAATATATCTGAATCCTATGAATAGTCCCTGGCCCTATCTTATATGAAGGATAGCCTTATGCCTATCCCATGCATGCTTAAACTCCTTCACTGTATTTGCAGCTACCACTTCTGCAGGAAGGTTATTCCATGCATCCACTACTCTCTCAGTAAAGTAATACTTCCTCATATTTTTAAACCTTTGCCCCTCTAATTTAAAACTGTGTCCTCTTGTGGTAGTTTTTCTTCTTTTGAATATGCTCTCCTCCTTTACCGAGTTGATTCCCTTTATGTATTTAAAAGTTTCTATCATATCCCCTCTGTCTCTTCTTTCTTCCAAGCTATACATGTTAAGGTCCTTTAACCTTTCCTGGTAAGTTTTTTCCTGCAATCCATGTACTAGTTTAGTAGCTCTTCTCTGAACTCTCTCTAGAGTATCTATATCCTTCTGGAGATATGGCCTCCAGTACTGCGCACAATACTCCAAGTGAGGTCTCACCAGTGTTCTGTACAGCGGCATAAGCACTTCTCTCTTTCTACTGCTTATACCTCTTCCTATACATCCAAGCATTCTGCTGGCATTTTGTGCTGCTCTATTACATTGTCTTCCCACCTTTAAGTCTTCTGAAATAATTACTCCTAAATCCCTTTCCTCAGATACTGAGGTCAGGACTGTGTCAAATATTCTATATTCTGCCCTTGGGTTTTTACGCCCCAGGTGCATTATCTTGCACTTATCCACATTAAATTTCAGTTGCCAGAGTTCTGACCATTCTTCTAGTTTTCCTAAATCCTTTTCCATTTGGCGTTTCCCTCCAGGAACATCAACCCTGTTACAGATCTTTGTGTCATCAGCAAAAAAGACAAACCTTACCATAGAGGCCTTTTGTCCCATAGCTAAACAGGAAGTGGGAGAAAATCCCTGCAAATTAAGGGAATTCCTTGGGGACCTCCAGGTCATCAGAACTAGTGTCCCCATTGGAGGATTTCCAGTCTCTTACTTTTCTGGGGATAACCCAAAATTAGGGATTTTCTTTTACTTTCAAAGATAACGGTAAACAGGACAAATAGAGAAGGTGAATCTCCTTAATGGGGACACAAAGAGCAATACAAAAATGACACGAGTTCTAATCCCTCTCCACTTTATCAAAAAAAGCTTTGCCTTTAGTTTTACTTTAACCACTTAAGGACTGCCCCACGTACATATACTGTGGCAGGGGGGCATTAAGTGCAAAATCACACATATACACAATTTTGTTTTAGGGCTCTAGGGGGCGCGTACGTGCCGTCTGAGCCGCGCTCCCACTGTGTTTAGACACAGCGGGAGCTGCCCGCAGGTCTGGCGACAGCGATGGCTTCCAGCCACCTATGATTGTGAAGGAGAATGACAGAACAGACGTCTATAAACAAGGCAAATGGCTGTTCTGTCAGACAGTATGGGAGAGATTGGGTGTTCCTACTAATCAGGAACACTGCAGTCAGTCCATTCCCCCCTACAGTTGGAAAGCATTCCCTACGAGCACACTTATCCCCTTGATCGCCCCTGATGTTAACCCCTTCCCTGCCAGTGTCATTTATACAGTAACTGTGCATATTATTTAGAAATGATCACTGTATTGGTGTCACTGGTCCCCAAAAAGTGACACTTGGTGTCAGATTAGTTCACCCCAATGTCGCAGTCCCGCTAAAAGCTGTAGCAGAATACAAATTGGTCTAAACAAATAAAGAAACTTAATTTTTTACATTTTATTTTCATAGCAGAAAGAAAAAAAAATTTTTTTTTGTGAATTGTCGGTCTTTATAGCGTAAAAAAAAAAAAAAAAAAAACGAAGAGATGATTAAATACCATCAAAAGAAAGCTTTATTTGTGTGTGGGGGGGGGGGGGGGAAAGGACAATAATTTGTTTTGGGTACAGCGTATCAAGACTGCACAATTGTCAGTTAAAGCAACGCAGTGCCCTATAGCAAAAAAATGGCCTAGTCATTAGAGGGTACAACCTTCCTGGGCTGAAGTGGTTAAAAAGATGCTTAGAGTGGCCAATACTTGGGCTTTATTTATAAATGAACACAAGAAGATAAAGAGTGTTGCCAATCTTTAAAAAAAAAAAAATACGTCAGCGTTTTATTTTGTTACAAAATAATTGCACATACACACAAATCAATTACCTGCATAAAGTCTAAATAATGCTTTTTTTTGTGTCCAGATGAATGACTGCACAGCTACCAACAGTTGTTTTACAAACAATTTTTTTATGTGAAAATCAATGGTTCCCTATGGGAGCCCATTGATTTGAATGAAAAATTGCATCCAAGTCGGATCATGATGATCTGACTTGTGGTGGTGCGACTTGCGCTCTGAGGATCTTGAGGGGAAACTCCACGCCAAAAATGGAGAAAAAAAAAAAACACACCCCACACAAAAGATAAAAAGAAAAAGGCGTGGGGTCCCGCCCCCCCAAAACCCATAGCAGACATTTATCCGAGCATGCAGTCCAGCAGGTCAGGAAAGGGGAGGGGACAAGTGATCTGCCCCACCCGCTCCTGGACCATACCAGGCCACACACCCTCAACATGGGGAGGTGGGTGCTTTGGGGCAGGGGGGGGGCTCTGCACCCCCCCACCCCCAAAGAACCATGTCCCCATGTTGATGGGGACAAGGGCAGCTTCCCGACAACCTTGGCCGATGGTTGTGGGGGTCTGCGGGCAGGGGACTAATCAGAATCTGGACGCCCCCTGTAACACCCTGGACGCCCCACTATGTGAATGAGTATGGGGTTCATTGTACCGCTACCCATTCATCCAAAAATAAAAAGGCAGTGTAGTGTAAATAATGACAAGAGACGGTTTTGAGAAGTGCTTTATTAAAAATCTTTCTCCGATCTTCTGCCTCCGACGAGGTCTTCCGTGATTATGCCAGCTCCACTCTTTGCGGCTTCTTCACACATTGGCAGGTAATAGCACAAGGGAGGAGGGTCTATGGGTGACGTCACTGGGTTGCCACACCCCACGGCTATATAAGAAGCCACAAAGAGTGGCGCCAGCATAATCACGGGAGACATTGTCGGAGAAGGACCGGGTTGGCAGTGGAGAAGACACATTTTTAATAAAGGACTTCTCAAAACCGTCTATTGTCATTATTTACACTACACTTCCTTTTTTGGGGTGAATGTGTATGGAGTACAATGTACCCCATATCCATTTACATAGGGGGGGATCTGGGGAGCTCCCCTTGTTACAGGGGTGTCCAGATTCCGATAAGCCCCCTGCCCGCAGACCACCACAACTTCCACCCAGGGTTGTCGGGAAGAGGCCCTTGGGGGCAAGGTGCTTTGGGGTGGGGGGTGCAGAGCCCCTCCTGCTCCAAAGCACCCACCCCCCCATGTTGAGTGCGTGTGGCCTGGTATAGTCCAGGAGGCAGTGGGGCCACTAATTCATCCCCTCCCCCTTTCCTGAGCTGCATGCTTGGATAAGGGTCTGGTATGGATTTTGGGAAAGACCCCAAGCCATTTTTTTTTGCTTCGGGTTTCCCCTCAAAATCCATACCAGACCCAAAGGGCCTGGTATCGAACCTGGGGGGGGAGCCCCACGTTTTTTTTTCCCCCATTTTGGCATGGAGTTCCCCCTCAAGATCCTCAGAGCTCATGATCCAACTTGGATGCGACTTCTATTCAAATCAATGGGCTTAAAGCCGTATCAAAGACGGCTCGTAGCAGCCAGTGATTTTGAATAGAGGCAGAAAAATGCTGCTAAAAGCTAACGCGGCTAAACGTGCATTAGCCTCTTGAGGACCGCCCGCTGCAGTTTTACTGTGGCAGGCTGGCCCTCCTGCGCGAACCGACATAGCTTTACGTTGGTCACACACCTGCAGCTAGGGGGCAAGCGTGTGCCGCCACGCTCCCACCCCCGTTGAGCAGCGGGAACTCCGATGCACGGGGCCGGTGGCTCCGATAGCCGCCGGCCATCTGCGATCGCTCCCCGCTGAGAGAGAAGGACAGTCAGCTATTGTAAACACAGCTGACCGTTCTCTCTGAAATGATCACAGAGAGCCTGTGATCCTTCTATATAGGATCACAGGTCTCTGTTCATTTCAAAAGTCCAACCCCCACACAGTTAGGAACACTCCCCAAGGCTTACATTTAACCCCTGGATCACCCACTGTGTTAACCCCTTCCCTGCCAGTGTCATTATTACAGTAACAGTGCATATTCTTAGCACTGACTACTGTAGTAATGTCACTGGTCCCCCCAAAATGTCAGTTAGGGATCTGATCTCTCCCACTAAAACTCGCAGATCGCCGCCATTACTAGAAAAAAAACACACACACACACACACACACACACACACACAAAAACGACATAAATCTTCCCCGTAGTTAGTAGACGCAATAACTTTTGCACAAACCAATCAAAATACGCTTATTGCGTTTTTTTTTTTACTAAAAATATGTAGCAGAAAACAAATTGACATAAAATGTTAAACATTTTTGGGATTTTTACATTTTTTTTTTTGGTCATGTTATACAGCAGAATGTGAAAAATATTGTTTTTTTCCCAGAATGGTCGCGCTTTTTTTGTTTATAGCGCAAAAAAAATAATAGCAGAGGTGATCAAATGCCACCAAAAGAAAGCTCTATTTGTGGGAAAAAAGGCATCAATTATATTTTAGGTACAGCGTTGCACGTGTCCAAACTTGGCCCCAAAGTATCAATGTTTTGTGTGGCCACCATTAT
The DNA here is from genome assembly GCF_965119305.1 of Pelophylax lessonae. Classification (NCBI taxonomy): domain Eukaryota; kingdom Metazoa; phylum Chordata; class Amphibia; order Anura; family Ranidae; genus Pelophylax; species Pelophylax lessonae. The sequence goes on from NC_138768.1 coordinate 159,701,698, forward strand.
TTTCTAGCACTGCCTTAACCCTCTTGGCATGGAGTTCACCAGAGCTTTAAAGGTTGCCACTGGAGTCCTCTTCCACTCCTCCATGACGAGCTGGTGGAGGTTAGAGACCTTGCACTCCTCCACCTTCCATTTGAGGATGCCCCACAGATGCTCAATAGGGTTTAGATTTGGAGACATGCTTGGGCAGTCCATCACCTTTACCCTCAGCTTCTTTGGCAAGGCAGTGGTCGTCTTGGAGATGTTGGGGTCGTTATATTGGAATACTGCTGCCCTGCAGCCCAGTCTTCGAAAGAGGGGAGATCATGCTCTGCTTCAGTATGTCACAGTATATGTTGCCATTCATGGTTCCCTCAATAAACTGTAGCTCCCCAGTACAGGAGGCACTCATACAGCTCCAGACCATGACACTCCCACTACCATGCTTGACTGTAGGCAAGACACACTTGTCTTTGTACTCCTCACCTGGTTGCCGCCACACATGCTTGACATCATCTGAACCAACTAAGTTTATCTTGGTCTTATCACACCACAGGACATGGTTCCAGTAATCCATGTCCCTTAGTCTGCTTGTCTTCAGCAAACTGTTTGCGGGCTTTCTTGTGCATCATCTTTAGAAGAAGCTTCCTTCTGGGACGACAGCCATGCAGACCAATTTGGTACACTGTATGGTCTGAGCACTGACAGGCTGACCCCCACCCCCCCACCCCTTCAACCTCTACAGCAATGCTGGCGGCAGCACTAATACAGTGAAACGGAAAGTTAATGCTGCGCTATGGTGATATGTAAAAGTAATTCCAAAAGTGCTGCTGTGCATAAAAATCAAAGTGATTTTAAAAGTGCAAATGTAGAAAAGACAGCGCAGATTTGGGTGTAAAAATTACTTATAAAGTGCTCAAAGTGCTAAATAATGATGCTTGGTGCATATATAAATAAGTACCACATATAAACTTGAATATATAAGTATGCAAGTAAATATAAATAGGTAAATAAATAAATATATATGGAAACCTCTTAACGTATATATTAGAAGTGCAAATCACCACCTAATATTGTGCAATTAATATAAATAGAACATACAAGAGTCCAATATCAAAAAACCAAAAGGTGCAATGGCCAGCAAGTGGCAAGTGAAAGTCTTTTGATTGTTGAAACAACCCAAAAAGGTGCTCAAGTGCTGAAAATTAATGCATGCAACAATGGTGCGATGGTGATGATCCTCTCCCCCAGGCAATGGGCACTTACCGGACAGTGTGGACCCTTAAACCATACAGCATAAGGGTCTCACAGGCATGGTCCGGCATATAATCCGGGTGAAGTACTGTGGATGGAACTGGCTGTCACTGCGGGTTCACTGTACAATCTCACCAGACGGTCCCCATATAGAAAGGAAAGGAATAATCCCAAATAGTGTAATATTGCTTAAAAAAAATCGAATTTATTGGTCTCAGGCAAAAGAATAAAACTCACATTTCAGATGATTAAAATAGGCACTGTACAAAGCGGTAGATCTCCTTAGATGACGGTGCGCAGCGGGGCTTGGCTCCGGCGTGCGTTCCACCGCTACCGGAAGGGACGTTTGCAAGGGGCACGTAGCCGGAAATTGCGTCAACGCGTTTCGCCTCCCACTGGGCGTTATCAAAGACGTAGTCTACGCAATTTCCGGCTACGTGCCCCTTGCAAACGTCCCTTCCGGTAGCGGTGGAACGCACGCCGGAGCCAAGCCCCGCTGCGCACCGTCATCTAAGGAGATCTACCGCTTTGTACAGTGCCTATTTTAATCATCTGAAATGTGAGTTTTATTCTTTTGCCTGAGACCAATAAATTCGATTTTTTTAAGCAATATTACACTATTTGGGATTATTCCTTTCCTTTCTATATGGGGACCGTCTGGTGAGATTGTACAGTGAACCCGCAGTGACAGCCAGTTCCATCCACAGTACTTCACCCGGATTATATGCCGGACCATGCCTGTGAGACCCTTATGCTGTATGGTTTAAGGGTCCACACTGTCCGGTAAGTGCCCATTGCCTGGGGGAGAGGATCATCACCATCGCACCATTGTTGCATGCATTCATTTTCAGCACTTGAGCACCTTTTTGGGTTGTTTCAACAATCAAAAGACTTTCACTTGCTGGCCATTGCACCTTTGGTTTTTTGATATTGGACTCTTATATGTTCTATTTATATTAATTGCACAATATTAGGTGGTGATTTGCACTTCTAATATATACGTTAAGAGGTTTCCATATATATATTTATTTATTTACCTATTTATATTTACTTGCATACTTATATATTCAAGTTAATATGTGGTACTTATTTATATATGCACCAAGCATCATTATTTAGCACTTTATAAGTAATTTTTACACCCAAATCTGCGCTGTCTTTTCTACATTGGCAGCACTAATACGCTTATTTCCCAAAGACAACATCTGGATAGGACGCTGAGCACGTGCACTCAACTTCTTTGGTTGACCATGGCGAGGCCTGTTCTGAGTGGAACCTGTCCTGTTAAACCACTGTATTGTCTTGGCCCCCATGCTGCATCTCAGTTTCATGGTCTTGGCAATCTTCTTATAGCCTAGGCCATCTTTATGTATAGCAACAGTTCTTTTTTAGATCCTCAGAGTTATCTGCCATGAAGTGCCATGTTGAACTTCCAGTGACCAGTATGAGAGAGAGAGAAAGATAACGATAACACAAAATTTAACACACCCGCTCTCCATTCACACCTGAGACCTTGTAACAATAACGAGTCGCATGACACCAGGAAGGGAAAATGGCTAATTGGGCCCAATTTGGACATTTTCACTTAGGGGCGTACTCACTTTTGTTGCAGGCGGTTTAGACATTAATGGCTGTGTGGAGTTATTTTGAGGGGACAGCAAATTTACACTGTTATACAAGCTGTACACTCACTACTTTACATTGTACCAAAGTGTCATTTCTTCAGTGTTGTCACATGAAAAGATATAATAAAATATTTACAAAAATGTGAGGGGTGTTATAACTTTTGTGAAATACTGTATATGTGCCTGAAAAGGCTTGGTCTATAAGTGGTTTTTGTGCGGTACTTTTGTGAGATACTGTATATACCTACACACACAGTATAGTTACAATGTATCGTCTTTTAGGACCCATTACCATCTGAGCACTGCAGAATTGTTGGCAGAATTGTTCAATTCCTGCCGCAATTCCAAATTGCACTAAAATTGTGTAAAAATACACAATGCGTTTTTAGGTGCCATTCGTTGTTAGCGGCATTCCCAAATGTGGTTAGCAGACATGCATTTTTCAGCACATTTTGTCTTTTAACAAATACGCTACCAACGTGCCAAAATGCACATTGAAAAAAGTACAATGCTCCATGCCCAAAGAAGGTTCAGTTTGGCTTTTAAGCCTTTTTTATGCACACTTTAGTAGATTTTAACGCACATTTTGCTGCTTTTTTCAACACACATTTTGGTGTTGTTTCAAAAGTACCAAAATGCACACATATTGTGGTAAAATACATAAAAAAAACAAGTTTTAACCTGCGCATAAAAACCAAACCAAAATGCACATTAAATAAGTGCCAAAATACATGCTAAAAGAAGCTCCAAAATGTGCGTTACAAACCACACAAAAATGTGTGTTTAGAAAAGCGCCAAAGTGCACAACAATAAAGAATGAGCATTTAACAAATATGGCTTGGCGAGTGACACAGAGGGCATTGTTCCTTTTCTGCTCCAGCAATCCTCCTGCTGTCTGGGCCCCTACAGGAGGACCAGTGCCCCCCCCCATTCAGCTCTGTGTATACAAAGGATAATTGGGGAGATCAAGACCATACAGAGTATAGTATTGACACAGCCACAAATAAACCCCATTGGCTCAAAATGGATATGGTCCAAAAACATTTAGACAAAATAAAGGTGAATAAGGCACCGGGACCAGGGCCGGATTAAGAATAATATGGGCCTGGTGCTGAGAATTTTGGTGGGCCCTAAGGGTTATGCGTCGGCGTGCGCTTTGAGGTGAAAGGGTTTAGCTGCACAGGTCAAATGCTATGGAAGTCCCAGGCTTCCATAAGAGCCCTGCATCAGTGTACGAGGTGCACCCTGAGGTGAGGTTGAAGAGCGCAGCTGTGCAGAGCTAACACAACATTACAGAAGCTGAATACCTGGCTTCCATTAGGACTGCCCACAGTGTCCATTATTAATCCCACCACCCGGCCCAGGTGATGCATGCGGAATGCAGGACCGGTCAGGCCAGGGGAGATCTCTCCCTGTCGGCCCATTGCTTTCCATGCATTACCTGTTCTTTTTGGGCGGCTGGGCACAGGGCCACATCAAAGGGTGGGTGTGGCCAAATTGTACATGGGGAGGGTCCTAAAGAAACATTGTTAAATAAAAACCAGGAATGCATAACACAAGCACAGGAGAGAGTAATACACAGAATTCTGGGTTCAACACAGCGTAATACACAGAGTGCTGGGTTCATGACAACGTAATACACAGAGCGCTGGGTTCAGGACAACGTAATACACAGAGCGCTGGGTTCAGGACAACGTAATACACAGAGCGCTGGGTTCAGGACAGCGTAATACACAGAGCGCTGGGTTCAGGACAGCGTAATACACAGAGCGCTGGGTTCAGGACAGCGCAATACACAGAGCGCTGGGTTCAGGACAGCGCAATACACAGAGCGCTGGGTTCAGGACAGCGCAATACACAGAGCGCTGGGTTCAGGACAGCGCAATACACACAGCGCTGGGTTCAGGACAGCGTAATACACAGAGCACTGGGTTCAGGACAGCGCAATACACAGAGCACTGGGTTCAGGACAGCGCAATACACAGAGCGCTGGGTTCAGGACAACGTAATACACAGAGCGCTGGGTTCAGGACAGCGTAATACACAGAGCACTGGGTTCAGGACAGCATTCAGTATAGTATCGCAAGGCTGCTCCACTCTATTTAAACCAGATGTGCAAGCTCAAGTCAGTCAGTAAAAGTGACAGAAGACAGCAGCACATCCAATTTCCAAAATAAAAATAGTCTTACAAACAGTTAACTGCTCAAGATTAGTGGAGTTCAGTAAACAGGTAATGGGTTTGTGAAACTTCTAACCTGAACCAACAGTAAATCCTCCAAAAATAAAATAAAAAACCCATGCAGCACACACACAGCTCAACTAGCTGAATGGAAGCTGAAATTGTTAACAGCCATGTGTTCCTGCAGCTTCTTTTTCTTCTTATCAGTGTATCAGGCAATGTACAGCTCAGGGAGATAAAACCATAAGTAGTGAGGGTAGAGGAGGCTGATCGGTAACCTGCACGATGCCTGAATACACAGCTATCTGGAACACACTGCAGCCCACCAGCATTCCATGTGACATTGCTCTAATGCTAGTCATACCTTCTTGCCTTGCAGCTATCTCCTGGTGCTCTCAGTCAAATGTGGCGGGCTGGAGAGGGGCGGGGGAGGAGTGTTTTACTGCATGCTGACTGGCTGTGGATGGAAGGGAGGAGGAGCTCCACATTTCAGCCCGCCCATCCCAGACATCAGAGCTCCGATCTGACAGCTCTGCTCTCTCACTGACTCACTGACTCTCACTGTGCTGGAAGAAGTCACACTGCAGAATGTAGTGCTACACTGTCAGCACACCACCCCTGAATCCGGGGATAGCAGTGATAGTGGACCTGGCCAGCCAGGGCCTATATTATGGTAGGGGCCTGGTGCTGCAGCTCCAATAGCCCCTATGTTAATCCAGCCCTGACCGGGACCAGATGGCTTACATGTCCTCAAGGAGTTGAGCTCTGTTATTTCAAAGGCATGGTTACTAAATTTTTAGAGACACTTTAATGACCGATGTAGTATCATTTGATTGGCATAAGGCCAATGTGGTGCCTAAAAAAGGGATCAAAGTGTTTACCAAGTAATTACAGACTGGTTAGTTAAACTTCTATAGTTTGGAAGATACTTGAGAGTTAATAAAAGATAATAGACGAGTTTTAATTAGAAAACAATATTTTAAGCAATTGTCAGCGTGGATTTTTTTTCATAAGGAAGTAAGCTAACACTTCAAACTTACTTAAAAAGAGTGGCTGTGACATAGTTCCTCAAACATTGCTCATGTGCAAGTTTAAGTCTACAGGCTTACAAAAATCGGTTTGTAAATGAATAGAGAACTGTCTAAAAGATCATATTCAGAGAGCAATTATTATTAAGCCATATGCTGACCGGTCTAAGGTTATTGGTAGTGTACTCCAAGATTAAGTGTTGGAACCCTTACTTTTTTAACACACAGTATTTATAAATGATATAGAGCCTGGAATTAAAAGTGCCATTTGAGTGTTTGCAGATGACCCCAAGCTATGCAGTGCAGTGGAATAATGTACTTACAGAAATTCTCCAACTTACATGCCTCCTATATAAAAAGCTAAATAGATGTTTTGGGCACCAGTTCGCAATAGAATATCAAAGAACCGGTGTAACGTTAGAAAACCATACCCCGTGAGAAATCCATACCCACGTCACTTCCTGTCAGGAACAGCTGAGCAGCGTAGCAGTGCGCATGCCCACAGCTCAGGATACGTCATTGAACAGCTGAGGAGCTGTCTAGTGCGCATGTACGGAGGGTATGGATTTTTCATGGCAATGTGTGTAACGTTACAACGACTCCGGTGTTGCGGCGGTTACATTAAAAGAGCTCGGCTGCAATATGAGTCATCTCCGCTCCTATCCCTGTCACTTCCCTGATCTTGGCTAGTAAAAATATAAAAGCGGCGGCAGGTGTATGAAATCTAAATCACGGAGATCTCGGCTCCGCGATTTATCTTTTCATACACCCGCCGTTCGCGGTTATATTTAGTAGCAGAGATCAGAGAAGTGACAGGGATAGGAGCGGAGATGACTCATATTGCAGCCGAGATGTTTTACTGTAAACGCCGCAAGTGTAACGTTACACACAGTGCCGTGAAAAATACATACCCTCCGAGCATGCGCACTAGTCAGCTCCTCAGCTGTTCAATGACGTAGGTGCTGACGTAGGTGCACCGGAAGTGACGGGGGTAGGGATTTTTAAATGGGTATGGTTTTTTCACAGAACACCGGAGAAAGTGCGGGAAGGGCAACCACCTCCAATAAGAGGCACGGACTAGCTCAGCTATGAGGGAAGATCAGCTAAAGTGAGTTTATTATCCCTTAAGAAGAGGCAAGGGGGGATAGGATCACCATGTATAAATACATAGGTGGTCCATATAGTGAACTTGGTGTTAAATTATTCCCTTTCAGATCATTACAGGGGACGGGGTGGGGGGCACTCTATACATCTGGAGAAAAAGGGATTTAAACACCACATACAAAAATGCTTCATCACAGTAAGGGTCTTTTCACTCCTTAACAATCGTCTACTCATTGGTTGTTAAGGACGTGGTCAGGTTGTAGTTAAGGAGCCGGAACCAAAAGGGGTCCTTAACCAGTGATAATGCCTCTCCCAGTACCTTCTTTGGGGTCAGCATGCTCCTGTTTCTGCTCCAGCTCTTGTGCAGGAGCAAATGCTACCACCAGTGGGGGGGGAAGGAGCCAGAAGCACAGCTGGCAGGTCAGCCTGCAGCATCAGCTCAGAGAATGTGAAGAAAGGAGAGGGGGCGACCAGAACAGAGGGGATGGATGGTTTCAGAACTCCTGTGCTACCCTGGTAAGGGATATGTGGAAGTGCAGGGGGGGGGGGGTTGCTTTACATTTCAGCTGACTGTTAAGGAAGCCGGCATGTGCAGTTTCCTTCTAAATCAACTATTTACTGGTTGTTAAGGATGCCAGCAGGTGTCTTCTCCTTAACAACCAGTATCTTTGTGCTACCTGACCCCTAGAAACAGACCCTGGGTGTGTTTCCCATTGGCTGAAATGAAAAGCTGCATCTTTGGTGTGCTTTTGAAAAGCGCACCAAAAATGCTACGTGCAGGACTTATCAAACTGCAGCGCAGCAGTGTGAAAAGTCAAACAGGATCTAAAAGGAAATACTTTTTTTGTCACCAATGTGACTTCTAGCGTGGTAAAAGCAAATAGGTGTGAAAGGTCCCTAAAAGCTGTGAAAATGTTAGGGTTCCCTCAAGAACTAGTTCTGGTCAGCTCAGTAGATTGTTTTAAAGAGCTGGATGCATTCCTAAATGCAAAAAATAGATATTAACATTTGTAAAAGGATATATGGATTTTAAAAGGAAATTAACATTTAGAGCCGGTTCACACTGAGGCGATCCGACTTCGGGGGGCGACCTGTGAAGTCGCGTGCACCGCGACTTCGGCGCGACTTGCAGGGACTTCACATAATGGAAGTCTATGCAAGTCGCTCCCAGGTCGCCCCAAAGTAGTACAGGACCCTTTTTATAAGTCGGAGCGACTTGTGTCGCTCCTATTAGAACGGGTCCTGTACTACTCAATGGACCGCGACTTGTCAGGCTGACAAGTCACGCTAGTCTGAATGGGCTCTTATAGGTAACAAAACCAAAAGGTATTTGGCTTCTGGGAAATTGTTTTTTAGGGTTTTATGCCTCTCTGCATCACCTGTGGGTATAGGATTGTGTATATGGAAGTTTTCTTTTCTTTTCAATTGGTTGAACTAGATGGACTTGTGTCTTTTTTCACCCTGACCAACTATTTAACCAGTCAACCACATCATTCAATATCCACTTAATGTTTAATAGATAATTCATGGATTTCTTGTTAAATGTTAAAGAGTAAATAATGCTTAAATGAAAAGTTCAAAATAAAATGTATTTTAAACTCTACAATACAAGAAGCTTTATAAAAACTGTTAGTGTAACCTAAACTGATATTTTAGACATAACCAAATGCTGCAAGGCTAAATCATCATCTTTTAAAGCTAAACACCAGGAATGCAGCCACTCTAAACTGTGCCAGATTACTATGGTTTATGTCCAACAAGGTGCATACCACCTTGTGGACTTACCTCATTAAATTTACAATTTACATTTTTACTGAGTACCCTGAAGCATACAGTCAGGTCCATAAATATTGGGACATAACACAATTCTAATCTTTTTGGCTCTATACACCACCACAATGGATTTGAAATGAAACAAACAAAATGTGTTTTAACTGCAGACTTTCAGCTTTAATTTAAGGGTATTTACATCCAAATCAGGTGAAAGATGTAGGGATTACAACAGTGTGTATATGTGCCTCCCACTTTTTAAAGGGACCAAAAGTAATGGGACAATTGGCTACTCAGCTGTTCCATGGCAAGGTGTGTGTTATTTCCTCATTATCCTATTTACAAGGAGCAGATAAAAGGTCCAGAGTTAATTTCAAGTGTGCTATTTGCATTTGGAATCTGTTGCTGTCAACTTTCAATCTAAGATCCAAAGAGCTGTCACTATCAGTGAAGCAAGCCATCATTAGGCTGAAAAAAGAAAACAAACCCACCAGAGAGATAGCAAAAACATTAGGTGTGGCCAAATCAACTGTTTGGAACAGCCTAAAAAAAAAAAAAAAAAAAAAAAAAAAAAAAAGAAGAAGAATGCACCGGTGAGCTCAGCAACACCAAAAGACCTGGAAGACCACGGAAAACAACTGTGGTGGATGACCGAAAGAATTATTTCCCTGGTGAAGAAAACACCGTTTACAATAGTTGGCCAGATCAAGAACACTCTCCAGGAGGTAAGTGTATGTGTGTCAAAGTCAACAATCAAGAGAAGACTTCACCAGAGTGAATACAGAGGGTTCACCACAAGATGTAAACCATTGGTGAGCCTCAAACAGGAAGGCCAGATTAGAGTTTGCCAAACAACATCTAAAAAAGCCTTCACAGTTCTGGAACAACATCCTATGGACAGATGAGACCAGGATCAACTTGTACCAGAGTGATGGTAAGAGAAGAGTATGGAGAAGGAAAGAACTGCTCATGACCCAAAGCATACCACCTCATCATTGAAGCATGGTGGTGGTAGTAGTGTAAAGGCGTGGGCATGTATGCCTGCCAATGGAACTGGTTCTCTTGTATTTATTGATGATGTGACTGCTGACAAAAGCAGCAGGATGAATTTTGAATTGTTTCGGGCAATATTATCTGCTCATATTCAGCCAAACGCTTCAGAACTCATTGGACGGTGCTTCACAGTGCAGATGGACAATGACGCGAAGCATACTGCGAAAGCAACCAAAGAGTTTAAGGGAAAGAAGTGGATTGTTATGCAATGGCCAAGTCAATCACCTGACCTGAATCCGATTGAGCATGCATTTCACTTGCTGAAGACAAAACTGAAGGGAAAATGCCTCAAGAACAAGCAGGAACTGAAGACAGTTGCGGTAGAGGCCTGGCAGAGCATCACCAGGGATGAAACCCAGCGTCTGGTGAGGTCTATGCGTTCCAGACTTTAGGCTGTAATCGATGGCAAAGGATTTGCAACCAAGTATTAAAAATTGAAAGTTTGATTTATGATTGTTAACCTGTCCCATTACTTTTGGTCCGTTAAAAAGTGTGAGGCACATATACAAACTGTTGTAATTCGTACACCATTCATCTGATTTGGATGTACATACCCAAATTAAAGCTGAAAGTGTGCAGTTAAAGCACATCTTGTTTGTTTCCTTTCAAATCCATTGTGGTGGTATATAGAGCCAAAAAGATTAGAATTGTGTCGGTGTCCCAATATTTATGGACCTGACTGTAGACTATACTTATGGTGCTCCAACACTGGACCAGCCATTCTGTTTGCCCCTCCCCTCCTTCTGCCCAATGACAGAAAACTTTGTATTTTATGAATATGTTCACATAATACAAAGCAATCTGTAAAAAAGGACAGCGGAGGGGACAGGCAAGCCTGCTGTGTGTGAAAGTTTCTCTCCTGCTAGAGAGCAAAGATCAGAGCAGAACAACTGTCAGATGTAAATAAAAGAGATAAGTAAACAAGGTGGCATGCACTGCTTTGGACTTTACCCACAGTGAGCCAGCACAATTTAAAATGTGGCTAAAACAAATAGAGTTCAGCTTTTCTTCAGCACTCTTTGCAAGATCTCCTTCCTTGAGGGCCCAGCTCTGCCTCAACCTCTGTTAAAGAACCTTAAAGAGGTTGTAAACCCCCCAAAACATTTTTTTTCTTTTTGCAACCTGCAAGAGAAACACATAATGAGCTAGTATGCATCGCATACGAGCTCATTATGAAATACTTACCTTAGAACGAGCCCCCGACGTGCCGTCCGCTTACCTGTATGATGGGCGACATGTCCAGTCGCCCGTCTTGTGGGATTGCGGCATCCGGACATCTGATTGGCCGGAGCCGCGGTGACGTCACTACCGGGCACGCGCGCGCGGGAGCCGACGGTCACGGCACGGAGCTCTGAAGGAACAGCACGAGCGGCCGTTCCTTCAGAGCGCATGCGCCAGTGACGTCACTGGCTGCATGTAAGGTAAATATCTCCTAAACGGTACATGTTTAGGAGATATTTAAAGTACCTATAGGTAAGCCTTATCATAGGCTTACCTATAGGTACAAGTTACAGAGGAGGGTTTACTTTCTCTTTAAATGTAACAGATTTTTTTTTCTCTTCATTTTAACCCGTCAGGTTTCCTATTCTGAAGATTTCCCTTCTTTTTCTGTCCCGTATCCAAACAGGAAGTTAGAGAAAATTCCTCCAAAGTGAGGGAATCCTGGTATGTCACCAGAACTAGTGTCTCCATGGAAAGATTTCCACTTTATTGTTCTGACAACCCAAAATTTGGGATTTTCTTTTACTACCGATGAGAACGTTAAATAGGACAAATAGAGAGGGTGAATCCCCCTAATGGGGACACAGGCAGTAATAAAAACTGGGAGGTATTCTAATCCCTTTCCACTGTATTCAAAATTAAAAGTGCATATTAACAGGGCCCAGAATTGTACAACATTCTCTGTTTTCTGTGGTTACCTTGCTGTACTTGACTGAGATACAGTATACTCCCCAGGAAGAGCTTAACCCCTTGACATCAACCTCACACAAATATGCGGCCCCACTAGACTGGGCTTTTTTTTCAATGCGACAGCATATTTGCTCATCTCCCCTTTGAATGCCCCCGCCCCGTACTAACGATCAAGACCCGAAACACCCAATTCCGGGTCACCTGATTGCTGTGATAGCTTCTGACTGGCTACCACAGTAATCAGTCACTGTGAGGAATGCACTCTGTTTACTCTCTCTGAGAATGGAGGAGAGAGATGTCTCTTAGGGCTCTTTCACACGGGCGGTCCGATCAGATCCGCCTGTCAGTTTTTTAGGCGGATCTGATCGGATCCTCCATGCAGCTCTATGGGGCAGCGGGTGTCAGCGGAGGTCACCTCCGCTGACACCCGCTGCCATCCGCATCCGATCCTGTGCTGAAATCTGGACGGATGGAAACCCTATTTTTCCATCCGTTCAGTAATCGGAGCGGTCCGCTCTCATCAGATCCCCCATAGAGGGCAGCGGGTGCTAAGACACCTCCCTCTCCGCTCTGCAAGCGGAGACGGAGCTGTCATCCGCCCGGCTCAGCGGGGATCACGGATCGATCCCCGCTGAGCAACACGGATCCGCCTGCGGAGGCGGACCGTGTGAAAGAAGCCTTACCTTACAGAGAAAAACAAAAAGTGCGTGTAAAAAAAAAGCCAGGGTTAGGGTCAAAGTCAGGGGCAGTATCAGTCATTTTTAAATAGGATTTTATTTTTTTAAATTAATATCAGTGTCAGTTAATGTTAGTGTATTTTAGGGAAGATTAAAAAAAAAAAAAAAACTAAGTGCGCACTATTGTTTCTGGGCTGTACTACGAGTGCAAACAACAAATAACATATACATACGTGGTATCGCTGCCACCATCAGGAGCAGGAGAATTGATTTTGGGTTGTTCTTTGTTAAATAAAAAAAAACGTTTTAATTTTGGGCCAGTTTTTCCTTGATGATGATTTTTTTTTTTTTTTTATCTGGCCCAAAATAGTAAAAAAAAAAAAAAAAATCAATCATCAAGAAATATCCATTACTGTTCACTACTTCTAATTCTGTTAGCAGCATACCTTGGTGTTAGCTTTACACACAAGCTTGTCATGGAGCACCCGAAGGTACATCAAATCCTCCATATCACATACAGTGCCTTGAAAAAAAAAAATCATATCCTTTGAAATTTTCCACATTTTGTCAGGTTACAACCAAAAATGTAAATATATTTTATTGGGATTTTTAAGTGATAGACCAATACAAAGTGGCACATAATTGTTCAGTGCAGGCATGTCCAACCTGCGGCCCGGAACCTCAGGCAATGCGGCCCATTGCCACCTGCCAATTTTTTTTTTTTTTTTTGCTGTGGAGGAAGGAAGTTAGGTCGGGGGCACAGCCACAGCAGCTTCCAACTAACAATAGGCAGAGGCTGCCTCAGAGGGGAGGGGAGCATGTGCAGTGTTTCTGACTCCTACCACTATGACCACTTCAAATCATTGAAGTGGTCATGGTGGTTAGAGTGTTCCTTTATTATCGTTTAGAAGAAGTAAACCTCTGTATACTGATTACATTTAATGTGATCATCCTCTAGTTGTGTTAAATTAGTGCAGGGGGCTCGGGGGGCTGGGGGGCGTGGTGGCGCGGCAGCATTTTTACTTATATACCTTAACTATTATTTATTTTATATGCAGCCCGAGAAAATTTCTCTACACTCAATGTGGCCCAGAGAAGCCAAAAGGTTTGACACCCATGGTTTAGTGGAAGGGAAATGATAAAAGGTTTTCAAAATTTTTTTACAAATAAATATTTGAAAAGTGTGGCGTGCATTTGCATTTAGCCCCCGTGTCAATACTTTGTAGAACCACCTTTCGCTGCAATTACAGCTGCAAGTCTTTTTGGGTATGTCTCCACCAGCTTTTGCCCATTCTTTGCAAAATAGCTCAAGCTCTGTCAGAGCAAACAGCAATTTTCAAGTCTTGCCACAGATTCTCAATTGGATTAGGTCTGGACCTTGACTGGGCCATTCTAACCCATGAAGATGCTTTGATGAAAACCAGTCTATTGTAGCTCTGGCTGTATGTTTAGGGTCGTTGTCCTGCTGGAAGGTGAACCTCTGCCCCAGTCTCAAGTCTTTTGCAGACTCTAGCAGGTTTTCGTCTAAGATTGCCCTGTATTTGGCTCCATCCATCTACCCGAAGACTCTGACCAGCTTCCCTTTCCCTGTTGAAGAAAAGCATTCCCACAACATGATGCTGCCACCACCATGTTTCACGGTGGGGATGGTGTGTTCAGGGTGACGTGCAGTATTAGTTTTCCACCACACATAGCGTTTTGCTTTTAGACCAAAAAGTAACATTTTTGGTCTCATCTGACCAGAGCACCTTCTTCCACATGTTTGCTTTGTCCTGCACATGGCTTCTCCCAAACTGCAAATGGGACTCCTTCTGGCTTTCTTTCAACAATGGCTTTCTTCTTGCCACTCTTCCATAAGGGCCAGATTTGTGGAGTGCACGACTAATAGTTGTCCTGAGGACAGATTCTCCCACCTGAGCTGTGGATCTCTGTAGCTCCTCCAGAGTTACCATGGGCCTCTTGACTGCCTCTCTGAATTATGCTCCCCTTGCCTGGCCTGTCAGTTTCGGTGGACGGCCAAGGTCTTGGTAGGTTTGCAGTTGTGCCTTACTCTTCAATTTCAGGTGATTGATTTAACAGTGCTCCATGAGATGTTTGAAGCTTGGGATATTTTTTTATACACCAACTCTGCTTTAAACTTCTCCACAACTTTATCCTTGACCTGTCTGGTGTGTTCCTTGGCCTTTATGACGCAGTTTGTTCACTAAGGTTCTCTAATAAACCTCTAAGAGCCTCACAGAACAGCTGTATTTATACTGAGATTAAATTACACACAGGTGGACTATTTACTAATTAGGTGATTTCTTGTCTGGTCTGGGCTCACAGCAGCTCTCTTCTCTGTGCTCAGGCTGATCAGCTGTTGGATAATTGTCACTCATTGTTTTCTCAGTTGCTCGCGTAGCTATACTCTTTTCGTTAGTCCTGCCTACAGCCGGCCTCTTCTGGCTATATAAAAGGAGGAGATGTACAAGCCAAAGCTCACTTGGCTGTATATCTCCTATGGGTCACAGGAGTGCAGTTCGTTCTGCACTCATGTGTCCTGTTTTCAGCAGAGAAAGGGCTGAAGCCTGCTCTCGGCTGACATCACAGAAGCCAGTCCAAGCACCGCGTCATTATGACCACGGAGTCGGGATCCGCCAGGTGCCTAGACTGACACCCAGGTCAGCCTCTGAGCGACCTGCTGAGAGCCTGAGTTGGCCGCTCCCTGCCCCTCCAAAGCCCAATATTCCAGTAAACGAGAAGGGGGCAGAGCAGAAAACTGCTGACTGATAGTGAGCAGCTCTCTGCTCGGGGTTCTCAGTGCAGAGGCGCCGGGGGACAGATGAAGCATTGGACTGATTTTGCATCCACCTGATTTCCTGACTCATTGGCTCATCTGATTTCCCCTTTTGGCTTCTGACCCCTGGCTTATGCTTTGACTCTTTGACTCTCTGCTTTGTTCTGTACAATTTTTTACCATTACATTAAAAAGGTGTGTTTTTTTTTTTTTACTGCGCTGGTCTGATTTGTGGTTCCTGACATTTCTGAAGGCAATTGGTTCCACTAGATTTTAGTTAGGGGTATCAGAGTAAAGTGGGCTGAATACAAATGCATGCCACACTTTTTAGTTATTTTTTTTGTAAATAATTTTAAAAACAATTAATCATTTTCCTTCCAGTTCACAATTATGTGCCACTTTGTGTTGGTCTATCACATAAAAATCCCAATAAAATACATTTACGTTTTGGGTTCTAACATGAGAAAATGTGGAAACATTTCAAAGGGGTGTGAATACTTTTTCAAGGCACTGTAAATGTCCAAGGCAAAAGTCAATATAGAAGATAAGGGATAGCCAGGTATTGCAGAACATGACTACATTTATTCTTAAATCATAAAGATCATAAAAATCATGAAAGTCATAAAAATTCCACGTGCAAGGCAAGTCTGACGTACATAAACCTGTATAGAGCCTGAGATGGAAGATGACTCATTGCCCCAGAAGAGGAGATGGCTGTGTACTGGGTCTTTTCTGAAGTGTATATAGCGTTTTCTTTACAGACAGCCACTGGAATTGGGTAAATGGAGACAGCTGGAAGCCCTGGATGACACTGTAATCGGATGGGAAATTATGTCGGAGGTCTGGCAGGAAGTCGGATGGAGAATACACAGTCTTGGCAAAGTGGAGTGCTCTGGCTGCCTGTGATTACAAGCCTGCATCCAGAGCCAATGGAGCAGCTCAGCCGACAAGCCGGACGTGACATCATGGTCCTGGCGGGAAGCACAGGTGGAAGCCTAAGGCTCTCGCCATACAAGTTTATGTAAGACTTGCCTTGCACATGGAGTTTTTATGACTTTCATGATTTTTATGATCTTTAGGGTGTAAGAATAAATTTGGTCTTTTACTGCAATACCTGGCTACCACATATCTTCTATATTGGCTTTCCTTTGGACATTTATGGGATATTGAGGATTCAATAGACTTTCAGGCACTCCATGAAAAGTTTGAGTGTTTTAGTTATCTCATGTTGTTCATATGAGTATGTGAGCTGCCAGAGCCGTCATTATAAATTTTTACCACTGGTTGGTGTTCATCTGCTGATTCACCCATGCCCCCAGTTTGGATTTTTATGGTGTTAACTTTAACCTACTTGCTGGTAGCTCAGAGGATCTGCCTAAATCACTGACAGCTGAAATATTAAACAGTTGATGAGTGCTATAAAAGAAAATATTTGCATAAATACCTGGAGAAAGTAACAAATCTAACTTACAGAAAATAACACTTAATAAAAATGTAATGATCATAAATGCTAAGAGCCGGTTCACACTGAGGCGACACGACTTCGGGGGGCGACCTGTGAAGTCGCGTGCACCGCAACTTGCAGGGACTTCACATAATGGAAGTCTATGCAAGTCGCTCCGAGGTCGCCCCAAAGTAGTACAGGACCCTTTTTCTAAGTCGGAGCGACTTGTGTCGCTCCTATTAGAATGGGTCCTGTACTACTCAATGGACCGCGACTGGTCAGGCTGACAAGTCGCGGCAGTGTGAATGGGCTCTTAAAAAATAAATAAAACCATGGATCCTCAAACAGTTCACCAGTTGGTTGAACTGGATGTACTTGTGTCTTTTTTCAACCAGACTAACTATGTAATTTAAAAGGTTTATTCTGAATCCGTTTGATCAAATATAGGATACATTTATTAAATTACGTTTTTGAGACCTTGAAACATAGTTACATAGTTGGTGAGATGGAAAAAAGACATCAGTCTATCCAGTTCAACCTATGATGTGTGTGTTTGCTGTTAACTGTACATTATAGTTACATAGTTAGTGAGGTTGAAAAAAAGACATCAGTCCAAAACGACAGTACATTCTCATGAAAAGATTCGTTTTTAAGTGGATTTTATTTTTTTCAAGTAAGGAAATCTATAAAAAGACTGTGCAGACAGTGCCCTTAAATGTCTGCAACAAGCACTGTATGCATCTCACAACATTTTTAGCTTCATAGAACCTGTTCATCTAATTTTATCCTAAAAAGGAAAAAAACTAGTCCTAATGAAGGCAAGATTTTTACATAATCCAAAAGCAGCAAAAACAAACCTTTCTATGATTAGTATAAAACATAGTAAGGCTTTACATTAAATCGTGTTCCATGTATAGTTGATAGCAATGAATTGTGTGACATTTTGCTCGCCCATTGGCTTAACCAGTCCCTGTAATAAATGCTTTTTGAAGCTGGGACACAATTAGGCAGCACAAGTAGCAGGTGCTTGCAATGCAGAAATCCCTTCCAGTCTAGAGTACTATATCATTAAGCAAGTTGATCATTCACACAATCAGGACAATCAGCTAAACTCTGCAAGCAATCCTACACAGAATTCAAAGCTTAGGGATTACATGTTTCCAAATTACTATCACAGCAGGACTGCTTTATAAAAAATAGGTGCCAGCTCAAAACATACCTCCCACTATGAACCTAAAAACCCAATTACAAAAATAAAGCACAGCATGTGTGAAAATATTCCACTTTCAGAAGATTCAGAGGACTTTGTAGGGGTCCCTATATTTTGTAAACTGCACAGTACTTAAGAATGGATCTTTATGCCTTTTGTACCTCCAGAAATAAACATAATTCAAGAACGCTGCCATTTACTCTGCATCCTCTGCAAATAGAGTCGGTGCATAAAAAGCCTCAGGCACTAAATCAGGGTGTATGATTATCTCAAGAATCCCCTGAAATATGTGCATTCTTCTGATATAAAACTAGGTTGCAGGACATCCTAGTGCTGCATAATAATTACAGATCTCCATGCCTCCAATAAAGAAAAAAAAAAAATTATATATATATATATATATATATATATCTTGTTATAGTTTCCATTTTATAAAAAATGGTTTTAGAGACTTGAACGATGAGGTCGCTTATAGCGTAACAAACACATATATACATTTTGTGGCATAAAAAGAAAAAAAAAACACAACAACAACAACGTCTGGTTTATAGTGGAAGATCTCAGAACTGAAAAGCTGATCAAATGCTTACATATGTAACTGTCCAATTGGCCAATCAGTTGGAGATTACCATTTTTTATGCTTAGATGTGTTTGAACTAACAAACATGTGCCATTTCTGTATTCCGTGTGTTCTTCAACATGACTATTAACCCCTTCAGGACTGCCTGTCGCATATATACTGCGGCAGGGCGGTCGGGCTGCGCAAAATCAAGTACATGATTTTAAGCATGAGGTTTCGGGGGCGCATACAAGCCGTCGGAGCGCTACTCCATCTATGATTGGACACAGCGGGAGCCAATCAGTGGGTCTGGCAGCCGCAATGGCCGTCGGGACCCGCCGAACATTCGGGGGAATGACAGAACAGCAGTCTGACTATGTAAACAAGGCAGACTGCTGTTCTGTCAGGGAGGAAAAGAGAGATAGTGTTTTAGCTAAGCTTTTCCTCTAGTGCATCCACTCCCCCTACAGTTGGAAAGTTCTGCCTAGGAGCACAATTAACCCCTTTATCGCCCCTGGTGTTAACCCCTTTTTGGTGCCAGTGTCTTTTGTACAGTAACAGTGCATTTTCATTAGCACTGATCACTGTATTGGTGTCACTGTTCTCCAAAAAGTTTCACTTAAGCCCCTTTCACACTTGTGCGACTTTAAAGTTGCACGATTTTTCAGCGATTTTGATGCGAGTTTGACTGAGGTTATAATGTCTTTTCCTCAAAACGCATAAAAATCATGCCAAAAGTAGTGCAGGGACTACTTTGAAGTCTGTGCGACTTTAAGTCGCACAGATATGAATGGGGCTCATTGGTAATAATGGAGAGCAACTTGTCATGCGATTTTGCAGTCTCAAATCGCAGACAAGTCGCACAAGTGTGAAAGGGGCCTTAGTGTCAGAATTTTCTGCTGCAATGTCACAGTCCTGCAAAAAAAACAAAAAAAAAAAAACAAAACAAAAGTCCATAAATGTATTCCATAGTTTGTAGACGAAAAAAACTTTTGCGCAAACCAATCAACATACACTAATTAGGATTTTTTTTTTACCAAAAATATGTGGCAGAATACATATTGGCCTAAATTGATGAAAAAAAATAGATTTTTAAAAAATTTTTATTGGATGTTTTATAGCAGAAAGTAAGATGTTTTTCAAAATGATGGTACTGTTTTAGTTTATAGCGCAAAAAAAAAAAAAAAAAAAAATACGCAGCAGTGATCAAATACCACCAAAAAAAAACAGAAAAAAAAAAAACCTATATTTGTGGGGGAAAAAAATACATCAATTTTATTTTATTTGGGTACAGCGTCAGATGACTGCGCAATTGTCAGTTAAAGCAGCGCAGTGCCGTATCGCAAAAATTGGCCTGGTCCTTAACCACTTCCCGCCCACCCACCGTCAAATGACGGCGAAGCAGTGCGGCTCTTGTTCTGGGATGCCGTCATATGGCGGTGCACCACAGAACAGCCTCTCTGGCGCATAGTGCCGGTCACATGTAAATTAGGAAGTGCCGTTTATCGGCTCTTCTCTCCTCACACTGTCAGAGTGTGTGGCGAGAAGAGCAAATCAGCGGCTCCTCCTCAGAGGGGAACCTAGGAAAGGTAATCAGGGCACTGATCATTAATGCCCTGATTACAGAAAAGCTAAAAAAACAGTGCCCACTATCAATGCCCACCATCAGTGCCCATAGTGTTGCCAGTCAGTGCCTGCTCATCTGTGCTTCCCATCAGTGTCCATCGGTGCTGGCTGTCAGTGCCACCTATCAGTGCCTCCTCATCAGTGCCCATAAGTGACACCTCATCAGTGCAGACTATCAGTGCCCATCATTGAAGGATAAAAAATTACTTATTTTCAAAATTTACTCTCAGTAAATAAAACTTTTTTTTTTTTCTGCCTTTTTAAAAAGTGTGCAGTGTAGCATGACCGCGCAATTGTCATTCAAAGTGTGACAGCGCTGAAAGCTGAAAATTGGCCTGGGCAGGAAGGGGGTGAAAGTGCACTGTATTGAAGTAGTTAAGGGGGTAAAACCTTACAGAGCCGAAGTGATTAAACTACCTTAGGGCTCTTTCACACGGAGCGGACCGCATTGCAATCCGCTCCGGCACTTTTTTTTTTTACTTGTGTCATCCGCTCCGTATGTCTGCATATCATCCCATCCGTTTGCGGATGATATACGGACATAATGTATGTCTATGGGCATTGCTGATGTCAGCGGATGACACCGCTGACATCCGATTTTGTATCCGTTCCGTTTTTTTAAACGGAACAAAAAATAGGGTTCTGTTTCGTTCCAAAAAACGGAACAGAACTGAAAGGATGAAAATCGGATGTCAGTGCATGGTCCATGCGCTGACATCCGCAATGCCATTGACATACATTATGTCCGTATATCATCCGCAAAAAAAAAATAGGATGATTTACGGACATGCGGAACGCCAGTGTGAAAGGGCCCTTAAGTCGTTTGCTTCCCTAAAGTTCCCACTGTGATGTAGTGAAAGTTGTATTCCTGTTTGGAAGAGACCGATTAATACAGCTTTTCTATATTAGAAGTTTACATATGAAGCCTAAAATAACATTCAAGAGGTTTTTCAGTGAAAACGTTTATCTAAAGCCAACCCACCACCTAAGGAGGAATAGAGGGGAACTTTTACATCAGCCTGTTCCAGTGATAACTGTCTACTGGTGGCAATACATGTAACAATATGACTGAATGATTATTCACATAATCAAACAATATGATTGGATCTATTAATCATCAAAAAGTAGACATCCCAGGTCATCGATGATATTCCAGCAAAATTGAAATTACCATATTTCAGTTGGTCTGGCCTGAAAATGAATACGATCATTGGAAAGTAAATAATTCTAGATGGTTGTACATCACATCAAAGAATCTTTTGGATTCTCTGTTCGGATTAGAAAATGAAGAGAAATCTCCCCATTGGGCAATTAAAAGATTGGCTTTTCCCCAATCTATCCAAATTTACAAAGAAAGAAAAACAAAAAAAAAAAAAAAAAAAGTTTTGGCTTTAGAGCTAATCTGCAGGTTTCATTTAACTGTAAATAGTTTGGACAAACCGGATCCTAACAATTACCTCCACTAACAGTGGCAGCGACTGGGAGTGCTGTTTAAGCTGTATACATACAGTATAGAGTTCTGTATTCTGGTAGCAGGAAACCCTCCCATCTCACTCCCGGAACAAAACAGCGCACGGAATGCAGATCATCCTGGCTCAATTTTGTTTTGGGAGTCGGATGGAAAAAGTCTCATCTCACTATCCTCTATGTCAGTGGTTCTCAAATCCGGGCCTCGGGACCCACCAACAGGCCAGGTTTGCAAGATAACTAAATTACATCACAGGTGATCTCATTTGCTTCTCAGTGATTGCAGTATTCTAGTCTGCATCCCCCAAGGTAATACTTAAAATCTGGCCTGTTAGTGGGTCCCGAGGACCGGATTTGAGAACCACTGCTCTATGTAGCTGAGGCTACTTAAGAGGCGGTTAACACCAGGATGAAAAAGAAAAAAAAAAAAAAACACCTGTAAGACAAAGGCATAATGAGCTAGTAGCATCACATACTAGCTCATTATGAACTTCCCTTACAACGAAGCCCTTCTAGCGGCGCCCGGCTTTCCTGGTGTTTCTTCCGGGTTCACAGGCTCTGGCACTGTGAATGGCCGGAGCCGAGATGACGTCACTCCTGAGCATGCACGCAGGAGCAGTCTGTTTGCGGCACGAGCTGTGAAGGTCCGGCACGGTAAGCCGAACCTTCAGAGCGCATGTGCCGATGACATCATTGGCCGCATGCACTCTGAATTAGGGCTGTCACGACTCGTCGACTACTAAAATTCGTCGACGTGCGAGAAAAGCGTTGACGCGTCACGTCATACGCCCCCTGCTTGCATTCCGGCCGGGCCGCTACATTGATTGGGGCCGCTGCAGGCTGCACTGCCCCGCCCCCGGCCCCCGCTGCGCTCCAGTCCAGAGTGTCTGTGATCGGCATGACATCCCGGAGGCGAGCGACGCTCTGCACACTGAGGCAGTGATGTGGTTGCAATGCTCTGCAGGAGCAAAAGTTAGTAAAATTCCCTTTTTTTCTTTTTTTTGATTGTTGTCACATTTTTTACATTTGTTATAAGGGCGGACAGAGAAGTTGCAGTCTTTGCTCTGAAGTGTAATAGAACGCCATGTGACCCTCATTTTCATCTCTCATTGGACTCAGCTGAGAGTGATTGCCTAAAACTGATCTTTATTACTTGTCAATAAATTCTGTATGGTGGATTTCCTGCGCATGTCTAGTTCTTTCAAACACAACTCCAGGGTAGGCAGTACCCCCTCCCCCCTCAGTCACATGGTCCCCCCAACATGATTATATATATTTTTTTTAATATACAAAATATTATCGTCTCTTTAAAGCAAACCTATCCATAGAGATGCATGGAGACTGTCATCCCCAATCCACTCCTGAAGATGCAGGTTGTCTGGCTGTCACAATAATAAGATGATGTATATTTTTCCTATGTATATCCTGTCGCAGATGAAGAATACCATGTATTAAAGCAGGAGGATAAACATGACAGCCAAGTAACTAGCAGAATGTGACGTTGCTTTGACAGCCTCCATTTTTCTCTGGTGACAGGTTCACTTTACAACGGAACTTTACTGTATGTGAGCGTCCCAAACCAAAAAATGCTATTTAATTCATTAATTATATTCAAAGCAACTCCTCAAACCATCCACCCATATCCCCATCTATCCATCCAACCACATCTCCATCTATCCATCCATTCAACCGTGTCTCCATCCTTTCATCCATCCATCCATCCATGTCTCCATCCTTTCATCCATCCATCCGTGTCTCCATCCTTTCATCCATCCATCCGTGTCTCCATCCTTTCATCCATCCATCCGTGTCTCCATCCTTTTATCCATCCATCCATCCTTTCATCCATCCATGTCTCCATCCTTTCATCCATCCATCCGTGTCGCCATCCTTTCATTCATCCGTGTCTCCATCCTTTCATCCATCCTCTGTACTAGGTGGGAGAGCTTACTGAGGGGTCTGTACTAGGAGGGGGGCTTACTGAGGGGTCTGTATTAATTACAGGATTAATTAGCTAATCAAAAAAACACTCAATTAAGCAAAAAAAATAAAATAAAAATAATCGTTAGATTAGTCGACTAATCGTAAAAATAATCGATAGATTAGTCGACAGACAAATTAATCGTTAGTTGCAGCCCTACTCTGAATATCTCCTAAACTGTGCAAATTTAGGAGATATTCACAGTACCAACAGCCAGGTAATCCTTATTATAGGCTAACCTGTAGGTACAAGTGGTATAACAAAGTTTATACAGCACTAGCCGCAGCAACAATAAGTGAGGCAAATGGCTTGTTCAGGACCAGCTTGATCCAAATGAAGTATTTAAGGTAAATGAAATCCAGAGGTGACCTTTAAAGTGGAACAAAAAACTCTCTTTTCCTTTACAGCCAAGAAAGTTGCCATCTTAGCCTCGGTTTGATCTGCAGTTGTCATAGTGCTGCACATGTGATCAGTTACATCAGCCATTTGATGGCTTCACACTTTGGTTGAGAAGCAGCTGTAACACTTATCATTCACAGGATACCTTGAATCTAACGAATTCAGGAAAGCATTAAATCGATGCATTTTTAGTTCTGCTTTAAGCCTGAAATTCTGTAATGCAAACAAATAAATGAGCCGGAATTTCTTCTTTAATTTATATAAATAAAAAAGCAGAAAAGCATCTTTAAAAAACAAAACTTTACACTAACAACAGGAGTTACTTAAATTCTAACAAATACAGAATTAAGGGAACATGAAAAACACCTAGAGGAAGTAAGAGAACATTATACTATCCTGTGGCCAGAAAGGGTCATAGTAGGCCCTACCAACATAACCTTTTCAGGTAAATCATGTCAATTGTTGGTGATGCCTGACCTAGGTGACCTCTTTCTCACACTAATCACAAAGATGAGCTTTGCCCCAACAGCACAGAGACTTGTACAGCACTTGCTGAAGTACATAGGGCAACACAAATAGGGAACTCAAGCTTGGAAAACTAGATTACTCTGGTAATCAAATAGAATATTTCAAGTAGAAGTAGAGTAAACAAAACCAAAACTCATATCCTGTTGAGGGAAGAATACAAAAAAATAAAAAAAACAACTAGCCGCCATTTCAAAAGAAGTACAGGATACGCTACAGATCAATGGTAATATGCACAAACAGCACATCTAATATAGCAATTCAACATTTTAAGAAGCAGTGATCACATAAATGGAAACTTGTAATGAAAAACTGAAAGTGATTTATGGTTTTAGTTTTGGATAGGGTTTGGGAGAGTTAAAGTTCATTCTGTTGCGGTCGTTGTCCCATTGAGGAGATATTTCTCCACTTCCTCTTTACCCCCTTCATGTCGGCTGCCCCCTGCCCTTTGGGGTTTGCTATGCTGGGAGGCGGGCCGTATGGACATGTGACCGCCGTGAGGAACGATCAGGAGTTTTCTCGTAAGCTGACAGTCACTGTGACGGGAGCACGCAGGGCGCGCCCTCTAGGCACAGCGCTGCTGTGTGTAATTCTGCGGCTGCTGAGAGGACGCATATTTGCGTGCGCTTGGCGCCAAGATATTAAAGTGAAAATATAGGCAAAACTTTTTCCCCCCCAATTTGGATAGAGCAAGGGAGATTTATAACCCCAGTCAGATTTTTTGCCATCTGTGTCCTATTGCAGAGATTTCTCTTCATTTCCTGTCCCATAGCCAAGACAGGAAGTAAGAGGAAATCCTTGCAATTAAGGGAATTCCTGGTTGACAAGGTTACTAGTACTAGTGTCCTCATTGGAAGATTTCCCCACTCTTAAGCCCCGTACACACGCAACGATTATCGGCCAACCAATCGTCCGACTTTTGTCCAGAGTGGTGTTTTGTTGGTTGGAATGTGCCTAGACTGCACACAAAATTTCTCGCCCAACAAAAATCTGTTTCTAAAGTGATGTCATGTGTTGGTTTGCTTTCTTTGTGTTCTTTCTTATCTGAGCATGCCCAGTCTTGCTCATAAGATTTTTCCCTGTCAAAATCAGTACTGACTGCACGAAAATCGGCCGTGTTTTGACGGCCAAAAAAAATTTTATAGTCTGCACACCAGATTTTTTTCGGCCGAAAAGTCGGAGTCGGTTGTCGGAAGCATCATACTAACAAGCCGAAAATCGGCAGATCGGACGTTGGCCGAAAATTCCCTGCCAATTTTCGATGCGTGTGTACGGGGCTTTACTTTTCTGGGGACAACTCAAAATTTAGGATTTTCACTTTCAATAATGGTAAGCAGGACAAAGAGTGTGAATCTCCCTAAACGGGGGCAGAGACAGCAATAAGCAAGCATTTCAATCCCTCTGCACTCAATTCAAAAAATATTTTTGTTTTTAGTTATACTTTATTGTGCAACAACTGATAGGAAATCTCTGCAAAAGTGAGAAATTCTTCTCTTAGACAATTGCCATCTGAAGAGCTGTCCCCTCATGGAAGCTTTTTCCCTCTGGTCTTGTCCTGGTGACGAGTGTAACAATTTTTGATTTCCTATCACTCAATGATGGAGACAGATGGCAAAAAAACTCTATCCAAAGCTAGGTGAAAACAGTTTGGCTATACATACACTTCAACTGAATTTATTAATTCTGTGAAAAA
Source organism: Pelophylax lessonae (assembly GCF_965119305.1). Classification (NCBI taxonomy): domain Eukaryota; kingdom Metazoa; phylum Chordata; class Amphibia; order Anura; family Ranidae; genus Pelophylax; species Pelophylax lessonae. The sequence goes on from NC_138768.1 coordinate 159,727,955, forward strand.
GGCAATTAAAGGGAAAAAATAATAAATATCATAAAAGGGAGTAAGGGGAAAAAAAAAAAAAAGGGTTCTTCACAGTCCGAGGTGTGAAAAAGTTGAATAGTCTTCCACAGGACGCTGGATGTGACTAGCTCAGTAGATTGATGGGGGGGGGGGATGGGATTTTTGACTTACCGTAAAATCCATTTCTCCGATGTTCATTGATGGACACAGCTCCTGGTCTTCATAACCATTAGTTATACTGCCCCCTACAGGAGTAAGACACTAGGCAGAAAAAAAAAAATGGCTATGCCTATGAGTAGTCCCCGGGGGTATACTCCCTTTCTCTGCTATAGTTACTGTTACAAGCAGTGTCAGAAGAAAATACAACTCCACAGAGGAGTGGGTGCTGTGTCTGCCAATGGACATCAGAGAAATGGATTTTATGGTAAGTCATAAATCCCATTTCCTCTTTCGTTCATTGACAGACAGAGCTCCTGATGTTCTTAACCAATGGGACGTCCTAAAAGTAGTGTTAAACATGAGGGGTTGGAACAGCAAAAAACTGAATTTTTGTAAAATCTTACCTGTAAAATTCCTTTCTCTGAGTCCTCCGACAGTCGCCGCGACCTCCAAGTCATCACTATTGGGTATTGACTTCCGCTCCGCAGGAGTAGCTAGGCATAAGACTTAGTCAAAAGAACAAAAGCATTTGCATAGACACAACCATGGGGGCTGTCCCACTGGTCAATACCCTCCTGCAGTGATCACTCCCAACTCAGTTTGGTAGCATAGCAGTAAGTGTACAAGAAAAAACCCCAAAAGAGGGGCGGGGGCGGCGACTGTCGGAGGACTCAGAGAAAGGAATTTTACAGGTAAGATTTTACAAAAATTCCGTTTTCTCTTACGTCCTCCGACAGTCGCCGCCAACCGTAGACAAGGCAACGCAGTACCCACATCAGAGAAAGGAACCTTACACGCACAGTTGAAAAAAGGCTCAACAGGAGCAACAGCCCAGGAAAGCAAATAACCCAGGGGATAAAACAACCCCAACAGTCAGGGACCCACAACAAAACGAGGGTCCCTCGTGGCACTGCCACACTGAGAACTTTGCGGCCAAAGGAAGCATCAGCTGATTCCAGAACATTCACCTTATAGAATTTGGAAAAGGTGTGCACCGAAGACCAAGTCGCAGCCTTGCACACCTGGGCCACGAGGCTCGATGCCAGTAGGCCCAGGACGCACTCAAAGATCTGGTAGAGTGCGCCTTCACAGGGAAGGGTGGAACCTGTTCCTTCAAAGCATAGGCCTGTTCAATGGTCTGTCTGATCCATTTGGCAATGGTCGCTGCAGACGCAGCCATGCCCTTCCGAGGTCCCTCAGGAAGGACAAGGAGGGAATCCGTCTTCCGAAAGGACTCTTTAGATGACAGGTAAACCCTGATCGCCCTGACAACATCCAAGGAATGCAAGGCAATCTCCGTAGGCTTCGTACAAAGCGAAGGCAGGACAATGTCCTCATTAAGGTGGAACTCAGAGACCACCTTAGGAAGAAAAGACGAATGTGGTCGCAAGACCACCTTATCCTTGTGAATTACCAAGTAAGGTAATTCGAGCCGAAGTGATCGCCACTAAAAGGGAACCTTCTTAGACAGCAGAGGCAACGATATCTCCAGGATGTTTTCAAAGGGAGCACGCTGTAACATGGACAGAACCAAGTTCAAGTCCCATGGAGGTAAAGGCTCCCTCCTGGGAGGAGCCAAATGTCGTACACCTTGAATGAAGAGGGGAATTAAGGAATGAGACGCCACAGGGCGTTGGAAAAGAATAGCCAGTGCAGACACCTGGCCCTTTATCATGGCCAGCGCCAGGCGCTGGTCCACACCAGTCTGGAGGAAAGCCAACACTCTCGACACCGAGTACGAGCGAGGGAAAAACCCCCTGGACTCACACCAGGCAAAATAAGCTTTCCAGGTACGGTAATAGATTTTACCAGATGAGGTTTTCCTAGCCTTGATCAGAGTAGGAATGACCTCAGGGGAGAGACCCCTGTCTCTCAGGACCTGGGTCTCAACAGCCAGGCCGTTAAAGCCAGCGACTGTTAAGCAGGATGGAAGATCGGTCCCTGAGACAGTAGATCTTCCCGCATTGGCAGCCGCCAAGGAGGCACCACTGCCAGGTGAACAACGTCGGCATACCAGGACCGGCATGGCCAGTCCGGCGCTACCAGAATCACCAGGTGCGGTTCCAAGGCTAACCTGCGAAGGAACCTGGACAACAACTGAATCGGAGGAAAGGCATACATCAGACGATACTGATGCCAAGGGGCCACCAACGCATCCGAGGCGTCTGCCAGAGGATCGCGCGTTCTTGCCACGGACCTTTCCACCTTGTGGTTCAGCCGAGACGCGAACAGATCCACGTCCGGGGATCCCCACTTCGCAAACAGCATTCGGAAGACCTCCGGGTGCAGGGACCATTCCCCCTGGTCCAGAGTCTGGCGGCTCAGATAGTCGGCCTGCCAATTCTCCACACCCGGAATGTGAACTGGCGAAATCGCTGGGACATTAGTCTCGGCCCAAGACAGAATGTCTGTCACCTCCCGGGCTGCCCGGGCACTCCTGGTGACCCCTTGGTGGTTGATGTAAGCCACCGCGGTAGCATTGTCCGTCTGTACCCGAACCGGACGGCCCCGAAGACGATCCGACCACTGGAAGAGATAGAGTTTGATCGCTCTCAATTCCAATATGTTGATCGGAAGGGAGGATTCCTCCCCCGACCAAGTGCCCTGGGCAGACAGGTTGCCCAGGACTCCACCCCAGCCCGACAGGCTGGCATCCGTGGTAATCACCGTCCACAGCAACGGACAGAAGGATTTGCCTTCTGACACAGCCAGGGACTGAAGCCACCACAGAAGATCCGTTCTGGTCCGGCGACTCAATGGAGACACTCAGATCCAAGGACTGAGGTAGTCTGTCCAACCTGGCCAGGATCTCCGCTTGAAGAGACCCGTGTGTGAAACTGAGCAAAGGGTATCGCCTCGAAGGCTGACACCATCAACCCCAGGGACCGCATGCAGGTCATGAGTGACGAGGACGGCCTGTCCCTGAGGGACCTGATCTCGTCCTGTAAGATGCGGAGCTTGTCCTCCGGCAAGAACACCTTCGCTTGAGCAGAGTCCAGAACCATTCCCAGATAGGGAAGACGAACCGAAGGAGACAAGGTCGACTTCTGCACGTTGATGGTCCATCCGAACTCCTGGAGCGTCTGTACCGTAGTGGACAGATCGCGCAGCAGGTCCTGGCGGACACTCGACCTTAAGAGGAGATCGTCCAGATATCCCAAGACCGCAATGCCCTGAGCCCTTAGCAGGCCAAGAACAGGCGCCAGCACTTTGGTAAAGATCCTTGGAGCTGAAGCGAGACCGAAAGGCAACGCCACAAACTGATAGTGGTCCTCCGCTATTGCGAACCGAAAGTACCTCTGGTGACCCTCAAAAATGGGGATGTGTAGGTAAGCATCCTTCAGGTGTATAGAGGCCAGGAATTCCCCTGGGCTCAGGGAGGCCACCACTGAGCGGAGAGATTCCATACGGAACTTTCGAACGCGCACAAAGCGGTTCAGAGCTTTCAGGTCCAGAATAGGACGCACCTTGCCCTCCTTTTTGGGCACAGTGAACAGATTGGAATAAAACCCCCCGAAACCTGTCCCGATGAGGCACTGGGTCAATCACCCCCTTGGCAAGGAGGTGCTGCACCACTTGATGCAGGTCCTGCAGGCGCCCTGGGGTCAAATGAAGATTTGAGGGAAAAAAATCTGTCCGCCGGCCGAGAAAGGAATTCGATCTTGTACCCTGATCAAATGATTTCCTGAACCCACCTGTCCAGAATTCGGAGTAGCCAAGGTTGGAGGAAACCGCGCAAACGTCCCCCCACCCCAGAAACGGGTGAGGGCACCCCTTCAGGCAGAGGCGGATTGACCCGCCGCACCGGCATTGCCGGACTTCTGCTTGCCCGCCCAGGGCTTCTTCTGGCTACCTTGGCCCTTGAAGGGCTTGCCCTTGGTTTGATTCCGAAAGGCACGAAAGGACCCCTGATTGGGTCGAGGGGCGGAACCTCGCTTGCCACGAAAGGACTTGTTCTTCGGGTTCTGGGGCAGCATGGTGCTCTTGCCCCCCGTGACACCTTTTACCAAGGTATCCAATGCCTCGCCAAAAAGGCAAGAACCAGCGTAGGGAAAAATCGGCAACTGTTTTCCATGATGTCTGGTCAGCCGACCAGCTCTTTAGCCAGATCAGTCGACGGTTAAGCACCGCCACACTAGATAGGCGTGCTACCAAAAGGGCCTCATTTAAGGCCGCATCACACAAACACATGACTCCTTGGTGAATTTGATCCACCATAGCCAGCGTGGCAGAATCAGACGCGAGGTTGCATCTAAGCCACCGCCTGAGCCACCAGAACGGACGCAAAAACAGGTTTGAGCAAAGAACCCGCCACCGTGTAGGAATGGCGGGCTAGAGACTCCAACCTTCTGTCTGTGGGATCCCGAAAAACCGGGGTCTCCTCAGTAGGAATCAAGGTAGCCTTGTTTAACACGGCCACAGTGTGATCTACCTGTGGAGGCACACACCATTACGATTCCGTACCCAGCGCAAAGGGATAAAGTAATTTAAACAGACTAGGAACCATGAATGGACGTTTTAAAGTGCGCCACAGTTCATTCACAGTGTAATGAAATTCAGCGGGGCAGGGAAAAACCTGCGCCGACTTTCGGGTCCTGTGTGTACCAAAAGAGGACACAATGCCCGGAGGACTGGGCTCATCCTCCAAATGTAGTGTTTCCTTTACAGAAACAATCAATTCATCCATGGTCGCGCGTTCTTCAGGCGACCCCCAGGGGAGAAACATCAACCCCCCTCCACCTCTGCCTCCCCCTCAGACCCCAGAGGGTCCAAGGATGAGCGAGACCCTGATAAGGGCAAGCCCGCCGCAGCAGCCACATCACCATCTGAATCAGAGGAGATAGATAATCTGGGTCTCTTCTTAGCAGCACGTTCAGCCATCAGTACCTCCATTTTGGACACTAAAGACGCCACTACGGCGGCCAAATCAGGTATAACAGGAGCCCCAGCAGGACTGGGGTCCCCCACCAGAGCTGGAGGGAATTTGCTGTCCTGAGATTCCATTGCCCAAGTTAGAAAAAACAGTGCAATAAAAAAAGGTACTGGCCCTTTAAAAATCGCTGCGGAGTGCGCAGCCCACCGCTATATATGTATAGAGACTAAAGACCCCCAAAAGGAGAAGAAACGGAGCCAGGAATGACACAATAGAAAGTTATGGAAGAGACAGTCTGCAGAGCCCCACAGAGTGTTACCACATCGATCAATGCTTCAGAGGAAAAGGAAGTGATGTCAGAAGAGACTGAACTATAAGCTGTAATGACCCAGGGAAAATGGCTGCCCATAGAAATGAATGGGAGGCTTCGGGAAAATGGCCGCCGAACATGTGCTCAGAACAATCGGTCTGCCACACGCAAGATGGCGCCAAAACAGCATGTAATATAGCCCATAGTGACGACAGACATGCCTGCCCATATTAAAGATGGCGGACCGCACGGTTTTACCCCGCTGCGGCCGCCACACACACATCGTCTGCACCCCCAGTAAAAAACACCGAAGTGACACAGGGGAAGGGGCCCCCAACAATACGCAGCACCGCAGCACATGTACAAAAGACCCCCGCAGGGATCGCCACAGGGAGCCCCACACAGGCACAGACATGGGGGACACACAGTAACACAGGACTGCCACCCCAGACAGAGGCCCCACACAGAAGTACTTACCTGTACCAGATGGCGTGGGGTGCCTCTATGAACGGAAAGCCGATGTCCTCATCTGACAGGGAATGCCGTTTGCCAAGGACAGGACACTGCAGCACCGCAGATGTGTCCAGTGAGGTAGATGTTTTGATAACATCCAGTGTGCATGAGGCTAAGGAACTGAAGGTCATGAAATGTTGTAAAACAGCATTCCATCAATCACCTGAAAACAACCTGCTTATTCATCATAATGCAAAAGCAGAAGAAAATAAGTCAGCTTCAGGATTTCAGGCAGTGAAATAAAGCCACTAAGGACTATAATGACTAACTGTAGGTTACTCTTACTGATATCATATGAATATTAAAATAATAAAGAGGAAATAAAGCTTCCTCTGTAACTTGTACCTATTAGGTAAGCCTTATCATAGGATTACCTATAGCTACTGTAAATATCTCCTAAACATACACAGTTTAGGAGATTTTTACTTTGCACGAATGCATTATGCCGTTCCTCAAGAACCCTGTGCCGTGTACAGCGGCTCCTGTGCGCATGAGCAGGAGTGACGTAATGGCGGCTCCGGACAATCAGAAGGCCGGAGGACACGAACCCGGAAGGAAGACGGGTGAACATGTTGGCTGTTTTAGCGGTGTGCGGACGCTGCTGCGGGGGCTTCGTTCTGAGGTAAGTATTTCATAATGACTAGTATGCAATGCACACTAGCTCATTATGCCTTTGTCTTTCAGATTTTTATTTTTGATTTATTTTTGGTGATTTACAAACCCTTTAACCACTTTAGCCCCGGAGGATTTGGCTGCTCAAAGACCAGGCCCTATTTTGTGATTCAGCACTGCATTATTTTAACGGACAATTGCGCAGTCATGCGACGCTGTACCCAAACGAAATTGACGTCTTTTTTTTTCCCCACAAATAGAGCTTTCCTTTCCTATTTTTCTTCTCTGAGCATGCCCAGTCTTGCTCATCTGACTTTTGTCTGCTGAAATCTGTACTGACTGACGGAAAAATCGGCCGTTGTGTTGACAGCCAACAAAAATTTTATAGCATGCACACCAGATTTTGTTCGGCCGAAAAGTCGCAGTCGGATGTCGGAAGCATCATACTAACAAGCCGAAAATCGGCCGATCGGACGCTGGCCGAAAATTCCCGGCCAATAATCGATGCGTGTGTACGAGGCATTAGGTGTCCGATCTGTCCGCTGCAATGGGGCACTCCAGCTAAAAATCGTTATCACCCCTATTAGCAGTAAACAATAAATAAAAATTACATAAATCTTTCCCCAGTTTGTAGACGCGATAACCTTTGCACAAACCAATCAAAATACGCTTATTGGGATTTTTTTTAACCGAGATATGTAGCAGAATACATATTGGCCTAAATTGATGAAAACAATTAGATTGTTTTATAGCAGAAAGTAAAAAATATTGTTTTCTTTTTTCAGAATTGTCGCTCTTTTTAGAGCGCAACAAATAAAAACCACAGAGGTGATCAAATACCACTAAAAGAAAGCTCTATTTGTGTGGAAAAAAAAGTACATCAATTTAATTTAGGTACAGCGTCGCATGACCGTGCAATTGTCAGTTAAAGTAACGCAGTGCCATATCACAAACAATGGCCTGGTCATTAAGGGGGAAAAACCTTCCTGTCCTTAACCACTTCTGGGCCGGAAGTCCATTTTTTGCGATTTGGCACTGCGTTAACTTAATTGATAATTGCGCGGCCTTGCGACGCTGTACCCTAATAACATTGATGTCCATTTTTTCCACACAAAAAGCTTTCTTTTAGTGGTATTTGATCACCTCCGCAGTTTTTTTTTTTTTTTTTGCGCTATAAACCAAAAAAAAAAGAGCAACAATTCTGGAAAAAAAAAAAATGTATATTTTTTTCCCCCCACTTTCTGCTATGTAACATTCCCAATAAAAAAAATCCAATTTTTTCATAATTTTAGGCCAATTTGTATTCTGCTAAATATTTTTGGTAAATAAAAATCCCAATAAGCGTATTTTGATTGGTTTGCGCAAAAGTTGTCGCGTCTACAAACTAGGAGAAAGATTTATGTAATTTTATTATTTTTTTTTTTTCTTTGTACTAGCAATGGTGGTGATTTTTAGCGGGACTGCGACATTGCGGCAGACAGAGCGGACACCTGACATTTTTGACACTTTTGGGGGGGGGGGGGGGAAGAGGACCAGTGACATTGCTACAGTAATCAGTGCTAAAAATATGCACTGTTACTGTACTAATCACACTGGCAGGGAAGGGGTTAACACCAGGGGCGATTAAAGGGTTACATGTGTGCCTAGGGGGTGTTTTCTAACTGTGGGGGAGATGGGCTTATGGAATCAACAAATAGGAGGATCGCAGGAGCCCTGCATTGATTGCTGACAGAACAACAGTCTGCTGTGTTTACAACAGCAGGCCGCCGTTCTGTATTCCCCGGGCAGCGATTGAGGGTGACAGGCGTCAATTGCGGCCTCTGGCCCTGCAGATAAGCTTCCTGGCTGGCCAATGGGGGTGTATGCACGCCCCCACGATTGCTCCTGTGAAGCGATGTATGGATACGGTGTTTCGCGGGAACCTAACCCTGTATATCTGCGGCGGCTGTTCAGCATTTAGTTAAAGCTCGGTTTTTCATCGTAGTGGTTGCAATATTACTTAGCAAGTCCCTGCTGTCATTTTGACAGCCTAAAATTGCCAGCCAGAGCAGCAGTTTGAGCTAGAGAGGGAGTGCTACAATCTCCCTGTGTACTTTGTTGACTTTTTTGCCATACATAGAAAGCCCAGGGTCTGCAAGGGGGTCAATAATCAATACAAGCTGGAAGTCATCAATTGTAAAAAAAAAAACATAGAACCAATTAGATCTTACATTCTTGACACAACAATTGCACCACATGAATTCTGACCAGTTGCCTTCACTTTGCAGTGTTTAACCAGTTAAGCCTTAGAATATTTGTTTCTTTTCTCTGGAAGTCCAAGCAGTTGTCAATAGGCATTCCAAAATATGTATACAATATACAAGCAAAATAAGGCAAGCTGCCTCTTTAACTATTTCAATATTGTACCAAAGTGCTCTTTTGCATAAAAAAAAAAAAAGTCAATATTTTGCCAAAGCGCTCATGTGCATAAACTCATACAAACTTGCACAAATGATTATACAAACTTAAGTGCAAATAATTTGCAAAATATTGACTTTTTTTTTTATGCAAAAGAGCACTTTGGTACAGTTAACCCAATTTTGGTTGTATATGGTACACATATCTTGTATTTGGATATTTTTCTAGATGCAGCAGTCTCCATAGCCACTGAGACACATAAAGCGATTGTGATGGTAATTGCTTTTTTTTTAAAAAACCAACATGTCTATACTTACTTGTTCTGTGCAATTGAATTGAACAGAGCAGCCGTGAACTTCCCTTTTCTCAGGTCCCCCACCGGCACTCCTGGCCCCTCCTCTCTGTCCACTGCCCTCGTGGGAAGATGCTTTCCATGGGGGCACTTGTGCGTGCTCACTCCCAAGCCCCAATGTTGTGTCCATTGACACAGATAGCAGGACTTGGCCCTGTGTCCTGATCCCTTGTCACTAGTTTGTAGGAGTAAAAATCAGACACCCACCACCAATAGCGCTATTTGTTCACACAGTGCACACAGGCAATGAACCCAACCGCCAGCAAGAATCTTGATTCACAGTAAAGGCCCGTACACACCGATCGGCCGATTTTCGGCTTGTTAGTATGATGCTTCCGACAGCGCACTTTCGGCCGAAAAGAATCTGTCGTGCAAGCATTAAAATTTTTGTATGCCGACACCAGAGCGGCCGATTGTTCGCCAGTCAATACAGAATTCGGCCGACAGACAGCAGATTTGCAAGACTAGGCATGCTCAGAAAAGAAAAAACACAGGAAAAGTTAACCATCACATGACATCACTTCTGCAGTCGGCGGACAAAATTCTTGTGCAGTCTTTTGCACTTTTCAACAGACACCGACAGCCCGGGGACAAAAGACGGCCGATCGTTCGCCGACGATCTGCACGTGTGTACGGGGCATTATACATATCTCTAATGTGCTTTATTACATGTGATTTCAATCATTGTTCTGCACAATTACTGAAGTTCTATATGCACACTTTTCATCAAATGAGTAAAACCAGCAACAGATAGCCAAAAAGGTGCACGTCAATGTGATTTTGCGCGTTTATTATTTCCACATGTCTGCCTAATGCGCAAGAATCCATAAAAATGCAACATTTCCAATATTTAGAAAGTGAACCATTGTTTTCCAATAACGGATAAAAAAACAGGTTCATTTGAACACTGACAAAGTTGCCTAAAAGCCCACCTGCTAAGTCACCCTAAATGGCAGAACAGAGCGCAGCTTACTATATGTAGTTAATGCCACTACAGTATATTAAAGCACACACAGATTGGCCCAATCAATTACTTTAAAGTGAAACTAAACCCTCTACTTTACAGCCAGGGAAGCTGCCATCTTATCCTCTGTTTGATCTACAGTTGACATAACACTGCACATGTGATTATCCATGACACCAGCCATTTAATGGTTCTACAGTTCAGTTGAGCATGGCATGACTTGATTGTAACGGTTTTTGGAAGCAGTTAAAGTGGAACTAAACTCAAAGAAACACTAATCTCCACCTTCCAGAGATGTGGCGGTTACATCCCTCACAATCTATTGTTATCTTCTCCCCAGCTACTTCTGCAAGTCGGATTTTCAGCTTCTTGATTGGCCAGTGGTGGAATGACATCATCCCACACCTGTGTGCAGAAGCCTGTCATTCCAGCACAGCCAGAGTGTGCATTCAATAGAAGACTAAAGCCCCGTACACACGCATCAAAAATTGGCTGGGAATTTTCGGCCAACGTCCGATCGGCCGATTTTCGGCTTCTTAGTATGATGCTTCCGTCAACCGACTCCGACTTTTCGGCCGAATAAAATCTGGTGTGCAGGCTTTAAAATTTTTGTTGGCCGTCAACACGGCCGATTTTCCGTCAGTCAGTACAGATTTCGGCAGACAAAAATCTGATGAGCAAGACTGGGCATGCTCAGAGAAGAAAAAACACACGGGAAGTAAACCAGCACATGACATCACTTCTGAAGTAGATTTTTGTTGGCCGAGAAAATTCGTGTGCAGTCTAGGCACATTCCAACCAACAAAACACCACTTTGGACAAAAGAAGGACGATCGGTCAGCCGATAATAGTTGCGTGTGTACGAGGCATTAGCCTCTGTTTGATCTACAGTTGACATAACACTGCACATGTGATTATCCATGACACCAGCCATTTAATGGTCCTACAGTTCAGTTGAGCATGGCATGACTTGATTGTAACGGTTTTCGGAAGCAGTTAAAGTGGAACTAAACTCTCAGAAACACTAATCTCCACCTTCCAGAGATGTGGCGGTCACATCCCTCACCAGCTATTGTTATCTTCTCCCCAGCTACTTCTGAATGTCGGATTTTCAGCTTCTTGATTGGCCAGTGGTGGAATGACATCATCCCACGCCTGTGCGCAGAAGCCTGTCATTCCAGCACAGCCAGAGTGTGCGCTTCTTCAGCTCAGTGTGCATTCAATAGAAGAAGACTAAGAGCAAGCAGGTAAGTGTTATATCACATCTACAATAAAGAGCTACAGTAAAACCTTGGTTTGAGAGTAACTTGGTTTGAGAGCGCTTTGCAAGACAAGCAAATTTTTTAAATAAATTTTGCTTTGATATACAAGCGATGTCTTGATATACAAGTAGCGTCATGTATAAAAAAGAAAAGAGGAGCCTCTCAAGTGTAGTAATTTGGTTACATTTAATGAAGGTTCAACATTTAGAAACTCACATGGTTGATGATTAAAACAGGCACATCTAAGTATGCAGGCATCTGGGGTAAAGCTGTCCACATCAGTGTTAATTTAGTCGACTAAAACCGACTAAAACGTTTTCGTCGACTAACACAATTCAGATGACTAAAATACGACTAAAACTAAAATGGCATTTTAGTCTTAAGACTAAAATACGACTAAAACTAAAAGGGCATTTTAGTCAAAAGACTATAACTAAAACTAAATCAAAATTTGCTGCCAAAACACTGGTGCATGCTCAAAGCTTAATACCATAAATAATAACATATTAGATTTTTCACTCCAGGACCAGCAGTAGTATATAATGAGTTTGGAAATTGTAGAGAAATGCTTAAATACTACATTACAAATTACAATTGAACTACACCCATTTGATTATAGATGACTAAAATGAGTTTTAGTCGACTAAAATGTAGGATGTTTTAGTCGACTAAAATATACTGGAGTTTTAGTCGACTAAATACGACTAAAACTAAAACACTTGCAGAAGACTAAAATGGGACTAAAACTAAAATGCCATTTTAGTCCCAAGACTAAGACTAAAACTAAATTGAAATTTGCTGCCAAAATTAACACTGGTCCACATAGACCATCCTCTGCACAGCCATCTTCATCATCCCTTCCCCGCTGCACTCCACGAGTGATTCAAAGCCTCACTTTCAGATCACTCTACTGCAGGCTATTCTTCCCGGTCAGGATTGCAGACTGACAGTGGTGAGAGTCGGTGGTTCAGAAGATTGTCTATGTGGACAGCTTTACCCCGGATGCCTCCATACTTAGGTGTGCCTATTTTAATCATCAACCATGTGAGTTGCTAAATGTTGAACCTTCATTAAATGTAACCATATTGCTACACTTAGATATGCCTCTCATCTCTCTTATATTCTGTAGCTCTGCTATATTTTGCTTCTAATCCCCTTGGGAAGGCTGCATATTGTGGATGGACATTTTATGGTTACACATCCTATCACATTGCTATAATCTTTGTATATAGACTATAAACTGAAGGACTTGTGGAACGAATCATCTGAATTCCCATTATTTCTTATGGGGAAATTCGCTTTGACATACAAGTGCTTTGGATTACAAGCATGTTTCCAGAACGAATTATGCTCGCAATCCAAGGTTTTACTGTACTTGTTTGTGTATTTTTAATACCTAAAGTTATAGTTCACCATTCTCAAAAAACAGTCCATTAAAATAACCTGCAGATAAAAAAAAAAAAAAACTGCAGCTTTGACCAAAGCTGAGTAATGATCCTGCTAAAGGTGTAGGCCATTTACCTACCCTTTGAAGCCTGAATGGAAAATTCCCATGACATTGCCAAGGACATTGCTGAGAGGGCCTTGCTGTTACTGTTCACCTCCACCATCAACTAAAGTGATCTCTCTCCTAATGCAGTAGCTCTGAGCTCAGAGTTTTATAGTGAATGTGAACAATAACAGCTGGTCCTCTTTAAGCAGTTTCCTGAGAGTTTTCCCAGGCTTCATGGGGTATGTAAATGGCCTACATCTATAGCAAGAGCATTATTCAACTTTAGTTGAAGTTGTACCGTGTTTTTTTATCTACAGACCCCCTTTATCTGTATGGGCAGTGTTTTTGGTAAAGGCAGAAAAACCCTTTAAAGCTGAGCTAAGCTTGCCTTTCCCTAAAGGGTGCCCATCCCTCGCTGAAGCTTGTATCTTCCTCTAAGTATTGATCTTTGGGCCTCTTCATTGGCCAATGTGGGATGATGCAACTTTTGCACATGCACAGGAATCAGTCCTGCTGATATGTGGGCACCATACTGGAGATGTATTGTTCTGTGCATGCGCAATGCAGTTTAAACGCTGGAGAACTCTGCGGAGCAGGCAGGTAGGTACAGTTGTGTTCAAAATTATTCAACCCCCCAATGCTGTAAAGGGTTTTAGGGAATTTAGTGTACATTTGTAATTGTATTCAGAATGAAATCCTACAAGGACTTCTTAAAGAACCATATGCAACTAAAATGACATCAATTGGTTTTGTAATACAGTAGTAAATGTTTCTTTTGTGAATTCTTCATTGACACAATTATTCAACCCCTTAAAGACTACCACTCTGAAGAACAGAGGTTCATTGAAGTGTTTTCAATCAGGTATTGAAAACACCTGTGGATGTCAGGGAGCAGCAATAAAGCCTAATAAGCACCAATTAGGCAGCTTTAAAATGACTGTGATACTCAGCTCCTTCTAGACATTTACTGGTGTGGTTACAAACATGGTGAAATCAAGAGAATGGTCCAGGAAGACAAGAGAAGAGGTGATTACTCTTCACAGGAAGGGCAATGGCTATAAAAAGATTGCAAAGATGTTAAACATACCAAGAGACACCATAGGAAGCATCATTCGCAAATTCAAGGCAAAGGGCACTGTTGAAACGCTACCTGGTCATGGCAGAAAGAAGATGCTGACTTCGACTGCTGTGCGCTACCTGAAGCGTAGAGTGGAGAAAAGTCCCAGTGTGACTGCTGAGGAACTGAGAAAAGATTTGTCAGATGTGGGTACTGAAGTTTCTGCTCAGACAATACGGCGCACACTGCGTAATGAAGGCCTCCATGCCAGAACTCCCAGGCGCACCCCCTTGCTGTCTCCAAAGAATAAGAAGAGTCGACTGCAGTATGCCAAAATTCATGTGGACAAACCACAGAAGTTTTGGGATAGTGTTCTGTGGACTGATGAAACAAAATTAGAACTGTTTGGGCCCATGGATCAACGCTATGTTTGGAGGAGGAAGAACAAGGCCTATGAAGAACTGTGAAGCATGGCGGGGGTCAATCATGCTTTGGGGCCATTTTGCTTCTGCAGGTACAGGGAAGCTTCAGCGTGTGCAAGGTACCATGAATTCTCATCAGTGCCAGGAGATATTGGATGACAATGTGATGCATTCCGTCACAAACCTGAGGCTTGGGAGACGTTGGACCTTTCAACAGGAGAATGATCCCAAGCATACCTCCAAGTCCACTAGAGCATGGTTGCAGATTAAAGGCTAGAACATTTTGCAGTGGCCATCACAGTCATCAGACTTAAATCCGATTGAGAACCTCTGGTGGGACTTAAAGAAAGCAGTTGCAGTGCACAAGCCTAAGAATGTGACTGAACCGGAGGCTTTTGCCCATGACGAATGGGTAAAGATACCCGTAGATCGCTGCAAGACACTTGTGTCAAGCTATGCTTCACGTTTTAAAGCTGTTATAACTGTAAAAGGATGTTGTACTAAGTACTAAGATTGAATGTCACTTGGGGGTTGAATAAAACTGATAATGATGTGAGCACAGAAAAGACATTTGTGGTTATTTCATTATAAATGTTATGTTATATTTGTCTGACCTACACGTGCCTCTTTGATTTAATTGTAAGCAGGATGACTGAATGATCAAAATCAATGTCAAACTGGCCAAAACAATCAATTTCAGTGGGGGTTGAATAATTTTGAACACAACTGTATATGTTATTGCAGAAGAGACATGTCAAAAAAAATAACAGCCTGCTTGCGGTTTATTACAGTAAATCAATGGGTTTAGTTCTGCTTTTTACCTAAAGGCAGGAAAAGAAAAAGGAAGATGACAGCACTCCTGATAAAGCTAAATGATACTTAGTGTGCTTTATTTAAAAATGTGGCATATAAAAACAGCACAGCTCCAGGAAGGGAACAGCAGTTTACACTTTTCGCGCAATCTGCTTTTAATCAGAACATCACTAAGCGCAGATTGCGTGAAACGCGTTAACTGCTGTTCCCTGAGCTGGTGTTTTATAGCCACATTTTCATTTCACTTATCAGGAGTGCTGTCATATTCCTTTTCTTTTCCTGCACTGTTGGCGGTTGCGGACAGTACTGACCAGGAATGGGCTCGGGAGTGTTCTGGATAACACCGATCACGGTCCACAGCTCCACAGATCGGCCAATGTCTCACTGCCTATGATTAGCCATGTGCAATGTCAGCTTCCTGGCAGGATTGGGCAGGTGGGATCCCTAACAGCTTTTTCCTTTTTCCTGACACAGTAGAGAGGAATAACACCACCTTTTTTTCCTGTGGTCTGTGCTCCAATTCGTTAGGTTCCCCTTCTCTAGGTGTTGTTTACCATTTTCATTGAAAGTGAAAGTAAAAGAAAATCTCAAATGTTAGGTTGCCTGAAGAAAAGTAAGAGGGGATATCTTACCACAGGGACACAAGTTTTGGTGACCTGGGGGCATCAAAAGGATTCCTTTAATATGCAGGGATTTCCCTTCACTTCCTGTTTTGGCTACAACACAGGAAGTAAAGGTAAATCTCCCCCAAGAGGACACAGATGGAAAATAAAGTAAAAACATAAAATGGTAAGGGTAATAACCCTCCCTTACTCTATCCAAAATGGGGAATACAAAGTTTTGCATATATTTCAGCTTTAACGCAGGGTTCCAATCATTTTTGTGTTAATTAAAAGTCAGCAGCTACAAAAAAAATGTAGCTGCTGACTTTTAATAAACACACTCACCTGGCCGCCCCAAACAATCATATCTCTCCTTCTCTCCCCGGTGCCCGCATTACATCTGTGGGCACTCGGCTGTAACAGCTTGTGGCTTCACAGCTCGGTGCGCACTGCGAATGTAGCAGTGTGCCCCCTGAATGGTCGGGCAATCTTCTGGGACCTGAGTCAAGTCCCAGAAGACTGCAGGGAGGGAGGAGGAGAGAAGATCTTCCTAGGTGGTCCGAGCGGAAGTGGGAGAGAGTACCTGTCAAAACTAGGTACCCATGCCCCCCCCAAAAAAAATAAAAATGACATGCCAAATGTGGCATAGGAAGGGGAGACGTGCTTAAAGCAGAACTTTCCCTTTAGGGTGGAGCTCTGCTTTAAGCTACAGCACCTAGGTGTGAACACGTCAAATAGGAATGACTGGAATGTGTATTTGTAATGTATTTTTATTCGTCTTATATCAGGAAATATGACAAGTTTGAGCGGAACTGAGGGGTTCTATTCCAAAGTGCTACCGGATGGTTCATCCGCCCATATCGCTATTATCACCCGTTTTCATGGTAACGGGCAAACATCACTAATGCCTCGTTTCCACTGAGCGGTACGGTTAGGTTCTGTACAGTACAGTACAGTATGGTTCGGAACGGTACACCTTGATCAGGCTTGCGTTTCCCCTGCCAACAGTACCTCAGCTCAACTGTACCTCAACAGTATAGCTCCGCCCTGTTGGTACGGTACTACTGTGCTTGGTACCCCAACGAAAGGGTCCCAAAAAAAGTGGTACAGTACGGTTTAGAATTAGGGTACCATTCACAACTTTTGACAATGGAAACGGCAAAAAGTACCGAACCGAACCGTACTGCTCAGTGGAAACGAGGCATACGTCCTCAACCACACAGTAGGCATTAAACACAAGACTTGTATAATACACCAAAACCACCACCAGCGTTTCAGAGAACCCAGTACCCCATCCCACGTCATTGTCCGCCTCAATCACAGCATTCGGTTTACTTCCAAATTTACAGGTGTTCCCTGCACCCTTTCCGCTCATGCACCTTCCCGCCATGCAATCTATGCGTATGACACGGACACCCATACACTGCACACTCACTTTGTCTCCCTTTAACGGGGCGCTGTGCCACTTCCACACGCCGTCACTGCCACCAGGACAGAAGGCCAGGTAATCCAATGGGTTAATAAAAAGAAATACAAAATAAAAGAAAAATAAAATCAAACCACTAGCTCTGCTTGCAGGTTGTGCTCAGCCAGAGGATGTGGAAGTCACTGGTAGACAACTAGCAGAAGGCAATGATAAAGGTTCCGGCGCCCTGCCAGGTTTCTGCGCCCAAATCTCGAACAATTTCCCCCAGAAAACATCAGGAAACAGCTGCCCCCTCCATCAGCTGCACAGCTTTTCAATGAAGCTCATTTGAGAGGACCCGGCCGGAAGGAAGACAGGCAGCCAGTGGTCGAACGTGCGCTCCAAGCCTCGCTCTGGACTGGCCGTGGCTTGTCATGATCACATGATCCGCGCGGTTTTTTCTTTGTGATGGGACGTGGAGTTCAATGGTAGTTTCTGACACATGGCCGCGGGCCAGCGTTGGCTGGTGGGAGCACTACAACTCCCACAATCCCTCGCGATACCCAACGCTGAGTTATAGGTTTAACCGCTGGCGAAACTTTTCAGCCGTACAGTGTAGGGAGAATGTGATCAACGGCGATTGTTAGTAGCTCAGGGAGACGGAAATCGTAGCGTTTGTTTACATGCTCAGCAGTTAAGGTATAATATAAAAAAGCATAGCTCCCAACTGTACCAGGTTTGGAACAAGGTCCCTCTTTCCTCATCATGTTGGTCTGATCTATACAGTTGTGTATAAAACACACTATTTATTAGCTTTCAACAAGTGTTTCCCAGTGTTAAACCTTTTCTAAATTGCTGCATTTGTAAATTTCAAAAGCCAAGTTTAAAGGGCTTGATCTCTGGATGATTTACCCCCCTATAAACCAGGCCATTTTTTGCAAGACGGCATTGCGTTACTTTGACAATTGTGCTATCGTGCGACGCTGTACCCAAATAAAATGTATGTCATTTTTCCCCCACAAATAGAGCTTTCTTCCGGTGGTATTTGATCACCTCTGCATTTTTTATTTATAAACAAAAAAAGACCATTTTGAAAAGAAACCTAATATTTTCTCTTTCGTTCATTGACGGACACAGCTCCTGATCTTCATAACTATTGGGTTATACTGCCCCCTACAGGAGTAGGACACTAGGCAGGAAAAAAAGTCTGGGTACGCCTATGGGCAGTCCCAGGGGGTATACTCCCCCTCTCTGCTATAGGCAGTATTTATCTGCCTAGTCAGGAGTAAGGACCTAGTTCCTTGCTGGGATCTCTGGTCCTTGCTGGGATCTCTGGTCCTGGCAATTTTTTATTTTCCTGTTTTTTTCCTGTGAGATCTACAATCGACTGGGCGACGGGCTGGATAATCTAGATCCAGTGGTCACCCCAGTCTGGCCAGCGAGCGCGCACAGACCTCAGCTCCGCTCTAGGTCAGCCGCGGCATAGCCCCACCGGACAGGGGCTGGCCTGTGAATTAAATGCCTTGCGAGGTCACATGCGACCGGTCTCGGCTCGAGTCGCAGCGTTCCTTCTGGCTGACAGCCCCTCCCCTAGTTGTTTTGGTTGAGCTCCTGTTTACCTGATTGCCTATAGTTAGCCCTGGGAATTTCTTTTTCGCAGTCACACCCCTCATGTTTAACACTGCTTTGGGACGTCCCAATGGTTGAGAAGATCAGGAGCTAGTAGTTTGTAAACGCTATAACTTTTGCGCAAACCAATTAAAATATGCTTTTTGGGATTTTTTTTTACCAAAAATATGTAACAGAATACAAATTGGCATAAGCTGATAAAAAAATGACTTTTTAAATTTTTTTTATCGGGAATGTTTTATGGCAGAAAGTAAAACATATGGCGTTTGTTTATAGCGTAAAATCTAAAAACCGCAGAGGTGATCAAATACCACCAAAAGAAAGCTCTATTTGTGGGAAAAAAAGGACATCAATTGTATTTGGGTACACGGCTGCACAATTTTTCATTAAAGTAACGCAGTGCCGAATCGCAAAAAATGGCCTGGTCATTAAGGGGGTAAAACCTTCTGAAACGGAAGTGGTTAACAGTCGAAAAAGCTGTTAGTTTTACCTGTAGTCACCATTACCTCAGAAAGAGGACAGCAGCTATCCTAACCTCTTCAATACAGGGCACTTTCACCCCCTTCCTGCCTAGGCCAACTTTCAGAGCTAATCAAATATATGTGTTGCGCTAAATCATAAATATACACATGTGATACAATGGAACTAAACAACATAAAAAATATGAAAAACGTCCATGTGATCCAAATAAGTAAAAATATTGATGAATAAGCCCCTTCGGGTAAATCATAAACAAAGTCCACGTGTAAAGAGATACCGTATATAAATAAACCAAGTCCACGTGTGGAAAAATGTGCTGTGATCAATAAATTCCAAAACACCTCTGTGACTGTAGAAATCCACCACCAAAAATGGAAGCCCCTCACCACAATATCTGACCCAGGAGTCACCCAGGGTCAGACACAGCAGTCCCCTGCAGGGGTAATATATGGCCAGCAAAGCGATGTTTACAGGAGAGTCCAGGATCATATAACTCATACGTCCATAAAGCAGGTGTAAAGGGGAACAAAAAGACAAAATCTAGTGCTCTCCGTTTTTAACTGATCAAGCAGACGTTTAATCCAAAATAAGGGTACTCACAATACATTAGATGTAATCGGGCATAGCAGACAACAGTGTATCCATACGAGAGGAGAGAGTGTGACGTCCGCAGCAGAGCTTTCAGAGCTGTCACATTTTAAATGACAATTGCGCGGTCGTGCAATGCTGTACCTAAATGACATTTTTATCATTTTTTTTTCACACAAATAAGGCTTCTTTTGGTGGTATATAATCACCACTGAGTTTTTTTTAACTAAAACAAAAAAGAAAAAAAGAGTTTTTCTTTGTTTCTGTCAGTAAATTTTGTAAAGAAGTAATTTTTCTCCTTCAATGATGTACGTTGATGAGGGGGCACTGATGGGCACTAATAGGCTGCACTAATGGGCACTGATGAGGTGGCACTTATGGGCACCGATGAGGAGGCACTAATATGCCACACTTGAACAGACAAGGACTCACTGCTCAAGGTGGTGTAATTGCCTGATGACTCACACCGGTGCATGCCCCGGCTCGCCTCCGTGAAAACTTGATAAAAGAAAAGGAATTGGCAGCACTCCAGGTTGAGTCAAAATCCAGATTTATTGACTGGACATCCAAATATGACAATCGTGACAAGGTAGACGCGTTTCACACACTGACTGTGTGCTTAATCATTACTATGATTTTGACTCAACCTGGAGTGCTGCCAATTCCTTTTCTTTTATCAATATGCCACACTGATGGGCACTGATATGCGCACTGATAGGTGGGAATGATGGGCACTGATAGGTGGCACTGACTGGTGGCACTGATGGGCTCTGACTGGTGGCCCTGATGGGCGGCACTAATAGGCAGCACTGATGGGTAGCACAGATGAGCAGGCACTGATTTGGGTCACTGATGGGCAATAATTGGGGTCACAGGTGGGCACTGATTGGTGTCACTGATGGGCATTGATTGGTGTCATTGATGGGCATTGATTGGTGTCACTGATGTGCACTGTTTGGTGTCACTGATGGGCACTGCTGTTGCTTTACTGTAATCAGGGCATTGATGATGCGAGAGCGGCCGTTCTAGAGAGCCGTCATATGACGCCGTCCCAGAATGAGAGCCGCACCGCTCCGCCGTCATTTGACAGTGTGTGGGTGGCAAGTGGTTAAACAGTGAACAAAGCTGTCAGTTTCTTCTTCACCATTACTTCAGAGGGGGGGGGGGGTGGCAGCCATCTTTTAAAGTCAGCAACATCTCAAAGAAACTGTAAGTTTATACCTGCAGCAACCATCACCGCAGGGAGAGGAAGGCAGCCATATTTAACAGTCAAGAAAGTTGTCACTTTCACCTGCGGCTACCATTACTTTAGAGAAAGGATGGCAGCCATCCTAAATAAAAATAATATTGTGATCTGTGAGCTTCTATGGGTGAATTGAAGTTATGCCGCTAGCACCGATCACTCCTCCTAAGGTGAGTTTATGGGTGATATAAAATCTAAAAAAGGAAAGTGCTGTGCAAATGTAAACTGACAATTTTTTGTAAACTCAAAATAGGGTGTAGGAAACAGGTGTGATTGAGTATACCAAATTAGTGGATAATTAAATCCAGTGCTGTGCTAGGGTATAATGTGGATGCTGACTCCACTGTGTGTGATCACATTGATTAAATAATACCCTTATATCAATAAAAATTGCTATGCAATTGCATAATAATCAATAACCAAAATGCTGTGCAAATAATCAATATAAGGATCCATCTTGTGCATACAGAAAAAAAATATATATAAAAGTGTCCTTTTTCAGCAGGAATTACTCCCAAACGATACAGTGTGTGATTCAACAAATAGTATCCAAATGCAACAAAATAATGACACAATGAAAATAGTCCTTCAAAAATAAATAGAGTGTTGAATCAATTGTGTCCGTGATATAATTAAGTATGACCATGGTTATGTGTTGAAAAGGGACAATTCCCAATCACCAGTGCTCAAATATCCCACAAAGTAGGGTGCCAGCTCCCCTCTCTTGACCCCCCCCTTAAGGTGGGTATCTCACCTTAGGGTGTGTGACCTGGTGGCTAAGCAAGGTCAAATAGAGCTTGAGATAATCCTCAGATGTGCTAGATGGCCCCTCACCTTCAGATTGTGAGCTCTCAGCGGGTCCGTGTCACTCTTGGGTGACTCACATATATAGAAATAAGTGCAACATAGTGCAAGTATTGTTTTTAAAGCCTCTATTAATTAAAATGTATAAAATGCACTTTCATTGGCTGGGTTCCTGTAGAGCGCCACACTTTACAATCGATATGTCAGGAGCTAGAGCATGTAGACTGATCATTCCGGTCTGCTGCTCATTTACTGAGTTCCTCTCACAGCCGCTTACTGCAGTCACCAACGTGAATCTGGCCCTTTCCCTACGCGTGTTCGACACACGTGTCTTCATCAGGGGGTTGTGAATTTTTATTGATATAAGGCTATTATTTAATCAATGTGATCACACACAGTGGAGTCAACATCCACATTATACCTGAGCACAGCACTGGATTTAATTATCCACTATTTTGGTAAACTCAAGCCATCCTAAATAGTCAGCAACGTCTCAGAGAAACGGACGGTTTTAATCCACAGCCACCATTACCTCAAGGAGAGAACCTCAGCCATCTTTTAACAGTCAACAAAGCTCTAATGCCCCATACACATGTGCAGATTATCTGCAGACTTTTGTCTGCAGACTTACCAAAACCATATAATATGAGGTCAAACCTAAACACTTTCAATTTGTATGCAATCCGGCAGGCCCTTGCACTACATAGAAAAGGTAAGTCTGCAGACAAAAGTCTGCAGATAATCTGCATGTGTGTATGGGGCATTAGTTTCACCTGTGGTTACCATTACCTCAGAGATAGGACAACAGCCATATTTAACAGACAATAAAATTGTCAATTTCACCTGCGGCCACCATTACTTTAGAGATAGGTGGCAGCCATCTTAAATAGTCAGCAACGTCTCAGAGAAACTGTCAGTTTTCACCTGCAGCCACTATTATCTCAGGAAGAGGGTGGCAAGCTACTATTACCTCAAGGAGAGAACCTCAGCCATCTTTTAACAGTCAACAAAGCTGTTAGTTTCACCTGTGGTCACCATTACCTCAGAGATAGGACAACAGCCATATTTAACAGTCATCAAAGCTGTCAGTTTCATCTGCAGCCATTATTACTTCAGAGAGAGGATGGCAGCCATCTTTAATAGTCAGCAAAATCTCAAAGAAACTTGGTTTTTACCCGCAGCCACAATACCTCGGGGGAGACGATGGCAGCCATCTTTAAAGCAGAACTTTACCCATAAAAATTTGATAAAAAATAATGTTCTTTAGCAAGGAACATACATTCCACATTAAAGCGGTGTTCCAGCCTCCCCTCTCCCCCTCCAAAAATTAAAAGTCAGCAGCTACACATACTGTAGCTGCTGACTTTTAATATTAGGACACTTACCTGTCCAGCAATGTCAGCACCGCAGCCGATGTTTATATCGGCTGTCGGACGCTGCCACCGCCATTACCGATGAGGGAACCCGGCAGTGAAGCCTTACGGCTTCACGGGTGGGTCCCTAATGCACATGCGCGAAGCGTGCTGCGCATTCGGATTGGCTCAGCGGCGGGGGGAAGGAGGAGGGGGCCAAACTTCTGAGGGACAGCGTCGCAGCGCCGTGTCCCGGAAGTGGGGAAGGGTACCTGTCAAAAACTCCCCTTCCCCCCTCCCTCTCCCCCCTGAGGGGGGGGGCAAATGAGCGGAAGTTCCACTTCTGGGTGGAACTCCACTTTAATAATTATGCTAACAAAATGAGTGTGTGCTGTAAATAGCCTCCAGCATTGCTCCTGTTTCTTCTTGCTGGAGGCTGCCATTTTGCGGGATTCCAAAGCCCCAGCAGTAAATCATAAAGTTGGAAGTGCCAACTGACACATTTAATTGTATCCTCAACTAAACTGTCTAACCATCAAATGGCTGGTGTCGTAACTGATCACATGTGCAGCATCATGGCAGTTGCAGATCAAACAGAAGAAGCTTCATTGGCTGTAAAGGATAGGAGGGTTTAATTCCGCTTTAAGGCTGTCAGCAGATCGGCCTCTACAAACTCAGCAGTGCCTAAAAATGGAGAGCAACTGAGCATGTGCAGAGCAGGGTGAGACAGTATATTACTGGATTTGAAACAGTATCCTTTTTTTCATGTGTTACATAGCCATACCTGCAGAAGGGACCAGCCCGAAGTGGTCTAGCAGGACCTAATTTGCTGACTAAAGTTCCACTTTAACAGTCAACAAAGTTTACAATTTCACCTGTGGCCTCCATTACTTTAGAGAGAGGATGGCAGCCATCTTAAATAGTCAGCAGCGTCTCAGAGACACAGTCAGTTTTCATCCACCACCACTATTATCTCAGGAAGAGGACATCAGCCATCTTTAACAGTTAACGAAGCTGTCAGTTTCACCTGCAGCCATCATTATTTCAGAGAGAGGATGGCAGCCATCTTTAATAATCAGCAAAATCTCAAAGAAACTGTCGGTTTGCATCCACAGCCACTATAACTTTAGGGAGAGGACGGCAGCCAGCTTTAACAGTCAAAAAGCTGTTTCTTCCACCAGTGGTTACCATTACCTCAGAGGGAGGATGGCAGCTATCTTTACTAGTCAACAAAACTGTCAGTTTCACCTGTGGTCACCGTTACCTCAGAGAGAGGATGGCAGCCATCTTTAAAAGTCAGCAACATCTCAGAGAAACTGTCAGTTTTTACCCACAGCCACCATTACCTCAGGGAGAGGACGGCAGCCATTTTTAGCAGTCAACAAAGTTGTCATTTCACCTGCGGCCACCATTACTTCAGGGAGAGGACGGCAATTATCCTAAATAGCCAGCAACGTCTCATAGGAAGCCTCTATTATTTCAGGGAGAGGACGGCAGCCATCTTTAACAGTCAACAAAGCTATCAATTTTACCTGCAGCCACCATTACAATAAGGTGTGGTTGGTGATCATTTCTTGAAGGGAGTTTGATGTTATATTTCTATATACACCCCTCAGTAATTTAGGGCAAGGACTCCATTCAATTATTGTGACTTCTCAGTGAGTCAAGGGAAATTATTACTTGCATTATCTACATCTAAGTATGGACCTGGTTATCCCTCATCATAAATCATACTGCACATCAGTTCAATCTACCTGGAGTTCGAGCCATTAAGCTGAAAGGGGTCCCTCCGCCATTAAGACCAGTGAACAAGGATTGCTGAGAGACGGTTGTCAAACCACTTTTACACAGATTACAGAAACAAATAGATATTGCTATATCACATGTTCTAGGACATCCTATAGACATAGAATTCTTCCTACTATCTCCTCACATTGGAGCTTGTTTCAAACTATGTTCACCTGTCAGTGTTTCCATTTCTTTTATAAAATATCACCTTACAAACATCTTTAGAAGGATTCATGGACCTAACCAAGATTCACCCCTTGTGCACCATCAAAGAAGGGCCCCTACTAAGCTAGCAAAAAAAGAAAAATTACAGTTTGGTCTTGTCTTGTCTTAAATATTAATTATTAACACTTGTCTTAATTATTAACACTTGTCTCACTATTTATTTTATTAAAGGTCATTTTTTATATGTATATCAAAACCCTGCAGGCAACTTCAATTTAGCAGGGCCAGGACAGCTTAGCTCCCTGAAGTTTGTAATATTCTTGTAGCTACTTCTTGGACTCTGATGGTCCTGTTACAAGTTAAGTTATAAACATGGAATAATCTGGGCCCAGACACTTTCTAGTTCAAAATCTCTATATTTGGGTCTGTTTTATTATTGCATTACATAGTAGTAAATTATTATAAGGTTGTGATTATAGTTTTATAACCTTGTCTTTGTTGACTCACTTACCTTCAATATACTCATGGTCATTTTAAACTGGTGTGGTTTATTTGCGTAAAGGGTGTGTCTGAGTGGTTGAGGTATTACCTTACTCAGTTCAGTGCAGGTTAACTCTAGAGGGATTACCAAACTAGCAGCCCCTGCAGGGGGTGTGCTGCACAAGACATTTACCACTTTCAAGGGTGCTTACAATAATTAGTATTTATTTATTAAACCATTATCCCAAAAGAAAAAAAAACAGTTTGCTGTAACTGCTTATAAAGCAATTGGCTGGAGTTTGCCTTCAATTAGTTAGTGTATCTAAATCTTCTAGTACATTTAACACCCCCCCCCCCCCCACACCCAACGACAATGGTTCTGTCCAAAGGTATCTCAGTTGCTCGTCAATCCAGAGTGAAGGCAGTCTAAGGCCTGATTCATTTCTATGCGGCTTTGCATGCTGCATTTGCTTCGATTAAATAGGCTGCTGCACCTGTGTTTCCTGCAGACAAAAGCTCACTGCACCTATATTTAAAAACACGGCCTCACAAAAATCGCCTGGTGCTATTGCACCATTTGTTTTCCCCTGTGGGAAAACAGTACCCCACTTTCAGTGTATGGGAATGACATTAAGTTAAAGGCACCCCCGCGTGTTTTTTTTTTTAAAGTGGTGTGTTTTATGTGTTGGTGTGGGAATGTGTGCAATTTACATGCATTCCCACACCGGCACAGACATGGACATGTTTTTTTTTTTTTTCATCAGTAGGAGGAATTTTTCAGCTATGCATGCAGCTAAGGACAATCCAGGAAGTAAATGCCACATGAAACATCTGCCCTTACTTATGATGGCTACAATTTTATTTTGTTTGCTTTGAATATTAAAAATGAATTACATTTCATTTTCAGTTTGTGGTGCTCAGATACAGTTTAGTTCTGCTTTAATCACTTTATTACCGGTTGCATATACCCCCTTCCTGCCCAGGCCAACATTTAGCTTTCAGTGCTGTCCCTGAATGACATTTGTGCAGTCATGCAACACTGTATTCAAACTATTTTTTTTTAGCATTTTATTCACACAACTAGAGCTTTTTTTTTAGTGGTGTTTAATCACCACTGGGTTTAAAAAGAAAAAAGACTGAAAATTTTGAAAAAAAAAATAATTTTTCTTCTTTTGTGTTATAAAATTTTGCAAATAAATTGTTCTTCATACATTCAGGTCAAACTGTATATGACATCCTCTCGGATCGATGGCTGGGAGGGAAGTGGTTAAAGTGTAGTTATAGCCATTTTTTTTGTTTGGGAGTGGGGAAGGGTAAGAAACCCTGTCAGGCTTTACTGCTGTTTAGGGCTCCATAAGAGCAATTTTTCTTCACTTCCTGTCCTCACAACACTTTTTTTTACCAGACAGGAAGTGAGGGGAACTCTTCAACAGAGAAGCAGGCAATAATAAATGCACTCATGCTCCACATCTTGCAGCAATCGTGTGCTCTCTGCAAAATACTGCCTCATAAGATGTGTACCGTAGCCATCCCAGGAGACAGTGGGGAGCCTATGTAATTCTTGCCAAGACAAAAAAGTAGGAAGTGCTTCCTTGCAGCACAAAAGAAAATTATTTTTCCAGGTCTTTAAGAGGCAGTTAATTTACCGGCAGCCCGAAAACTTTTAGCCCATTTTCAGGCTGCTCATAAATGCCCGTTACGGGCAGCGGTGTGCGTAAAAAATATAGCTGCGGGCTGATGTGCAACTGCACATGCGCCGTTCTGAAGCTTGTCTGGCTCGGAAAAGCTTGTACAAGCTCGCCCATTTTTTCGGCCAGACTGGCGCATGCACAGTGACGTACTGACTCCGGTTGGCACCATTTTTTAATGAAAGACAGTGACACTCTTTGTGGCACTGTGGCTAAAGAGGAAAGGAGGACACTCATGTGAGAAGGCGGGCATAGGAGGACATTACTTTGGAGGGGTGAAGGGAGCAGAGGACAACAGTGCTGTGGGGGCTGAAGGCAGGGGGCAGAGAAGGACAGTGCTGAAGGGGGCAGAGAAGGACAGTGCTGTGGGGGCTGAAGGGGGCAGAGAAGGACAGTGCTGTGGGGGCTGATGGGGGCAAAGAAGGACAGTGCTGTGGGGGCTGATGGGGGCAAACATGGACAATGCTGTGAGGGCTGAAGGGGGCAGAGAAGGACAGTGCCGTGGGGGCTGAAGAGGGCAGAGAAGTACATTTCTGGTATGGATTATATGAAGGTGGGCAGAAGAGGATGATGTAAAGTGATGTAAAGGGTGGCAAAGGAGGACACTGATGTACTCCTGTACCATGTCTGTGCAGCCTCTGACCACCTTCTCTACCATCAACCCTTTCTCCTGGCAGACTCTAGAAAATCAGTGGCACATGTGGGATGGTGGGATGGTGTAAGCTGTTTTGAAGCTCCATTGTATGGTCAGCTCAATGCTCCCCTCACCTGGAAGCAAGGAAATCTGAAATAGAACTTGCTCAACTTAGTATTGTGGAGAGAAGCAAACAGGTCCACCTCTAGACAGAACCAAGTTGAAGGACTTCTGCATGTAACATTCATTGTTGTCTATCACTGGCCTGAAAAGATGATCCATGTATACATTTTGGTGCCCTAGAATGTACATTACTGTTATGTTATACACATATAGAAAAAGTAAAAAATTGATGGACTTTACTGGCAATGAAGGGGAACACCAATTTTTCATAAAATATAATGTTTTGATTAATACAACCAAGGTAAAACAACTTTATCTCAAACTGGGACCCAATTAAAAACAATGCACAAATTGTTTTATTGTGAATATAGCTGCTGACTCACTAACTCCACTATTGTTCTTATTGCTGAAAACACACTTGAGTTGGTTCATAAAATATATAATTATATGGAGTGGTTGTGAGTCCTCATGGGTCAACATGTTTCTTTTATTTGGCTTTCTCAGGATGCATGAGAATTTAGTGGTGATCACTAAACTCACAGGGGCTCCCCTGCATTCAGATCTTCCCAAATGTTTGGGATCCAAATACCAACTTAAGAATAAATGGAAATCCAATCTCCAAGATTGCTCTAGAAAGATGATAGAGCTACTTATTTATAATCATAATGAAGAACTAAAAGTGTTAGATGATGAAATTAAACAACTTTACATGGATAATGTGGCATTAAGTGCCCATCCAAGCTTTAAAACTAGAGACAGCAGTCTTAAGGATTAGTATATTTTCAGCAATAGGAATAGTGGTGTTAGTGAGTCAGTACCTATATTCACTATAAAACAATGTGTGGATTTTTTTTAACTGAGTCTCAATTTGGGATATAAGTTGTTTCAACCAATTGCTGCGTAAC
The DNA here is from genome assembly GCF_965119305.1 of Pelophylax lessonae. Taxonomy (NCBI): domain Eukaryota; kingdom Metazoa; phylum Chordata; class Amphibia; order Anura; family Ranidae; genus Pelophylax; species Pelophylax lessonae. The sequence continues at coordinate 159,757,067 of NC_138768.1, forward strand.
TGCGTTACGTTGCTATACGGCACTTACTTTACTGACAATTGCACAGTCATGCAACGCTATGTAACACTGTACATGAATTAAACCTATGTCATTTTTTTCTCCACAAATAGAGCTTTCTTTTGGTGGTATTTGATCACCACTGGTTTATTTATTTTTTGCACTATAAACATAAAAAGGCCGACAGTTTTAAAAAAAAAAAATAATAATAATTTACTTTCTGCTGTAAAACATATAGAAAAAAAATGTTAAAAATCAATTTTCTTCATAAATTTAGCCCAGTATTCTGTTACATATTTTGGTAAACAAAAGCCCAATAAAGGTATATTAATCGGTTTGCACAAAAGTTATAGCACCTACAAGCTATGGAATATATACTGGAATGTTTATTTATTTTTTATACAAGTAATGGCGGTGATCAGCGACTTATAGTGGGACTGCAATTTTGCGAAGGACAGTCTGACACATCACAGCAAAACCAGCGCTCCTGAGGCGTGTGCGTGCTCCCTACCCGGAAAAGCAAAATCACTTACAGTATATTTACGTAATTCTGCAAACTGTGGCCGCCCCATAGCAGTAAAGATACAATGGGTCAGTCGCCAAATGGTTATCTTTTGAAATATTTGTGTTCTCCTTTATTGCCAGTAAAGACTATACATTTCTTCCTTTTTCTATATGTGTGTATCCTATTATGGTTGAGTTAATTTTTACAGTATATTCCGAACTGTAATGTAATGTAGCAGCTTCTGTGCCCATACTTTTATAGGTTCTACCTTTTGTAGCAGGGTCACATTCCTTGTACCCTCCTTGCTTCTTGATATAAGGTACAGCCATCCTGCCATCTGACCAACTGACCCATGAGAAGATATCCGATAGCTTTTAAGGGACAGAACTCCTCTCTTAGTTTCAGCACATTGGACACTGCATGCTTCTCTTTGATTGGCCAGAAACCTTGAGCTGCTTTAGCCTGACAAAGTTTGAGTTTGTTTACATCCAGTTACAGTAACTGCAGCAAAAGGGTCAAAATGACTCCGCCACCACAGTGTTGAAAGTAAACAAAGCCAATGCTGTTAAAAAAAGAACATGTACCCTTACCTTTCCATGGTTTTCAAACTCTATAGCTTTCTTGACCCACGGCTGCTGCAGACATTTGACACTTCCAGGTAAGTCAAATACTGCCTCCAACCCCTGAATTCTGTGGTTTACTACTGTATATGTCCATAAACATTTTATTTGTTTTGCCAGTAGGTCAAGACGGTAAAACTAGATAACAACAAGGCTTAGAACGTTTTTTCTCCCCCGTCACTAAAAAATAAAAAAAAGTCACAACAAAACTGATATAAGGTTAGTCCTCTGTATAGGGACATCATATTCAATGATATTCCCTCTTCTTCCTTGGCTAGTTGGGTTTCCAACAGTACTGTAGGCAAAGCTACCAAAAAAAAAAAAAGGATTGTGGCATTTTACTCCTGCACACAGAAGGTTTTTATTATCTTAATGCATAAAATGCAATAAAAAACCTTCTGCCTTTACAATCACTTTAACCACTTTCCACATATAGTAAAATGATGGCGGGCGGATGCACTCTCATTCTGGGACGACATCATACGACAGCACCCCAGAACCACCACTCTCACGTGCCTGCGGGTGTAAGCAGCACATTGATCACAGGCGCCGTGTTCCTAGGACACGGCGTGACCCCAATCTCAGTAAAGAACCGATGACGTGGCTCTTTACCCATGTGATTGGCTGCATCCAATCACAGCCAGTCACATGTAAACAAGGAAATGCCATTATCGTCTCTCCTCGGCTCACACTGACAGAGTGGGTGGAGAGAGCCGATCATCGGCATCTCCTCGCAGGGGAGACCTGTTTGGGTATTCATAGCACTGATCATCGGTGCCCTGATTACAGTACAGCCCCAGCAGTGCCTATCGGTGACACCAATCAGTGCCACCAGTTAGTGCCTATCAGTGACACCAAACAGTGCCCATTTGTGCTGCCAGTCAGTGCTGCCTTTTAGTGTCCATCAGTGTCTGCTCATCAGTGTCACCCATCAGTGTTGCCCATTAGTGCCGCCTATCATTGCCCCCCAGTGCCACCTATCATTGCCCAGAAGTGCAACCTATCAGTGCGGCATATTAGTGCCACATGATCAGTGCCGTTCAGTGATGCCTCATCAGTGCCCATAAGTGCCACCCATCAGTGCCCATCAGTTCAGCCTATCAGTACCACCTCATCAGTGAACCTCAGTGAAGGAAAAAAATTACTTATTTACAAAATTTACTGGCAGAAACGAAGATAAACTTTTTTTTTCAAAATTGTTGGCCTTTTTTTGTTTTTTTTTTTAGCAAAAAATAAAAAACCCTGCAGTGATTAAATGCCACCAAAAGAAAGCTCAATTTGTGTGAAAAAATGTATGACCGTGCAATTGTCATTCAAAATGTGACAGTACTGAAAGCTAAAATTTGACTTGGGCAGGAAGGGGATAAAAGTGCCCAGTAGGCAAGTGGCTAAGCTAAAAAAGTGACAAGGACTCTGCATTTCTGCTAAAATGAACAGGTAAAAAAATTTCTTAACCTGAAAATAGAAAACGAATGCACCAACCATATTTAAGGATGGGTTAGCCATAAAATATTATATATATATATTTTTTTTTTGAGTTAGGTACTATTTAAAACATTTTGTTCAAGCAAATGTTCAGAGACAGGACACAGACATGAGCAATCCGACTCTAAAAAAAAATTACTGACAATATAGAAGAAAAAAATATTGGACAGCACTTGACCTGCCTGGTCTTTTTGTCCCTGTAGGGTGATTGATTTAATTTTATTGTGAGTTAGATGAGAATAAGCATATGGTTGTTGACAGCACTGAGTATATGATATATGGAACTTTTGGAAGGAATATGAATTTAGCTATATTAACTTCGCTTCCACAGTTGTGTAGTAGATGTGTCATCTCTATGCCTTTTGTCCTTTCACCAGTTACAGTAATGGCACTTCTTTATTATCTGAACAGAAGTGGTAGATTATTTATTCTTGTGAAGAATGAAAGTTTAGAGAGGTTTTAACTAATTTTGCTATCTTATATAGTCCTGATGGGGAACCAAAGATATCTATACTATGGACTCCTTTGTAGAGCAGCAGATCAGAATTTTTAACATACAGAATTTTGTCATCAACTAATAAGATGACTATATCTGTAAACATGGTTGGCATCCATACTATTGGGCTAGACTAGAGCTCAGTCAGACCTCTATTTCTGAGGCAAACAATTATAGTGATAGGGGACAACTGTTGGTTGCCCCTATAGCAGGGGTGGGGAACCTTTTTTCTGCCAAGGGCCATTTGGGTATTTATAAAACCATTCGGGGGCCGTACAAAATTATCACCTTAAAAATTAGCCTGTTATATTTGGTCAAACATTTAATTATCTCACCCCTAATGTGATGGCTGCAACTGCTTCTCTTTGGTGAAGTGTGTGATGTTAGCTGGTATTGATGATGTTGCTACTCGCAACAGGTTTTCCAGGTTTGCAGTCTGGAGCGCAGACAACTTTTTTGTGGTGGTAAGTTTTGAAAAGAACTGCTGGTGGGTATAGCTGGCTGGTACTGCTGGTGGGTACAGCTGGCTGGTACTGCTGTGGGTACTGCTGGCTCAGGCTGGTACTGCTGGCTTGTACTGTGCTGTGAGTACTGCTGGATGGTACTGCTGGCTCAGGCTGATACTGCTGTGGGTACTGCTGACTCAGGCTGGTACTGTGCTGTAGGTACTGATGGCTGGTACTGTTGTGGGTACTGCTGGCTCAGGTTGGTACTGATGGCTGGTACTGTGCTGTGGGTACTGCTGGCTGGTACTGCTGGCTCAGGCGGGTACTGCTGTGGGTACTGCTGGCTCAGGCTGGAACTGCTAGCATGTACTGCTGGCTGGTATTGCTGTGGGTACTGCTGGCTGGTACTGTGCTGTAGGTACTGCTGGCTGGTACTGTTGTATGTACTGCTGACTCTGGCTGGTACTGCTGGCTCTGGCTGATACTGCTGGCTCTGGCTAGTACTGCTGGTTCTGCTGTGGGTACTGCTGGTTCTGTCTGGTACTGCTGTGTGTACTGCTGGTACTGCTGTGAGTACTGCTGGCTCTGGCTGGTACTGCTGGCTCTGGCTGGTACTGCTGTGTGTGCTGGTTGCGGGAAATGCTGACTAGGAGAAGTGTAGCAGAGCCATGCTGGAGGAAGAGGTGATGTTTTCTGTATTGGTCACAGGCAGAGTGCATTTGATACAACTCCGCCTGTGACTCACTCAGACTGTCAGAGCAGGAACTATACAGGAAGCATCGGCTCCATTCTGACAGATTAGCTGAGAGACACAGACTCAGCTGCATGGGGGGCCGGACCAGATGGCTTCGGGGGCCGCATACGGCCCCCGAACCATAGGTTCCCCACCCCTGCCCTATAGAGTTCAAAAATGAGAAAATACCAGAAAAAGAGAGATAACACAATTTAATGATATGGAGGCTACTGAAGAATGATGAAGTGTCCAAATTCAACAAAGAAGTTCCATTAGATAGAATGAAATGCCCTAGAAGATATGCCTCAGTCTCGTGTTATTGGGATCTCTTAACCAGTATTTTTTTATTTATTTTTTTTAATCAAGAAAAAGCTTTATTGAGAAAAATTCACACCATTACATTCAATAAAAGAAACACTGTCGGATGGCAGCATCAAACCATAAACATTACATAGTCCACACCATGCCACAGTCCCCCCAAGTTTATCACACATAGGTACAGTTCGATCCACAGAAAAGAGAACATAGTATATGGAAATGCAGGGAACTCCCCCACCCCAGACATTCGAACCAGAAATCAACAGAAGTACCACCCAAGGAATTACAATAACAAACGGTCCAGAATGAGATCATCAGGGGCCATGCCCGGACTGTTCAACCATACTCCCCATACCTTTGAGAATTTCTGAGGCACCCCCCGATGCTGCTATATAACCTTCTCCATACGTAAAGTAGAACCCATCTGTTCCAGCCACATCTTATACGTAGGTGCTTCCTGTGTTATCCAGTGTCAAGGGTCCGATCTGTCCACCCCAATGTCTCAAGTCCCGCAAAAAAAATCGCAGATCGCCGCCATTACGCGTTAAAAAAAACAACAAAAATGACAAAAATCTTTCCCTTTGTTAGTAAACGCAATAACTTTTGTGCAACCCAATCAAAATACGCTTTTTGCGATTTTTTTTTTTTACCAAAAATATGTAGCATAAAACAAATTGGCCTAAAATGTTAAAAAATTTTGATTTTTACATTTTTTTTTGGGAATTTCATATAAAAAAAATGTGAAAAATATTGTTATTTTTGCAAAATTGACGCTCTTTTTTTGTTTATAGCGCATGATAAAAAAATTGCACAGGTGATCAAATACCACCAAAAGAAAGCTCTGTTTGTGGGGAAAAAAGGACGTCAAATTCGTTTAGGTACAGCATCGCACGACTGCGCAAATGTCCGTTAAAGTCACGCAGTGCCGAATCGCAAAATAGGCCCTGGTCAGGGAGAGGGTAAAATCTTTTTCCGGGGCTTAAGTGGTTAAGCTGCTCAAAAGTCAGGAGTGACCCTTCCCGCAAAACGTGCGTAAGGTGAGTCACACCATATACTCGCCACCTGTCTGCCTGGTCCAGCTTACATAATTCAGGATAAGTCTTATTGTCCCAGATCGGGCTGAAATGAGTGTAGCCCATGGCTCGCTGAAGTTGTTTAGTTTTGTCCCATATTTTTTGTAATAATCTATATGTCGGGAAACACTTGTTAGGTTTAGAAAAAAGCTGCGCCTCAAGACCCTCCAGCACCCCTCGCGCGCCTGCAAACCACTGCATAACCCCCAGTGCCGCGCCAGTACGCGTCCCGGACACCGCCCCCACCAGATGTTGCAACTTGGAGGACAGATAGTACAACCACGGATTGGGAAGAGCGAGGCCCCCCTTCGCGAGGTTTCTGTAATTGCTCCAAACGTACTCTAGCTGCCTTACCCTTCCACAGAAGGGTTCGGAATAGAGTATTAACTATGTGAAAGGTTTGCAGTGGAATGACAACAGGAGAATTATGGAGGAAATATAATAATTGCGGCATCAATACCATCTTTATAAGGTTAACCCTACCGGCTAGTGAAAGCCAGAGTTTGTTCCAAGTCCTGATTTTATCGCGGAATCTGGTGAGAAGGGGACTAATATTAAGTGAGCCATACTGGGTTGGATCCGCCGAGACCACGACTCCCAGATATTTAAACTGCTGGACCACAGGGACCGGACAGTGGGGACCCGGGGAAGGGGCAACCTCCCTGTCTAACTGCAGAAGGGCCAATTTGGACCAGTTTATAGTGAGTCCTGAAAACCGACCAAACTCAGTAATAACTGCCATAACTGTTCTCAGGGAAACATCAGTATCTCCCAACGTCAGGAGCATATCGTCCGCGTAGAGTAGGACTTTATCCTGATAGGGACCATAGCGGAACCCCACAATGGATTGCTGAGCCCTAATGCACGCCGCAAGGGGCTCTATCGCTATGGCAAACAATAGGGGTGACAGCGGACACCCCTGCCTCGTCCCCCTTCCCAGAGAAAAGCATGCAGAGACCCTACCTCCCTCCCTAATGGAAGCCGTCGGTTGATAGTACAATAACTTCACCCATGACAGGAAAATAGGGCCAAAACCAAAGGATTCTATGGTCGCCCAGAGGTATCTCCACTCAACGCTGTCAAATGCCTTCTTGGCATCCAAGGACAGCAGCGCCCTCTCCCCCGCGTTATGCGCCGGCGTCTGAATTGCAACAAACAAGCGACGCAGGTTAAGGGCCGTAGATCTATTGGGCATAAATCCCGCCTGGTCTTCATGTATGATGTGTGTTATAACCTTGTTAACTCTACGCGCCAAAACTTTAGCCAGTAACTTGACATCTGCCTGGAGCAAGGAGATGGGTCTGTAGGATCCCGGGTCCGTGGGGGGTTTATCTGGTTTAAGCAGTAATATGATGCTCGCCCTAGTCATAGACTCCGGAAGAGTCCCCACCTCCCTGGCCCTCTGAAACACCTCTAATAATTTCGGTATCAACAACCCAGAATAGTTTTGATAGATTTCAGCAGGAAGGCCATCATCCCCAGGAGCCTTAGATCCCGGAAAGAGGGCCACCGCTTCTAGCAACTCCTGTTCCGTAATCGGGGCTTCGAGCGGCATCCGCTGTTCCTCCGTCAACTGCGGGTGAGGAGTGGCACCAAAATATTCCTGCAACTCTTCCAGGCTGTAATGAGCCTGCGAGGCATACAGGTCCTTGTAAAATCTCACCAGTTCAGTCATAATTGTATCCTGCGTATTAACCAAAGCTCCCCCAGGCAGCCGGAGAGCCCCTATGGGAGGAACCGAGGGGCGTGCCCCCACCATTCTCGACAACATGCGGCCGTCCTTCCCCCCCTCCTCATAAAATGCTGTTTTGGCAAAAAAACGCTTTTTGTTCGCCTTGGAGCGAACTTCCCTAACCCACACCGACTGAGCCGGGAGCCATGCCGCCCTAGTATCATCAGTGGGATTGTGCAAGTATTCCTGCTCCAGCCACTGTGCACACTGGGAGAGCTGTTCCTCAAAACATTTAGACCTGTTCTGGACCTTCTTAACATTAGCTATGAGAACCCCTCGGAGAAAGCACTTAAAAGCCTCCCACCTCAGGAGCACATCCCCGGATCGGTCATGCTCCTCAAAAAAGCTGGTAATGGCAGCGGGAACGTCGTTATCCGGCGGAAACAGTTTCAGCCAGAAGGCATTCAAATGCCAGGGAGCTCTACGTAAGTCCACCCGAGGGCGAACCTGTAGTCTGACCACCAACGGGGAGTGATCCGAGATTCCCCTGTGGGCATACTCAATGTCCTCCACTATTGCAAGAGCCTCCCTGTTTCCCACACATAAATCTATACGAGACAATGCAGAGTGGGTTTTGGAGAAACAGGAAAATTGCACCGTGTCAGGGTTTTTAAGGCGCCACGCCTCTGACCAATCCACCTCTGCCAGAAAGCGGGAAAGAGCTGTGCCTCTTGCCGCACCCACGGGGGAAGGTGGAGGGTGTCTGTCCCTGGCGGGGTCCAGCACTCCATTGAAATCCCCTATAATAAACAGTGGCAGACCAACTTTGTCCATAGTAAATTGGAGGAGCTCCCTGAGTACCCCAGAAGAAAAAGGAGGCGGAATGTACACTATTGCTAAAACACACATAACTTGAAAAAGCATACAATCATACAATGTATGAACACATACCTCCCCTCAGAGTCCACCTGTACCCCCAGTTCCCGAAAGGCCAGCGACCCATGAATCAGCACACTGACCCCCCGGGAATATGTGGAGTGGGTGGAATGATATCCCCAACCCACCCATGAGTATCGAAGACACCTAACAGAGTCCCCCACCAAATGAGTCTCTTGTAAAGCAATAATGGCTGGGTGATACTTATGTAACTGATGGGCCACCATAGCCCGCTTGAGCGGGCAGCCCAAGCCACGGACGTTCCAAGAGACTACCGGTACCCCCGCCATAAGAAAAAATAATAGAAATACAGGGGTGGAGACCGAGGGCCCCCGTCAAAGTGGCCAAGGCCCAAACAGAAAAGATCCCCAGAGGGCTGCCGGTGTGGAGACATGGCATCCTGACAGTGTCCAGAAAAACATGTGGTGTGAATCTTCCCAAAAACAAAACAAATGTCATATGAACTAGAACTTAGTAAGTCAAGGCACCATGGAACCCTGACAACGAACTGTCTGAAAACAGGCTGTCCACTCCAGACGGACCCGGCTCGGCCCAACCGTCCGGAAGGGACCTACCCGGCCAATATGCACAACGGTGCAAACACAAAAATAGGCCCCAGTACAGAGCCGTGTAGAAATACTTCATTGTTCGTCAACACTTGCCATAGTTGGAGCTGTAGATTCCAAACCAAAAACGGTAAACGACCCCAGCGGGGTCAAGAGCAAACAGCGTGCTAGCGCACGTGCAAGATGTAGAATAGCTCCCGTTCAGAAAATTCCGGTCACTGAGGAAGTCCCGGTCACTCTCCATGCTCATTCCTGTTCCTACGGCCGAGAGACGGCTCGTGGACATCCAGCCAATTCACCGCGTCCGCAGCAGTGTCAAAGAAATGCGCCCTGCCTTCCGCCGTAACCCTCAAGCGTGCAGGGTACAGCATAGCATACACCAGGCCAACTCGACAGAGTCTCTTCTTCACATCAATAAATTTAGCTCTTTATTTTTGTACATCCGCCGAAAAAAGTCTGGGTAGAAGGACACTCTGGCTCCATTATATCTGATATCGGCTTTTTCACGAGCAAGGCGGAGCACTTTCTCCCTGTTCCTGTAGTGTAAAATCTTGGCGAGCATGGGCCTGGGAGCATTACCAGGTAACGCCCTTGTGGGAACACGGCGTGCATGTTCCACCGCATATGGAGGGGAAAATGACTCACGCCCGAAGATCTCACAGAGCCAGTTTTCTACAAAGTCCGTGGGGTCCCCGCCCTCCACCTTCTCTGGGAGCCCCACTATACGAACATTTCTGTGCAGGCGGTTCTCAATATCGTCCGTCCTATTCTTGTTAGCCTGTGCCTGCCTGGCCGTGTCCCTGGATTCCGTAATTAATGTGGGCATCCGGTCCTCCAAGTCGCAGATGCGACTTTCGGCAGCTGTGGTGCGTTCCCGCATTTTTTGTAAATCCTGGCGCAAAAGGGCCACTTCCTCCGTGAGACCCCCCAATCTGTCCTTGACAGTGTTCATGGAAGCGGTGCATTTCTGTACAGCCAGGAGAATGTGTCCCAAGGTGGGCTGAGTCCCCTCCAGCATGCCTCCCTCCAGCTTAGCACTAAACTCGGGCTGCTCAGGCGGTTCCAAAGCCCTCAGGCCCTGCTGAAAGTCCCCGAGGGCCTGTACTTCTGTCAGGGGTGCAGACTCCACATCACTGGGGCCTGGGATGTCACACAACTTTTTTGCATACAGCAGGATGTCACCAGCACTGTCCTTTCCCCCCGTGCGCTTGTTTTGGGCTTTGTGCCTATGTCTTTCTGCCTGTCAGGGCCCCGGGATGAGTGCTGCGGAGTATCCACGCCGGCGCCATCTTGACTGGCCGAGCCAGGGACAGAGCCGTCCTTCAGCTTGCTCCCACGGGTCATAGCAGCACCTGATCGGGACATGCAGGGTACAGACAGGGAGAGCCCAAGATAAGGATCAGTCTAGGGTGAGTAGCGGGCAAAGGATGGGGTACAGCCGCTTACCAGGTCCACGTCCGGCGAGGCGCCACCGCGATCAGCCGCCCGCCGCAGGAAAGGCCGCGGCTTCGGCCTGTAACTAGACCTCGATCCGGATCTCCACTTTTCGCGGTCCCCCGTAAAAACTACAGGCAGGATTGCATGGCAGGGAGGAAAGAGAGCCTCTGGGAGGCGAGCTGGGGCCCGATGGTGTGAGGCAGAGGTAGGATGGCGAGGGATGGTGATCCGGTGGAGCGGAGCTCTCGCCACGGTCCAGGACTTCTGGTGTTCAGGAGCAAGAGGCAGCAGAGGCTCAGGGGGACCCCCTGAGAAAGATCAGTCCACAAAATGAGGAAATCCGGCCGGGCAAAGGATCGTATTAGAGGATTAATGTCAGGAGCTCCGTGAGCTATGTCTTCTCACATGCCCGATCGGCCACGCCCCCAACCAGTATTTTTTTAATGTTGATTTATTTTTCATAAAGCCAATTTCATCTGGATAGATCAATGGATGGATGATGGATACAGTACAAACACTTTTAATCTTTAATTTTGTTTTTAATCAGAGTTTATTAATGAGATTGGATGGTAGTGGCTGGAAGTTATTGGATCTTTACGTGGTTTCAACAACATGATTATATTGATGTCATAAAGAGAGAGAAGAAAATTAGATTGAACAGAAACAAACAAATATTTTTATATACCTCTTTTGGGAGTCCATTCTTCCCTGGAACTTTGCTGTTTTGTGTTATAAGGAGATAGTATTTTCTTCCTAATTTAGAGAAATAAAGCATTCTACTTTTGAGTAAATTGATGTAAGTTTTGCAACATCTCTCCTACATCTAAATGAGATTGAGGCTGATACAGTATCACTGGAAATAACAGATAAAACACCTTTTTTAAATATCTAAATGCAACTTGACCATCTGTGGATATTACAGATAAGTGGAACTTAGAGGCACAACAAACAAAATCACCCATTCTACAGGAACAAAAAAGACCAGGCAGGTCAAGTTCCTGCAACCCTTGCCCTACTGACACTGTCCACTGCTCTACTGACTGACACAGTCCATTCTTAAGGTAGGCTAAGTTTATATTTTTTACAGTGACATTTGTTTTATTCTGATGTTTTCCTTACTATGTAGTCTTTGCCCTGGGTGAGGGAACGTCTAGCTTTCCTGCTGGTTTCAAAGATGGACTCTACCGTGTATAAAACAGAGAGTGTGTTTAGAGTAGAGGGCAAGTGCACATACACACAACTAGATGCATGTATCATCCAATATCTATCTAGATTCGACTGAATAATTTTGTAAATGGTATAGATTCACATAGTTGGTCCTACTATTGATTTGTCCAAATCTGGAAACATCTGGTTAAAATTGCTTAATAGTTTATATATATTGAATGCCTTGTTCCTTAACAGATTTGTATTTAAACATGTAATAAATGGCCTTTTCACAGTCAAAATTTTTTTTTTAAATTGCTTAACCACTTGCCGACCGCCGCACGACTATCTACGTCGGCGGTCAGCCCCTCACAGGCAAAGTGACGTAGGGCTACGTCGCTTGCTTGTGAGGGTCTAGGGAGCGAGCGCGCGCCCCCGGAGGCGCGCTCCGGCTCCCGCGTGGTCACGGACCCCCCCCCCGCGCGTGTGACCGGCGGACCCGATGTCCGCCGGCCACTCTGCGATCGGCGGGGGAGAGGGAGAAAGTCAGGCAGCTTGTGTAAACAAGCTGCCTGTCATTCTCCTCGGTGTAAAGACACTGATCACACGGATCTACTATGTAGATCCGTTGATCAGTGTCCTTACAGCTCAAGCCACAGCCAATCACAGTAGAAAGCACACCCCTAGGGACACACACAGCCCCTCCCTCTCAAATAAAGTTAACCCCTTCACTACCAGTGTATTTTTGCAGTAACAGTGCATATATATAGCACTGATTACTGCAGTAATGTCACTGGTAACCCCAAAAGTGTCAAAAATGTCAGTCAAGGGTCCGATCTGTCCGCCGCAATGTCGCAGTACCGCAAACAAAATCGCAGATCGCCGCCATTACGCGTTAAAAAAAAAACAACAAAAATGACAAAAATCTTTCCCTTTGTTAGTAAACGCGATAACTTTTACACAAACCAATCAAAATACGCTTTTTGCGATTTTTTTTACCAAACATAGGTAGCATAAAACAAATTGGCCGAAAATGTTAAAAAATTTTGATTTTTACATTTTTTTGGGGGGAATTTCATATAAAAAAAAGTGAAAAATATTGCTATTTTTGCAAAATGTACGCTCTTTTTTTGTTTATAGCGCATGATCAAAAAATCACACAGGTGATCAAATACCACCAAAAGAAAGCTCTGTTTGTGGGAAAAAAAGGACGCCAAATTCGTTTAGGTACAGCGTCGCACGACCGCGCAATTGTCCGTTAAAGTCACGAAGTGCCGAATCGCAAAATACCCCCTGGTCAGGAAGGGGGTAAAATCTTCCGGGGCTTAAGTGGTAAATATAGGAATCTAGTGCCCAGCTAGTCAGATGCATGTATTATCCAATATCTATCTAGATTAAACTGATTTAGAATTACTTAATTTGTCTTGCCATTGATGGAATTTGTCCAAATCTGGAAACATCAGCATGTCAAACTTGCCTGAACATAGGGATCTAGTGCCCCACTAGTTAAATGCACTAAAAATTATTTTTTATTTGTTGATAATGATGCTGAAGTTAATAATTATGCTGAAGCAGGATACATATTCCATAAATTAGCATTGTTAACATTTTTAGTAGGATAACTAACTATATATTTTAATTCCATCATCAGAATACCCTTGTATGTTGGGTTTTTTTTTTACTGGTTTTGTTTTTCTATAAAAATAGATGCACCACTTGACCACTTGAATAGGATGAAAATTAACATTTGTGTGTTACCAAGCTCATCCCTGGATTCCACACACGTTAAGAAGAAGGTGACATTTCTTTTTTAAGCATAAAATCTCTGGTTTGATTTCAGAAAGATAATTTAAAAAAGGGGAATACTTTAATGGCCCATTTAACAGTGTGAGGGGTCAGTCAACTATATGTACTGTGAATGTGCAAAGCTTCAATGCTTTTTGCATCCAATATTCTGTTCCACATTACACGTTATGTAGAAATGTGGTATCCATCAGTATGGGGAAAAAAACTCAATTCCAAAAATATCCACAAGAAACAAACTTGAAAAAGTTGTAATAATAATAATAATGTAATAAACATATATTATTCAAAGAGCATGGCCGACATAGGATAGCCTAAGTAGAGTTATCTGGGTTATGCAACCATATGCATTCTAACCACTGACGAACACTATTGCTATTAACAACAGTTTGCAGCACTAGTATCTTTGGTGTTAGGTCTAATAATAATAAGATTTTAAGGACTGTAAAATAAGAGAGTGGTAATGTAGAGATCCTTAAACAGAGTATTCAGAGACCAGGATTTAGTCCTGGTTCATATCCCATGTTTACACTTGAAAGCTGCAAAAGAATAAAAATTGGTGATAGAGTTTACAACCTATTGATACATCTCCATATGCAGATGAGCTTCACTTTGTACACTCTTACAGGTAGGTGTAGGCACATCCACACATATAGTTCAACATATGTACAGTAAGTAAGATTAGTAACAGGAATGTTTGCATGCTTATTTAGTTGGTCAACATATTGTATAATTCCTAGGGGCCAAATAACAAACAAAATGTAACTGTTTAATTCACATATCAACACAATATACAGAGCATAGTGTGTTGTTAACCCAATAGTGGGCTATCCATGTCAGAGTAATAAGGGGCTTACACATTCGTTAGTAAGACAGCTTGTACATTGAGAATGATTGCATGTGGTAGATTACATTTGACATAATGGTATGGCTATAAGCAAACTGATCTGGCACTGTAGGCAAATACAAATATTTTCTTATTTTACATTACGGGACCCACGATGTCTTAAAAGACAGGGTTACACTGCCACACAATGTTGTTCTAGCAAGATTCTTAACTGCTACATACAGTGCCTTGCGAAAGTATTCGTCCCCCTTGAACTTTGCGACCTTTTGCCACATTTCAGGCTTCAAACATAAAGATATAAAACTGTATTTTTTTGTGAAGAATCAACAACAAGTGGGACACAATTATGAAGTGGAACAAAATTTATTGGATATTTCAAACTTTGTTAACAAATAAAAAACTGAAAAATTGGGCATGCAAAATTATTCAGCCCCTTTACTTTCAGTGCAGCAAACTCTCTCCAGAAGTTCAGTGAGGATCTCTGAATGATCCAATGTTGACCTAAATGACTAATGATGATAAATAGAATCCCCCTGTGTGTAATCAAGTCTCTGTATAAATGCACCTGAACTGTGATAGTCTCAGAGGTCCGTTTAAAGCGCAGAGAGCATCATGAAGAACAAGGAACACACCAGGCAGGTCCGAGATACTGTTGTGGACAAGTTTAAAGCCGGATTTGGATACAAAAAGATTTCCCAAGCTTTAAACATCCCAAGGAGCCCCGTGCAAGCGATAATATTGAAATACAAGGAGTATCAGACCACTGCAAATCTACGAAGACCTGGCCGTCCCTCTAAACTTTCAGAGAAGACTGATCAGAGATGCAGCCAAGAGGCCCATGATCACTCTGGATGAACTGCAGAGATCTACAGCTGAGGTGGGAGACTCTGTCCATAGGACAACAATCAGTCGTATACTGCACAAATCTGGCCTTTATGGAAGAGTGGCAAGAAGAAAGCCATTTCTTAAAGATATCCATAAAAAGTGTCGTTTAAAGTTTACCACAAGCCACCTGGGAGACACACCAAACATGTGGAAGAAGGTGCTCTGGTCAGATGAAACCAAAATCGAACTTTTTGGCAACATTGCAAAACGTTATGTTTGTCGTAAAAGCAACACAGCATATCACCCTGAACACACCACCCCCACTGTCAAACATGGTGGTGGCAGCATCATGGTTTGGGCCTGCTTTTCTTCAGCAGGGACAGGGAAGATGGTTAAAATTGATGGGAAGATGGATGGAGCCAAATACAGGACCATTCTGGAAGAAAACCTGATGGAGTCTGCAAAAGACCTGAGACTGGGACGGAGATTTGTCTTCAAACAAGACAATGATCCAAAACATAAAGCAAAATCTACAATGGAATGGTTCACAAATAAACATATTCAGGTGTTAGAATGGCCAAGTCAAAGTCCAGACCTGAATCCAATCGAGAATCTGTGGAAAGAACTGAAAACTGCTGTTCACAAACGCTCTCCATCCAACCTCACTGAGCTCGAGCTGTTTTGCAAGGAGGAATGGGCAAAAATTTCAGTCTCTCGATGTGCAAAACTGATAGAGACATACCCCAAGCGACTTACAGCTGTAATCGCAGCAAAAGGTGGCGCTACAAAGTATTAACTTAAGGGGGCTGAATAATTTTGCACGCCCAATTTTTCCGTTTTTTATTTGTTAAAAAAGTTTGAAATATCCAATAAATTTCGTTCCACTTCATGATTGTGTCCCACTTGTTGTTGATTCTTCACAAAAAATTACAGTTTTATATCTTATGTTTGAAGCCTGAAATGTGGCAAAAGGTCAAAAAGTTCAAGGGGGCCGAATACTTTCGCAAGGCACTGTAGCTACTGCATCTTCTAGTTTTAAAGCTTTCCAAATCGGTTGACTCCCGGGTAACTGTACATGGAAATGCCGGCCTATAATGTTGTTGTGGGCACTGTGTCCTTTACAGGCACTCGCCTTGGAACATGGCGAATTATGTTTGGTTAACAGCAGAGTGCTATACAGGCTCAGGGCTGTAGTTCATCTGCTGTGGATTTCTCTCCCTGACAACCCCCTGGGTGGTATGCCCACTGGGAGAGCATAATAGGGCTTTGACTGCTAATAAATACACAGAAAAATGGCTGCGGTTAGTTAGGGCTTTTGACTTGTCCTGAAGTCCTATGTGCTAGTGCTCCCTAAAGACTTAACAATTGGAGCGTGGGTTGCAACATACTCTCTCATGGTCAGCAGCGGGGGAGCAGTTACACATTTACATTTGGTGTAATTTTTGGTGCCATTTTTGTGTCTCTATTGAAAATGTCCCTGTCTTCTAAGATCCTGTGAACCAAAGGTTAGAGGCTCTCTTTCAGGACTTGTACTCCCTACCAGTTTTGGCTATGCGACCTGCTAACTTATGACTAGGGATCCTAATTCATTTTGATGGATTTTTCTGTCCTCCAACAACCAGACCTGATATCTGTAGCTCTGCACTATTGTGTGATTGGCTTAGTGGATTTGTTCCAAATGTGCCTTCTGCTTGTGCAAAATGCTGGTCTACAGAACTTCTGTGCAAGAAGTAGATGTCCTTTGGTGGGTGCTGCTTCTTAGCCACTTGCTACTTGCCTTTAAATCCGGAGTTGAAAAACAAGCTCCTTTACTTTCTCTCTGGCCTCAGGCTCCAGAACCAGTCCAAACCCAGAAAAAACTTCTGATCTGCCCCTGCCTCCACACCATTTAATGTTGGCATTTTCAATCCAGCTTTTGTATGAGGATTTTGGACCTAATGGTACTTGCATTTGAAGCAATCTTTTATGGCCAGTTTCTCTCTAGAGGATTACAACATAGCATTCCTGCTGAATGAGACAAACAAACCAAGTTTCTGCATCACCCCATGCACCTGCATGGCTTGTAATATGTGATAGCTGTGACCAATCATAGAGATCCCAGTATTTCTCAATGGCTGCAGGATCACACTTTAAAACTGCGCGTGCCCGTGGAATGGGAACACACCATGGTACTTAAAAATCTCCATAGGCAACGCTTTCAAAGCCTTTACGGGTTACCAGTTTAGAGTTACACAGGAAGGTCTGGTGCTAGAATTTTGACGTTCGCGGCAATACCTTACATGTGGTGCGATTGCCATTTACATATGCACATGGGAATAATGTACGCATTTTCATTTTCATGTGAGCACAGGGGGATGGGGTTTTATTTTATTTTTTTATTATTATTTATTATTATTATTTATTATAATTTATTTTATTAATTTTTTTTTTACATTCTTATTTTTTTATCAACTTTATTTCTATCGCAAGGAACATCCCTTGTTAGAGCAATAAGCATGATAGGTCTTCTTTATGAAAAGATCTGAGATCTACTAGACCCAAGTCTATCCTCTTCCCTTAAAGCACCTGATCAAACTGAGACCCAATTGATCAGATACTTTCACAAACAGTAACGGCTTATAAACAACAAACCAAAACCGTAAGTGACAAAATGCTTGTCACTTCCGGTTTTTATAGACCATGGTGATGAACAGGGAACTTCCACGTACCAGTAAGCTAGGCTTATAGGAACTAGTTGAAGCTACACTAAGTTATATTCCCTGACCACTCCCATAGAGGTGACTATTACAGTACATTCATTTTGACACATTTGGTTGATTTGTGTGATCCACAAGATACACTGTCTGGTAAATAATCAGCTCAGACACTTCAAAAATCTCACTCATGTGGTATCATCACACTCAATAGGAGTAGAATGTGTTTTGGGGTGCAATTCTAAGTATACCCATGCTGTGTAAATTACCAACTTTATGTAAAAAATGATTTTCATTTTTTTTCTGCACTTTGGCAAAAAAATGAATTCTTCAAAAGATTCACCATACCGCTTAAAAAAAACTTGGAATACTTCCTCTGCCCTGGTGCTCCAGAGCCTTCAAAATATGATATGTATGCAGGGAATGAGATGTGTAATTTATGCCCCTTGAAAACTTGAAGGTGCTCCTTAGATTTTGGGTCCCTTTGTGTGGCTAGGCTGTGATAAAGTCTCATGCATGTGGTATCTCCACACTTGGTAAGAGTAGCATAATATGTTTTGAGATGTATTTCTAAGTATGCCTATAATGTGTGTTATAAATATCTTAATAATTGACAACTTTGTGTAAAAAGTAAAAAGAAAATATATTTTCATTCCTGCATTTTCCAAAAGCTTGTGGCAAAAAAATGACATTTTCAAAAGACTCACCATGCCTTTCAGAAAATACCTTTAAGTGTTTGCTTTCCAAAATGTGGTCATGGTTCTCTAGGAACTCCAAAAATGTGATAGGTAGTCAGGAAATTGGATGCATAGTTTATGCCATTGGAATGCCTGAAGGTGCTCCTTGTGGGCCCCTCTTTGCATCTAGGTTGTAAAAAAAAGTCTCACACATGGTACTATCATACTCAGAAGGCAAAGCAGAATGTGTTTTAGGGTGTAATTGCAAGCATTCCCATGCTGTGTGTGTGAGAAATAACTTGTTAAAATGACAACTTTGTAAAAACAAAAACATTTATTTTTGTTTCTTAATTTTCCAAGAAATTTTGACAAAAAATGACAACTTCAAAAACTCCCTATGCCTCTTAATTAATAATAGTATTTTTACTGTCTTGGCATTTTAGGGCTTCAATAAATTAGATAGGCAGCCAGTACATCAGGACAGATCCATTTATACATTTTGTAGATTTTCACAAAGAATAAAATATTTACTGATTTGGATTATTTATTTTTTTTACCAAAATTTCATTTGTGTATAGTGTTACATGCTTGAGTAATTGGCATTCAAGTGTGACAGCGCTGAAAAATGAAAATTGGCCTTGACTAATAAAGGGCTTGGCAAAGTGCCCCCGAACTCCCATGTTGAGGGCATGTGGCCTGGTATGGTTCAGGACGGGGCACTTTCCTGGCCTGCCTGTTTGAATAAATTCCTGGATTGGATTTTGGGGGGGACCCATGCTATTTTTTTTCTGTGTGGGGTTCCCTTTAAAATCCATACCAGAACTGAAGGGCTTGGTATGGATTGGTGGGAGCGCCTACAATGTATTATTATTTTTTTTTTAAGTCAGCTCTTTTGTTCACATTCTGCTGTCAGGGGGCAAACCCATGCTGACAGCAGGGATGACTAATCTTTGTTAGGAATCCGGTGGGTGCCGTATCCTTAACAACTGATGGCTCATTCCTGCTGAATGACAACAGGGATGAGTCAGAGTAGTAAAAACTCACATTAAAAACTTATCCAAATCACACTGCAGCTGCACTACCAAATTACATTGAAAACAGGATCAAAATGACACTGCACTAGTATGAACCTAGGCTTAGAGTAATATCAAAGTATTGAGGGGGTATGAGGCTTTGGTGAATACATTTCAGTGATTATTAAGTATCAAATGACCTAGAATATTATCACTATTATCTTTATTGATTAAGTGTTGCACAAAGATAGCTCAGTTGGTTTACAGTTCTGCTGTTCTGAATTCAGTTCCCAACGGGTACATCTACATGGAGTTTGTATGTTGTCCCCTTGTTTTTGTGACTATCTAGAGAATTCTGCAATAAAAGTTATACAAAAGCTTGTTTCTAAGACATGTTATTGTGTAAACCCTGGTCATTTTTCATTTTTTTGAAGACTTCAGAAATGCTTTTGATTTTTTAATGTTTATAATGACAGTTGAAATGGATCCACGTGAACTCTATGTTGAAAAAACCTCCAACTTCAAACAGATTTGTATACCATTTTTTTGCTCAGAGGAACATGTTATTGATTTTTCCCAGTTTCATCCTGAACATTTGAAATGCTCTTTACGAAAGTGTGAGTTCATAAGAGGTAAATTATGTGTATCCCTTGAAGATTCATTCCATGATTGAAATTCATAAAATTGCCAACATTTACAATGGAGGCCAGAATTATAAAACTGGAAGAGGAGATAGAAATTTCCAATACGCATATGTAAAGGCTTCAGCACCTATTAAGCAGAGACTATAGAGCAATTTGCGACAAATGAATAACTAGAGTATAATGTTATTTTATAAATAATACTTTTTACAGGGTACAGAATATACATTTCATATTCTTGGAAAGCATGTTTGGCTTTGTAAAAAGAAAACCCAGTAATATATTTTTGCTTTGTAGCCGACTGTTTATCCACTAGGTGTCCGGTGGGGGGGTGGTTGTGCCGCATCATGAAATGCCTGGTATCTGAACTAAACTGCCAGAAGTGATAGATGCAGATTGCAGGGGAAAGAGAGGGCAGCCTCTTTGCTAGTTGTAAATAGTATTTGTTTTGAGTTGAGGCAAGTGCACTCTTTACAAGGATATGTTTTGTTTATTTTCCATTTCAGTATTTTACAACCACTTTAAATAGGAACTGAAGATATGCCCAAAAAAATCAAGTACAGGGCAAAGGACTGAAGGACTGGTCACCTGAATTGCCCCCCACCTTTTTTCTCTGCTGGCTCCTGAGATGAGCAGTCAAAAGCAGCAGTGCCTTAGATCTCATACTGTAGATTTTTTTTTTTTTTTTTTTTTTGCTGAGATGCTGTAAGCACAAGATATTATGGGTACACTTACTTACCAGAAAATGTACAGTTTTTTCTTTTTTTAGGATGCATTCTAGACAAAAAGTACATCTTTCAATGTGCTGCTTAGGCATAAATTAAAATTTCTAGATGTTCCCTATAACATAGGAACTCTTCACTTTTTGAGCTCAGGTCCACTAATAGCTGATATCTAGTGTTGATTAGAACTCCACTTAGTGGTTGCAATTGGTAAATATGAGCAATGACATATCCATAAACAGCCCTCAAAAATTCCACTCGCCTGCTCGCATTTTGCGAGTGGAATGATGAGGATGGCGAGTAAGGGCTGTGCTGTAAGAAAAGGGTGGACCCGGGGCGCAGAGCAGTGCGCCCTGAGCCCACCCATTGTGTGACAATAGCGAATGAATATTCGCTATTGTCATACGGATCCTCCTCATGGCCAATCAGGAAGCGGGTCCGAGACCCGTTTCCTGATTGGCCGAAAGGCGAACAATGGCTATTGGCCAAGGAGGAAGAGGAGGACTCGGGAGACACGGAGGATTGAGGAGAAGCCGCCGCTGCATCAGGTAAGTGCACACTGGTCTCTCTGCACGCTGTGGTAACTCTGCATTAAAAGGGGGCACGCTGTGGTCACTCTGCATTGAAAGGGGGCACGCTGTGGTCACTCTGCATTGAAGGGGGCACGCTGTGGGCACTCTGCATTGAAAGGGGGCATGCTGTGGTCACTCTGTATTTAAGAGGGCACGCTGTGGACACTCTGCATTGAAAGGGGGCACGCTGTGGTCACTCTGCATTTAAGGGGGCACGCTGTGGGCACTCTGCATTGAAAGGGGGCCCACTGTGGTCACTCTGCATTGAAGGGGTCACACTGTGGGCACTCTGCATTGAAAGGGGGTATGCTGTGGTCACTCTGCATTGAAGGGGGCACGCTGTGGGCACTCTGCATTTAAGGGGGCACGCTGTGAGCACTCTGCATTGAAAGGGGGCACGCTGTGGTCACTCTGCATTTAAGGGGGCACGCTGTGGGCACTCTGCATTGAAAGGGGGCACGCTGTGGTCAGGGGGCACACTGTGGGCACTCTGCATTGAAAGGGGGCACGCTGTGGTCACTCTACATTGAAGGGGGCACGCTGTGGGCACTCTGCATTGAAAGGGGGCACGCTGTGGTCACTCTGTATTTAAGAGGGCACGCTGTGGACACTCTGCATTGAAAGGGGGCACGCTGTGGTCACTCTGCATTTAAGGGGGCACGCTGTGGGCACTCTGCATTGAAAGGGGGCACGCTGTGGTCAGGGGGCACGCTGTGGTCACTCTGCATTGAAAGGGGGCACGCTGTGGTCACTCTGCATTGAAGGGGGCACGCTGTGGGCACTCTGCATTGAAAGGGGGCACGCTGTGGTCACTCTGTATTTAAGAGGGCACGCTGTGGACACTCTGCATTGAAAGGGGGCACGCTGTGGTCACTCTGCATTTAAGGGGGCACGCTGTGGGCACTCTGCATTGAAAGGGGGCCCACTGTGGTCACTCTGCATTGAAGGGGTCACACTGTGGGCACTCTGCATTGAAAGGGGGCATGCTGTGGTCACTCTGCATTGAAGGGGGCACGCTGTGGGCACTCTGCATTTAAGGGGGCACGCTGTGAGCACTCTGCATTGAAAGAGGGCACGCTGTGGTCACTCTGCATTTAAGGGGGCACGCTGTGGGCACTCTGCATTGAAAGGGGGCACGCTGTGGTCAGGGGGCACGCTGTGGGCACTCTGCATAGAAAGGGAGCATCCTGTGGTCACTCTGCATTGAAGGGGGCACGCTGTAGGCATTCTGCATTGAAAGGGGGCACGCTGTGGTCACTCTGCATTTAAGGGGGCACACT
This sequence comes from Pelophylax lessonae, assembly GCF_965119305.1. Taxonomy (NCBI): domain Eukaryota; kingdom Metazoa; phylum Chordata; class Amphibia; order Anura; family Ranidae; genus Pelophylax; species Pelophylax lessonae. Next base: position 159,779,570 of record NC_138768.1, read on the forward strand.
GTGGGCACTCTGCATTGAAAGGGGGCACGCTGTGGTTACACTGCATTTACGGGGGCACGCTGTGGGCACTCTGCATTGAAAGGGGGCATGCTGTGGTCACTCTGCATTTAAGGGGGCACACTGTGGTCCCTCTGCATTGAAAGGGGGCACGCTGTGGGCACTCTGCATTGAAAGGAGGCACGCTGTGGTCACTCTGCATTTAAGGGGGCACACTGTGGTCCCTCTGCATTGAAAGGGGGCACGCTGTGGGCACTCTGCATTGAAAGGGTGCATTATTCAAAAAAATACTTGAAAAGGAAAGGGTGCATGCTGTAGGCACTCTGCATTGAAGGGGGCACGCTGTGGGCACTCTGCATTGAAAGGGAGCAGGCTGTGGTCACTCTCCATTTAAGGGGGCACGTTGTGGGCACTCTAAAGTTGCTGTTGTTGCTGGTAATATTTTTTTGTAACTTAATTCTGAATAAAACATTTAACAGTGTAATTTTATGAGATATTTATGAGGGCGTGTTTAGGGGCAAAGCAGGGTAGGGTTTGGGTGGGGCAACAAGTGACGAGTAACTCTTAAGGCCTGGCTAGTAGCTCATGACTTGAAATTTTGAGCCCTGCTTATGTACACATTTCCTGATTTCAACTCTATTTCCTAACCACTTCCTGATTGCCCCATAGCAGATTTACTGCTACAGGGAAGCCATTCTGAGCAGAATCACGCATATATATACATGATTCTGCACTTCACAGCAGATCCCAATCATCCAGTACTGGCCAATGGATGTCCAACGGCACCCACTAATCAGTGCGGAAAGACATAGGATGGAGCTCTGCCTATGTAAACAAGGCAGAGCTTTGTCTTCAAAGAGGGGATGTCCCTAAGGCTTGGTTCAAACCTAATACGGATGCAGTTCACAGCAGGGGTGTGTCCCTTTTCTCTGTTTCAGGGACGAATCAGACCCAAATTTTTGCATGAATTCAGACCTGAAATGGAGCCAAAGATGCACAGGAGCCCTGTGCAATCCACTCCGCAGCCGCCACTGAGATGTGTGAACTGGCTCCATTGAGAGCCAGGCATACTCTCCTGTTATGCAAACTGGATGCGGGGAAACCCGCCTCCAATTTGCACTAGTGTGAACCCAGTCCTAGTGAAAACAGCACACATAAAACTGGTTAGACACACATTTTACCCTTCAATCACCCTAGATGTTTAACCCTTTCCCAGCCAGTGTCATTAGTACAGCAACAGTGCATGTTTTTAGCATTGATAGCTGTATTAGTGTCATTGGTTCCACAAAGTGTCAAAAGTGTCAGTTAGTGTCTGATTGTTCACAGCAATATTGCAGTCTCTGAGTCGCTGATCTCAAAATTCCAGTATATATCCCATAGTTTGTAGACACTATAACTTTTGTGCAAACCAATCAATATATGCTGATTGGGATGTTTTTTTCTGAAAATATGTAGCAGAATACATATTGGTCTAAATTGATGAAGAAATTTGAGTTTTTACATTTTTTTATTGGATATGTATTATAGCAGGAGGTAAAAAATATTGTTTTTTTTTTTTTTTTTTTCAAAATTGTTGGTATTTTTTTGTTTATAGTGCAAAAAATAAAAAGTCAAGTGGTGATCAAATGCCACCAGAAGAAAGCTCTATTTGTGGGGAAAAATTACCTAAACTTTCTTGTGGGTACAGCGCTGCATGACCGTGCAATTGTCAGTTAAAGTCACATAGTGCTGTATTGAAAAAAATGGCCTAGTCATTAACCACTTGCCGTCAGCCCCCCCTGGGCAAAGTGACGTATGGGTACGTCACTCGCCCACGGGCCTGTAGGGGGCTCGCGCGCGCCGCCGGCGGCGCGCTTCCGTCCCCGCTCGTTCACTAACATCCCCGCATGTGTGACCGGCGGCTCCGATGTCCGCCGGTCACTCGCGATCTCGCTCAGGAGAGGGAGAAAGGCAGACAGCTGATGTAAACACAGCCGTCTGTCATCCTCAATTAGATCATGACAGAGGCTATGCGATCCTGCTATGTAGGATCGTATGTCTCTGTTATGATCTAACAAGCCACGCCCCTTGACAGTTAGAATCATGCCCCTAGGGACACATTTAACCCCTTGATCACCAATAAAGTTAACCCCTTCCCTGCCAGTGTCATTTTTACAGTAACAGTGCATATTTATAGCACTGATTACTGTAGTAATGTCACTGGTACCCCCAAAAGTGTCAAAAATGTCCGTCAGGGGTCCGATCTGTCCACCACAATGTCGCAGTCCCGCAAAACAAAATCGCAGATCGCCGCCATTACTAGTTAAAAAAAAAAATAAAAATGACATAAATCTTTCCCATAGTTAGTAAACGCAATAACTTTTGCGTAAACCAATCAAAATATGCTTATTGTGATTTTTTTTTACCAAAAATATGTAGCAGAAAATAAATTGGCCTAAAATGTTAAAAAATTTAGATTTTTACATTTTCTTTTAGAATTTCATATAAAAAAATGTGAAAAATATTGTTATTTTTCAAAATTGTCGTTCTTTTTTTGCTTATAGCTCAAAAAGTAAAAATCTCACAGGTGATCAAATACCACCAAAAGAAAGCTCTGTTTGTGGGGAAAAAAAGCCAGTCAATTTCATTTGGGTACAGCATCGCATGACCGCGCAATTGTCTGTTAAATTCACACAGTGCCGAATCACAAAATAGGGCTTGGTCTTTGAGCAGCCAAATCCTCCGGGGCTTAAGTGGTTAAAGGGGTCAAGTGGCTAATCATACATTACAGGACACAGAATGGTATTCAGAGACATGGGGTTTTGCTGCCACCTTCAGGAGATTTGGACACTGGCATCCAAAGCTGTAAGACCTTAGTCTTTAGAAAATGGACATCCCTCTGCTCTGAGAGAAGTAAACCATTTTTATCAGGATTAATTTTTCTTTAGCAAGATTTCTTCTGTTGCTCTAGGGCAGTGATGGTGAACCGTGGCACCCCAGATGTTTTGGAACTACATTTCCCATGATGCTCATCTACACTGCAGAGTGCATGAGCATCATGGGAAATGTAGTTCCAAAACATCTGGGGTGCCAAGGTTCGCCATCACTGCTCTAGGGATCTTAAGGCTCATTTTGCAGTTTTCCAGGTCAGCTGATCCTCAGCATAGTCATGGCGGCCGTGCTTAGACTCAGCTGTGAGGAAGATAGAAAAGAGAGCATCAGAAATATCTCTTTTTTTAATCTGGTCTGGTCATGTCTTCCAGCAGTACTGGCTCCCCTGTGCAAGGGAGCTCTTAACAATGGCTGTGAATACCCAGAGTTGCGATGTTACCCATCAACTCCCATTGCCCCTCCCCTCTTCTCCCCTACAGCAGTGACTCTCTGACAAAAGGGATCTGCTGGATCAGAATGGAATAAAAATAGGTATTTACACTTTTTCTTACAGGTTATGCAAGATAGGCAGGAAGTAGGAGGAGACAGAATTTTTAATTGTTATTACAATTTACCTGTTTCTCAAAACAGTTACAATCAAGGCACACCGTAAATTATAACTATCACGTTGGTTGTGCTCACAACCAAACTGTCAAACCATCAAATGGCTGGTGTCATACCTGATCACTAGGGATGATCGAACTTTTGAAAAGTTCGGTTCGGCCAGAACATCCGAACTTCCCGAAAGTTCGGCCCGGATTTCAGAACCCCATTGAAATCAATGGGACCCGAACTTCGGTAATCAAAAAACACCATTTTTAAGCCCTAAAACCCAATAAATGCCCCTAAAAAGTCCCTAGGGTTCTGGGTCATGCCCCATTAACTATTAATCACACAAAAAAGTTCTTAAAAATTGTAATTTTTGATAAAAAAGCCAATTATTGAAAAAAAAAAAAAGAGAGATTTTTTTTTATTTTGACTTTGGATTTCGTATCTGGGGGGTCTAAAAAGTGTACATGTGAAGTTTCAGCTCTGTAGCATGTCCAGAACCATAAAAAAGATTGTTTGTATTAGAACACTTTCAGCTCAGGGGGTTAGCTTCTCTTCTCGGTTTTCACACCTTGCCGGTTTCAAAGCAGGCATTTTTTTGGGTTCTTTGCAGTCAGGAAAAACATCTGAACTTGTGTATAGTGGTACTGTGCACAAGTTCTGATGTTTTGCCTGCCTCCAAAAACCCCCAAAAAATGCCAGCAAAAACACACCTGGGCATTTTTTTTTTGACGCTAGCGGTTTTTTTTGGCATTTTTTGGGGTTCTTTTGAGGCAGGCAAAACATCTGAACTTGTGTATAGTGGTGTATATACACACATACATATATTTATATACACACCTAGACATATATAGGTGTGATAGTAGCAGAAATATATGCTTGCGCTAATGAAATCATTTACAGTAATATATTTCTGCTACTATCACACCTATATATGGCTAGGTGTCTATATACATATAATTATGTGTGTATATATACCACTATACACAATTTCAGATGTTTTGCCTGCCTCAAAAGAACCCCAAAAAATGCCCAAAAAAATGCTAGCGTCAAAAAAAAAAAATGCCCAGGTGTGTTTTTGCTGGCATTTTTTGGGGGTTTTTGGAGGCAGGCAAAACATCAGAACTTGTGCACAGTACCACTATACACAAGTTCAGATGTTTTTCCTGACTGCAAAGAACCCAAAAAAATGCCTGCTTTGAAACCGGCAAGGTGTGAAAACCGAGAAGAGAAGCTAACCCCCTGAGCTGAAAGTTTTCTAATACAAACAATATTTTTTTTTATGGTTCTGGACATGCTACAGAGCTGAAACTTCACATGTACACTTTTTAGACCCCCCAGATCTGAAATCCAAAGTCAAAATAAAAAAAAATCTCTCTTTTTTTTTTAAATTTTTTCAATAATTGGCTTTTTTATCAAAAATGACAATTTTTAAGAACTTTTTTTTGTGTGATTTTGTGTCTGGTGGGTCTAAAAAGTGTACATGTGAAGTTTCAGCTCTGTAGCATGTCCAGAACCATACAAAAAAAAAGATTGTTTGTATTAGAACACTTTCAGCACAGGGGGTTAGCTTCTCTTCTCGGTTTTCACACCTTGCAGGTTTCAAAGCAGGCATTTTTTTGGGTTCTTTGCAGTCAGGAAAAACATCTGAACTTGTGTATAGTGGTACTGTGCACAAGTTCTGATGTTTTGCCTGCCTCCAAAAACTCCCAAAAAATGCCAGCAAAAACACACCTGGGCATTTTTTTTTTACGCTAGCGTTTTTTGGCATTTTTTGGGGTTCTTTTGAGGCAGGCAAAACATCTGAACTTGTGTATAGTGGTATATATACACACATAATTATATGTATATAGACACCTAGCCATATATAGGTGTGACAGTAGCAGAAATATATTACTGTAAATGATTTCATTAGAGCAAGCATATATTTCTGCTACTATCACACATATATATGTCTAAGGGTATATATACAGACATATATGTGTATATATACCCCCTATACACATGTTCAGATGTCATGTCTGACATCAAACATGTCCTCAAAAAAGCACTGGCAGTGGCAGCCCCTGCAGCATGAAAAATGCTTGGCTGGTGAGAAGCCATATTCCTGTCCCGGAGCAACTCAGAGAAATGATCATTTCTCTATAGCGGTCACCCTGCTATGGAAGGGTTTTGTCACCCTTCCATAGCAGTCACTGTCAGTTAACCCTACACTACACTACGGTCCCTTTACACTTAACACTTTCCCTACAGAAACTAAATTTTTGAAGCTAACTTAAGTGTAAAGGAGCACTCTAACTACACTAGATATCCCTTTCCTCACACTAAAAATAGCTAAATGACACTTTGTAACACATTGGAACAGAACAGCATTCCACTCTTTTCCATGTCCCGTACAAGAATGCTAGGAATTTGGCGGGGGCAATCTTATATACTGGGGGGTGTATTCACTAATGATTGGTCTAGGGACCCCCTAGTCACTCCAATCACATTCCTAGCATTCTCCTGCCCCCTCAATTGGCTTTTGCTAATGGTTCTGGTCCAATGACGGGCTTTTAAAGCCCATTTCCTGAAGCATTGCATTTTGGTCGGTTCTGGTTGCCGAATTCCAAACTTTTTGGGCAAAAAGTTCTAAATTCGGCCGAACCTCGAACACCCAATGTTCGGGCCGAACCGATGGTCGACCCGAACCGTTCGATCATCCCTACTGATCACATGTGTCACACCATGGACCTGATGCTGATTTCCTGTATACCTGTCTCTTGCCAGCCAGAGTATGTCTATATGCCAAACATTCGTAAGGTTACTATTGGTATTGTTATCTTAAGGTATTTATGGTTTTGTAAATAATCTAGTTCCCGGGCAGTTGGCTTCTGCATCCCAGAGAATCTCCATGATCTCCTTGGCTTGTACTGTAACAAAAATGTAAATTGAAGGGGATGCTCGTAAACAGCCAGAATAGATGGCCACACACTGAATCAGCTCCACACCATCTGGGTGTACAGGCAGCAAGCCTCCCATGAACACTCCGCTTGCTCCTTATCACTCGAATTGCAGAAAGGGAAACTTTCAGCCTCTGCCCATCCCAACTCACGGGCTTGCGCTGAGGATGGTCTCCAGTATAAAAATAAAATCTAACTTTTGTTGGCATATTATAAGAATGTCTAATCTGTAATTTGATGCATTTTTGAGATTTTTCCATCTTTCCTTGGCTTCTTTATGCACATTAATACAAATTTTTATCTGGGGTGCCCAAACTTTCGATCACCACTGTAACGTGTTTATTGTTTTAATGTAAGAAAAAGTGCTTACTATCATTTTAAGACCCCCCTCCTCTGAATTATTTAGATACCTCTAAATTAGACATCGGATTACTTCATTTATATGTGATAAAGAACTTTTACTTTAACCACCTTCAAACACATAAACCCCTGGAACTTAAAGAGTAACTCCACTTTTGTTGAGAAAAAAAAACCGCGACTCTGGGTGATCTATGTACATTACAAGGATTTTACAAACTTTGTTGCAGATTCTTACCTTTTGTTATTCTGAAGACATCATTGTTTGTTCCTCTGTCTTGAGTGGCTCAATTAAGAGAGTAAGAGAGGTATCAGAAATATCTATCAGCTGTGGCAGCTGCTGAGCACTAATGAGGACATTTTGCTAAGCCTGCATCCCTTTAGACATGCTCCTATTGGGAGTATCTCACTTATTGCAGGGGATGCCAGAAATCTGATTTGTATCTTAAGCAGACTTCTGGGAAAATTGGTGAGCCAATCACACAAGCAGGAAACTATGTTTCTGGGGTGTGGTCAGTACACATTCTGTGTAAAGAACAGCTCTAGGTAGCCATATTGCATTGCAATTTCAGAAAACACAACATCTACAGATTGAAAAGGAAAGGTCATTTTTAATAAGATTCCACCACAATATGATTTGTGTCGCAATTGTATACGCTATATTGTTTTTTCTTTATTTGCTATTTTTTATACCCACAAAGTGGAATGACCCTTTAAACTAATTTCCACAGTTTATTCTCACTTTAACTATTTGTTTTCTCCTACTATGCACACCTTCTGTAGTGAAATGGGAAAAAGACTTAAAAGCCAATTCATTGGAAAAAGACTGGCATGGTACTTTGAATACTACTGTCAGTAGTACTATTATTATCACCAACCTCAAGTCAGCATAAAGGTCTAACCAAGTGGTATCTGGTATTTTTCAGACTTGCTCATTTGTTTTCTGGTAATGTGGGTTTCTGTTTTAGAGTTGATGTCCTCGGCATACGGTGGACCTGCCCTATGCTTAGCCATTTTTGCAAATGTTTGCACTGCTACATAAATTATTTGGGATTCATTTTTCTAAGGATCCCTGGTTAGCTCTCTTACATTTCAAAACCCCAAATAGTATAAGAGACAATTTAAACTGGTACACTTTGTCCTCTGCCCCAAACTGACAATTGCCAGCACTTGGAAAAAAAAAACAGTTTACCTGCTTTTCCAAGGCTGAGACAAGGTTTGATGGTTTCTGCAGCAACAATAACTAGCATTCTCACCAACAGTCATTAAAAATTCCTCAAGATCTGGGATCCGTACATCACATACCACCACCCCACTCTTTCGGTATATAAGTTATTTATCTTCAAGAGCTTTTGCTATAGTGAGGTAGTTTCTGGGCCATGCCTCCCTCCCAACTACTTCCTCTCACTCCCCCACCTTACTCTATTACCAATGCCAGCCTCATTCATCCTTCTCCTACAAACTGGTAGTTGAAATCAGGCCAATACCACCTTCTCTAACTTTATATGCTCTGCGGTATAGGTTACAGTACTGCTTGCCTTGCATATCACTGGGTTCAGATATAACATTATTGCAATAAAAGTCATGAAAACACACCAAAGAGTAGCCAATGCATTTTTGGGGACCAAAAATGCTCCTTTATCAGAGCTTGATTGAAAATGTTTCTTTCATTACCATTACAAGCAGAGAGCTTGTAGGCAGCAGCTGCCTATAATCTAACCAGGAATCTGAGTGTAACGTTCATGCGTTTTTGTTAGTGGATGGATTTACAGCTGCAGAATTATTACACTCAGTAGCCTTGTAGAGATTCTGTTGAACAAACATATCCAACTCTCAGGACTTCATCACAGTGCACAGCCTGTTATGCAATATACATATACTCAATCAGATGTTTAATGGAGGGATAGAATATATGAGAATGTATAGATGAGAGACAGGCTATTGTATGGTGAGCACTAAGTGTAATATTAGGAGAGTTGCAGATGATGGTAAAGCAGATAGGTTCTGATGTCAAGTATAGTGCAGATGGTAAGAGGACACAGATGGAGTATACTTAGACAGAGTAACCTAGTGCAAGGATAGTTAAAGGTAGTCCCAAGAGCTAACAGTCTATGCAGATGATAGGGAATAGATAGATACAGATAGTCCTGGTAATACAGTAGATGACAGTAGGAGATTGGTTAGTAAAGAATCCCCTGTGGGGTACTTATCACTTAGATAGGTTAGTAGTAACAGTGTCCATTAGAGAGAGGTGATCCCGTAGCGAGATACGGATCACCAGCGAGGTTCCGGCTTCAGTTCAGTAAAGGGAAAATGTCAGCAGCTCCGACTTCACGGGAGAAGGTGCGGTGAACATGTGGTTTGAACGAGCAATGAGTGAGAGAAAGCCGGCAATTGAAATAGCCGCTCATAGCGGCGATCAGCAATGATGTCATCCGGTCTTAAAGGTGTATGCGTCTCTTGGATAACAAGATGGGACGCAATTTTGTAAGAGAGAAATATGGAACAAGGGTACCAGAGGTACCAGAACATTACAGTACCCCCCCCTTAAGGCCGGCTCCGGAAGGCCTCTAGAACTGTTTTTTCCGGATATTTCGAGTGGAAATTGCGAATCAGTCTAGGGGCATGTATATCGGAGGTATCCAGCCAGGTGTCATCTTGGGGCCCATAGTTCTTCCATCGTACAAGATACTGGAGTCTTCTTCTATGGAAACGGGAATCCAAAATCTCTTTTATCTCAAATTCTTCTCCACCTTCCACTTGTACAGGAGGTGGAGGTGAGATAGTAGGCCTTATTCCTTGGTTAGGAACATGGGGCTTCAGTAGCGACACATGGAAGATGGGATGTATCTTGAGGTCCGTTGGTAATGTGAGTTGTACTGCAGCTTTTCCAATAAGCTTCTCTATTGGGAAAGGTCCCAGAAATAGAGGTCCAAGTTTTTTACTAGGGATTTTTAATCTCAGATTTTTTGTAGAAAGCCAAACAAGATCCCCAATGGCATATTGGGGAGAGGGTTTCCTACGGAGGTCGTAGTACTTCTTTTGTTGGCTATGAGCATGGGATATGGTATTGTTGAGTAATCCCAGAGAATCCTTTATCTGGGCAAGATAATCAGATGCCACTGGATTACTTGATGGCAAGATACGTGGAGGAAGGAGTGTGGGATGAAACCCATAATTTAGGTAAAAGGGACTTTGTTTAGTAGTGCTATGAGTCGCGTTGTTATAGGCGAATTCTGCCAGCGGGAGGAGATCTGCCCAATCGTCCTGTAGATACGAAGTATAGCAACGCAGATACTGTTCAATGCACTGGTTAACTCTCTCTGTCTGTCCGTTGGTCTGAGGGTGGTAGGGAGAAGTAAGTTCACGCTCTATTCGTAGTATCTGACATAGAGCTAGCCAAAACTTTGAGATGAATTGTGAACCACGGTCAGACAGCAGTGTTTTTGGAATACCATGTAACTTAAAGACATGTTTCACAAGTAATTCTGCTGTTTGTTTGGATGAAGGTAGTTTTCGGACAGGAGTGAAATGTGCAAGTAGTCTTGACAACACAAGTCTCACATGTTTTATGTGCTCAGGTAAGGAATGAGAATAGATAAGTATATCGTCCAAATATACTACAACACAAACATCAAGCAAGTCTCTGAATATCTCATTTATAAACCGTTGGAAGGCTGCGGGAGCATTACATAGCCCAAATGGCATTACAAGGTACTCAAACAGTCCGTATCTGGTTCTGAATGCCGTCTTCCATTCATCCCCTTTACGGATTCGAATTAAATTGTATGCCCCTTTTAGGTCCAATTTTGAAAAGAAAGAAGCTCCACGCACCTGTTCGATAAGTTCAGGAATAAGAGGTAAAGGATAACGATCCTTTATTGTAATGGCATTTAATTGTCTGAAATCAATGATTGGCCTAAGGCTAGAATCCTTATTGCGGACAAAGAAGAGTCCAGCAGCAGTGGAGGAAGTAGAAGGTCGGATGAATCCTTTTGCCAAGTTCTCATCCAGATACTCCTTAAGATGAGAGAGTTCATCCTGTGAGAGAGGATAAACATGTCCGAAAGGCAACTTACTATTAGGGAGTAGATCGATGCAACAATCATAGTCCCTATGGGGAGGTAGCATTTGAGCGTTTTTCTCAAGGAAAACCTCCGATAAATCCTGATAACACTTGGGTATATTGTCATCCGGCACTACAGACAGGATCCTATCATATGTGGGGAGATTACACGTCGTTTCACAATAGTGAGAAGAGAAGGCTAGCGTTCTTGTTTTCCAATCGATGATTGGTTGATGTATGTGTAACCAGGGAAGTCCCAAAATGATTGGAAAATGTGGTGAAGTTAATACATCAAAGGTGGTGGTCTCCACATGAGACTCGTCAGCAGTTACAAGGAGTGCCTGTGTCTGACTGGTGATAGGACCAGAGGATAAAGGGGTACCGTTAATAAAACTAACGGAGACAGGTTTGGGTTTTGAAACCATAGGTATTTTATTAAGGGAGACAAAACAAATGTCAATGTAGTTTCCACAAGATCCTGTGTCGATCATAGCCTTGGTGGTGATCCTATTTTGGTCCCACTGCAATGTTAAATGAACAAAAAGATAAGGATTAGAAAAGGAAGTTGTGAGTCCCCCTAGCAAGACATTTGAACACTCACCCTCTTTTCTGCGGACAAGGGGACAGCCGCTTATCAAATGATTCGGGGATGCGCAGTACATGCAAAGATGTTCGGTTTTCCTCCTGGCACGTTCAGAAAGGGTCAGAGGTGGGCGTATCATTCCTACTTCCATAGGAGTAGGGTCAGCAGGCAACATCCGAGAAGGACTGGAAAATGGTGAGCCCATCTTCTCAGCCTTTCTTTCTCGTAGTCGTCTGTCAATATTGATACTGGTCTGTATCAGTCCCTCTAGAGTGCCACGTAAATCCGCTCGGGCGAGCTCGTCTTTAACGGCCTCAGATAGGCCGAGTCTAAACTGCGTTCGCAAAGATGTGTCGTTCCACCCTGAATCAGGGGACCATCTTTTAAAATTTGCCACGAAATCTTCAACAGGTCTCCTTCCTTGTTTTAAGGCCCGTAATTGGGTATCAGCGGTACTCTGCTTATTGGGGTCTTCATATAAACTAGCGAGTTGTGCTAGGAATAAGGGATAAGAATTAAGGAGTGGATCATCCTTTTCAAAGAGAGCGTCTGCCCAGGCCCGGGGTTCACCCGTTAAATAGGAGATGACGGTACAAACCTTAATTTGGTCAGTGGTGTAGGTTAGAGGTTTTAACAAAAAAACCAATCGACATGCGTTTTTAAATTCACGAAATTTGCTCCGATCACCAGAAAACACTAGAGGAGGGTTTATCTTAGGCTCACGGGGCTGAGCAGCAGGAAGCTGTGTGAGACGGCCAACCTGCTGTCTCAAGGTCTGATTTTCGTTTTGTACCTCTGTAAGCGCAAGGATCAATGCATCTACTTGCTGTTTTAATTGTAGTACATGAGTGGGTAATTCTGCTGAATCCATATTTTTTTTTAAGGCTTGTTCAATCTGTAACGTTCATGCGTTTTTGTTAGTGGATGGATTTACAGCTGCAGAATTATTACACTCAGTAGCCTTGTAGAGATTCTGTTGAACAAACATATCCAACTCTCAGGACTTCCTCACAGTGCACAGCCTGTTATGCAATATACATATACTCAATCAGATGTTTAATGGAGGGATAGAATATATGAGAATGTATAGATGAGAGACAGGCTATTGTATGGTGAGCACTAAGTGTAGTATTAGGAGAGTTGCAGATGATGGTAAAGCAGATAGGTTCTGATGTCAAGTATAGTGCAGATGGTAAGAGGGCACAGATGGAGTATACTTAGACAGAGTAACCTAGTGCAAGGATAGTTAAAGGTAGTCCCAAGAGCTAACAGTCTATGCAGATGATAGGGAATAGATAGATACAGATAGTCCTGGTAATACAGTAGATGACAGTAGGAGATTGGTTAGTAAAGAATCCCCTGTGGGGTACTTATCACTTAGATAGGTTAGTAGTAACAGTGTTCATTAGAGAGAGGTGATCCCGTAGCGAGATACGGATCACCAGCGAGGTTCCGGCTTCAGTTCAGCAAAGGGAAAATGTCAGCAGCTCCGACTTCACAGGAGAAGGTGCGGTGAACATGTGGTTTGAGCGAGCAATGAGTGAGAGAAAGCCGGCGATTGAAATAGCCGCTCATAGCGGCGCTCAGCAATGATGTCATCCGGTCTTAAAGGTGTATGCGTCTCTTGGATATCAAGATGGGACGCAATTTAGTAAGAGAGAAATATGGAACAAGGGTACCAGAGGTACCAGAACATTACACTGAGTTTAATCGACTCTGTCCTTCAACAGCTGGAACTAATGTCTATGGTTCTGCTCTATTGTGTGAATGGCATGGTGGATGTTGTAATGGTTGTGCACATTGGGCCCATGAAAAGCTGTATGCGACATCCATTTTGTTAATGTCATCTCAGCCATGTTGTCATGTGAAGAAAATAGTCACAGTGACCTTTTCCTAACTCCTCCTTCCTCCTCCTTTCAGTTCTTACAATCCATAACATCTTAGCTGCTGCCAGACAACCCCTATCAGTCTGTTAATAGGACTAGCAGGATCTAGCCCCCAATCCACATCACCAGGCCCATAAAAGTGTCTGGCTTATTTGCCTCAGTAACTAGAGAGGTAACAGACATTGGGTCAAAAATACCTCAGTTGGAATCCTGGAATACACATACCCGTCTCTCAGTAAAATACATCATCATAGTCTATTCCATAACTTCTAAAATCATGATGGTCCAGCAAGGATATAAATATATTTACCTACCTCAATTAATTTGTAGTGCTTTGAGCCCAAACATTGTTAACCTGGGAGTACTGGGAGCAGAACCAGCCTAATTCAACTCCTAGGTGAACTGAGCATCTGAAACCTGTCAAGTTTATATTCAAAGCTAAATTCAGGCTGCACAATAATCTGCATGGTAGCAGACGTTACCCGGTAGATATTTAGAGATATAAGTACCTATAGAAAACTGTATTTGGGACATAATCGTAACACATAATGACATCCCAGAAACCACTCCTCAGACGCTTAATTGGTCAGATTGCCTCTGTCAACACCCCTTTGATACCAGAGAAAAGGGGAATGCCAGGACAGTTTGACAGCTCTCATTAACATCAAACCAAAGAACACCAAATAGAACTTGTGAGAGCCACTTTACCATGTTTGCTGATTTGCTGGACTCCAAGGATGAAACCAGGATTTGCAAATATTCTTCATTTTTAACTCCTTGTTTATCTCTGTTGTTTTATTGTCTCTTTATTTATTTGGAACACCCTTTTTCTGTAAATATTTTAGTTGCACTATTTTGACCTTTTTGTTATTAAATCCTATTGTGAAAAGTGTTGAATATTGTCTCTAAAGCTTTAAATGCAACCTAAAATAATCCCTGGCTCTTGAAGAGTGTTATTGTAGTATAAATCTCTGAAAAAACCTATCTGTGGTGACAGTGTGTGTTACAGACCTTTATTCTAAAATCATAGTTGTTATTGCTAATCTTGTGGAAGTACTGACTTTTCGGTAAAAGTTGGTGGTGGCAGTTAAAGGGTTAATTGCCTAATTGCTTAATTAACTTAGCCCAGTGGCAATAGCTCTCAGGCTGCTGGCACCTAGATTGTAGTCCTGTGAGCTGGAAAATCTCTGTGCAGGGTGCAGCTGAGAAAGGCATTGTTACATAAATGACAGCACGGTGTGAGATTGGCCAGTCCCATGTCACAGGTTAGTGAGAAGGGCAGGGGTCTGACATCAACTTTTATCACATATGTTATTCTCCTCATTTCCAGGATGAGTTCCTTTCCTGTGCACATGCAAAGAACCCTTTGGTTAAATAACTGGTCTGCAAAAAATCTGTTAGGTATGTCTGTCAAGGGGGAACACCTCTTTGGTACATCCCCAGACAGTCTATCCATGAAGTCACAAGAGGAAACTCCTTTTTAGCCACAGCAAAAGTGGGTTAAATCTCAATCTGAAAAATCCTCTGTCTTTGTAAGTAAAAATAGTCCCCTTCATTTCCCATTGGCCTCAAAATCCGAAATAAAGCCTGGGACCCAGTTTCACCCCAAGCCATGGACTCCAAAATCTGCCAAGACTGCCGTCAAGTCCTTCATTTAATGAAGGGATGCCCAAACTTGTCAGATTGTGGGACACCTGATAGCCTTTGCAGACACCCACAGGATGTTTGAGTCCAGGGTTACCAGGGCTACTAGCTAAAGTTTAGTTCTCTTCCCCATCCCACTTCCTGTTGCCAAACCCGCCAACATCCCCACCAAAATTCTGACAGTGCTCTGGCACAGCTCCTCTTTCAAGAGGTAGCGGATGAAGGTTTTTTAAATTTAATTTACAGTCATACATTACATTAACCTATTTTCAGTCCTAAAACCCAAGTTCTGTATGGACTTTTCCAGGTCAGTCATTGCCTGCCTACATCATAGGAATTTTCTAGCTTCTGTAGACATTAAGGATGCCTAATTACATGTCCCCATCTTCACAGTGCTTCAATAATTCACACAGATTGCAGTAGAAAAACATTACCAATTCGTTACCTTTCCATTTGGCCTGATCACCACACTTTACCAGGATTCTAGCCCCTGTCTGTTCCCTATTTCATGCTTGGGACATATCCGTAGTGGGATATCTGGATGACCTTCTCTTACAGAAACAGTCGGCACATACTCTGTCAGTTTCAACAAACAGTTCAGATCCTGCAGCAAGTTAGGTGGATTCTGAAGTCTGCAGTAGAACTGACTAATAGTTTGGAGTTTCTAGGCCTCTTCCCTAACACCTCCCTGTCTAAAATTATCCTTCCACAGAACAAGCACCAAATCCTCCACTCCCATGTTCAGACGCTTCAGTCTAAAAACCAACCAACCCTCTGTTTCTGTTTTCTGTCTTTGGGCCGACACATCCACTTGAAACCCAGCATTTGGCTTGCCTTTACTTGACAGGGTCCCACTCCCAAATCCAGCTCTGGTATTAAGGAAGTCCTTTCTGCCCCTCCACAGGAAGGTCCTCAAGATGGATGATAGCCTATCCAGCTGGGAAAGAGTCCTGGACTCTCTCTCGGTACAAGGGACATCGGAGGAAGATTGTCTACCAGTCAAATCTAAAAGATAAAAGAGGAAGGGATATCTTGAGACTTTAACAGTGCTTAATTTCTTTAGGTATCAAAACTAAGCAGGACACATAGGGCCGGGTCCCGCCCCAAGGCCGCCCTCTCCTTTTCCTGTGCCATCGTGGGGTGGTGGGGAGTGGTTATGGGCGGAGCCGGCGGGAGGCGGGCGGCGGCGGGTCTCTGTCTTCCGGCGGCGCGATACGCCATCCAGTCTGTCACGTCCGCACTCTGCTTTGACGCTTCTGCTTCCGCAGAGTGGAGGGGGGTTTAAAAGGAGCTTGTTCTCCAATATGCAGCAGAAGCCTTTAGCTTGTGGTCCGGAGTGGAAGTCCTGGAAATTTGTGGCGAATGGTATGTAGGAATATCCTTATGGGGGGTCGGCAGATTGGCGGCCTCCCTACCCATTAATTGTACTTTACGATACATCCTTTCTCTGTTTTCTTTCTCTACACTAATCCTATGCATTTGGGTTAATGTCTGTTTCAGATGGACAAGGTCTACCATAGCATTTTTGTCCTCTCTGTAACAAAGGCAATCTGAATACATCATTTTTGGGCCATATATTGCTTACTACCAGCGGCCTGTATTGAACGGATTAGGGAGTTCTCAAACCCCCCCCCCCCCCATCCCTTTCGCTCCTTTTTCTTTGTTTTTCTTCGTTTTTGGTATTTTTTCTGAAATTTTTGATGTTGTAGAGGATGAAGAAAACCCAATGCAAACAGAGACCACTTTAAATCCTTGCTCTAACTAGGACCTCAATGGCTCAACTTGTGACCAACAAATATTTCTCTTTTTTGTACTGAATGTAACCATTTGCTTTGGCCCAGTAAGTAATTCCTAGTATATACATATTCATTATTTTATATTTTTCTTCAAATATAGTTAATTGCTTTCAGTATTATGGGCTAATTAAATACCTATGTGTTTCATCAAGATACAACCTCCATATTGTTGGCTCCTACACCACCCCCGTCTGCGGGAGAGCAATAGCGGCCGTGCTTGCGAGGTCCCTGGAAGTCTGTGCTCCGCAAAACTTGGGCTCACAAACCGCTCATCCTTCATTATCTGCTCCAATTTACAGGTTTGGATCAGTTCATATATATTTGGGTTTCACTGGGCGGAGTCTGGTCAATATGCATGAACATTGATTTATTTTGTTTTTGCATTTAATGTATATTTTTGTCTAAAATGCATAATTTCTTTTGTAATGACATGTATATGTTTTACTTGATAGAGGGACTCCTGTTTACGCTAAATTTTCTGAAGAAGCCTGATTTGGCGAAACCGGTCAAAACCACTTAACGTTCAGAAACCACCCACACTCCATGCCCCTTGTTATGGCATGAAATTCTTTTATTATACCCTTGTTTGTGCTTTTTGTGTATTAAGTGTTTTTAATATAGTTACTTAATAAAGCTGCAAAAACTTTTTCTCTTTTAAAACTATGTGTCCTGCTTAGTTTTGATACCTAAAGAAATTAAGCACCGTTAAAGTCCTCTTTTTTCTAATACATTACGGGGATGTTGGTGCATTATTTAATTTTCATTATATTGGCTCCATCTTTTTGATTTTTTTTCTAAAAGATAAAACCATATTGAGTTAATAAATAAAGCTGTGTGTGTGTGTGAATGAGGTCTTGATGCTTATTCACATGGCCATTGTGACCTGTACAGTGTTAATCTGATTTTTTTTGTGGCTGAAGCTGTGTGCAGGCATCCTATGTTAGGCTATGGAGATGCAGCAGCTGTATAAACACAGCCACAGGTCCTATTTTGACAGTTGTGTGGCTACAGGTGTGCGGCCCTAAACACAGACAGTTTGCATTTGAGGCCACTCACCTGAACCTGCACACCTGTTGAATTAGGAACTGTAACTGTCTTCATACAGCCATTGCATCCTCATAGAGTAACAGGTGGCCCCAGCCACGCAAACACACCCGTTACTTCACACTGTATAGCCCAGATAACCCATGTGAATGAGTCCTTCATTTTTTTGTATTTTTAAATGATGTTAAATTGTAAGAATTAATTTTTATTTACTTATTTTTTCATAATGCTGTTGGGGAGGGGGGGGGGGGTCTTTGGTGAAATATCAAGGGTTTAAAAAAACCACTGATGTCTCACTTTTGAGACAGAGAAAGGGACTGAGGACATAACTTCCTCATTTCCTTTCTCTGCAGCATCAGCTGCACTGCACATTGAATGAAGAGAAAGCACCCTGTACAGAGCCTTCCTGTTCATTCACATAGTAGTTTACTATGCTTCAGTTAATAAATGGACACAGTGAGTTATCAGTACCGATCACTCACTGTGGTTATTAGGGAAAGGAAGGGGCCGGTAAATATGAAAGATTTGCCCTGTGTGCCTGCAGCAGCTGGCAGGAGGGAGCGAAGGAAAAGCCAGCAGTGCTGCAGGTGTGGGAGGGGGGGGTGCCCAGGCAGCAGAGGGAATCAGATGTGGGCAGGGATGGACTGGGAAGGTGATCAGGGGCACAATTACTGGAACCACACCCCTGGATCTCTCTGCAGAAGCTGGAAGCCAGCAGAAAGAAGCCAGCCACACAGGGGAATGGTGGTACCCACGTATGAGCGGCTCTAATTCCAGGCTTTGAAAAATGTAACGCTCAGTCATGAACGCCTGGACACACCAGAGGTGGATATTCACCCAGAGGTGGTTCAAGACCTACCTTTATCACAAATGGAGGACAGTAGACATGGACCGCCTTACTTCAAGGCTCAACATCAAACTGAAAAAGTTTGTTTCCAGGTCCAGAGAACCCCCGGCTCTTGCACTGGACACCCTGATAACTCAATGGGATACTGATCTATGCCTTTCCCCCTGTGTGCCTGCATCCTCCTCTGCTTTGCAGGATAGAGATGGAGGGTATTGAATTGATTCGTATCATACTGAACTGCCCCAGGTGGACATTGTACTAAGACCTTGCTAGACTTCTGTTGAGTTCTCTGTGAGCCATCCCAGACTGTCTGAATGCTCTATCCCAAGGATCAGTTTACCATCCTGCTTCAGTCCCGGCCTTAAGAATGGGGGCTTCTCCACTTTGGTTATTCCTACCCTGTTGAAGGCTAGGATGTTGATCTTTTGGCAAGGTCTACAAATGTACTTGGGAGGCTGATTTCTCTTGGTGAGAAGTAAGCCATTTTTTCATCCCAGGAAGTACTCAGTGGGACAAATCCTGGCTTTTCTCCAATCAGGTCTGGATTAACTTTTGTCCTTCAGTACAATCAATGGTCAGATCTTGACCCTGGTGATTCTCTTTCAAAGACTGTTCGCTTCTCACTCCTTAGTAAAAGTCTTTGTACAGGTTGTTGCCTACATTATTCCTCTTGCATGTTCCCCCATTACCTTGGGGGATTTCCACTTGCTTTTTTGTAGACTTTCCAGAAACTTCCTTTTGAGCAGTGATTATCGCCTGTTTTATCTCAGTCACAAGGTTGCCTTTCTTGTTCCAAGCATCTCAGCATAATGTGTTTCTAAATTAGAAGCCTTAATCTGTAAATAACCCTTCCATATACTGCATAGGAACAAGGCTGTTTAGAGGGCAAAAGCCTCCTTTCTAACCAAGTGGTTTCCCCCATCCACCTTAACCAGGATATTTTCCTGCTTCTCACCATCCCATGGGGGTCTCCCTCAACTGTCTGGATGTAGGTAGCACAAGCTATCCAATTCTATCTCTTGTCTAAATCATCTGTTAGACACACCAACTCTTTATTTTATTCCAGAGGGTCCCCACAGGGGACAATCTTTATCTCCTTCTACTATCTTCAGTTGGATTTGATATCTCGTCATTCAAGATTATGGGCTTATGGTTTTATAGGCACAGTACCGCCTTTCCCTGTCAAAGCTTTGCTGGTCCTCCTTTCTGCATCAGTCATCTGTTTCTCAGATATGCAGGGCTGCCACCTGGTCTTCTGTTCACATGTTTGTTAAGTTTTACCAGGCAGATTTTTAGGTTTTAAGGTTCCTAGGGCTGCTCTGTGAGCTTTACTTAACCCTTTCTGTTATTTTTTTGTTATGCAGGCCTTTTGAAATTTAATTTGCTGAATTACCCACTCCTCAGTTATAATGCTTGGGAAAGTCCCTATGTCTCTAAATACCATCTTTTGTCCTATTATTTTATGACTAAGATTTTTGTCTTACATGGAAAATTTCTTGGAGCACATTACAGGACACGGGTCCTACCCCTTTTTTTGCTTATGGTCCACTTCTACTGTTGTTTGCTAGCAAAATGAAGGCATAGTGGGAGTGGGAGTGGGAACAGTTATACTGTTGCCAGTGTCCAAATCTCCAGAAGGTGACAGCATAATCCTATGAGCCCCATTCATAATGTTTTTCAAAACAATTTTTGGCATTCACTAAAAAAATGCTATCAAATTACCACATGCACTATTTTATGAAGTCATACAGTATTTTAGTAGTAAAAGCCTGCAGTAATTTACAGTCGGCGTCCTTTACAGAGTAAAAATCTTGTTGTCAAGGAGCAGGCAGCCACCGTGTCTTTAACAACCGATGAGTCATTAGCTGTCAGCGGGATTCCCCAGGAATCTGGAAACCCCCTTATATTAGTATCTCTACTCATTCACCCAAAAAGTGCTCAAAAGTAAATAAAAAGGCAGACACAGTTTTTGACAAGTCCTTTATTTTTTAAAAAAATGGGAGGACGTGGCGTGTTCCCGATCCATGATGGACCCCAACTTCTGAGCTCCTACAGCACGAGGCCGGATATTTTTCTCCACACAGCCCTAATTCCTTGCATTGTTCTACAAAAACATGGGGAGCACTTCCAGAAGTACCTCCACCACAAGATCCAGGTCTCCGCGGGAGATGGAGTCCCAGATCAACCGCAATATACCGGAGATCTTCCGGACGCAGCCCCGAGAGACTACGCGGCCTTCTTCCTCTCCCTCCCAGTCCACCCGCTCCCGCTCGCCAAATAGACTATCCGCTGGTGCAAGAGCCCACTCACCCGTCTCGGATCCCTCAAGACAGCAACCCTGCTCTATCTATGGCTGATCTCCAGTTAGTCGCAGCGGACATCAAATCCTCCTTTGCGACGGCCATAGCGGAGCTGCGCAGTGACTTTCAATCCATGGTCTCGAGAGTGGAGGAAGTGGAACATATAACCGCCCGCCATGATGTCTCCCTGGGACACGTACACCAGGTAACTGAGTCCCATGCTATTCTCCTCAGAGACCTCAACAGACATGTTGAGGATCTGGACAACAGAGGACACAGGAGGAATTTAAGAGTCCGAGGCATCCCAGAGAGCATAGAATACCAAAACTTACCACAAGCGGTTTCCTCGATCTGCAATGATCTACTGGGCAGACCCCCTGAGGCTCCGGTTTTGTTTGAGTGCATTCACAGATCTCCGCGCCCCAGGGGGAGAGATAATGACCCCCCCCCCCGGGATGTGGTGTGCTGCCTTGCCAACTTTCAACTTAAAGATGTAATGTGAAACGCCAGGATTAGGCAGCACATCACATTTCAGGGCTCCGACATTAAGCTATACCAGGATCTATCCAACATAACTCTGCAGAGAAGGAGGGAACTGCGTCCCCTACAATCGTTTACAGATGGAAGTTCCCGTTTGGCCTCTCCGCTACCACACAGGGACGCTCAGCACTCCTGCGGGTTCCGGAAGACCTGGACCACTTCTGTGCAACCCTTGGCATACCCCTCAATGATTTGCCCGACTGGTATAGAGAGTTTCGCATATTCCCCCTACACAGAGCCACCTCCATGGATGGTATTCAGATGGCGGGAAACTTCAGCATTGGCAGACGTAGAGCCCACTCATCGTCTTCACCCCCCATTAGGGGTGAGGATGCTCCCCGCAATGGCAGGCCGACGACATCACCTGCCCATCGTAGAGCAAGACGCATGCCATAATTACCCAAGCCTGGCGTCTTTGTGATGCTACACCCTGAGCTCAGTGGACACTGTTCTGTATCACTTTTCCGGCCCGGCTAGCCACTTTACAGCTTCACCTCTTGTACTGCCGGAAAGTTCGGCTTGCTTCTGCTCCTCACCATACACGTCTCCTACCCCCTGCTGTCTCTCTACATCCCCGGTGAACCTCCTACAGTGCTTGCGGGCCACGGAGATACACCTGATGGTGTCACGGACGTGTCCTGAGACTGCTCTAATGTATACATGAAGGGGATTCTAAGCCACTCTGGATGCTTGAGTTCAACAACATCACTGCTCCCGTTTTCTCCCCACTGACGATTTGGATATATTCCCCCCTCTCTTATGTGAACGTTCTGCAGCTTGGTCTCTTCACTCCTTATCCCAGTCTGTATATAGCCCTTCGGATTGTATTTTTTTTACAAATTTTCCCCTGGTGTAGATCTGTTTTCAATCATGATGCCCACCACACCGCCAACCTGAAAAAAAAGGTCTGCTTAATGACAGCTCTGCCACCTCCCTCAGCTAAAAAAACCAAGGGGCAGGGCTGACCGGGGCATGCTGGGAAGATGATGTAGCAAGGGGAGGGGGGTCCCTTAGTTTATGTAGCAGCCAAAATGTCCTTTTTTTAATCTACACCAGGGACATTTAAAAAAAAAATAAAGGACTTGCCAAAAATGAAGGACTTGTCAAAAACTAAGCCCCCCCATCCGCAGGCCCCCATAAGGTGCTTTGGGAGGGAGGGAGCCCCCCTGCCCCAAAGCACCCCCCTATGTTGAGGACATGTGGTCTGGTATGGTCCAAGAGGGGGGAGTGCTCGCTCGCCCCCTCCCTTTCCGGATCTGCCAAGCTGCATGCTCAGATAGGGTATGGTATAGATTTTGGGGGGAACCCCATGTCGTTTTTTTTTTTTTTATTTTGGCGTGGGGAATCCCCTCAAAATCCATACCAGACCCTAAGGGCCTGGTATAGAATGTGGGGGGGGGACCCACAACATTTTTTTACTTAAAATTTTCATTGCCGGCAATCCTTTTTAAATTCAGCTAGCAGCAAGGAACCCCGCTGACAGCTAATGACTCATTGGTTGTTAAGGATGCGGCCACCCGTTTCTTTACATCCATGTTGTTTACTGGTTGTTAGGAATGCTGGCGGCTGCCGGTCCTTAACTATAGCATGCCGGGACCACTACTTATTTGCCATATACATTTACCTTTTTTCCTTTTGTGAATTGACTTTACCTCACTAACTCACTTTAATATACTAACAATAGTGAATTTACATTTTTTGGAAAACACTTAAATACCTCATCTGATCTGCTTTTGTGAATGGAGCCCTATGTCTCTAAATACTGTCCTGTGTCCTGTAATTCACTCCATGAAAATAATTTTACAGCCTAGACAAAAGTCATATTATTTATTACTAAAAATAAGGAAACTTTATTAATATTACTTCCCTATTTCCAGGTGATCATGATCATGTACAAAGTAATTATGACCGACTATTTGGCTGATTTTTATCTAATCTTGAAAGTGTCTATCTAAGGCTATTTTCTTTACTTTTGTATAGAATACAGAATGGATAGAACCTCTGTCAGTTTTTTTTATTGCTATCTGTGTGTCCACTGAGGATACTTACCCTCTCTTAGTGGCCACTATTTCTAGGAAAAAAGATTTTGGAAATCCCAAATTTTATAGTTGTTACCAGAACAGGAGGTAAAAGGAAACTCTTCGAATGTGGACATATATTCTGGTAACAACCCTTTAAAACAACTCTCTAAATAACTGTTAATGACAACTAAGGAAACAATTTTGGGGGCTGCTATATTAATTTATCTTTTCCTAAAATAACAGAAACAATCTTAAAACTGAAGATGGCTTGCATGAATACATGCAAAGCTGAACTTTAATCAAAAATATAGGAGAGAACAGCAATGGAAAAAGGTGGTATTTTATCCTTTTTTGTTAGTATAGAGACACTGTCAGGTAAAGCGACATTGTCTTCTGACAGTCCATCTACCCAGAAAGGCAGGGGCAGTGATTTCATCTGCCTGGGTGTGCTCTTCCTGCAGCAGGGAGGTGTTCAGGATTCAGGAACCACTGCGCAGTGAATATATCTGGAGACACTGTTACTGTGTCTTGATCTAGTCAAAAAAAAAAGGACCAGAAAATGCCTTGTATTTGAAACGTGTATAACTAAAAGTGGGTCATAATACAGAGAAAATTTTAGGCAACAGTTACAAGAAAGCTATAGGGAGAGGTTTATGGGCGTGCCATTGCTAATTGTATTCTATGATTACTGGTTGCCAGGCCGTCTCTGCCTTCATATATTTCAATAACTAAGAACAAGCATGTTTTTTTGAGTCATCGACCTATAACGTAGAGTCAGAGTAAAGTAAAACTCCCTTCTTTCAGGACAGGGCCTCAAAAAGTATTGAAATCAATGGATCAGCATAATAAACTAGCATTTTAGGTGAGCAATTGTAACCCCAAATTCTTTCAGTACAGTTTCAGTTAAAGATAACCTGCACTGAATGAAATACAGGGGCTACCAGTGCTAACCTCCTTCTAAAAATGCAAGATTCTAGGCTCTCATGTCGATCCACTTCTCAAAGCCCAACTCCAGGTTGAGACCCCCCCCCCCTCACAGGGAAACCCCCTACTAGGAAAAAACAAAACAATATTCATACTTTTTTCCAGCCAAGTCTTATGATATTGCCTACACTTTTTCTCCAGGGGTGGGCAAATAATAAATATTGTAGCATTCCTTTGTGAGTCCAGGACAGGAGTAGAGCCTTGATACCCTGGGCTCACAAGAAGAGGGTTGAATGAAGCTGGGCATCATTCAACCCAGAAGACAAGCAATGATGGGTCAAAGACTGAGTTGTCAGGGGACAGGGCAAGATATCAGGTGCTGGAGCTGCTTTTACTTTTAGAAGATGGGAGGACTGACATTTTTATTTATTGATTAACCTGGATTCAGGCTTTAAAGGGTTACCAAACCCTCAATGGTAAAATCAATCTGTATATGTAGTAAAGCATGCTTGTTATACTTAATGTGGAACCCCAGCCGGATGTGAGTGGCCACATCCCAGTGATGTACAGCGGCCATTGTCGGTGACCAGGTCAGGTTGACTTAATGAGCCTTCTTGCCACCAGCTCTCCTCCATGCTCAGAGTTTGGATTATGGCTGTCAGCTCCAGGTTTTGCTCCATCAGTGTCCAGGTTTTAGTAACACTTTAGGAAAAGTGTACATGCATACTTGTATCACTGATGCAAATAGTACTACATTATTGGTTCAGCATGACATCAAGGCAATTAGCATTTACAGAAGGAGAACACAAGAAATTCAGCCACTTAAATAGCCTCAGTACAGGTTTTTAAAGTAAAATTTTACTTTTTCTGAAATAGGCACAGTGGCAGAGTAAGGGCTATGTCACAATAGCCATTTTTGCTGAAAACGGGATTGTTAAAGAGAGTAACAAAAGCACTTCAGGATCTCATTGTGGGGGAAATTAATGGAGTTTGGAGCATAGAAATTCGCTCAGAGCGCTGAAAACTTTGCTGCGCTGAAAAGCGCACTTTTGGATATTAATACGTGCCAAGCGCCATTAATCCCTTGTACTGAAAAGTACAATGTACAGCTCTTTTGTATAAAGATATCCCAGCGCGCTCAGGGACAAAGAAAGAAACAGGTGCACTCTGTGTCAAATCTATGCCAACTGAAGAATTCTCTGCCTTTAGAGCAGAGCCCTGGTTTATTTATAGTCAGAGAGCAAAAGGGGGTTACAGGGGAGGTGGCATCAACACAACCAATCACAGACATGTATACTTTTAAAAGTACAATGGAAAAGGGGGGTGTATGTTTATAGAGAAACACGGCCGTGCGCGCGAGACTCCAACTGCCAAGTAAAAGCGAAACAAAGCAACATGGCTGCCACATAGATTCTAATGGACTCGGCCATGCTAATTCACAAGCATGCACACTCATCATAACCTGTTAGAGTGAATCCTATATAATATAGTTCATAAAAACCATATTTGATAGTGATCATGCTACTGTTCCAGTGAATGAGACTTTACTATATCTATAAAAAGATAATAGCAGCAGTATTTCAAACATACGGATCATATATAACAGAAAGTTGCCAGCGATTAATCCTGGTAAAAGGGCAGATATTATTAAAATGATAAAAATTCCACATCACAAACATATCTCTGTCAGTGAATACCGGGGGCCCCGGCTGGCTGCCATAGATCAGGACCAGCACCGTCGATAGGGATGATCAGGCTACAAGTATCGTGCAGTCTCCATTTAATGGAAGGCTTCCACAATTACAGGTCTTTCCTTAAGGCCAGTTAAAGCAATATTCGCTGTGCTTAGCGATTACTGGTAAACTGACACTCGGAGACATAATGGCAATTTAACTAAAAACACATCCTAAAGAGACGTTTACATAAATATTAATAAAACTTCCACAACATTCATTAACCAGCAATGAATCAGAAACAAGCCGACATCTTGCTCAAGTGCTACAAAGAGAGTGGATGTAAACTGCCAGGAAAGGGTCATCTCACATAATCCTACCACCCAAAACATGATTATATATGGAAAGGTTCATGAAAAACAAAATAAGCGAATATAAGGAGAAGGTGCAAACTTGTCAGTTGCCCAGAGCCCCATGCTTTCCAGGTTCCTTGTTGCTGCTATCTGTGCATAGGTTGGGAATATAGCTGATGTCAAATAGTATTCTTTGAGCCGCAGAACAGCTGTTCTAGCACTGTATATGCTCAAATGGGAGCCAGAATGGCAAATTGTGGCCCTTCTTCTGACCTCTGATTCACATCTGATAATTTCCAATTAGAAGTAGTGTCCACTCCCTCTGTAGGGGAAACCACAAAACTCATGGGTTTCAGTAACATTTTGACTATTGAAGCCAGATTGAAAAATAGATGTATTTATTTTACAAACATGTAGGTAGAAAGACATGTTTGGAGAGCAATACAGTAACAGTGTTGGTTTCAAAACATTTTCTCTGACTGGCTAGGACACCTTATACAATTGATATAGTCTGAGGCAGGTGGCAACTATCTAAATTTTCTTTGAAGTCAAATCTGGTGAAACTGATTGAAATTCAGAATAGATGTTCACATAGACTTGTCACTTTCAGTAGTTTGGCTCCTTGGAGGAACAGGTCTTCAAAGGCTGAGATAGCAATCTTTACAGTTGGAGGTGTAAAGGGCATTTGAACATGTTCTAAAATATGACTTCTACCAACATATACATCCAATAAATCTGCTTAATCATAAATACGTGTTTGATAATCATAAATAACTGTTTGATAAATAAAATGGCTACTACATTTACCCGATCAATCCCTTCTCTTGGCCATCATAATTGGCCACACAATTATCCCTTCCAAAAAAAAGAAATTTGGAAACATAACAGCGCTATAACAAACAGTTCATACACTGGTTGTAAACAGTTGGGTTCTTGACTATTCAATGTAGAGATTCCTTTGTTGACGATCAGATATGTGTAGGGCCTAACTAGATGTGGATATTAGAGGTATGGATATTGGGGAAAATGGAGCAAACTAGGTCTCATAACACATACAAAACCGAACATAAAATGTATTTTGAAGAAAGGCAGATAAAATTACAATTCCTCTCAATCCCTCCTAAATTTCCTGACATCTCCCTCTAACTACGTAATCTTAGTTTAAATATTTATTTTTCTAGTTCATATTTCTCCTGATCTATGTACCCAATTTATTTTTGCAGAAAAATCTAATTTTACTTTGTCAAGCTAAAAAATACAAAATATAAAAAAAAAACAGATGTGACAAAAAAATAAAAATCCAAAAAGTCTAAAAATTATGTGTTGGTCTAACAGTGTATGAACGCCAAGTATTTTTTTGACTCCTCCTTTGGCAGCTAGTCCTCCATAATACTCCACTGCAACACCTAAGAATTCATACAATGTTCATATATAATATTCTCCTCTTCAGGACCATCACAGTCCACATTAACAAGTGTAGGTAGGTGTGCAGATCTTTTATGCAATCATAGCAAACTGAGCTTTAACGTTTTCAGACAGCTGACACGATAGGTATCAGAGTTCTTCAGATATTAAAAAGCTTTTGAAAGCACTCGTCTCCATCAATGCTGTTTGTGGTAATAAAGTGCAGGAATGAGGGAGGATATTTTTGAAGATGGTGTCACTAAGATTGTTAGTCCAACATTATATCATTAACAAAAATTCCCATAAAGCTGTTGAGTTTTTTTCTGCTGAAGTAAATATATGTTGTAGGAGTAATAAGACCTAGAAGAAAAGAAAAGAAAAACATCTTAATACAAGGAGAAACCATTCTCATTTAGTATAACGTGTTATTCAACTGTCATCCAAACTAAATTGTCTACACTATCCTGAATTCAATGAAACATTTATCATGAACAATAGGCTGTCTCAAAGGGGGCCTATCATGTATGGGTTGGATCAGCGATCCTAAAGTTAACCAGGAACATGTAAGTACAGAGACAATAGACTTAGAGTGCACAGAATACAGGAATTACAAGAATGGCAGGAGTATAGTGCAGCACTTGGTTTCTGGTCTTACAAGCAGGCAGGAAACAAAATGCTAGTAAGAACCACTTGCAGCACTGGGGTTAAGTTCTCACTGGAAGGCAGGTACACAAGATACAGTTGATGTATACAAGCATTTGAAGACAGGAAGGATACCTAATGACACTATCTAGGGGGAACACAGCATGTTCACACATGTAACAATTGTGAGGGCCCTTGGAAGGGCTGAGGCGCAGAGTCTAAGGAACTGCCTTGTCTTCTCCAGAGCTCCTGAAAGTAGAGATGGGTTACGCTGCAGACAATTCCCAGGTTGTGGCCCTCTTACTCTTACCTAGAACTAAGGTCAAATAGACAATTGAGAATCCCTTGCATGGCTAAGGTGCTGGGATCACTAAACAGTAGGGAGTAAAATTCAAGCTGGCAAATGTGTGCATGGAAACACACAGACACTGGGGACAGATACACAAAGACACACAAGACAGCTAGAAGTCATTAGCCATGCAAACATAAATCTATAAGAGCTGGTACAGTTGCACGGTGACACCGAACAGGAAACAGGCTTGAAATACACTTGGAGACACAAAGGCTTGACTACTAGGAACATTAATATACAAAGTCTGGGGCAATGAGCCATGTTAGAATGAAAAGAGATGGCCTAGCTGGCCATGTAGCTAAAATAATTAACAACAGGAGGTTTAACTAGTCTTAAACACAAGTCTTTTGGGATAACAGGTAACAGCAGAACTTTATAAGTTAAAGCAATGGAACTACATGTACCAGCATACCTGCTGATCTTTGGGAATAGAGGAGACAAATCTTTAGCAAAACTGAAGATCTGTGACATAGGCCTAACTTATAATCTTAGCAATACCTAAGTAATCTTAACAACCAATGTAGTAACACTGAAATACATTCATTATATTAGCATACTGTAGGTGTTAAAAGAGCAACAATTATTCGATTCAATCTTCATTAAACTTCCATCTCACAATAATATAAAACTATATAGGACAGGAGATGCTTAATTATCTGAGGCATAGAAACTTGTTAATGCCAGAGCTCATACATGTCAGATTAGAAGAACACAACAAAGATCTAGCACCCAATAAATAGGTAACTAGAAACTGCTACAGGCAGTACAGATTCAAATGACTGCATCAATATTAGTTAATGGGGGGGGGGGGGGTGAAACCCATAAATATTTACAAATGAAAACAGACAAATAAACCGGAAGACAACAATTTGGAACAATACATTCATTGGTGAATTGTCTTTGAAGGCTGTGATCTGCTTTTGTTCTGAAAGTCTTAAAGAAATCAAACTAGGGCATAGAACTAATCACAGGGATAAGCATCAAAAAATTTGTAACAAAACATTATATTTTCCTCTTAAAAATAAACCGAAGGTTAGAGGTATTTAGCATATAGTAAGCATTTTGAACATTTTCTTTCTTAGATGTTTTAACAGTGCATTTTTTCTAATACCAGAAAGTGTTCATGTCAAGTAATTATTACCACATGGATTTTTTTTTATGGTATACCATGAATATAAAAAAATTATTATTGTTTACTATGAGCAGCTTAAAAATAAACATTTTAATAAGTTCAGATTTGTCTACAAGAAAGTTATAAAGATTACAATTAATACACATATGTACAGTGGGTAAGGAAAGTATTCAGACCCCCTTAAATTTTTCACTCTTTGTTATATTGCAGCCATTTGCTAAAATCATTTAAGTTCATTCTTCTTCCTCATGAATGTACACATAGCACCCCATACTGACAGAAAAACACAGAATTGTTGACATTGTTGCAGATTTATTAAAAAAGAAAAACTGAAATATCACATGGTCCTAAGTATTCAGACCCTTTGCTGTGACACTCATATATTTAACTCAGGTGCTTTCCATTTCTTCTGATCATCCTTGAGATGGTTCTACACCTTCATTTGAGTCCAGCTGTGTTTGATTATACTGATTGGACTTGATTAGGAAAGCCACACACCTATTTATATAAGACCTTCCAGATCACAATGCATGTCAGAGCAAATGAGAATCATGAGGTCAAAGGAACTGCCTAAAGAGCTCAGAGACAGAATTGTGGCAAGGCACAGATCTGGCCAAGGTTACAAAAAGATTTATGCTGCACTTAAGGTTCCTAAGAGCACAGTGGCCTCCATAATCCTCAAATGGAAGACATTTGGGACGACCAGAACCCTTCCTAGAGCTGGCCGTCCGGCCAAACTGAACTATCGGGGGAGAAGAGCCTTGGTGAGAGAGGTAAAGAAGAACCCAAAGATCACTGTGGCTGAGCTCCAGAGATGCAGTCAGGAGATGGGAGAAAGTTGTAGAAAGTCAACCATCACTGCAGCCCTCCACCAGTCGGGGCTTTATGGCAGAATGGCCCGACGGAACCTTCTCCTCAGTGTAAGACACATGAAAGCCCGCATGGAGTTTGCTAAAAAACACCTGAAGGACTCCAAGATGGTGAGAAATAAGATTCTCTGTTCTGATGAGACCAAAATAGAACTTTTTGGCCTTAATTCTAAGCGGTATGTGTGGAGAAAACCAGGCACTGCTCATCACCTGTCCAATACAGTCCCAACAGTGATGCATGGTGGTGGCAGCATCATGCTGTGGGGGTGTTTTTCAGCTGCAGGGACAGGACGACTGGTTGCAATCGAGGGAAAGATGAATGCGGCCAAGTACAGGGATATCCTGGACAAAAACCTTCTCCAGAGTGCTCTGGACCTCAGACTGGGCCGAAGGTTTACCTTCCAACAAGACAATGACCCTAAGCACACAGCTAAAATAATGAAGGAGTGGCTTCACAACAACTCCGTGACTGTTCTTGAATGGCCCAGCCAGAGCCCTGACTTAAACCCAATTGAGCATCTCTGGAGAGACCTAAAAATGGCTGTCCACCAACGTTTACCATCCAACCTGACAGAACTGGAGAGGATCTGCAAGGAGGAATGGCAGAGGATCCCCAAATCCAGGTGTGAAAGACTTGTTGCATCTTTCCCAAAAAGACTCCTGGCTGTATTAGATCAAAAGGGGGCTTCTACTAAATACTGAGCAAAGGGTCTGAATACTTAGGACCATGTGATATTTCAGTTTTTCTTTTTTAATAAATCTGCAGCAATGTCAACAATTATGTGTTTTTCTGTCAGTATGGGGTGCTATGTGTACATTCATGAGGAAGAAGAATGAACTTAAATGATTTTAGCAAATGGCTGCAATATAACAAAGAGTGAAAAATTTAAGGGGGTCTGAATACTTTCCGTACTCACTGTATGTACACTTAATGTATATATTACTTTTCTTTTAAAGTTCTCTCAGCTCAGTCAATTTGCATTACAATACAGCTGTTCACACTCACAAGCCTTGTAATTAACCTGTGTCAAAAAAAAGGGGGGGGGGGGGAGTTCAGCACGCACTGTGGACTTTCAGCACCTTCAAACTATGACACAAAACTCCTGATTTTCAAAATTTAAACAATTTGTGAAAAGGTTTTTTTTTTTTTTTTTATTGTACATATCACTAATCCTTTAACATTTCACTTTACTTCTTTTTATTAATTTTTTTAACTGCATTGGGTGTAGCTCCAATGACCACATGGTTGCCACCCCAGCAAGTGTATATAGTCATGATTTTCAGCTCACAGTTTTCTTAGATTTACCTTTTTCAGAATAAGCAATATAATATTCTATGTTTTTTTCAATATTACATTTAGCCCATTCCTAATTGGAAAGTGCAAAATGACTACACATTGCACACAATTTTACAATTTTTAGGTCAATATTTACCCCAATGATATAGTTCAAATTGTTCACGATTTAAGATCAGAAATAAAATGTCTTTTTAAAGCGGTAGTATCCCTATAATAAGGCTTACCTGTAGGTACAAATAATATCTCCTAAACCGGCATGGTTTAGGAGATATTTACAGTGCATGACCGGGGAGACCTTCAATTTATTTGCCGGGAGCTTGCCGTAAAATCACTCATGCGCGCATGCGCGGGAGTGACGTCATCGCGGCTCCAGCCAATCATCGCGCCGGAGCCGTCTCTTCCGGCCAATCACCGCGCCGGAGCCGCCGAACCCGGAAGAGACGGTGAGGGATCATGGCAGCGCCCGCAGCGATGTCCGGGGGTCCGTGTCGAGGCTTCATTCTAAGGTATGTTACACATAATGGGCTAGTATGCGATGCATACTAGCTCATTATGCCTTTGTCTTGCAGGTTTTTTTTAATTTTTTTTTTTATTTTAGGGTTTACAACCGCTTTAAGGTCACACTGTACACAAGAAATATTTTTTCCTGCTTCTGAAAGTTCCCATGACCAGCATGGCACTGACTCATTACCTTTAGTTATCACTTTAAAACATAAGTAACAAACACAAAACATATCATTATGCAACCAATATTCAGAGATGTATAGTAACGAAGTAGAACTACTTAAGTACTGTACTTAAGTACCGAAATGCGGTATCTGTACTTTCCTAGAGTAGAATTTTTTTCTCCTACTTCTACTTTTACTTCACTACTTTTTTTCGATGATTTCGATACTTCTACTCAAGTATTTTTTTTTTTGTGCTGCATAGTTACTCGTTACTTTTAAAAAAATTACCACTGCCAGAACAGTAGATGGCAGGTTGCATAAAGCTCAAAAAAATGTGTATAATGTCATTTGTAAATCAGCGCATACGAAAATAAAGGCTGTGTATAATAAAAGCTGCTATACCAAATCTTTCCAATAAAAAGAAAATATGAAACAAACAAATAAATTGTGCTACAGCGCTTAAAGTGCATCAAGAAACTACTAACAAACACAACTTGGCTGTGCGAATAAAGTGCCTGTGCAATCTATATAATATCATCGTTGCCTCCAGTGCCCTGCCCACACTCCACACAGTATCAAAAATAAAGTGACATGAATGTGCTAAAGCCTAAATGCAGTGAAAATAATTATTCCCACAATGTAACAGTAAATTCAATTCATATAAAATATGACAATAAAGCACAATAAAATAAGTTATGAAATAAGTTAGGTCAGGTGCGTGCAACAAGTTGAAGTGTGTAAACCTATCTATAACGAAAAGTCCATAAATGAATTCCAGTGTGCAAATCTAAAGTGTCACTTCCCTTGTCAGATGCTTCCACCTCCTTCAGTGCTCAAGTGACCGACCAACACACTTAATGGTGGTGGCACTGTGGATAGCGTCTGGGTGGCACTGTGGCACTGACTGCACTGGTTCAAAAAGCCATATATATTTAATTATTTCAATTCTCAATCTCATAGGTCCTCTCCTCATAAGATATTAATAACTTAAGATTAGTTGATGAACTTCTTGGCGGCCCTGGCAGGATGACGGGGACACACGCCACTTCTGGAGCCGAGCCGCTGTGATTCCCCAACATGTGACAAAGTGACAGCCAGGAGATCTAGCGGCTAGTAGTGCTCAACAATACCGCTTTTATATATAAAAATGAAATAAAATATACTGACTCACAATTTAGTAGTAGGTAGCGTGTAGCAGTAGGCAGCACAACTCAATTCAATCAATCCCACAGCCTCACTCGCGCCGCAGCCCGCGGAATCACTGTCATGATCATCAAGTTAAGATCGCACAGGAGGAGCCATGCTGCCGTCTTCCCGCTCGAGGTCTCTGCCTCTAGACGTGTTGTGTGTCACTCAGACTCCACCCCTTAGGGCCCTTACTGAGAGGAGTTGTGACACGGGCGGCGGGACGCGGGAGCAGGACTCGGAGCATTTTCTTCGTTGTCTCATCTTCTTCTCTATGAGGTAAGTGAGGTGTACCGTGGAGAGAGGGCCTAATCCTTTCCATGGCAAATGTGCCATTTGAGAATCAAATAATCAATATAAAATATTAATATATTATATACACACGGGTCATGGGTGGCTTTTTTGAACCAAGAAGAGTGAGACTGACGGCTATGATGATTATCCGACCATCCATGGTCCATGGACCATAAGTGTTGTGTTGGGGTGGTGCCTGCGCTTCCTGCGGCCTGCCTCTGCCTGTGCGGCTGTGCCTGCACTGCAGTGGCCACTGGCAGTGGCACTTGACTTGAGCAAAGCAAACGAGCACTACTAGTGTGAAGGACAGATGGTGGAAGCATGTTCTGACAAGTTCTTATAATGAAAATAATATAGACAGCTTTTTGAACCAGTGCAGTGCCAGTGCTACTAAGGTGAGAGGCAGAGAGAGAGGCTATCCAGTCCACCACTTTACTTGAGCAGATCACAGAAGAAAGGTGGAAGCATCTGACAGCAAGTGACAAGCACTTCTTAGATTGCACACTGGAATTCAGTTATGGACTTTTCGTTATAAAGTTTAGTTTACACACTTAAACTTGCACCTAAATTATTCACAATCACAACTTATTTTATTGTGGTATTGTCATATATATTTTATATGAATTAAATTTACATTGTGGGAATAATTTGCACTGCATTTAGCACAGACATGTCACTTTATTTTTGATACTGTGGGCGATGATTTTGAATACAAGAAGAATATATATAATTGCAGGCACTTTATTAGCATTTTTAGCACAGCCACTTTGTTAGTAGTTTTTGATGCATTTTTCACTTTAAGCGTTGTAGGTTTGATGAAGCTGGCCTGGCACATCATCATCAATTGAGCAAATCAAATCAAACCGCGATTAAGAAGACTGCGCATGCTCCTGTTCTGCCTTTTGATCAGCTGAAAAGATGGATGAACCAAAAACACCACCTTCCACCCCTGGCCCTTCAACTTCAAGTGATCTGCCTGGCTGTGGGAGTGAGGAAGCTCAGGAAGGAGACCACCCCTGGCTTTAAAAGGTGGATGCTTTAAAAGGGGAAAGGAGGGACATACTTTATCTGTTTTTTGTTTACAAAAAGTTACAGCCTAAGGAATTGTGATTGTCCTTTAAGTTAATCATTTGAATAATTCATTTGAAATAATAAAAAACAATATGATGTTCAAACTTTTGACTTCTTTCTTTAATAACTACATAACACAGTACTTGTACTTCTACTTTTAGTACTTGAGTAGCAATTTTTTTTCAAAACTACTGGTACTTTTTACTTTTAGTACTTAAGTAGCAAATTTTTTGAAAAAACTACTTGCAATACTTAAGTAAAAAAAATGTTGAATACTTTAGTACTTCTACTTAAGTAACTTTTTCTGCGAGCACTTCCACTTCTACTCAAGTCACTTTTTGATCGAGCACTTGTACTTTTACTCAAGTAGAAATTTTGAGTACTTTATACAAGTCTGCCAATATTCAATCGGTTTTATCAAATGTTTTGCTGATACTGCACTTTTGGAACATTATAACAGCACTACATAACAATCCATGGATCTCACACACCTCTACACGACAAACATTTTCTCACAATTAGCTAGCTAAATTCTGTAGACAAAAATATTAGTACATTTCTCTAATAAAGCTGCACTTCTCTTTTTCTGGACTGTACCTAGTTCAATATAGGTCTCATCTTTCCTCTCTTTTTTTTCCCCTGGTGTACACATTTTACAATAGGATCTAAACCATTCCTCGACCTAGGTCATTATAAGTAGACTGGGTGGTAGTTTATAATGTGCTTACAGTTATCTTGGCAATGTTATTATCAGCTTCATATTCATATACAAAACAATAAGTCTCTTTAATTTCCTCTTTAGTATCTTAATTTTATTAAATTTTTTTAACATGGATTCCAGAGCTTATGGTCAAATTTCCCTTCTAGGGGTAGAAACCCCCTGTGTGCCTTAGTTCCTTTCCTTGAGGGACTCGGCCACTCCTGATTCAAAGTTATTGGCACTTCAGGAGGAACTCCTGGTGGGATCACATAGATTCCTATTTTGGGTGTATACAGTGGTACTATTCCCCATCTCACACGGTGGTGAGACTTCCTCAAAAATGAATCTTTTACTAAGCCCCACAGTCACACAGAAACGATTTACTTAATAATAGCAGGAACTGACAACTCAGCCACACAGGCCGATACAGACGCACTAACACCGCAGTCACATAGACCAAGGAAAGGGAGGAGGGTAAGGAAACTCAGAATTAAAAATGTAAAAAGAAAACCAAAAAAAAAAAAAAACTCTTTTCTAAAAATAGAGACAGCTCACTTATATGCAAGATACATGGCAGCACATAAAAAGATCAATGCAACACAGCACAGTAACCAAAAATATAAACAGGAGAAGATTATAGAATCTACGAGAGAGTAAATAAACGGACAGTTCTGTTTCCCCAAAAAGTCTTCCATGTCAGTTTATAGACACTGTGCAGAAGAAGAGAAGAGACAGTTCTCCTGCTTACGGTGTGACTTTATGGAGAGCCACGGAGAAGAGAAAAATAAGACTAAGGTTTCAAGCAGTGCTGTTTGTTAAGAAGCCTGTAACCCTAAGCAATAAACCAGGGCCCCACCACACATAGTACCTTATCAGTCACATCTTATGAAAGATACTTTGAGTCCGAAGACCCAATCCCTGATCTGGCCACTCATTGTGCCTGAGATAGGGCACGTCATTTAGCAGAACACACTCATGCAAAGGACAGTAATAAGTCACAGATAGTATGGAAAGTAAAAATAAAATTAAAAAAATTGAACAGTCAAGGTTCTTTGGAAAGGATAGTTTTCTACGACATAGACTTACAGAAATAAGCACAGCACAAGGGGGAAATCACAGTAAGCAAAAATTAGCTTACATTTGCCAGCAGAATGGAATTCCCAAGTTGTGTTGTCCTGTCCTGT
Source organism: Pelophylax lessonae (assembly GCF_965119305.1). NCBI lineage: Eukaryota > Metazoa > Chordata > Amphibia > Anura > Ranidae > Pelophylax > Pelophylax lessonae. The sequence goes on from NC_138768.1 coordinate 159,816,800, forward strand.
TCGGTGTTTTAGCGATGTCTGCAGAGCATTCCTTTCCCGCTCGAAGGACCATTTGTAGAGAAAACCACAAAACTCATGGGTTTCAGTAACATTTTTACTATTGAAGCCAGATTGAAAAATAGATGTATTTATTTTCATAAACATGTAGGTAGAAAGACATGTTTGGAGAGCAATGCAGTAACAGTGTTGGTTTTAAAACAATTGCTCTGACTGGCTAGGACACCTAATACAATTGATATGGTCTGAGGTGGGTGCCAACTATCTAAAGATTCTTTGAAGTCAAATCTGGTGAAACTGATTGAAATGCGCAATAGTTGTTCACAAAAGTTTGTCACTTCCAGTAGTTTGGCTCCTTGGAGGAACAGGTATTCAAAGGCCGAGAGAGCAATCTTTACAGCTGGAGGTATAGATGACATTTGAACACAACAGCTGTTATACAATAGGACTTCCAACAACATATACATCCGAAATATTTACTTAATCATAAATACGTTTGATAATCATAAATAAATGTTTGATTCAAAAAATGGCTACTTCATTTACCCGATCACCTCCATTTAGCTGTTGTTTGAGTGGTATATCAGCTATTGTGTAGTGTGGGTCAAATTGCAGGGCACCCATGAGCCACACGTCCTTTTTGTTTGACGTAAAGCAGAAAGTGAAATATGTGGGCTGTCTGGAACCATATGTATAGATTTCACTATTCATATACAGTATAACTTAACCTATGTGAAACAGCAAGATTCTCTGTGCCTTGTGGGAGCATCCCCAAGTTCCCAATGAGTTAGTGACATAAAACAAATGTATTATCAAAATGAAAAGGTGTCACTCACCAATCCAGTGCATTAGCGTGTAGATGAATATGGCCTCAGCCAGCGAACCTCCAGCCACACCTCCCTGACATGTTTCGCCCCCCTCACAAGGGCTTTGTACATCTTCTCTTTGATAATGCTACTACACCTCTGAATGGTGCACTGACACCAGCTACCTTAATTTAGATAAAACAAATGTAGCCCTCTTTTACATAGTTACATAGTAGTTAAGGTTGAATAGACAACATATATCCAGTTCAACCTGTGTAGGTGTGTGTGTGTCAGGGACGATATTCATTTCCCATATCCCTGAATATTGTGTTCTTTAAAATTCACGTCCAAGAGTCTTTTAAAAGTATTGATACTCCCTGCTGATACCACCAATTGAGGAAGAGAGTTCCACATTCTTACCGCCAGGACAGTGAAAAACCCTCCACGTAGCTTAAGGTTAAACCACTTCTCCTCTAATCTCAATGTGTGGCCACGTGTCCTCTTACACTCTCTTAGACTAAATAGTTTATTTCCTATGCTCGAATTGCCATTGAGGTATTTGTAAATCGCTATCATGTCCCCTCTCAGGCGTTTTTTCTCCAGGGAGAATAAGTTAAGCGCGTCTAATCGCTTCTCATAATTAAGGTCTTCCAATCCCCTAATTAGCTTAGTTGCCCTTCTTTTGACTCTCTCCAGTTCCAGCCCGTCACTTCTGAGGATTGGTGACCAGAACTGCACAGAATACTTCAGATGTGGCCAGGCCCGAGTTTTACAAAGTGGCAGTATTGTAGTTTTATCTCTGGAATATATTCCCTTCTTTTTGCATGCTAATATTCTTCCGGCTTTGGCAGCTGCAGCTTGACATTGCATGCTATTGCTTAGTCTATCTTGCACTAGGACCTAGGATCTTTCTCCATCCTTGATTCCCCCAGAGGTCCCCCCCCCCCCACAGTGAGTAGTTTGCATTTATGTATTTAGCCCTCAAGTGCATTACCTTACATTTCTCCATGTTAAACCTCATTTGCCATGTTGTTGCCCACTCTATTATTTTGTTCGGGTCCTTCTGTACCTTCTGTAAGATTTCTATGTTGTGATGTGAAGTTATTGCCCTGCCTTTTTTTGTGTCATCTGCGAAAACGGAAATTGAACTAATAATCCTGTCCTCTATATTATTTTTGAATAAATTGAACAGAATTGGTCCCAGAACAGAGCCTTGGGGTATCCCACTTACCACTCCAGACCAGTCTGAGTACACGTTAGTTATAACAACCCTTTGGACAGCCCCCCCCTGTAACCAGTTTTCTATCCAAGAACAAACCTTGCGGTCGATGCCTCCAGTCCTTAGTTTGTAGATTAGGCGTTTATGGGGACATGTATTGTATGTCTTCACAAAATCCAGATACACCACATCAACAGGCCTCTCCCTGTCTAGTTCGTTGCTCAACTCCACGTAGAATGTTAACAGATTGGTCTGGCAAGAACGTCCCTTTGTAAACCCATGCTGATTACTACTAATGATACTGTTGTCCTCAGCAAATTCTTGAATATAGTCCCTTATCATCCCCTCCAATAATTTACATACTATTGATGTCAGGCTGACTGGCCTATAGTTTCCTGGAACATGTCTCTGCCCTTTTTTGTATATCGGTTTTTCTCCAGTCAGCTGGTACAGTTCTTCTCAGTATACTGTCCGCAAAGATTAGGAACAATGGTCTAGATATAACCCGACTGATTTCCTTGAGTACTCTCGGGTGTAAGCCATCTGGTCTTGGTGATTTCTTTGCTTTAATCTTATCTGATAGTCACAGCGGTACGTCCTGTGATGTGCTGCTCCCCAAACAGGATATTGTGCTAAACCATTAGGTAAATAAAAGAACCAGAACCATTGCTAAGTGGAAGAGTGGGTTTGATATTAAAGCTGGCAGTGCCTCCACCCTGGACTGGTCCCCATGTGAATAGAGGGGATACCCTTTCTGAGCTATGAACCAGTCATCTAATCAAAGTAATTGAGAGCAACTACCGTAACCAGCATATAACATTAAAGCATAAGTATATACAGGGAGATTTACAATGAGATGATATAAAAAAGATGATTACTGGTACAGTGCCTCTGGAAAGTGTTCACAGCATTTGATTTTTTCCACATTTTGTTATGTTACAGCCATATTCCAAAATGTATTAAATTCATTATTTTCCCCAAAATTCTACAAACAAAACCAAATAATGACAATGTGAATGAAGTTTGTTTGAAATCTTTGCAAATTTATTAAAAACAAAAAATGAAAAAAAAAATCACATGTACATAGGTATTCACTGTCTGCCATAACACTCAAAATTAAGCTCAGGTGCATCCTGTTTCCACTGATCATCTTTTGAGATGTTTCTACAACTTGATTGGAGTCCACCTGAGTTAAATTCAGTTGATTGGACATAATTTGGAAAGGTACACACTTGTCTATATCAGGTCCCACAGTTAACAGTGCATGCCAGAGCACAAACCAAGCTTTGAAGTCCAAGGAATTGTCTGTGGACCTCCGAGACAGGATTGTATCGAGACACAGATCTGGGGAATGGTACAGAAAAATTTCTGCAGCCTTGAAGGTCACACTGAGCACAGTGGCCTCCATCATGCATAAATGGAAGAAGTTTGGAACCACCAGGACTCTTCTTAGAGCGGGCCGCCCGAACCACACTGAGCGTTTGGGGGAGAAGGGCCTTAGTCAGGGAGGCTAACTAAGAACCCGATGGTCAATCTGACAGAGCTCCAGCGTTTCTCTGTGGAGAGAGGAGAATCTTCCAGAAGAACAGCTATCTCTGCAGCACTCCACCTGTATGGTGGAGCGGCCAGACGGAAGCCACTCCTCAGTAAAAGGCACATGACAGCCCTGGAGATTGCCAAAGGGCACCTGAAGGACTCTCAGACCTTCAGAAACACAATTCTCTGGTCTGATGAAATACAGATTGAACTCTTTGGCCTGAATGGAAAGCATCATGTCTGGAGGAAACCAGGCACCACTCATCACCTGGTCAATGCCATCCCTACAGTGAAGCATAGGAGTAGCAGCATCATGCTGTGGGGATGTTTTCTTAGCAGCAGGAACTGGAAGACTAGTCAGGATTGTGGGAAATATGAATGCATCAGAGACATCCCTGATGAAAACCTGCTTCAGAGTGCTCTGGACCCCAGACTAGGGCAAAGGTTCATCTTCCAACAGGACAACGACCCTACGCACACAGACAAGCTAAAGAGTGGCTATGGGACAACTCTGTGAATGGCCTTGAGTGGCCCAGCCAGAGCCCAGACTTGAACCCGAATGAACATCTCAGGAGGGATCTGAAAATGGCTGTGCACTGACACTCCCCATCCAACCTGATGGAGCTTGAGAGGTTCTGCAAAGAAGAATGGGAGAAACTGCCCAAAAATAGGTGTGCCAAGCTTGTAATATCATACTCAAAAAGACTGTAGTCATACTCAAAGAGGCTGTAATCGGTGCCAAAGGTGATTTAACAAAGTATTGAGCAAAGGCTGTGACTACTAATGTACATGTGATTTTTTTTTTCTTTTTTCTTTTGAAAAAAATTGCAAAGATTTCAAACAAACTTCTTTCACGTTGTCATTATGGGGTATGGTTTATAGAATTTTGAGACAAATAATACATTTAATCCATTTTAATATAAGCTGTAACATAACAAAAGTTGGAAAAAGGGAAGCACTGTGAATACTTTCTGGATGCACTGTACATGCATTCATTTTCCAAATGTGTATTATCAGCTAAGAGCCCAATAGGAGTCCTGGTGGAAATGTGCACATATACATATACAAGATGGGCAGCTGCAGTTAAACAATTAGAACATATGAATACTTGCTTTATAGTCTTTGATTCTGGTCTGGGCTAATATACAGAAACAGTAGATGTGTGTATAAGGTAATTTAGCTCTTTTCTATGTCTCTTTTCTTCCTCCTTCTGGAGTTTCTGACCCAGGCACAGGAAGTGATGCTCATAAATACTGTCTGTGACCATATGACAGCAGAACTGTAGAGGGCAGTAGGGGATCAGCAGTAGAGAGTAGAGGGCAGCAGAGGATCACCATAACAGCTCAGCAACTAGCACCAAAACGATGTCAACAAAGGAAACCAATATATTATTGTAAAGGTAGCTAATATCTTAATCAACTTGAAAAAAAACCCCAATACAAACTATAGATTCCACTACTTGGTGAATTTTTTTTAGGCTTTTCACTTACAATTCCAAGGTTTTGTAAGCCAGTTAAAAACCTTTTAGTATTTTAACTGGTACTGGTACATTTATTTTGCACCATCTTTAGTCCAAGTTTATTCCACGGTTCTCTCATTGTCCCACATGCTTCTTTCATTGTTATACCTTATTTTCTATATCCTTCCCTTTCCAATCATTCTAAATTGTCACGTTTGTAGAGCTGTAAATCAGAATACAAGTAAAATCTCCCAAGAGCATTTTCAGTTAAGCAGTGTTTTATAGCTGCCGATTTCAGAGCCATATGTCCCTCCTATATATTGCTGTAATTTATATGTGTTAATGTGAGCTGTGCTGTACTGAAGCTTATGACTTGATTATATAAAGGAAAATTCACATTCAGCTGTACCATCACATAAACTAAAAAATTCATTCTAAACGCGAGTGTGTGCATTTGTAACAAAGTCTTTACACAACTCTAATCTCCACAAACAATCCAGCACACATCGGATCAATGATTTGAATATACAGTATCTCACAAAAGTGAGTACATCCCTCACATTTTTGTAATTATTTTATTATATCTTTTCATGTGACAACACTGAAGAAATTACACTTTGCTACAATGTAAAGTAGTGAGTGTACAGATTGTATAAGCGCCGGTTCACACTGCAGCGACGCTACTTCGCACCGCAAAGTCGGAGCGGCCGCCACGGACTTCATAACATTGAAGTCTATGGCGGTCGCCTCCGGGTCGCCCCAAAGAAGCTCCGGACCCTTTTTCTAGGTCGGAGCGACTTGTGTCACTCCTATTAGAACGGGTCCGCAGCTTCCCTATGGGAGGCGACCTGCGGCGACCTGTGAGGCGACCAGGTCGCCTCACAGGTCGCCCTAGTGTGAACCGGCACTTACAGTGTAAATTTGCTGTCCCCTCAAAATAACTCAACACACAGCCCTTAATGTCTAAACCACTGGCAACAAAAGTGAGTACACCCTTAAATTAAAATGTCCAAATTTTACATGGTCAACCAAAGAAGTTGAGTGCACATGCTCAGCATCATATCCAGAGGTTGTGTTTGGAAAAAGAATGTATGAGTGCTGCCAGCATTGCTGCAAAGGTTGAAGGGGTGGGGGGTCAGCCTGTCAGTGCTCAGACCATACGCCGGACACTGCATCAAATTGGTCTGCATGGCTGTCATCCCAGAAGAAAGCCTCTTCTAAAGATGATGCACAAGGAAGCCTGCAAACAGTATGCTCAAGACAAGCAGACTAAAGACATGGATTACTGGAACCATGTACTGTGGTCTGATGAGACAAACCTATTTGGTTCAGATGGTGTCAAGTGTGTGTGGTAGCAACCAGGTGAGGAGTGCAAAGATTAGTGTGTCCTGCCTACAATCAAGCATGGCGGTGGGAGTGTCTGGGGCTGCATGAGTCCTGCTGGCACTGGGGAGCTACAGTTCATTGAGGTAACCATGAATGCCAACATGTACTGTGACATACTGAAGCAGAGCAGGAACCCCTCCCTTCCATAACTGGGCCACAGGGTAGTATTCCAACAAGATAACGACCCCAAACACACCTCCAAGACGACCACTGCCCCTGTAAAGAAGCTGAGGGTAAAGGTGATAGCCTGGTCAAGCATGTCTCCAGACCTAAACCCTATTGAGCATCTGTGGGGCATCTTCAAATGAAAGGTGGAGGAGAGCAGGTCTCTAACATCCACCAGCTCCCTAATGCCGTCATGGAGGAGTGGAAGAGGACTCCAATGGCAACCTGTGAAGCTCTGGTGAACTCCATGCCCAAGAAGGGAAGGCAGTGCTGGAAAATAATGGTGGCCATACAAAATATTGATACTTTAGGCCCAATTTGTACATTTAAACTTACAGGTGTACTCACTTTTGTTGCCAGCGGTTTAGACAATAATGGCTGTGTGTTGAGTTATTTTGAGGGGATAGCAACTTTTAACTGGTATACAAGCTGTACACTCACTACTTTACATTGTAGCAAAGTGTAATTTCTTCAGTGTTGTCACATGAAAAGATATAATAAAATATTTACAAAAATGTGAGAAGTGCACTCACTTTTGTGAGATACTGTAGATGTTAAAACATTTACTAACAAAATACAATCTGCCATTGCTGACTGGTCTTTTAGATACAGCTAAATATCTTTCTGTTATGCTGAAGTGGTTACAGTTTTTTCCTGTCCCTGTATTTATTCCATGTCAATGGCTCCAAATTATTGATTCCTGAGACAGCCAGGTGGCTAGCATTTTTAGAAGGTGGTCAGGAATATAATATTTCTTTTAGTATACAGTATGTTTCCATTGAATTAATATTTTGCAATTGCATATCCAGCCACAGGTGAGCTCTAACCTTCTTTTTACATTCTCCTTTTAGCACAGGCAAACCTTAGCTCTTGCATTTTTTTAGTTGAGCCCATGAGATATACAGTGAATGTTTTTAGGAAATAATACAGACCTTTTTTAAAGGAATCTACTGAGCTGGACAGAACCACTTGTGTATTTATTCATGTTTGTCATATCCCCCCTTAACCACTTTACGCCTGCCCACCGTCAAATGATGGCGGGACGGAGCGACCATTGTTCTGGGCCGCCGGCATATGACGGCGGCCCATTCAGGCAGGGCAGGCGCGCGATCGTGTGCGTGCTGCCCTGCACTGTCGGTGGCGGCGTGTCCCCGGGACACAGCGCGTTACCGGCAGGCGGGAAACAGCCAATGGGCATGGCTGTTTCCCACGTTAACGGCTGTGATCTAATCACACAGCCAATCACAATAGAGGAGCCCAGGAAAAGACCACGCATGCGCGATCGGGAGTGCACAGCGCGGTCATGTCGGTGGCTCTGTGTTCCCTAGGAACACAGCTAGTCACCGGCAGTAGTAAACAGTGACTGACAAAATGTAAACACAGAGCAGTAACTCACTGTTACTAGCTCTTCTCCCCTCACACAGTTTCCAGTGTGAGGAGAGCAGAGCCAGAAACAGTGAGTTACTGCTCTGTATACCTGTCAAAGTAAAAGCACAAAAATAAAGGTCCCCACACCGTCCTCAGCCCCCCCCCCCCAATTTCACCTGTCACCCAACAGTCACCTCATCAGTGCCCAGAAATTGCCACCCATAAGGCTACGTTCGCATGTGAGTGTAGCGATCGCGGGCAGAATCACCGTGATTCTGCCCGCGATCCGGAAATCATTGCAAATCGCGGGGCACCTGTGCCTTGCCCGTGATTTGCAATAGTACCCCAAACGCTGTGCGATGTTGCCGCGATTTCCGCCTGCCGAAGCGCTGTAACATTGCACAAACAACGCATGACGCCCTAAAAGGTACAAGAGCTTCTTTGGGGCCTCATGCGTTGTTTGCGCGATGTTACCGCGATTCAGCAGGTGGAAATCGCGGCAACATCGCACAGCATTTGGGGTGCTATTGCAAATCACGGGCAACGCACAGGCGCCCCGCGATTTGCAATGATTTCCTGATCGCGGGCAGAATTGCGGTGATTCTGCCCGTGATTGCTACACTCACATGTGAACGTAGCCTACAGCCATCAGTACCGCCGTGCACCATCGCCCGTCACCTGTCACCCATCGATGACCATCGCCTGGCACCTGTCACCCCATCAATCACCTTCACCTGTCACCCCATCAGTCATCGTTATCTGTCACCCCATCAATCATCGTCACTTGTCACCCCATCAGTGATCGTCATCTGTCACCCCATCAATCCTCGTCACTTGCCACCCCATCAGTGATCGTCATCTGTCACCCCATCAATCATCGTCACCTGTCACCCCATCAGTGATCGTCATCTGTCACCCCATCAATCATCGTCACCTGTCACCCCATCAGTGATCGTCACCTGTCACCCCATCAGTGATCGTCACCTGTCACCCCATCAGTCATCATCACCTGTCACCCCATCAGTCCTCGTCACCTGTCAACCCATCAGTCCTCGTCATATGTCAACCCATCAGTCATCGCCATCTGTCACCCCATCAGTGATCGTCATCTGTCACCCCATCAGTGACCGTCACCTGTCACCCCATCAATCATCGTCACCTGTCACCCCATCAGTGACCGTCACCTGCCACCTATCAGTCACCTGCCACCCATCAGTGATCATCCGCAGTCAACCGTCACCCGTCGCACAGCCCATCACAGCCAGCATGTCAAAAAGGATGTACAGCAGCGAGGAGGCCCTTCAGGTCCTCTCCGTGACTGATGAGAGCACCGGGGAGCTCTCAGCAGTATCCAAATCCAATTTCGAATCCGATTCGGAATTTGAAATCGCTAATAGTAGCGGATCAGAGATGGACTCGGACTATTCCTGTACACTTTCCTTTATAGAATGTATTTTGGGGTGCAATTTTTGCTATATACATGCAACCACTTACCGACCGCCTAACGACTATATACGTCGGCCATTAAAAGCTAAATACTGGGGTTATGGCAGCAGATAGCCCCCATAACCCGGTATTTTTTTAAACGGCGGGCGGTCGGCTTTCAGATAAGGGTGGTCCCAGTGGCGGATTCGCTGTGGAATTACCCTTACGGTGCAGGGGAAGAGGTGCCCCCCTCCCGCCGCGTCCCAGACGTTTTCCCAGCTTACCGGACCCGCTGGCAGCGGGGAAAACTACCTGGTCCCGAATCCTCAGAGACAGGAAGTCGAGTGAGGGCAAGATGGCCCTCACTCGACTCTATGGTCTTGGAGGACCGGAGCTACGTCAAAAGTCATTGCCTAGCAACCGATTTAATGGGCCGCTTTTTTTTTTTTTTTCTTTTTCAACAATTTTTTTTCTTTTTTAGTGTAGTTGTGAGGTCTTTTTGACCCCAGATCTCACAATAAAGAGGACCTGTCATGCCTATTTCTATTACAAGGGATGTTTACATTGATTGTAATAGGAATAAAAATGATCAAAACTTTTTTTTTAAAACTGTGTAAAAATAAAAAATTAATAAATAAAATAAATAGGGGAAAAAAAAAATTAAAGCGCCCTGTCCCCGTTAGCTCGCGCGCAGAAGCGAACGCCTACACAAGTCCCGCCCACATATGTAAACGGTGTTCAAACCATACATGTGAGGTATTGCCGCGATCGTTAGAGCGAGAGCAATAATTTGAGTGCTAGACCTCCTCTGTAACTCTAAGCTGGTAACCTGTAGAAATTTTTAAAATGTTGCCTATGGGGATTTTTAAGTACCAATGTTTGGCGCCATTCCGTGAGCGTGCGCAACTTTGATGCATGACATGTTGGGTATCTAATTACTCGGTGTAACATTATTTTTCACATTATGGAAAAAAATTGGGCTAAATTTACTGTTTTCTTATTTTTTAATTTAAAAAAGTGAATTTTTTTCAGAAAAATTGCATTTGGAAGACTGCTGCGCAAATATGGTGTGATAAAAAATATTGCAACAATCTCTATTTTATTCTCTAGGGTCTCTGCTAAAAAAAATATATAATGTTGGGGGGTTCTAAGTAGTTTTCTAGCAAAAAAATGATTTTAGCTTGTAAACACCAAGTGTCAAAAATAGGCCCAGTCTTAAAGTGGATAAATGGACAACTTTGTGTAAAGTTGGATGTTGGGCCTCTGTATGTGGCTAAGCTGTGTAAAAGTGTTACACATGTGGTATCGCCATACTCAGGAGGAATAGCAGAATGTATTTTGGGGTGCAATTTTTGCTATGTACATGCTATGTGTTAGAAATATTGCATAAATGGACAGCTTTGTGTAAAAAAAAAATGCGTTTTCATTTTCTTTCCACAGTTTCCAAAAACTTGTGGAAAAAAATGACACGTTCACAAGACTCATTGTGCCTCAAAAATTATACGTTGGGGTGTTTGTTTTCCAAAATGGGGTCATTTTATGGAGGTTTCCATTGTCCTGGTGCTCCAGGGCCTTCAAAAGTGCGATAGGTTGTCAGAAAATTATATGTGTAATTTATGCTCATAGAATGCCGGATGGTGCTACTTGGATGTTAGGCCTCTGTATGTGGCCAGGCTGTGAAAAAGTCTCACACATGTGGTATTGACATAATCAGGAGAAGTAGCAGAATGTATTTTGGGGTGCAATTTTTGCTATGTACATGCTATGTGTTGGAAATATTTCATAAATGGACAACTTTGTGTAAAAAAAATGCATTTTCATTTTCTTTCCACAGTTTCCAAAAACTTGTGGAAAAAAATGACACGTTCACAAGACTCATTGTGCCTCAAAAATTATACGTTGGGGTGTTTGCTTTCCAAAATGGGGTCATTTTATGGGGGTTTTCATTGTCCTGGTGCTCCAGGAAAAGGTTGTCAGGAAATTATATGTGTAATTTATGCTCATAGAATGCCGGATGGTGCTACTTGGATATTAGGCCTCTGTATGTGGCTAGGCTGTGAAAAAGTCTCACACATGTGGTATCACTATACTCAGGAGGAGTAGTAGAATGTGTTTTGGGGTGTAGTTGCAAGTATACATATGCTGTGTGAGAGAAATAACCTGTTAATACGTCAATTTGTAAAAAAAAAATATATCTTCATTTTGCAAAGAATTGTGGGAAAAAATTACAACTTCAAAAAACTCACCATGCCCCTTATTAAATACCTTGGAATGTCTACTTTCCAAAAAGGGCTCATTTGGGGTGTATTTGTACTTTCCTGACTTTTTAGTGTCTCAAGAAATGAGATAGGCCTTCAGTACATCAGGTGTGATCAAGTGTGATAAATTTTCAATGAATAGCACCATAGCTTGTGGACTCTGTAACTTTCACAAAGACCAAATAATATACACTTATTTGGGTTATTTTTACCAAAGATAAGTAGCAGTATAAATTTTGGCCAAAATTTGTGAAGAAAAATTACTAATTTGTAAAATTTTATGACAGAAACAAAGAAAAATGTGTTTTTTCACAATATTTTCAGTCTTTTTTTATTTATAGCACAAAAAAATAAAAAACCCAGTAGTGATTAAATACCATCAAAAGAAAGCTCTATTTGTGTGAAGAAAAGGACACAAATTTGTTATGGGTACAGTGTTGCATGACTGAGTAATTGTCATTCAAAGTGTGAGAGCGCTGAAAGATGAAAATCGGTCTGGGCAGGAAGGGGGTGAAAGTGCACTGTAGGCAAGGGGTTAAGCGACTCTTCTCAAGCGAGAAAAAATTGAGTTATTCTAATCTTTCCTCATAGCTGAGCTCCTCCATGTCTCTTATCAGTTTAGTTGCTCTTCTCTGCACTTTCTTCAGTTCCCTGATATCTTTTTTGTGAAGGGATGCCCAAAACTGAACTGCATATTCCAGATGAGGTCTTACTAATGATTTATATAGAGGTAAAATGATATCTCTCTCTCTGGAGTTTATACCTCTCTTAATACAAGAAAGGATTTTGCTTGCTTTGAAAACCACAGCTTGGCATTGCGAGCCATTATTAAGCTTATGATCTACCAGAACACCCAGATCCTTCTCCAGCATTGATGCTCCCAGTTGTAATCCCCCCTAGTATGTATGATGCATGCATATGCATGCATTAGCCCCCAAGTGGATAGCTTTACATTTTTTTAACATTAAACCTCATTTGCCACATAGTTGCCCAATTAATCAGTGCATTGAGGTTGGCTTTTAAGTTGAAGACATCCTGTAAGGATGTTATTTCACTGTGTAGCTTGGTGTCATCTGCAAAGACTGAAATGGTACTTGTAATCCCAAACCCTATATAATTTTAAAAATATTAAAAAGTAAGGGTCCCAACACTGAACCTTGGGGTAAACCACTAACAACTCTAGACCATTCACAGTATAAATCATTAACCACTACTCTCTGAATACTGTCTTTTAGCCAGTTTTCTATTCATTTACAAACTGATTTTTCCAAGCCCGTAGACTTTACCTTACACATTAGCCATGTGAGAGGAACTGTGTAAAACGCTTTTGCAAAATCCAAGTATACTACATCCACAGCCACTCCTTTGTCTAAGGTTTACTTACCTCCTCCTAAAAAGAAATCAGATTTGCCTGACAACTTCTGTCTTTCATGAATTCATACTGTTTTCTTTTGCACAAGGACCAGAAAGACCAAAACTGTGCTTTCTACCTATGGTGTTCTCTTCGTTCCCCCTTAATAAGAATGCAGTTCTTTCTTTCCTTTGACCTGTCTGAGCACATGATAAGAAATTGCCCTATATTGTCTGGATCTGGATGTGCTCTGGGCTGTCAGGGTCTACGTAGCAGCTATGATGTCAGAGAACAATCCACAGAAGAACTGGCATATCTGTCAATAGCCATCAAAATGGCGCATTGGCGAACAGAAATTCGCCAATGCTAATGCGCATGTGCACACGGTTAAGAACATTAAAGAAGTTATATGTGCCAGTGCACATATGCCAAAGCGCACGCAATGCGTGACAGATCCTGGCACCCAGTGGCCCATTTAAAGCCAGCAGCAGCAACCACTAATTGCTGGATGATCGTCAGCACCCCGTGTTTCCTGTGCCTCGTGTATTCTGATTTTGGACCTCCTGTTACCGACCCGAATTGCCTTCGAGCTGATTCACCTCAATTTCTGGCTCTGACCCTTGGTTTGAACTTCTGACTTGCTTGTGATTGATCCACTGCTTGGCTTGGCTCACTGACTCTGCTTTTACCAGCTTACCCGTGTATGATCCCAGCTTGTTCCAGTTCTGCTTCCTGCTTGCCCTGCTGCCAAGCAAGCTAAGGAAACTAGCCCTTCGAGAGCATCCTTCCTGTTCCTGCGGCCATCCGGTGCTCTGCTCTGCGGACTATAACAACTGGCAACCTGTGCTTCTTTGGGCACTGCATCCTCTGTACCACCTCCAGGAGTGTTCTGCAACTTGAGGCTTTGTGCCAGCAAGTTGCAGCAGTGACTCAAGCAGTAAAGAATCTTCAGGATAGTTACTTCCAGTTGGAAGGTTGTCTACAGAACCTGACAGTGTTATACACTACAGTGCCTTCTAATCCTCCTGCTGCAGTCACCACATCTACTCCACCTGCACAAGAACAGGCTCCGCTTCTACTGTGGTGGTTCCACCCCCTGAACCAAGAGTACCTGGGTGAATGCAGAAAGTTCAGAGCGTTTAAGAATGCCTGCTTGCTATACTTGGCCCTTCAACCCAGAACTTTTTCCTTAGAGACTGTTAAGGTGGGGTTCATCATCTCTCTGCTGTCTGATGAGCCTCAGTCTTGGGCCCATCATCTGCTGGAGCAAAGGAATCCAGTTCTCAATTCGGTCAATGCATTCTTTAAGACCATGGCTCAATTACAGCTTCAAGAAAATGTATGTGAACCCTTTGGAATGATACAGATTTCTGCACAAATTGGTCATAAAATGTGATCTGATCATCATCATCTAAGTCACAACAATAGACAATAACAGTCTGCTTAAACTAATAACACACAAAGAATGAAATGTTGCCATGTTTTTATTGAACACACCATGTAAACATTTACAGTGCAGGTGGAAAAAATATGTGAACCCTTGGATTTAATAACTGGTTGAACCTCCTTTGGCAGCAATAACTTCAACCAAACGTTTCCTGTAGTTGCAGATCAGACGTGCACAACGGTCAGGAGTAATTCTTGACCATTCCTCTTTACAGAACTGTTTCAGTTCAGCAATATTCTTGGGATGTCTGGTGTGAATCGCTTTCTTGAGGTCATGCCACAGCATCTCAATCGGGCTGAGGTCGGCACTCTGACTGGGCCACTTCAGAAGGCGTATTTTCTTCTGTTAAAGCCATTCTGTTGTTGATTTACTTCTATGCTTTGGTTCATTGTCCTGTTGCAACACCGATCTTCTGTTAAACTTCAGCTGGTAGACAGATGGCCTTAAGTTCTCCTGCAAAATGTCTTGATAAACTTGGGAATTATTTTTTCCTTTGATGATAGCAATCCGTCCAGGCCCTGATGCAGCAAAGCAGCCCCAAACCATGATGCCCCCACCACCATACTTCACAGTTGGGATGAGGTTTTGATGTTGGTGTGCTGTGCCTCTATTTCGCCACACAGTGTTGTGTGTTTCTTCCAAACAACTCAACTTTGGTTTCATCTGTCCACAGAATATTTTGCCAGTACTGCTGTGGAACATCCAGGTGCTCTTGTGCAAACTGAAAACGTGTAGCAATGTTTTGTTTGGACAGCAGTGGCTTCCTCTGTGGTATCCTCCCATGAAATCCATTCTTGTTTAGTGTTTTATGTATTGTAGATTCGCTAACAGGGATGTTAGCATTTGCCAGTGACTTTTGTAAATCTTTAGCTGAGACTCTAGGATTCTTCATCACTAGTGTTGAGCGAACACGGACTGTATTATTCGGGTCCATACCGGATAATTGGATTTTTGCTACCCGGACACGGACCCGAAAACTTTACTGTATGTTCGGGTTTAAAATCCGTGTTCGGTAATTTTATTTCCTGTTTTGTATGTAATGGCGCGCTTTTAATGGCGGGCTTTCAACAGCCAATCAACAAGCGTTTAACTGGTGTGCCTTAGAAGCCATCCCAGCCATGCCTACAAATGTATTAGTAGCTGTGATTGGCCAGCTGAAGCATGTGACCCAGGTCTTTATAAGCTCGAGAGACACAGCGCGGTGCGTCAGTCTGCTGTAGTGTAGGGAGAGAGCACACATAACGGTGCTGGCTGCTGCTGATTAGGGACAGACAGGGAAAAACAACATTGTGCCCGAAAAGAATGCAGGGACAGGTCGGAGTGTAGGCAGGGAAAGATATTTGAGCATTTTAGGGACAGGCTGGAGAGAGTAAGCAGGGACAGATAGGAGACACAGGACAGAACATTCGTCCGTTACATCGATTTTGCTGTGTGGGGGGTGGTGCAGTGAACAATCTTTTTGCCCTCACTTGAGCCCACTGAGGAGGAGGAGGAGGAGGGAGAAAAAAAAATAATTTTATCAGTCTGTTGTGTGCAGCGTTCAGCTATATTTTACTACAGATTGCTGTTCTAATCTGCTATTTAAAATGTACAAAGTTAAAGGGAATTTTTTTTTTTTTCCTTCATAGCCTGCTGCTGACCGTGACATAAAACATAAGACACTGCTGTGTTCACATGTGCTATCGAAAAATCACCAATTTTATATACTTTTTTCTATTCCGCTATTCAATATACACCTATTTGGGGTCAAAAAAATTAAATTAAATGCTTTAGTTTGCCTCCTGTTGCGAACTCCTCCTACTCCTCATCCTCATCCTGCAATTAGGGTACAAAAAAATGTAATCGGGGCCTAGTCTGTGTTTGTACGTGTGAGATACACCTTTTTATATACTATTTTCTATTCCACTATTCAATCTACACCTTTTGGGGTAAAAAAATTAAATTGTGGCATAGTCTGTATCGGTACGTGTGAGATACACCTTTCAAATTTTTTGGGCGCATCTTCCACCGCCGAGGATTGCAGGGTGCTTCAGTTTGCCTCCTATTCCGAACTCCTCCTACTCCTCATCCTCATCCTGCCTTTAGGGTACAAAAAAATTGTAATCGGGGCCTAGTCTGTGTTTGTACGTGTGAGATACACCTTTTTGTATACTTTTTTCTATTCCGCTATTCAATCTACACCCTTTTGGGGTAAAAAAAATTAAATTGCGGCATAGTCTGTATCGGTACGTGTGAGATACACCTTTCAAATTTTTTGGGCGCATCTTCCACCGCCGAGGATTGCAGGGTGCTTCAGTTTGCCTCCTATTCCGAACTCCTCCTACTCCTCATCCTGCCTTTAGGGTACAAAAAAATTGTAATCGGGGCCTAGTCTGTGTTTGTACGTGTGAGATGCACCTTTTTGTATACTTTTTTCTATTCCGCTATTCAATCTACACCCTTTTGGGGTAAAAAAAATTAAATTGCGGCATAGTCTGTGTTTGTACGTCTGAGATACACCTTTTTATATACTTTTTTCTATTCCGCTATTCAATATACACCCTTTTGGGGTGAAAATAATTAAATTGCGGCATAGTCTGTATCGATACGTGTGAGATACACCTTTCAAATTTTTTGGGCGCATCTTCCACCGCCGAGGATTGCAGGGTGCTTCAGTTTGCCTCCTGTTCCGAACTCCTCCTACTCCTCATCCTCATCCTACCTTTAGGTTACAAAAAATTGTAATCGGGGCCTAGTCTGTGTTTGTACGTGTGAGATACACCTTTTTATATACTATTTTCTATTCCGCTATTCAATCTACACCCTTTTGGGGTAAAAAAAATTAAATTGCGGCATAGTCTGTACTAATCTGCTATTTAAAAATTACAAATTTAAATTTGAATTTTTTTTTTCCCTTCATAGCCTGCTGCTGACCGTGGCATAAAACATAAGACACTGCTGTGTTCACATGTGCTATTAAAAAATCACCAATTTTATATACTTTTTTCTACTCCGCTTTTCAATATACACCCTTTTGGGGTAAAAAAAATTAAATTGCGGCATAGTCTGTATCGGTACGTGTGAGATACACCTTTCAAATTTTTTGGGTGCATCTTCCACCGCCGAGGATTGCAGGGTGCTTCAGTTTGCCTCCTGTTCCGAACTCCTCCTACTCCTCATCCTCATCCTGCCTTTAGGGTACCAAAAATCGTAATCGGGGCCTAGTCTGTGTTTGTACGTGTGAGATACACCTTTTTATATACTATTTTCTATTCCGCTATTCAATCTACACCCTTTTGGGGTAAAAAAAATTAAATTGCGGCATAGTCTGTATCGGTACGTGTGAGATACACCTTTCAAATTTTTTGGGCGCATCTTCCACCGCCGAGGATTGCAGGGTGCTTCAGTTTGCCTCCTGTTCCCGAACTCCTCCTACTCCTCATCCTCATCCTGCCTTTAGGGTACAAAAAATTGTAATCGGGGCCTAGTCTGTGTTTGTACGTGTGAGATAAACCTTTTTATATACTATTTTCTATTTCGCTATTCAATATACACCCTTTTGGGGTGAAAAAAATTAAATTGCGGCATAGTCTGTGTTTGTACGTGTGAGATACACCTTTTTATATACTTTTTTCTATTCCGCTATTCAATATACACCCTTTTGGGGTGAAAAAAATTAAATTGCGGCATAGTCTGTATCGATATGTGTGAGATACACCTTTCAAAATTTTTGGGCGCATCTTCCACCGCCGAGGATTGCAGGGTGCTTCACTTTGCCTCCTGTTCCGAACTCCTCCTACTCCTCATCCTCATCCTGCCTTTAGGGTAAAAAAATTGTAATCGTTGCCTAGTCTGTGTTTGTACGTGTGAGATACACCTTTTTATATACTATTTTCTATTCCCCTATTCAATCTACACCCTTTTGGGGTAAAAAAAATTAAATTGCGGCATAGTCTGAACTAATCTGCTATTTAAAAATTACAAATTTAAAGGGGAATTTTTTTTTTCCCTTCATAGCCTGCTGCTGACCGTGACATAAAATATAAGACACTGCTGTGTTCACATGTGCTATTAAAAAATCACCAATTTTATATACTTTTTTCTATTCCGCTATTCAATATACACCCTTTTGGGGTAAAAAAAATTAAATTGCGGCATAGTCTGTATCGGTACGTGTGAGATACACCTTTCAAATTTTTTGGGTGCATCTTCCACCGCCGAGGATTGCAGGGTGCTTAAGTTTGCCTCCTGTTCCGAACTCCTCCTACTCCTAATCCTCATCCTGCCTTTAGGGTACAAAAAATTGTAATCGGGACCTAGTCTGTGTTTGTACGTGTGAGATACACCTTTTTATATACTATTTTCTATTCCGCTATTCAATCTGCACCCTTATGGGGTAAAAAAAAATGAAATTGCGGCATAGTCTGTACTAATCTGCTATTTAAAAATTACAAATTTAAAGGGGAATTTTTTTTTTCCCTTCATAGTCTGCTGCTGACCGTGACATAAAACATAAGACACTGCTGTGTTCACATGTGCTATTAAAAAATCACCAATTTTATATACTTTTTTCTATTCCGCTATTCAATATGCACCCTTTTGGGGTAAAAAAAATTAATTTGTGGCATAGTCTGTATCGGTACGTGTGAGATACACCTTTCAATTTTTTTGGGCGCATCTTCTACCGCCGAGGATTGCAGGGTGCTACAGTTTGCCTCCTGTTCCGAACTCCTACTCCTCATCCTGCCTTTAGGGTACAAAAAATTGGAATCGGGGCCTAGTCTGTGTTTGTACGTGTGAGATACACCTTTTTATATACTTTTTTCTATTTCGCTATTCAATCTACACCCTTTTGGGGTAAAAAAAATTAAATTGCGGCATAGTCTGTGTTTTTACATCTGAGATACACCTTTTTATATACTTTTTTCTATTCCGCTATTCAATATACACCCTTTTAGGGTGAAAAAAATTAAATTGCGGCATAGTCTGTGTTTGTACGTCTGAGATACACCTTTTTATATACTTTTTTCTATTCCGCTATTCAATATACACCCTTTTGGGGTAAAAAAATATTAAATTGCGGCATAGTCTGTATCGGTACGTGTGAGACACACCTTTCAAATTTTTTGGGCGCATCTTCCACCGCCGAGGATTTCAGGGTGCTTCAGTTTGCCTCCTGTTCCGAACTCCTCCTACTCCTCATCCTCATCCTGCCTTTAGGGTACAAAAAATTGTAATCGGGGCCTAGTCTGTGTTTGTACGTGTGAGATACACCTTTTTATATACTTTTTTCTACTCCGCTATTCAATCTACACCCTTTTGGGGTAAAAAAAATTAAATTGCGGCATAGTCTGTGTTTGTACGTTTGAGATACACCTTTTTATATACTTTTTTCTATTCCGCTATTCAATATACACCCTTTTGGGGTAAAAAAAATTAAATTGCGGCATAGTCTGTATCGGTACGTGTGAGATACACCTTTCAAATTTTTTGGGCGCATCTTCCTCCGCCGAGGATTGCAGGGTGCTTCAGTTTGCCTCCTGTTCCGAACTCCTCCTACTCCTCTTCCTCATCCTGCCTTTAGGGTACAAAAAATTGTAATCGGGGCCTAGTCTGTGTTTGTATGTGAAAGATACACCTTTTTATCTACTATTTTCTATTCCGCTATTCAATCTACACCCTTTTGGGGTAAAAAAAATTAAATTGCGGCATAGTCTGTGTCGGTACGTGTGAGATACACCTTTCAAATTTTTTGGGCGCATCTTCCACCGCCGAGGATTGCAGGGGGCTTCAGTTTGCCTCCTGTTCCGAACTCCTCCTACTCCTCATCCTCATCCTGCCTTTAGGGTACAAAAAATTGTAATCGGGGCCTAGTCTGTGTTTGTACGTGTGAGATACACCTTTTTATATACTTTTTTCTACTCCGCTATTCAATATACACCCTTTTAGGGTGAAAAAAATTAAATTGCGGCATAGTCTGTGTTTGTACGTCTGAGATACACCTTTTTATATACTTTTTTCTATTCCGCTATTCAATATACACCCTTTTGGGGTAAAAAAATATTAAATTGCGGCATAGTCTGTATCGGTACGTGTGAGACACACCTTTCAAATTTTTTGGGCGCATCTTCCACCGCCGAGGATTTCAGGGTGCTTCAGTTTGCCTCCTGTTCCGAACTCCTCCTACTCCTCATCCTCATCCTGCCTTTAGGGTACAAAAAATTGTAATCGGGGCCTAGTCTGTGTTTGTACGTGTGAGATACACCTTTTTATATACTTTTTTCTACTCCGCTATTCAATCTACACCCTTTTGGGGTAAAAAAAATTAAATTGCGGCATAGTCTGTGTTTGTACGTTTGAGATACACCTTTTTATATACTTTTTTCTATTCCGCTATTCAATATACACCCTTTTGGGGTAAAAAAAATTAAATTGCGGCATAGTCTGTATCGGTACGTGTGAGATACACCTTTCAAATTTTTTGGGCGCATCTTCCTCCGCCGAGGATTGCAGGGTGCTTCAGTTTGCCTCCTGTTCCGAACTCCTCCTACTCCTCTTCCTCATCCTGCCTTTAGGGTACAAAAAATTGTAATCGGGGCCTAGTCTGTGTTTGTATGTGAAAGATACACCTTTTTATCTACTATTTTCTATTCCGCTATTCAATCTACACCCTTTTGGGGTAAAAAAAATTAAATTGCGGCATAGTCTGTGTCGGTACGTGTGAGATACACCTTTCAAATTTTTTGGGCGCATCTTCCACCGCCGAGGATTGCAGGGGGCTTCAGTTTGCCTCCTGTTCCGAACTCCTCCTACTCCTCATCCTCATCCTGCCTTTAGGGTACAAAAAATTGGAATCGGGGCCTAGTCTGTGTTTGTTTGTGTGAGATACACCTTTTTATATACTTTTTTCTATTTCGCTATTCAATCTACACCCTTTTGGGGTAAAAAAAAATTAAATTGCGGCATGGTCTGTGTTTTTACATCTGAGATACACCTTTTTATATACTTTTTTCTATTCCGCTATTCAATATACACCCTTTTGGGGTGAAAAAAATTAAATTGAGGCATAGTCTGTGTTTGTACGTCTGAGATACACCTTTTTATATACTTTTTTCTTTTCCGCTATTCAATATACACCCTTTTGGGGTAAAAAAAATTTAATTGCGGCATAGTCTGTATCGGTACGTGTGAGATACACCTTTCAAATTTTTTGGGCGCATCTTCCTCCGCCGAGGATTGCAGGGTGCTTCAGTTTGCCTCCTGTTCCGAACTCCTCCTACTCCTCTTCCTCATCCTGCCTTTAGGGTACAAAAAATTGTAATCGGGGCCTAGTCTGTGTTTGTACGTGTGAGATACACCTTTTTATATACTTTTTTCTATTCCTCTATTCAATCTACACACTTTTGGGGTAAAAAAAAATTAATTGCGGCATAGTCTGTGTTTTTACATCTGAGATACACCTTTTTATATACTTTTTTCCATTCCGCTATTCAATATACACCCTTTTGGGGTGAAAAAAATTAAATTGCGGCATAGTCTGTGCTTGTACGTCTGAGATACACCTTTTTATATTCTTTTTTCTATTCCGCTATTCAATATACACCCTTTTTGGGTAAAAAAAATTAAATTGCGGCATAGTCTGTATCGGTACGTGTGAGATACACCTTTCAAATTTTTTGGGCGCATCTTCCACCGCCGAGGATTGCAGGGTGCTTCAGTTTGCCTCCTTTTCCGAACTCCTCCTACTCCTCATCCTCATCCTGCCTTTAGGGTACAAAAAATTGTAATCGGGGCCTAGTCTGTGTTTGTACGTGTGAGATACACCTTTTTATATACTATTTTCTATTCCGCTATTCAATATACACCCTTCTGGGGTAAAAAAAATTAAATTGCGGCATAGTCTGTGTTTGTACGTGTAAGATACACCTTTTTATATACTTTTTTCTATTCCGCTATTCAATATACACCCTTTTGGGGTGAAAAAAATTAAATTGCGGCATAGTCTGTGTTTGTACGTCTGAGATACACCTTTTTATATACTTTTTTCTATTCCGCTATTCAATATACACCCTTTTGGGGTGAAAATAATTAAATTGCGGCATAGTCTGTATCGATACGTGTGAGATACACCTTTCAAATTTTTTGGGCGCATCTTCCACCGCCGAGGATTGCAGGGTGCTTCAGTTTGCCTCCTGTTCCGAACTCCTCCTACTCCTCATCCTCATCCTACCTTTAGGTTACAAAAAATTGTAATCGGGGCCTAGTCTGTGTTTGTACGTGTGAGATACACCTTTTTATATACTATTTTCTATTCCGCTATTCAATCTACACCCTTTTGGGGTAAAAAAAATTAAATTGCGGCATAGTCTGTACTAATCTGCTATTTAAAAATTACAAATTTAAATTTGAATTTTTTTTTTCCCTTCATAGCCTGCTGCTGACCGTGGCATAAAACATAAGACACTGCTGTGTTCACATGTGCTATTAAAAAATCACCAATTTTATATACTTTTTTCTACTCCGCTTTTCAATATACACCCTTTTGGGGTAAAAAAAATTAAATTGCGGCATAGTCTGTATCGGTACGTGTGAGATACACCTTTCAAATTTTTTGGGTGCATCTTCCACCGCCGAGGATTGCAGGGTGCTTCAGTTTGCCTCCTGTTCCGAACTCCTCCTACTCCTCATCCTCATCCTGCCTTTAGGGTACCAAAAATCGTAATCGGGGCCTAGTCTGTGTTTGTACGTGTGAGATACACCTTTTTATATACTATTTTCTATTCCGCTATTCAATCTACACCCTTTTGGGGTAAAAAAAATTAAATTGCGGCATAGTCTGTATCGGTACGTGTGAGATACACCTTTCAAATTTTTTGGGCGCATCTTCCACCGCCGAGGATTGCAGGGTGCTTCAGTTTGCCTCCTGTTCCCAAACTCCTCCTACTCCTCATCCTCATCCTGCCTTTAGGGTACAAAAAATTGTAATCGGGGCCTAGTCTGTGTTTGTACGTGTGAGATAAACCTTTTTATATACTATTTTCTATTTCGCTATTCAATATACACCCTTTTGGGGTGAAAAAAATTAAATTGCGGCATAGTCTGTGTTTGTACGTGTGAGATACACCTTTTTATATACTTTTTTCTATTCCGCTATTCAATATACACCCTTTTGGGGTGAAAAAAATTAAATTGCGGCATAGTCTGTATCGATATGTGTGAGATACACCTTTCAAAATTTTTGGGCGCATCTTCCACCGCCGAGGATTGCAGGGTGCTTCACTTTGCCTCCTGTTCCGAACTCCTCCTACTCCTCATCCTCATCCTGCCTTTAGGGTAAAAAAATTGTAATCGTTGCCTAGTCTGTGTTTGTACGTGTGAGATACACCTTTTTATATACTATTTTCTATTCCCCTATTCAATCTACACCCTTTTTGGGTAAAAAAAATTAAATTGCGGCATAGTCTGAACTAATCTGCTATTTAAAAATTACAAATTTAAAGGGGAATTTTTTTTTTCCCTTCATAGCCTGCTGCTGACCGTGACATAAAATATAAGACACTGCTGTGTTCACATGTGCTATTAAAAAATCACCAATTTTATATACTTTTTTCTATTCCGCTATTCAATATACACCCTTTTGGGGTAAAAAAAATTAAATTGCGGCATAGTCTGTATCGGTACGTGTGAGATACACCTTTCAAATTTTTTGGGTGCATCTTCCACCGCCGAGGATTGCAGGGTGCTTAAGTTTGCCTCCTGTTCCGAACTCCTCCTACTCCTA
This sequence comes from Pelophylax lessonae, assembly GCF_965119305.1. NCBI lineage: Eukaryota > Metazoa > Chordata > Amphibia > Anura > Ranidae > Pelophylax > Pelophylax lessonae. The sequence continues at coordinate 159,840,977 of NC_138768.1, forward strand.
ATCCTCATCCTGCCTTTAGGGTACAAAAAATTGTAATCGTTGCCTAGTCTGTGTTTGTACGTGTGAGATACACCTTTTTATATACTATTTTCTATTCCCCTATTCAATCTACACCCTTTTTGGGTAAAAAAAATTAAATTGCGGCATAGTCTGAACTAATCTGCTATTTAAAAATTACAAATTTAAAGGGGAATTTTTTTTTTCCCTTCATAGTCTGCTGCTGACCGTGACATAAAACATAAGACACTGCTGTGTTCACATGTGCTATTAAAAAATCACCAATTTTATATACTTTTTTCTATTCCGCTATTCAATATGCACCCTTTTGGGGTAAAAAAAATTAATTTGTGGCATAGTCTGTATCGGTACGTGTGAGATACACCTTTCAATTTTTTTGGGCGCATCTTCTACCGCCGAGGATTGCAGGGTGCTACAGTTTGCCTCCTGTTCCGAACTCCTACTCCTCATCCTGCCTTTAGGGTACAAAAAATTGGAATCGGGGCCTAGTCTGTGTTTGTACGTGTGAGATACACCTTTTTATATACTTTTTTCTATTTCGCTATTCAATCTACACCCTTTTGGGGTAAAAAAAATTAAATTGCGGCATAGTCTGTGTTTTTACATCTGAGATACACCTTTTTATATACTTTTTTCTATTCCGCTATTCAATATACACCCTTTTAGGGTGAAAAAAATTAAATTGCGGCATAGTCTGTGTTTGTACGTCTGAGATACACCTTTTTATATACTTTTTTCTATTCCGCTATTCAATATACACCCTTTTGGGGTAAAAAAATATTAAATTGCGGCATAGTCTGTATCGGTACGTGTGAGACACACCTTTCAAATTTTTTGGGCGCATCTTCCACCGCCGAGGATTTCAGGGTGCTTCAGTTTGCCTCCTGTTCCGAACTCCTCCTACTCCTCATCCTCATCCTGCCTTTAGGGTACAAAAAATTGTAATCGGGGCCTAGTCTGTGTTTGTACGTGTGAGATACACCTTTTTATATACTTTTTTCTACTCCGCTATTCAATCTACACCCTTTTGGGGTAAAAAAAATTAAATTGCGGCATAGTCTGTGTTTGTACGTTTGAGATACACCTTTTTATATACTTTTTTCTATTCCGCTATTCAATATACACCCTTTTGGGGTAAAAAAAATTAAATTGCGGCATAGTCTGTATCGGTACGTGTGAGATACACCTTTCAAATTTTTTGGGCGCATCTTCCTCCGCCGAGGATTGCAGGGTGCTTCAGTTTGCCTCCTGTTCCGAACTCCTCCTACTCCTCTTCCTCATCCTGCCTTTAGGGTACAAAAAATTGTAATCGGGGCCTAGTCTGTGTTTGTATGTGAAAGATACACCTTTTTATCTACTATTTTCTATTCCGCTATTCAATCTACACCCTTTTGGGGTAAAAAAAATTAAATTGCGGCATAGTCTGTGTCGGTACGTGTGAGATACACCTTTCAAATTTTTTGGGCGCATCTTCCACCGCCGAGGATTGCAGGGGGCTTCAGTTTGCCTCCTGTTCCGAACTCCTCCTACTCCTCATCCTCATCCTGCCTTTAGGGTACAAAAAATTGGAATCGGGGCCTAGTCTGTGTTTGTTTGTGTGAGATACACCTTTTTATATACTTTTTTCTATTTCGCTATTCAATCTACACCCTTTTGGGGTAAAAAAAAATTAAATTGCGGCATGGTCTGTGTTTTTACATCTGAGATACACCTTTTTATATACTTTTTTCTATTCCGCTATTCAATATACACCCTTTTGGGGTGAAAAAAATTAAATTGAGGCATAGTCTGTGTTTGTACGTCTGAGATATACCTTTTTATATACTTTTTTCTTTTCCGCTATTCAATATACACCCTTTTGGGGTAAAAAAATATTAAATTGCGGCATAGTCTGTATCGGTACGTGTGAGATACACCTTTCAAATTTTTTGGGCGCATCTTCCACCGCCGAGGATTTCAGGGTGCTTCAGTTTGCCTCCTGTTCCGAACTCCTCCTACTCCTCATCCTCATCCTGCCTTTAGGGTACAAAAAATTGTAATCGGGGCCTAGTCTGTGTTTGTACGTGTGAGATACACCTTTTTATATACTTTTTTCTACTCCGCTATTCAATCTACACCCTTTTGGGGTAAAAAAATTAAATTGCGGCATAGTCTGTGTTTGTACGTTTGAGATACACCTTTTTATATACTTTTTTCTATTCCGCTATTCAATATGCACCCTTTTGGGGTAAAAAAAATTAATTTGTGGCATAGTCTGTATCGGTACGTGTGAGATACACCTTTCAATTTTTTTGGGCGCATCTTCTACCGCCGAGGATTGCAGGGTGCTACAGTTTGCCTCCTGTTCCGAACTCCTACTCCTCATCCTGCCTTTAGGGTACAAAAAATTGGAATCGGGGCCTAGTCTGTGTTTGTACGTGTGAGATACACCTTTTTATATACTTTTTTCTATTTCGCTATTCAATCTACACCCTTTTGGGGTAAAAAAAATTAAATTGCGGCATAGTCTGTGTTTTTACATCTGAGATACACCTTTTTATATACTTTTTTCTATTCCGCTATTCAATATACACCCTTTTAGGGTGAAAAAAATTAAATTGCGGCATAGTCTGTGTTTGTACGTCTGAGATACACCTTTTTATATACTTTTTTCTATTCCGCTATTCAATATACACCCTTTTGGGGTAAAAAAATATTAAATTGCGGCATAGTCTGTATCGGTACGTGTGAGACACACCTTTCAAATTTTTTGGGCGCATCTTCCACCGCCGAGGATTTCAGGGTGCTTCAGTTTGCCTCCTGTTCCGAACTCCTCCTACTCCTCATCCTCATCCTGCCTTTAGGGTACAAAAAATTGTAATCGGGGCCTAGTCTGTGTTTGTACGTGTGAGATACACCTTTTTATATACTTTTTTCTACTCCGCTATTCAATCTACACCCTTTTGGGGTAAAAAAAATTAAATTGCGGCATAGTCTGTGTTTGTACGTTTGAGATACACCTTTTTATATACTTTTTTCTATTCCGCTATTCAATATACACCCTTTTGGGGTAAAAAAAATTAAATTGCGGCATAGTCTGTATCGGTACGTGTGAGATACACCTTTCAAATTTTTTGGGCGCATCTTCCTCCGCCGAGGATTGCAGGGTGCTTCAGTTTGCCTCCTGTTCCGAACTCCTCCTACTCCTCTTCCTCATCCTGCCTTTAGGGTACAAAAAATTGTAATCGGGGCCTAGTCTGTGTTTGTATGTGAAAGATACACCTTTTTATCTACTATTTTCTATTCCGCTATTCAATCTACACCCTTTTGGGGTAAAAAAAATTAAATTGCGGCATAGTCTGTGTCGGTACGTGTGAGATACACCTTTCAAATTTTTTGGGCGCATCTTCCACCGCCGAGGATTGCAGGGGGCTTCAGTTTGCCTCCTGTTCCGAACTCCTCCTACTCCTCATCCTCATCCTGCCTTTAGGGTACAAAAAATTGTAATCGGGGCCTAGTCTGTGTTTGTACGTGTGAGATACACCTTTTTATATACTTTTTTCTACTCCGCTATTCAATATACACCCTTTTAGGGTGAAAAAAATTAAATTGCGGCATAGTCTGTGTTTGTACGTCTGAGATACACCTTTTTATATACTTTTTTCTATTCCGCTATTCAATATACACCCTTTTGGGGTAAAAAAATATTAAATTGCGGCATAGTCTGTATCGGTACGTGTGAGACACACCTTTCAAATTTTTTGGGCGCATCTTCCACCGCCGAGGATTTCAGGGTGCTTCAGTTTGCCTCCTGTTCCGAACTCCTCCTACTCCTCATCCTCATCCTGCCTTTAGGGTACAAAAAATTGTAATCGGGGCCTAGTCTGTGTTTGTACGTGTGAGATACACCTTTTTATATACTTTTTTCTACTCCGCTATTCAATCTACACCCTTTTGGGGTAAAAAAAATTAAATTGCGGCATAGTCTGTGTTTGTACGTTTGAGATACACCTTTTTATATACTTTTTTCTATTCCGCTATTCAATATACACCCTTTTGGGGTAAAAAAAATTAAATTGCGGCATAGTCTGTATCGGTACGTGTGAGATACACCTTTCAAATTTTTTGGGCGCATCTTCCTCCGCCGAGGATTGCAGGGTGCTTCAGTTTGCCTCCTGTTCCGAACTCCTCCTACTCCTCTTCCTCATCCTGCCTTTAGGGTACAAAAAATTGTAATCGGGGCCTAGTCTGTGTTTGTATGTGAAAGATACACCTTTTTATCTACTATTTTCTATTCCGCTATTCAATCTACACCCTTTTGGGGTAAAAAAAATTAAATTGCGGCATAGTCTGTGTCGGTACGTGTGAGATACACCTTTCAAATTTTTTGGGCGCATCTTCCACCGCCGAGGATTGCAGGGGGCTTCAGTTTGCCTCCTGTTCCTAACTCCTCCTACTCCTCATCCTCATCCTGCCTTTAGGGTACAAAAAATTGGAATCGGGGCCTAGTCTGTGTTTGTTTGTGTGAGATACACCTTTTTATATACTTTTTTCTATTTCGCTATTCAATCTACACCCTTTTGGGGTAAAAAAAAATTAAATTGCGGCATGGTCTGTGTTTTTACATCTGAGATACACCTTTTTATATACTTTTTTCTATTCCGCTATTCAATATACACCCTTTTGGGGTGAAAAAAATTAAATTGAGGCATAGTCTGTGTTTGTACGTCTGAGATACACCTTTTTATATACTTTTTTCTTTTCCGCTATTCAATATACACCCTTTTGGGGTAAAAAAAATTTAATTGCGGCATAGTCTGTATCGGTACGTGTGAGATACACCTTTCAAATTTTTTGGGCGCATCTTCCTCCGCCGAGGATTGCAGGGTGCTTCAGTTTGCCTCCTGTTCCGAACTCCTCCTACTCCTCTTCCTCATCCTGCCTTTAGGGTACAAAAAATTGTAATCGGGGCCTAGTCTGTGTTTGTACGTGTGAGATACACCTTTTTATATACTTTTTTCTATTCCTCTATTCAATCTACACACTTTTGGGGTAAAAAAAAATTAATTGCGGCATAGTCTGTGTTTTTACATCTGAGATACACCTTTTTATATACTTTTTTCCATTCCGCTATTCAATATACACCCTTTTGGGGTGAAAAAAATTAAATTGCGGCATAGTCTGTGCTTGTACGTCTGAGATACACCTTTTTATATTCTTTTTTCTATTCCGCTATTCAATATACACCCTTTTTGGGTAAAAAAAATTAAATTGCGGCATAGTCTGTATCGGTACGTGTGAGATACACCTTTCAAATTTTTTGGGCGCATCTTCCACCGCCGAGGATTGCAGGGTGCTTCAGTTTGCCTCCTTTTCCGAACTCCTCCTACTCCTCATCCTCATCCTGCCTTTAGGGTACAAAAAATTGTAATCGGGGCCTAGTCTGTGTTTGTACGTGTGAGATACACCTTTTTATATACTATTTTCTATTCCGCTATTCAATATACACCCTTCTGGGGTAAAAAAAATTAAATTGCGGCATAGTCTGTGTTTGTACGTGTAAGATACACCTTTTTATATACTTTTTTCTATTCCGCTATTCAATATACACCCTTTTGGGGTGAAAAAAATTAAATTGCGGCATAGTCTGTGTTTGTACGTCTGAGATACACCTTTTTATATACTTTTTTCTATTCCGCTATTCAATATACACCCTTTTGGGGTGAAAATAATTAAATTGCGGCATAGTCTGTATCGATACGTGTGAGATACACCTTTCAAATTTTTTGGGCGCATCTTCCACCGCCGAGGATTGCAGGGTGCTTCAGTTTGCCTCCTGTTCCGAACTCCTCCTACTCCTCATCCTCATCCTACCTTTAGGTTACAAAAAATTGTAATCGGGGCCTAGTCTGTGTTTGTACGTGTGAGATACACCTTTTTATATACTATTTTCTATTCCGCTATTCAATCTACACCCTTTTGGGGTAAAAAAAATTAAATTGCGGCATAGTCTGTACTAATCTGCTATTTAAAAATTACAAATTTAAATTTGAATTTTTTTTTTCCCTTCATAGCCTGCTGCTGACCGTGGCATAAAACATAAGACACTGCTGTGTTCACATGTGCTATTAAAAAATCACCAATTTTATATACTTTTTTCTACTCCGCTTTTCAATATACACCCTTTTGGGGTAAAAAAAAATTAAATTGCGGCATAGTCTGTATCGGTACGTGTGAGATACACCTTTCAAATTTTTTGGGTGCATCTTCCACCGCCGAGGATTGCAGGGTGCTTCAGTTTGCCTCCTGTTCCGAACTCCTCCTACTCCTCATCCTCATCCTGCCTTTAGGGTACCAAAAATCGTAATCGGGGCCTAGTCTGTGTTTGTACGTGTGAGATACACCTTTTTATATACTATTTTCTATTCCGCTATTCAATCTACACCCTTTTGGGGTAAAAAAAATTAAATTGCGGCATAGTCTGTATCGGTACGTGTGAGATACACCTTTCAAATTTTTTGGGCGCATCTTCCACCGCCGAGGATTGCAGGGTGCTTCAGTTTGCCTCCTGTTCCCAAACTCCTCCTACTCCTCATCCTCATCCTGCCTTTAGGGTACAAAAAATTGTAATCGGGGCCTAGTCTGTGTTTGTACGTGTGAGATAAACCTTTTTATATACTATTTTCTATTTCGCTATTCAATATACACCCTTTTGGGGTGAAAAAAATTAAATTGCGGCATAGTCTGTGTTTGTACGTGTGAGATACACCTTTTTATATACTTTTTTCTATTCCGCTATTCAATATACACCCTTTTGGGGTGAAAAAAATTAAATTGCGGCATAGTCTGTATCGATATGTGTGAGATACACCTTTCAAAATTTTTGGGCGCATCTTCCACCGCCGAGGATTGCAGGGTGCTTCACTTTGCCTCCTGTTCCGAACTCCTCCTACTCCTCATCCTCATCCTGCCTTTAGGGTAAAAAAATTGTAATCGTTGCCTAGTCTGTGTTTGTACGTGTGAGATACACCTTTTTATATACTATTTTCTATTCCCCTATTCAATCTACACCCTTTTGGGGTAAAAAAAATTAAATTGCGGCATAGTCTGAACTAATCTGCTATTTAAAAATTACAAATTTAAAGGGGAATTTTTTTTTTCCCTTCATAGCCTGCTGCTGACCGTGACATAAAATATAAGACACTGCTGTGTTCACATGTGCTATTAAAAAATCACCAATTTTATATACTTTTTTCTATTCCGCTATTCAATATACACCCTTTTGGGGTAAAAAAAATTAAATTGCGGCATAGTCTGTATCGGTACGTGTGAGATACACCTTTCAAATTTTTTGGGTGCATCTTCCACCGCCGAGGATTGCAGGGTGCTTAAGTTTGCCTCCTGTTCCGAACTCCTCCTACTCCTAATCCTCATCCTGCCTTTAGGGTACAAAAAATTGTAATCGGGACCTAGTCTGTGTTTGTACGTGTGAGATACACCTTTTTATATACTATTTTCTATTCCGCTATTCAATCTGCACCCTTATGGGGTAAAAAAAAATGAAATTGCGGCATAGTCTGTACTAATCTGCTATTTAAAAATTACAAATTTAAAGGGGAATTTTTTTTTTCCCTTCATAGTCTGCTGCTGACCGTGACATAAAACATAAGACACTGCTGTGTTCACATGTGCTATTAAAAAATCACCAATTTTATATACTTTTTTCTATTCCGCTATTCAATATGCACCCTTTTGGGGTAAAAAAAATTAATTTGTGGCATAGTCTGTATCGGTACGTGTGAGATACACCTTTCAATTTTTTTGGGCGCATCTTCTACCGCCGAGGATTGCAGGGTGCTACAGTTTGCCTCCTGTTCCGAACTCCTACTCCTCATCCTGCCTTTAGGGTACAAAAAATTGGAATCGGGGCCTAGTCTGTGTTTGTACGTGTGAGATACACCTTTTTATATACTTTTTTCTATTTCGCTATTCAATCTACACCCTTTTGGGGTAAAAAAAATTAAATTGCGGCATAGTCTGTGTTTTTACATCTGAGATACACCTTTTTATATACTTTTTTCTATTCCGCTATTCAATATACACCCTTTTAGGGTGAAAAAAATTAAATTGCGGCATAGTCTGTGTTTGTACGTCTGAGATACACCTTTTTATATACTTTTTTCTATTCCGCTATTCAATATACACCCTTTTGGGGTAAAAAAATATTAAATTGCGGCATAGTCTGTATCGGTACGTGTGAGACACACCTTTCAAATTTTTTGGGCGCATCTTCCACCGCCGAGGATTTCAGGGTGCTTCAGTTTGCCTCCTGTTCCGAACTCCTCCTACTCCTCATCCTCATCCTGCCTTTAGGGTACAAAAAATTGTAATCGGGGCCTAGTCTGTGTTTGTACGTGTGAGATACACCTTTTTATATACTTTTTTCTACTCCGCTATTCAATCTACACCCTTTTGGGGTAAAAAAAATTAAATTGCGGCATAGTCTGTGTTTGTACGTTTGAGATACACCTTTTTATATACTTTTTTCTATTCCGCTATTCAATATACACCCTTTTGGGGTAAAAAAAATTAAATTGCGGCATAGTCTGTATCGGTACGTGTGAGATACACCTTTCAAATTTTTTGGGCGCATCTTCCTCCGCCGAGGATTGCAGGGTGCTTCAGTTTGCCTCCTGTTCCGAACTCCTCCTACTCCTCTTCCTCATCCTGCCTTTAGGGTACAAAAAATTGTAATCGGGGCCTAGTCTGTGTTTGTATGTGAAAGATACACCTTTTTATCTACTATTTTCTATTCCGCTATTCAATCTACACCCTTTTGGGGTAAAAAAAATTAAATTGCGGCATAGTCTGTGTCGGTACGTGTGAGATACACCTTTCAAATTTTTTGGGCGCATCTTCCACCGCCGAGGATTGCAGGGGGCTTCAGTTTGCCTCCTGTTCCGAACTCCTCCTACTCCTCATCCTCATCCTGCCTTTAGGGTACAAAAAATTGGAATCGGGGCCTAGTCTGTGTTTGTTTGTGTGAGATACACCTTTTTATATACTTTTTTCTATTTCGCTATTCAATCTACACCCTTTTGGGGTAAAAAAAAATTAAATTGCGGCATGGTCTGTGTTTTTACATCTGAGATACACCTTTTTATATACTTTTTTCTATTCCGCTATTCAATATACACCCTTTTGGGGTGAAAAAAATTAAATTGAGGCATAGTCTGTGTTTGTACGTCTGAGATATACCTTTTTATATACTTTTTTCTTTTCCGCTATTCAATATACACCCTTTTGGGGTAAAAAAATATTAAATTGCGGCATAGTCTGTATCGGTACGTGTGAGATACACCTTTCAAATTTTTTGGGCGCATCTTCCACCGCCGAGGATTTCAGGGTGCTTCAGTTTGCCTCCTGTTCCGAACTCCTCCTACTCCTCATCCTCATCCTGCCTTTAGGGTACAAAAAATTGTAATCGGGGCCTAGTCTGTGTTTGTACGTGTGAGATACACCTTTTTATATACTTTTTTCTACTCCGCTATTCAATCTACACCCTTTTGGGGTAAAAAAATTAAATTGCGGCATAGTCTGTGTTTGTACGTTTGAGATACACCTTTTTATATACTTTTTTCTATTCCGCTATTCAATATACACCCTTTTGGGGTAAAAAAAATTTAATTGCGGCATAGTCTGTATCGGTACGTGTGAGATACACCTTTCAAATTTTTTGGGCGCATCTTCCTCCGCCGAGGATTGCAGGGTGCTTCAGTTTGCCTCCTGTTCCGAACTCCTCCTACTCCTCTTCCTCATCCTGCCTTTAGGGTACAAAAAATTGTAATCGGGGCCTAGTCTGTGTTTGTACGTGTGAGATACACCTTTTTATATACTTTTTTCTATTCCTCTATTCAATCTACACACTTTTGGGGTAAAAAAAAATTAATTGCGGCATAGTCTGTGTTTTTACATCTGAGATACACCTTTTTATATACTTTTTTCCATTCCGCTATTCAATATACACCCTTTTGGGGTGAAAAAAATTAAATTGCGGCATAGTCTGTGCTTGTACGTCTGAGATACACCTTTTTATATTCTTTTTTCTATTCCGCTATTCAATATACACCCTTTTTGGGTAAAAAAAATTAAATTGCGGCATAGTCTGTATCGGTACGTGTGAGATACACCTTTCAAATTTTTTGGGCGCATCTTCCACCGCCAAGGATTGCAGGGTGCTTCAGTTTGCCTCCTTTTCCGAACTCCTCCTACTCCTCATCCTCATCCTGCCTTTAGGGTACAAAAAATTGTAATCGGGGCCTAGTCTGTGTTTGTACGTGTGAGATACACCTTTTTATATACTTTTTTCTATTCCGCTATTCAATATACACCCTTTTGGGGTGAAAAAAATTAAATCGCGGCATAGTCTGTGTTTGTACGTCTGAGATACACCTTTTTATATACTTTTTTCTATTCCGCTATTCAATATACACCCTTTTTGGGTAAAAAAAATTAAATTGCGGCATAGTCTCTATCGGTACATGTGAGATACACCTTTCAAATTTTTTGGGCGCATATTCCACCGCCAAGGATTGCAGGGTGCTTCAGTTTGCCTCCTGTTCCGAACTCCTCCTACTCCTCATCCTCATCCTGCCTTTAGGGTACAAAAAATTGTAATCGGGGCCTAGTCTGTGTTTGTACGTGTGAGATACACCTTTTTATAAACTATTTTCTATTCCGCTATTCAATATATACCCTTTTGGGGTGAAAAAAATTAAATTGCGGCATAGTCTGTATCGGTACGTGTGAGATACACCTTTTTATATACTTTTTTCTATTCCGCTATTCAATATACACCCTTTTGGGGTGAAAAAAATTAAATTGCGGCATAGTCTGTATCGGTACGTTTGAGATACACCTTTTAAATTTGTTTGACGCATCTCCTTCCACCGCCGAGGATTGCAGAGGTAGCCCCCTACCCACCCGCGATCCCTGGCCCTGAATGCCAGCATTTCAAAATTATTGGCCTTTGAAATGCTGTCATTCCGTCTGGTGGAGACGCACAGTTTTAAAAGCCTTATGTCGGTATCTGTCCTACAGTATGTCGTGCCCAGCCGCCACTACTTTTCCAGGCAAGCCATCCCTTCCCTGCACAACCAAGTGGGGGAAAAAATCAGGTGTGCACTGCGCAACGCCATCTGTGGCAAGGTCCACCTAACTACCAATACGTGGACCAGTAAGCACGGTCAGGGGCGTTATATCTCCCTAACAGCACACTGGGTAAAAGCAGTGGCGGCTGGGCCTGAGGCGGATAGCAATTTGGCGCATGTCCTTCCACCACCGAGGATTGCAGGGCGCTTCAGTTTGCCTCCTGTTCCTAACTCCTCCTACTCCACTTCCTCATCCTCTACCGCATCCTCATCCGGTCAGCGTAATGTAACGCTCCTGCGTTTTATGTATGATGTGGATTTTCAGCTGCAGAAATATTCCACTTCAGTAGTCATGTAGAGAAACGCTGAGACACCAATCCCAACTCCCAATGACTCATCATGTGTGGATGATCTCAATTCAGCAAGTAAATACACACACTCAATAAGATGTTTCCTAGAGTGACTTATGTATATAGTAACACAGTGATGATAGGCTGAAGAGACAGGTTGGGTAGAGATGGTAGATTACAGACACTTGAAAGGAAATGTCCTTGAAAGTAAGATAGTAGCAGATGGGATGCAGATAGGTTTAGCAATCATGTATGGTAGCAGATGACAGAGTAGCAGGTGGACATACAAGAGAGATCAACCCAGTGCAAGAACAGGTGGTAGTAGGCTCAAGAGCTAGCAATCTTAGATAATGCAGATGTAGTAATAGTCCTTAGTATGCAGAGCTAGATAGTGTAAGCTTTAGTATGAAGGTTATAGAGGTTTCCCCTGTGGGGTACTTATCACTAATAGCAATGTAGCAGAGGAGAGGTTCGGCAAGAGCGGATGATCCGGTAGCGGGATACAGGGATCAGCGCAGCGTGGTTCCGACAGCGAGGTATGCTTGCAAGCATGAGAGCTTCAAGACAGGTTAGCATCAAGGCACAAAGCAGTTTGAACGAACACATGTGAGTGAGAGCCGGCGATCTAAATAGCCATCCAGTCCGGCGCTCAGTGATGACAGCATCAGTCTTAAAGGTGTATGCGCACCTTACCAAAAGAGAATGGTGGGGCGCATACACTTATGAAAGAGTAATTAAGGTACCCAAAGGTACCAGAACATTACAGTACCCCCCCTTAAGGCCGGCTCCTGAAGGCCTCTGGAGCTGGTTTGTCTGGGTACTTCGCATGAAAATTGCGGATTAATCTAGAGGCATGTATGTCAGAGGTGTTAAGCCAGGTGTCGTCTTGGGGCCCATAGTTCTTCCATCGAACCAAGTACTGAAGTCTTCCTCTGTGGATACGAGAATCCAGAATCTCTTTTATCTCATATTCTTCTCCACCTTTAACTTGTACAGGAGGAGGAGGTGGGATAGTAGGCCTTATTCCTTGGTCAGGAACATGGGGCTTCAGTAGCGACACATGGAAAATGGGATGTATTTTGAGGTCTATTGGCAATGTAAGCTGTACTGCAGCTTTTCCAATAAGTTTCTTGATTGGGAAAGGTCCCAAGAACAGAGGTCCAAGCTTTTTGCTAGGGATTTTCAGTCTTAAATTTTTTGTTGAGAGGCAAACGAGGTCCCCGATAGCGTACTGAGGAGAAGGTCTTCTGCGGAGATCATAGTACTTCTTTTGTTGACTATGAGCGTGTGAAATGGTAGTATTAAGCAAACCCAGAGAGTCCTTTATTTGGGTAAAATAGTCTGAGGCTACTGGGTTATTTGAAGGAAGGATGCGTGGTGGAAGAATAGAGGGATGAAACCCATAGTTCAAGTAGAACGGACTCTGCTTGGTCGTACTGTGGGTTGCGTTGTTGTAGGCAAATTCTGCCAGAGGGAGAAGATCCACCCAATCATCCTGTTGGTAAGAAGTGTAACAACGTAAATATTGCTCGATGCATTGGTTGACTCTTTCAGTCTGTCCGTTGGTCTGCGGATGGTAAGGAGAAGTGAGCTTCCGCTCGATCCGTAGTATGTGACATAGTTCTTGCCAGAACTTGGAAATAAATTGTGATCCACGGTCAGACAGAAGAGTTTTTGGGATACCATGTAACTTAAAGACATGTTTCATCAGGAGTTCTGCCGTTTGTTTGGACGAAGGTAGTCTGCGAATAGCAATGAAATGTGCCATTTTTGTCAGATGGTCCACTGACACTAAGATGGTATTAAATCCTTTGGAAGGAGGCAATTCCACTATAAAGTCCAAGGACGCAACTTCCCATGGAGTTTGGGGTATTGGTAGACTGCATAGTAGACCGGATGGTCTCGTAGTGTCAATTTTGGACCTGGCACAGACATTGCATGAAGAGACGAATTTTTGTATAGATGTTTTCATGTCAGGCCACCAGAATTGCCTGGTAATCAGATTAAGAGTCTTTGTCATACCCATATGTCCTGCCATAGGCACATCATGCGATAATTCCAAGATCTTGGTGCGTATGGTAGGTGGTATGTAAAGTTTGTCGTTGTAGTAGAGGAAGCCTTCTGCATCAGTATTTAGTTGTGGTGGGGGTGAATCCAAACTTATACCATGCAAAACCTCTTCCTTCAAGGAACGGACAACTCCAATAATGCGTTTGTGAGGTATTATAGGAACGGAAGGGATTTCAAAGTAGTTTTCTTCAGTTAGTCGTGATAGTGCATCCGCCTTTTTGTTCTTATCTGCAGGTGTGTAGGTCACTAGGAAGTTAAACCTTAGAAAGAATAGTGACCATCGTACCTGTCGGTGAGAGAGAGTTTTGTTAGTCTGAAGATATTGGAGATTTTTATGGTCCGTGTATATAAGTATTGGTAATTGGGTGCCTTCGAGTAGATGTCGCCAATTCTCCAGAGCCAATTTTATAGCAAGCAGTTCCTTTTCACCCACGGGGTAATTTATCTCTGGACTGCTTAGGGATTTAGAAAAAAAGGCGACTGGATGAAGTGGTGAAGTGTGAGTTGGTCGTTGGGAGAGTATTGCTCCTACTGCCATGTTTGACGCATCTACTTCCAGAATGTATTGGAGGGATGGGTCTGGATGGCGTAATATGGGAGCAGAAGTAAACCTTGTCTTTAACAGGTGAAAAGCTTTATTTGCTTCATCTGACCATTTGAATGGTTTTTTAATGCTAGTGAGCTGTGTGAGGGGTCTCACAATGGCAGAGAAGTTTCTGATGAACTTCCTGTAGAAATTCGAAAATCCAAGGAATCGCTGTAGCGCCTTGCGTGTGGTTGGTGTAGGCCAATCCTGAATGCAGGATATCTTACTCATGTCCATCTCGATTCCTGTTTTGGATATGATGTAGCCTAGAAACAGTACCTCTTCTTTATGAAACAAGCATTTTTTCAGTTTCACATAAAGGTTGTGTGCAAGCAATCTCGATAATACTAGTCTTACATGTCTTATGTGTTCAGACAGGGATCGTGAATATATAAGTATATCGTCCAGATATACCACAACACAGACATCTAGTAAGTCTCTGAAAATATCGTTTATAAATCGTTGAAAAACTGCAGGGGCGTTGCATAGCCCGAATGGCATTACAAGATATTCGAACAATCCGTATCTGGTTCTGAATGCAGTCTTCCACTCGTGTCCAGCACGGATTCGAATGAGATTGTATGCTCCTTTCAGGTCCAATTTTGAAAAATAGGTAGCTCCACGCACCTGCTCAATGAGCTCAGGGATAAGCGGTAGAGGATAGCGATCTTTTATTGTAATAGCATTCAATTGCCTATAGTCGATGATAGGCCTGAGACTTGAGTCCTTATTGCGGACAAAAAAGAGTCCTGCTGCTGTGGAAGAAGTGGAAGGTCTAATAAAACCTTTCTTCAAATTCTCATCCAAATAGTCTTTGAGATGGGAAAGTTCATCCTGTGAAAGAGGATAAACATGACCGAACGGCAATTTGCTATTTGGGAGTAGATCAATGCTACAATCATAGTCTCGATGGGGAGGTAGTGCTTGAGCATTTTTCTCAAGAAAAACCTCAGAGAGATCCTGATAACATAGTGGTGCAATCTCATCTGTCACCACAGACAGGATCTTCCCGAAAGACGGGAGGTTACACGTACCCTCGCAATAGCAAGAGAGGAAGGCCAGGGTCCGTTCCTTCCAATCTATGGTTGGTTGATGTGTGTGCAACCAGGGAAGTCCCAACACAATGGGAAAGTGGGGTGAAGGTATTAGATCAAAGGTAGTGGTCTCCATATGAGACCCGTTAGTAGTGACTAGGAGTGCCTGTGTCTGATCAGTGATCGGACCAGAGGATAAAGGAACACCGTTAATAAGACTCACTGAGACAGGTTTAAGTTTAGAAATAATAGGAACTTTATTTAAAGCAGCAAAACGTATGTCAATATAATTTCCACAAGATCCTGTGTCAATCATGGCCTTAGTAGTAATCCTGTTCTGGTCCCACTGTAATGTTAAGCAAACAGAAAGGTAAGGGTTAGTGATTGAAGTTGTCAATCCCCCTAGGAGGACATGTGAACACTCACCCTTCTTTTTGTAGACTAGGGGACAGACGTTTATCTTGTGATCCGGGGATGCACAGTACAAGCAGAGATTACCAGATCGTCTTTTGGCTCTTTCCATAGTTGATAGAGGTGGGCGTATGGTTCCTACCTCCATAGGAACGGGGTCAACGGCCGAAATCCGAGAAGAACTGGATAATGGCATTCCCATTTTCTCAGCCTTTCTTTCTCGTAGTCTTCTATCTATGGTGATACTGAGTTGTATCAATGCATCCAGGGTTTTTGGCAGATCCGCTCGGGCGAGCTCGTCTTTAATGGCCTCTGATAGGCCAAGCCTAAATTGGGTTTTCAGAGATGCATCATTCCATTCTGAATCAAGGGTCCATCTCTTGAATTCTGCGACAAAGTCTTCTACAGGTCTCCTACCTTGTTTCAAGGATCTTAATTGAAGATCGGCAGTACTCTGCCTATTGGGATCATCATATAGGCTAGTGAGTTCTGCTAGGAACAAGGCATAGGAGTTGAGAAGCTGGTCGCTTTTCTCAAAAAGAGAGTCTGCCCAGGCCCGAGGATCGCCTGTTAGGTAAGAAATAATAGTACAAACCTTAATGTGATCAGTAAGGTAGGTACGGGGTTTTAGCAAGAAAAGTAACTCACATGCGTTTTTAAATTCGCGAAATTTTTTGCGATCGCCTGTAAATACCAAAGGAGGATTTATTTTGGGTTCAGGGGACTGAGCAGTGGTAAGTTGTGTCAGTCTAATTACCTGCTGCGACAGAGCCTGATTGTCTTCTTTTAATTCAGCAAGTGCGTGTATTAACGCAGTTACTTGCTGTTTTAATTGTGTCATCTGAGTGGTTATTTCTGCTGAATCCATTTGTGGTTCGTTCAATCTGTAACACTCCTGCGTTTTATGTATGATGTGGATTTTCAGCTGCAGAAATATTCCACTTCAGTAGTCATGTAGAGAAACGCTGAGACACCAATCCCAACTCCCAATGACTCATCATGTGTGGATGATCTCAATTCAGCAAGTAAATACACACACTCAATAAGATGTTTCCTAGAGTGACTTATGTATATAGTAACACAGTGATGATAGGCTGAAGAAACAGGTTGGGTAGAGATGGTAGATGACAGACACTTGAAAGGAAATGTTCTTGAAAGTAAGATAGTAGCAGATGGGATGCAGATAGGTTTAGCAATCATGTATGGTAGCAGATGACAGAGTAGCAGGTGGACATACAAGAGAGATCAACCCAGTGCAAGAACAGGTGGTAGTAGGCTCAAGAGCTAGCAATCTTAGATAATGCAGATGTAGTAATAGTCCTTAGTATGCAGAGCTAGATAGTGTAAGCTTTAGTATGAAGGTTATAGAGGTTTCCCCTGTGGGGTACTTATCACTAATAGCAATGTAGCAGAGGAGAGGTCCGGCAAGAGCGGATGATCCGGTAGAGGGATACAGGGATCAGCGCAGCGTGGTTCCGACAGCGAGGTATGCTTGCAAGCATGAGAGCTTCAAGACAGGTTAGCATCAAGGCACAAAGCAGTTTGAACGAACACATGTGAGTGAGAGCCGGCGATCTAAATAGCCATCCAGTCCGGCGCTCAGTGATGACAGCATCAGTCTTAAAGGTGTATGCGCACCTTACCAAAAGAGAATGGTGGGGCGCATACACTTATGAAAGAGTAATTAGGGTACCCAAAGGTACCAGAACATTACACGTAACACCTTCACCACCAACTTCAGCACAGCCAGGGGTAAACGACAGCAGGCAGTTTTAAAACTTGCCTGTTTGGGGGAAAAACCACACCGCGCAGGAGTTGTGGAGGAGCATAAAACAGCAGACCGATGAGTGGTTGCTGCTAGGGATGATCGAACGGTTCGGGTCGACCATCGGTTCGGCCCGAACATTGGGTGTTCGAGGTTCGGCCGAATTTAGAACTTTTTGCCCAAAAAGTTTGGAATTCGGCAACCAGAACCGACCAAAATGCAATGGGACAGGAAATGGGCTTTAAAAGCCTGTGATTGGACCAGAACCATTAGAAAAAGCCAATTGAGGGGGCAGCAGAATGCTAGGAATGTGATTGGAATGACTAGGGGGTCCATAGTCCAATCATTAGTGAATACCCCCCCCAGTATATAAGATAGCCCCCGCCAAATTCCTAGCATTCTTATACGGGACATGAAAGAGAGTGGAATGCTGTTCTGTTACTTCTGTTACTTCTGTTACAAAGTGTTACAAAGTGTCATTTAGCATTTATTAGTGTGAGGAAAGGGATATCTAGTGTAGTTAGAGTGCTCTTTTACACTTTAGTTAGCTTTAATTTATTCCGTTTCTGTAGGGAAAGTGTTAAGTGTAAGGGGACCGTAGTGTAGTGTAGGGTTAACTGACAGTGACTGCTATGGCAGGGTGACAAAACCCTTCCATAGCAGGGTGACCGCTATAGAGAAAAGCTAGTTTCTCTCAAGTCACTTTCGCTTCTGTAATATGGCTTCGCCGCCGCCAGCATTCTTTTTGGCTGCAGGCGTTGCTAGTGATTTTTTGAGCACATGTTTGGAGTCAGACATGACATCTGAACATGTGTATAGGGGGTATATATACACAACCATGTCTATATATATACACCTAGACATATATAGGTGTGAAAGGAGCAGAAAAAACTACTTGCGCTAATGAAATAATTAACACCAATATAGTTACGCTCCTATCACCCCTATATATGGCTAGGTGTGTATATACATATAAGTATGTGTGTATATACACCACTATACACAAGTTCAGATGTTTTGGCTGCCTCCAAAGAACCCAAAAAAATGCCCAAAAAAACGCTAGCGTCAAAAAAAAAAACGCCCAGGTGTGTTGTTGCATGCATTTTTTTGGGGTTTTTGGAGGCAGGCAAAACACCTGAACTTGTGTATACGGGTATATATACCCCACTATACACAAGTTCAGATGTTTTGCCTGCCTCTAAAGAACCCAAAAAAATGCCCAAAAAAAAGCCTGCTACTAAACTGGCAAGGTGTGAAAAGCGAGAAGCAAACAACCTGTTCTATAAGTGCACTAATACAAACAATCCTTTTTTTTTTATGGTTCTGGACTTGCTACAGAGCTGAGACTTCACAGGTACACCTTTTAGACCCCCAGACACAAAATGACACAAAAAAAGTTCTTAAAAAATTTCATTTTTGATAAAAAAAGCCAATTATTGAAAAAAAAAAAAGAGATTTTTTTGTTTTTGACTTTGGATTTAGTATCTGGGGGGTCTAAAAGGTGTACCTGTGAAGTTTCAGCTCTGTAGCATGTCCAGAACCATAAAAAAAAAGATTGTTTGTATTAGTGCAATTATACATCTGGAATATGGCTTCTCGCTTTTCACACCTTGCCGGTTTAATAGCAGGCATTTTTTTGGGTTCTTTGGAGTCAGGAAAAACATCTGAACTTGTGTATAGTGGTACTGTGCACAAGTTCAGATGTTTTGCCTGCCTCCAAAAAACCCCAAAAAATGCCTGCAACAACACACCTTGGCGCTAGCGTTTTTTTGGGCATTTTTTGGGGTTCTTTGGAGGCAGGCAAAACATCTGAACTTGTGTATACAAAAGTTCGATCATCCCTAGTTGCTGCCAGCGAGTCTCAAGCCCGGCCTGGTGGTGTGCGATAACTGGCGAAATCTCATAGCAGCTCTGGGTCTAGCCGGTTTGACGCACATCCCTTGCCTGGCGCATGTGCTGAATTTGGTGGTGCAGAGGTTCCTTAAAAATTACCCCGATATGTCAGAGCTGCTGCAGAAAGTGCGGGCCGTCTGTGCGCACGTTCGGCGTTCTCACCCTGCTGCTGCTCGCCTGTCTGCGCTGCAGCGTAACTTTGGCCTTCCCGCTCACCGCCTCATATGTGACGTGCCCACAAGGTGGAACTCCACCTTGCACATGCTGGAAAGACTGTGTGAGCAGCAGCAGGCCATAGTGGAGTTTCAGCTGCAGCACGCACGCGTGAGTCGCTCTGCGGAACAGCACCACTTCACCACCAATAACTGGACCTCCATGCGAGACCTGTGTGCCTTGTTGCGCTGTTTTGAGTACTCCACCAACATGGCCAGTGCCGATGACGCCGTTGTCAGCTTAACTATCCCACTTCTATGCCTCCTTCAAAAAATGATTCGGGCGATGATGGAAGAGGATGTGGCACAGGAGGAGGAGGAGGAGGAAGAGGGATCATTTCCAAGGCTTTCAGGGCAGTCATTCACAAGTGGCTCCGAGGGTGGGTTCCTGCACCCACAAACGCCAGGTACACAATTGTCCAGCAGGGGCACAGTTCTGGAGGATGAGGAGGATGAGGAGGAGGAGATGGAGGAGGAAATGGAACCATGTTCACAGCAGGGTGGCACCCAGGCCAGCTCATGGCCATCACTGGTGCGTGGCTGGGGGGATACAGAGGACAAAGACGATACACCTCCCACAGAGGACAGCCTTTCGTTGCCTCTGGGCAGCCTGGCACACATGAGCGATTACATGCTGCAGTGTCTCCACAACGACCGCTGAGTTGCCCACATTCTAACTTGTGCTGATTACTGGGTGGCCACACTGCTGGATCCCCGTTACAAGGACAACGTACCGTCCTTAATTCACTCACTGGAGCGTGATCGCAAGATGTGCGAGTACAAGCGCACGCTGGTAGACGCGATGCTGCTGGCATTCCCACCTGACAGCAGGGCCACAGTGGAAGCACAAGGCCAAGGCAGAGGAGGAGGAGGAGGAGGAAGAGGTCGCCAACGCAACCAGGGCACCGCCAGCACCTCAGAAGGCAGGGTTAGCATGGCCGAAATGTGGAAAAGCTTTGTCAGCACGCCACAACAAACAGCAGCACCAGCAGCTCATATGGAACTTCTTAGCAGGAGGCAGCATTTCACCAACATGGTGGAGCAGTATGTGTGCACACGCCTACATGTAGTGAATGACGGGTCTGCCCCCTTCAACTTCTGGGTCTCCAAATTGGGCACATGGCCTGAGCTTGCCCTTTACGCCTTGGAGGTGCTGGCGTGCCCTGCAGCCAGTGTATTATCTGAACGTGTATTTAGCACGGCTGGGGGCGTTATCACAGACAAGCGCAGCCGCCTGTCCAGAGACAATGTGGACAAGCTCACATTCATTAAAATGAACCAGGCATGGATCCCACAGGACTTTTCCTGTACCTTGTGCAGAATAGAGATGGATACCGACCTTACCCAGCCATTGTTATATTTTTGATCTTTCTCACTCTTAGGGTGTTACCCTAATCTTTCTCACTCTTAGGGTGTTAGGGTGTACCCTAATTTAAAATGACTAAAAAAAAGCAGTGTTGGCTACCTCGTCCCCCTCCACCGCCGCTTCCAACTACACCGCCACATCCACCGCCACCTCAACCTCCCTCCTACTCCATATGGGCCTCGTCCTTCACAGATGAAGAAAATTGTTTTATTTTTCTGTTTTTTTTGTTGTTTTAAGTTACTTCCCTATCCACATTTGTTTGCAGAGCACTTGCCATGCTCTTAACTACATTTTGCTGCCATTTGCAGCACTCTAGCCCTTTCCATTGGTTTTTTAGAGCCATTTTAGTGCCTGAAAGTTCAGGTCCCCATTGACTTCAATGGGGTTCGGTGTTCGGGTAAAGTTCGGAAAAAGTCCGGGACACGGACCCGGACTTTTTTTTCAAGTTCGCCCAAACCCGCCGAACACGGACATCCAGGTGTCCGCTCAACTCTATTCATCACCTCATAGGGCAGTCTGTGCTGTGCTCTTGCAGTCATGTTTACAGGACGGACACTCCTAGGGAGAGTAGCAGCAGTGCTGAACTTTTTCCATTTAGGCAAGGTTTTTGAAGATACGTTTATAACCCTTTCCAGCTTTATGCAAGTCAACAATTCTTAATCGTAGGTCTTCTGTGAGCTATTTTGTGCGAGGCATCATTCACATCAGGCAATGCTTCTTGTGAAAAGCAAACCCAGAACTGGTGTGTGTTTTTTATAGGGCAGGGCAGATGTAACCAACATCTCCAATCTCATCTCATTGATTGGACTCCAGTTGGCTGACATCTCACTCCAATTAGCTCTTGGAGATGTCATTAGTCTAGGGGTTCACATACTTTTTCCACCTGCACTGTGAATGTTTACATGGTGTGTTCAATAAAAACATGGCAACATTTCATTCTTTGAGTGTTATTAGTTTAAGCAGACTGTGATTGTCTATTGTTGTGACTTAGATGATGATCAGATCACATTTTATGACCAATTTGTGCAGAAATCCATATCATTCCAAAGGGTTCACATACTTTTTCTTGCAGCTGTATATGATGACCCGCAATGCATGGCCACTGCTGAAGCTATCCTCCATAATCTGCAGCAAGGGCAGCGCCCTGTAGAAGACTATACAGTGGACTTTCGTAAATGGGCTGTAGATACACGATGGAATGAAGCCGCTCTGAAATATCAGTACTGGCTGGGCTTGTCTGAAGCTCTCGAAGATGAGCTAGCTCGAGTGGAGACCCCCACCACACTAGAAGGGCTCATTCAACTAGCCATCCAACTTGACAGACGCCTGCGGGAGTGACGATCTGAACGTGCGCAATCCTTCCAGCCTTCATGGATGCTGGCTAGGGTTCCACCCACTCCTGCACCTATGCCTGCATCTGCTTCTCCAGCCACCTCTGAAGAGCCTATGCAAATCGGTGTGGTTCGCTCAGCTCTGATCTCAGATGAAAGACTAACCTGTGCCTCTACTGTGGGGGAGCCGGACACTTTCTTTGCAACTGCCCTGTGAGACCTAATAGGTTCTCTCCCCGCAGCTCTATGTACCTCCAGATTTTCCCCAACTCACCTTGTCCTTCATGTGTCGTTACAGGTGGCGGAAAAGGAGGTCAAACTTCCAGCAATCATTGATTCCGGGGGCATGCTGTTGCTTTATGGACATTTCTTTAGCAAGAGACTTTCAGATTCCTCTTCTAACCAAGAGACATAAGCTTGAAATTTATTTGGCTGATTTCACCACCCCTAGATCTGGGCCCGTTACACAAGAAACTTTACCTTAACTGGCTCGGGCCATCAACAATTTCTTTGTTTCGATGTACTTTGTTCAC
The DNA here is from genome assembly GCF_965119305.1 of Pelophylax lessonae. Lineage (NCBI taxonomy): Eukaryota > Metazoa > Chordata > Amphibia > Anura > Ranidae > Pelophylax > Pelophylax lessonae. Next base: position 159,863,675 of record NC_138768.1, read on the forward strand.
CTTCTGTATGTTTCCTGTGATTCTGGGAATTCCCTGGTTGCGGGCACATAACCCACAGATAGACTGGAACAAAGGGGAGATCCTCTTTAAGTTAACCTACTGTCTTCAGCATTGTATTATGCCTGAATCTGTGTCACCTACCAGCTGCCTCACCGTTCAGCCTGTTTCCAGCGCTGGCCAGGATGTTTCTGCAGTCTACCACAGCTTCTTGGATGTTTTTAAGAAGAAGAAAGCAGACACATTACCACCTCATCACCCTTACGATGTCCAATAGAGCTGTTGCCTGGTGCGGAGATTTCTTTTGGACGAATATTTCCACTTTCAGAGACTGAGCTTGAAGCCTTACGTCAATCTATTGATGAGAACCTCGAAAAGGGGTTCATTCATCCTTCATCTTCCCCAGCGGGTGCCAGAATCTTCTTTGTGGAGAAAAGGGACCATACCCTCAGGCCCTGTGTAGACTACCGAAAACTTAACAGAATCATCATCAAAAACCGTTATCCTCTCCCTCTCGTTCCTGAGCTCTTCCAGAGATTTTGTGCCGCCCGAGCCTTTACTAAGCTGGACTTACTGGGCGCTTACAAACTAGTGCGCAATAGTGAGGGAGATGAATGGAGGACAGCCTTTCGAACTCGCTTTGGGCACTTTGAATATCTTGTTATGCCATTCGGACTGTGTAATGCCCCAGCTACCTTCCAGCATTTTGTAAATTATATTTTTAGACAGTTCCTGGATAACTTCCTGATTGTTTACTTAGACGATATCCTCATCTTCTCTGCCACTTTGTAGTTGCACAGAATGCATGTTAAAATGGTGCTAACCACCCTGAGAGAACACAGACTCTATGCTAGAGCAGAGAAGTGTGAATTTTAAAAGACATCTATACAATTCTTGGGCCTAATAATTTCCATAGATGGAGTAGCAATGGATCCCTGGAAGGTGTCTGCTATCCTGGAGTGGCCTGCACCCACCGAAAAGAAGGGCATCCACAGGTTTGTGGGGTTTGCAAACTTTTCATTAAAGGTTCATTCATGGTTAAAGGTTAAAGGTTCATTAAAGACTTTTCCAGGATTTTGTCCCGATTACTCAGATGACCTGCCAGCACACCCATTTCCAGTGGTCCCAGGAAGCCCAAACTGCTTTTGATAAACTAAAGCCTTTTTGCACCTCAGCTCCCATGCTGCAAAATCCAGACCCAGCTCTACCCTATGTCCTGGAAGTTGATGCATCTGAGGTTGCCACTGGAGTGGTCCTGTTACAACGTCAACCTAAGAGGAATTTTGATGTGGGAGGATCAGGAACTGCTGGCCATAAAGGTCGCACTTGAAGAGTGGAGATACCTAGAAGGCGCTGCCCATCCTATCATGATATTCACTGATCATAAAAACCTTGAGTATTTCAACTCAGCCAGACGTTTAAGAATTAAGACCACGGCAAGCCAGGTGGGCTTTGTTTTTTTTCAAGATTTAATTTTCACCTCACTTACCGCCCAAGGTCCAAGAATGGGAAAGCAGGTGCTCTCTTGCGCATGTTCCCAGAGACTCCTGAGATTGCTGTTCCCAGCACTATCTTTTCCCCTCAGAATTTCCTTTTGATCCAAACTAATCTAAAGACAGTTATTGAATAGACCTCAGCCCAATGCTTCAAATTTGAGACTTCTACATTAAGAAAACAAGAGGGACTTTTATGGCACGGAGACAAGATTTTTGTACCCCAGGAAGCCAGACTCCGGGTCCTCAAATCCTTTCACGACAACCAGCTGGCCGGCCACTTTTGGGTCCACAAGACTCTTGAACTTATTCAGTGATCATACTGGTGGTCAAAGTTGAGGCAGGACTGCAAGGATTACGTAGGTTCCTGTACAACCTGTCTTTGAAATAAGGGCAGCCATACTCAAGCTTGGGGTCTGTTAAGGTCACTACTCATCCTGGACCACCCATGGAAGATGTTATCTATGGATTTCATAGTGGATTAGCCTCCCTCGGAGGGATTCTCCACTATTCTGGTGGTGGTTGATCTAAAATGCCCACTTTTTGCCCCTGGCGGGTACTCCTTCAGCCATAGATACAGCACACATCTTTATAAAAGAGATTGCAAGGTTGCACTGTCTGCCAAACAGCATTGTATCTGACAGAGAGGTGCAATTCACCTCCAGATTCTGGACGGCTCTCTGCAAAGCTTTGAACACTGAAGTCTGCTTTTTTTCTACCTATCATCCACAGAGTAATGGACTAACGGAGAGGACAAATCAGACTTTAGAGCAATATTTCCGTTGCTTTTCTACCTTTGCTCATGATAATTGGATAGCCCTACTCCCGTTTGCTGAATTTGCAAATAATAATTCTGTACATGCTACTACCAACCAGTCGCCATTCTGGGTGAACTATGGATTTCACCCATCATTTCTACCTAACACCATTCCTGAAGCAGCAATACCTGCCGTACAGAACAGAATAATCTTTATCCAGGAAATTTTTCAAGTTCTACAGGAAACCATGCGAAAAGCACAATAGGACTACAAAAAACATTATGACAAAAGGAAGAAAGGAAATCCAGTTCTGAAGGCAGGACACAAAGTGTGGCTCCCTACAGCTAACCTTACTGCAAATTGTCTTGCCCTTCTAGGAAGCTGGGTCCAAGGTTCATCGGCCCCTTTGCAAAAGAAAGATATTAACCCTTTGGCCTTTGAATTTTCCCTGCCAAGTACTTATAAGATTCACCCAGTCTTCCATGTTTCTCTGCTCAAACCAGCCACATCTAGCCCCTTTTCTGGAAGGGAAGATCAGCCTTCTCCTCCAATCACGTTAGGTGAAGAAAAGGCGTTCGAGGTTGAAGCCATCCTGGGTTGCCGAAAAAGGGGAGGACAGGTCCAGTACCTGATAAAATGGAAAGGTTACTCACCTGAAGAGAGCTTTTGGGAACCTGTAAGTAATGTACATGCCCCCAGACTTCTTCGTGAGTTTTTAAATAAGTACCCTGAGAAGCAAGCACACCTGGGCATCCGGAGGCTGCCCCTTGGGGGGGTGGGCACTGTTAGAGAACAATCCACAAAAGAACTGGCATATCTGTCAATAGCCTTTAGAATCACGCATTGGCGAACAGGAATTCACGAATGCTAATGCGCACACGGACGAGAACATTAAAGAAGTTATATGTGCCAGTGCACATGCGCGTACGCCAAAGCGCACAAATGTGTTACAGATTCTGGCGCCCAGTGGCCTATTTAAAGCCAGCAGCAGCAACCATTAATTGCTGGATGATCATCAGCCCCCTGTGTTTCCTGTGCCTTGTGTATTCTGATTTTGGACCTCCTGTTACCGACTTGGATTGCCTTTGACCTGATTCATCTCGATTTCTGGCTCTGACCCTTGGCTTGAACTTCTGACTTGCATCTGTTTGATCCACTGTGTTTGACCTTAGCTTGGCTCACCAACTCTGCTTTTACCAGCTTACCCGTGTATGACCCCAGCTTGTTGCAGTTCTGCTTCCTGCTTGCCCTGCTGTCAAGCACGCTAAGGACACCAGCCCTTTAAGTGTATCCTGCCTGTACCTGCTGCCATCCAATGCTCAGCTCTGCAGACTATAACAACTGGCAACCCATGCTTCTTTGGGCACTGCATCCCCTCTGCCACCTCCAGGGGTGTTCTGCACTTAGCCGCAAGGGGAGCCCTCTCAGCACTCTGGCCTCTGACCAGGTATATGATAGTATCATCCAGCCAATATGTCTGAAGCCGACAGAGGTGCTTCCCCACTTGAGGCTTTGTGCCAGCAAGTTGCAAGTTGCACCTTGTAGAGTGTATTCTGCTTCCTAATCCACCATTGCCAGGCTGATCAGGCAAGGTATTTTCTGGACCTTTGCCCTTAAAGAAGAGGTTCCTTCCTTCCCCATCAGAGCTCATTCTACCAGGCTTCTTTGTGTCTCTTTGGTTTCACAGCATCAATTATCTGCTTCCCAGATTTAAAAGGTCCCCACCTGGTCCTCTGTTCACAAATTCTCCAAATTCTGCCAGGAGGATGTTCAGACCTTGGCTGATGCAAGCTGTCATCTAAATGTTTTTGTTCTGGGTCTTTAATCTTTGTATTTCTTATGGGTCTGTTTTCAGTTTCTGTTTGCTCTTTTGTTGCCCACCTCTCAATTTATTGCTTGGGTACATCCCATGTTCGGTGTCCTGTACTGTACGATTAAGGTAATAGTAACTTACAGGGTTTACCTTTCCTACTATTTTGGAGTACTCTACAGCAGTGTTCCCCAACCCCCGGGCCGCGGACCGGTACCGGTCCGTGGATCAAACGGTACCGGGCCGCCCGGGCCACCCGAGGAACTTTAAATGATTTCACTGTGGCGGCCAAGGCGCAGAGCATTGCGCCCCCCGAGCCCGCCCATTGTGTGACAATAGCGAATGAAAATTCGCTATTGTCACGCTGATCCTCCTCCTGGCCAATCAGGGAGCGGGTCCTCCCGCTTCCTGATTGGCCGAAAGGCAAACCCCATGCCATTGGCTGAGGAGGAGGTGCCGCAGGAGGACTGAGGAGACGCAGGAAGCCGGGGACTGAACTGAAGAGAAGTGAGGTAAGTACACGGACAGGTCTCGTGGGGGGAATGCTGGCATCTCTACATTGAAAGGGGGCAATGCTGTGGCACTCTGTATTTATTGGGGGCAATGCTGTGGCACTCTGCATTTATTGGGGGCATTGCCGTGGCACTCTGCATTTATTGGGGGCATTGCCGTGGCACTCTGCATTTATTGGGGGCAATGCTGTGGCACTCTGCATTTATTGGGGGCATTGCTGTGGCACTCTGCATTTATTGGGGGCATTGCTGTGGCACTCTGCATTTATTGGGGGCAATGCTGTGGCACTCTGCATTTATTGGGGGCATTGCTGTGGCACTCTGCATTTATTGAGGGCATTGCTGTGACACTCTGCATTTATTGGGGGGCAATGCTGTGGCACTCTGCATTTATTAGGGGCATTGCTGTGACACTCTGCATTTATTGGGGGCAATGCTGTGGCACTCTGCATTTATTGGGGGCATTACTGTGGCACTCTGCATTTATTGGGGGCATTGCTGTGGCACTCTGCATTTATTGGGGGCAATGCTGTGGCACTCTGCATTGATTGGGGGCAATGCTGTGGGCACTCTGCATTGATTGGGGGCACGCTGGTCACTCTGCAGTGACGTCCCCCCCAGCGGGCCACAGAAAAATGATCAAACGTTGACCGGTCCGCGGCAATAAAAAGGTTGGGGAGCACTGCTCTACAGGACACAGGTCCCCTCTGTGTCTTGATCACTCCTTATTGGTTGCTAATAAACAGGAATTTCACTAAGGGGGTGGGGTTATATGAGTATGCTTTCTTTTTTCTTTGCCAGTGTCTAATCACCTGAAGGCAGTCTGCATATATTCCATAGTCTGTTAATTTAAGTCCTGTGCCCTGTACTGTACTCCAAGATCAGGAATTTACAGGCAAGTCTAAATTCCTAATTTTCTATAAAAGAGGGGAATGATTACCTAAAATCTGTTTTTATAAACTGTTTCTAGATATAGAATAATTTAAAAATGTACATTTAGGGCACATTCACAGCTTCACTTAATGGCATGTTAACGTATGCTATGTTGCACGTTAACATGCATCATGTTAAGGCAGCCCATACAAATGAGTAGGCTGCTAGTGCACAGAACAAAAAAAAAAAAAAAACGAACCTTTTTCTTAAACAGCACACCATAATACATGGTAGCGCATTGCTGTGTGCTGTGGTGCACTGCAACCCATGTGTGCAACAGTTGTGTTTTGATACTACAACACGCTATAGTGTGTATGGTGTGCTGCCTTGGCACCATAATTGGATGTTCCTCTTGATTTTCTGTTGTATAGTGACTGTGTTTTAACCACTTAAGCCAAGGAAGATTTTACCCCCTTCCTGACCAGGGCCTATTTTGCGATTCGGCACTGCGTGAATTTAACGGACAATTGCGCGGGTTGTGCGACGCTGTACCTAAACGAATTTGACGTCCTTTTTTTTCCCACAAACAGAGCTTTCTTTTGGTGGTATTTGATCACCTCTGCGATTTTTTGATCATGCGCTATAAACAAAAAAAGAGCGTCAATTTTGCAAAAATAACAATATTTTTCACATTTTTTTTATATAAAATTCCCTAAAAAAAATGTAAAAATCTAAATTTTTTAACATTTTAGGGCAATTTTTTTTTACCATATGTTTGGTAAAAAAAAACACAATAAGCGTATTTTGATTGCTTTGCGCAAAAGTTATTGCGTTTACTAACAAAGGGAAATATTTTTGTCATTTTTGTTGTTGTTTTTTAACGCGTAATGGTGGCGATCTGCGATTTTTTTTGCGTGACTGCGACATTGGGGCGGACAGATTGGACCCTTGACTGACATTTTTGACACTTTTTGGGTTACCAGTAACATTACTACAGTAATCAGTGCTATACATATGCACTGGTACTGTAAAAATTACACTGGCAGTGAAGGGGTTAACTTTTTTGAGAGGGAGGGGTTAAGTGTGTCCCTAGGGGCGTGTTTCTAACTGTGATTGGCTGTGGCTTGATGTGTAAGAACAGTGATCAACGGTCCTACATAGCAGAACCGTTTGATCACTATTCTTACACAGGGAAGAATGACAGGCGGCTTTGTTTACATTAGCTGCCTGCCTTTCTCCCGATGTAACGGACGATCGCGAGTGCCCGACGGACATCGGGTCCGCCGGGCACACACGCGGGGGGGTCCGTGACCGAGCGGGAGCGCGCCTCCGGCGGCGTGCGCTTGCTCCCCAGAGTCTCACAGGCTAGCGACGTAGCCCTACGTCGCTTTGCCTGTGAGGGGCTGACCGCCGCCGTAAATAGTCGTGCGGCGGTCGGCAAGTGGTTAACATTTCCTGTTTCTCAATATAAGCCTTTTTGCCTTTCTTTTACCACTAGCCGGTAACACGACCATGAAAAATTACTTTTATGTAAACCTTTCAGTAACAACTCTACAGTATTATAGCATTTATATCAGACCATATTTTCAGTTTCTGTTAAAATTTCTATTTCTTGTTTAAGAATATGGCGTATGTATGCTGAAAAAAAGTTACAAATGTTCTTTACTCCTTTCAGTTCATATTTCTCAATATGTCAATGTAAAACTGAAAAACATTACTGTGCACATTCCAGATCTGCTGTTTTATGCATTACAGCAATAAATGAATGAAATTTAAACTGCACCCGTTCAAGAGAGCACGTGAATATATATTGTAGAATAACACATTTAAGCAGTTTCTATAATAAAGTGCACTTTAAACAACATAAAAATATGCTGTGGAGCGAAAACAGCAATGTTTTACACAGTGTCTGACAATATTATACACTGCAGAGTGAGAGGCAGAAAACAAATTTCAATATCACTTTAAAAATGACACTCGCTATGCAGTAATAAATCAATGGTACGCCACTTAGTAATCTAAATTATATGCTTAGTTGCACTTCATTTTCCTATAATTTGGCAGAATAGGTGCTGAATGTTTCAGTAACGTTACCTACAAGCAAGATACTTTACTTCTGATTTTCTCCCTAGTTGTTGTTATAGTTTTGTTGACATTTTTGGATTGGTTATTCTGAATTTACAGCCACAACATGTTAATGACAAAGGTCAAAATATGTACTAGTAAAATATTATCTTACAAATTGCCCTGTATAGGAAAAATAAAGGGATTTATCAGGTTAGATGATAGTTAGTTGAGCTGCTACCCATAACAACTGTTTGGGTTTCTGTTGTAGTTTAGTCTGCTCTAAACTTTGATACTGATTCGTTGAGATGGGTAGCAAATCTACTTTTCTTTTTTCCAGTTCTTATGTTGGTTTCATCAGACTCCATGAGATACGGTATCATGGAATTATCGAATTGTAGCAATTTTTTGTTGAACATGATATCAAAAAGTACTCAATTATACACAATTGTAATGAAATGTCGAAAAATGGCACTGAACAGGGGAATGCTAACATGTCTAATCTGAGGACCAAAATAAGAAAATGTTTACTGCATTTGGACTCAAAAAATTAATTTTTTACCAAAAGGCCAGAAAAGCAATACAAATACCAATAGCCATATAATAATGATTCAAACACACACACTAATAAAGTAACTAATACAGCTCTGTATTCATAATATTTCAAGAGGGGGTGGGGGGACTGCACATAAGAACCATTGCAGAGTGCCATATATTGTACAGTACGTGTTATATACCAGTGGTTTTTAAAGCAGTAAACAGTGGGCCATTAAGGAACAACGTGCATGGCTCTGCCCACCATTCAGAAATAAGAAATAATCTTTTTATGTTTGACATGTGTCAGTAAATGAGAAATGTTAATAACTCCTTTTCTAAGAATGCTCAATTGTGCTACTAACTGGTTAATTGGGGGGCCTTTTTGTTTCATTAGGCTCTTCTCACCATAACCCTCTAGCTTATACCTCCTCCTAGGTTACAGATAATAATCCTACAGATTTATCATCTGTAACCTAGGACACGCAGTCAAAATCATCTTCATTTTAACTTAGTGAAGTTGAACAATGCTATGATTTTTTTCATTTTATTCCCTTAAATAGACAATCTAATGGAAGTAAGGATAAAAAATACCCCAGAGACAGGTCACTGGGTAACACACATAAGCCCTGTACACAAGGGCTGAATGTTGGGTGGCATCGGCTGGTTCAATAGGGACTGGCTGACATTTGGCCCATGTGTACTGTAGCTGGTCCAACAGAAGCTAGCTGTTCGACCAGATTCTGTCGAAGGTACATGACCAAAAAAGGTCTCCCGATCAGCGCTCTCAGCCAACAGCACAATGGCTGGGAGTGCTAACTGAAGTGTTCTGAAGTGTAGAACAGCAAGGGAGATAGCTGTACTAGCATTGGATTGTTAGTACAGTGGCTCTGACCTGAGCTGTCAATTGTTTTTGTTCAGCCTGCTGGTTTGAACGAAAAAAAAAAAATGAGCAGTGTGTACTAGGTTATATTCTGGAGACTGGTTTCTGAAGGGTTAATGGAAATATAGTACAACTGGGCCATTTTGGGGTTAACATATGTATACTGGCTACTGAAGCTGAGTCACAAACTCGTGACTATTAGTATCTTTAGCTAAGCACTCTAGTTCTGTATGTGTACTTTTAATATTTGTTCCTGTGCTGCCTTGTTCATCTTTGTCTGACATAAACAATAGATGTTTATTTAAAAAAACACAAACACAAAGAGAAAGAGAATAAGAAAAGCAAAGTTATTAATTACCCTTTTTTTACAAAATGTAATGCAATTTGAAACTGTAAGAAAACATTTTTTTTCACAGGATATTCTTTTTACATACGGGAAAATGCAATATTTTGTTTACCAACTTTTTTTTTGTAGAAGTAATTTACATTTAAACCAGTACAATTTGTTAAGAAGGACCAGTTAGTCAGATTCTTATTCGGAGACAGCGTTTTAAGATTTCAAGGCTTATATAGCAGAGCATAGAAGATCATATAATCTATGGTGGCATACTTTCTCTGGATCTTTTGACTATCATGAAAAGCAAGCTGAAAATGGGGTAGCAGATGTTTCCAAAAAAAAGTTTTCAGCAGAAATAGCACATATCCTTTCCACTATGTGATATCTTGTTGTAAGATTGTATGATCAGGAAATGTGACTTCTTTGGGTTGGAATCAACCTCATCCTCTTTTGGACAAATTCCTGATTCTGGTGTAAATAGGTTTGAAGGTTAAACGTTTTATATACTGTAACCTGCTCTTAACAGCTGGATTCCCATTACTGAAACCCGTAGATGCACAGCTTTTGGCATCCATACCCCTCTACTTGGATCATCTCTTCAAAAAGAACATTTACTGGCCTTAAAATAGATTTAGAATATTGTGCCTTGGTGTCGATAAGTTTATAAGGATTACTGTATTTCTAGATAAGAACAAAAATTGTATGGCTAAAATTATCCTGAAGAAAAATTTTCTTTTGCCACCCTTAGGTACAAGCCTTCCAGATCAAATGGTAAATCTGATCATACGTCTGTTGTATAATTTGTTGGCAATACCCTACTAAATGAATGTGTGTGTTGGTAATATGATGGTAGGATTTCTGACCCCAGTAATAAATGGGTATTTCGAAGTATGCTTGCTTTGTAGGCAGATTTCTTTTTCTTTTGCCAGGTATCTACAACTTGTGAAAGCTCTACTTTGATCTGACGTTTTCATTATGGACAAAGCCTGATAGTAAACAAGTGATTCTTTTAGACGGACAATGCTATCACTGTGTGGAAGACTGTTTCCTATTTAAAATCAAGTCTTTTAGATCTTTTAACACATCCTTTTCCTCTTCAGTTAGGCTCCCTTCATCTTTGGTCTCCCACCTGTTAAAAAAGATAAATAATGTAGGTTACAAAGTTTTATACACATCACCATATAAGACATTTGGAGAGTTGGGTGATGATCAGGTAAGTGAGAGAATAATTAATCATACCAGCAAATTGACTTGCAGTTATTACCAATTCTACTCAATGCCTATATCTAAGGGTCTTTTTCACTTGTATCCAGACAGCTGCCTGGCTTTTTCAAGCAATTCTGCCAGAGTCAGACCAAAAACCCTTTGTGCAACACTAGGCATGTATAGTGCAAATCTTATGCTTGAGGTTGAGGGTTTGTACATATGTTTGGATCTGCTAGCACAAAAACTGGTAGGAAATTGTTAATGATTGACAATGACATGCTTCAGTGGTATCTGAACCAAGACGGGTCATAAATCAGCATCATAGTATCTGCCCAGTAAAGCAAAGATCAACCTGATAGTTCAGATGATGCAAGGTTAATTTGTTAAGATCATTTAGGCTTAGTGAGTTAAGTTAACGGTTTCAGTTACAGAGAGGATTAGGGTTAGGTATCCGTAAAAACCCTGTTTGGTAGCGGCTCACAATAGTAAGATGCCAATGCTGCTTTAGACATGGGCAGTGGTCTCCACCTTTTCAGTACAAGGGCCATGTTGTAAAATGTAATATTCACAGGCCAAAAAAAAAAGTTTTATAATAGACTGAGCCCCCTCATCAGAGGCCCCCCTTTATGTCAGAGTCCCCATCAGAGTCCCTTTTACATGAGGGCTGTCCTCAGAGTCTCCTCCCACATCATGTCGCCCATCAGAGTCCTCCCTTACCTCAGTAATTGGGGAACTCTAATTTGAACTCTGAACTTACATTAGTAAGTTTTGTCCTTCTGTGAATACTGGGACAAGCATGTCATTGGTTGCTAAGATGCTACAGTCTTAGCAACCAATTACGAGGATGATGAAAACACAGTGGGATGAATCTGTGCTGGGGGTAGAAATGGAGACCATAGGCAGTCTCTGCTGACCTGAATTTTCAGTCTGTGCACATTGAGAATACTGCACTAACCGTAGCTGCCGGATGGATAAAATCTTGTTGAAGTTTGGAGACCCCTGGTCTGGGGAGACCAAAAGAAAGGCATTCCTTGCTCCCCCAGTGAGCTGGCACTAACCGTAGCTGCCGGATGGATAAAATCTTGTTGAGGTTTGGAGAACCCTGGTCTGGGGAGACCAAAAGAAAGGCATTCCTTGCTCCCCCAGTGAGTTGGCAGTCAACTTTGATGCCACTCCCAAGTGTGCTCATGTACAGTGCAGAACCACTGATTGATTGCTGCATTTTGCTAATGCTAGTTGCGCAGCTGTTATACTGAATTCATTGGGAACATCTGAGTATGCAGATAGCATTTTTTTTTACATTTTGTTTACTTTCCTAAACTGCATTCTTATTCTGTGTCAGAGACTTATAAACATTTTAAAAACAGAGGATCCCCATAACAGATGGGTAAAAAGCATTTTAAAATGTAAGCAATGGCAGCGCCTATTTTTATTGACAAATAGAAATGTTTTAATTTATAGTTGCTTAATTTGTTACAAGATATCTTTTTTTTTGTTTTAATGATACGATTACCATATGTGTGTAAAAACCACAGAACAGATGCAAAAAAGGATCAGAAAAATAAATTACTGAGGAAAACAAAATTGCAACATATGTCTACCAGGCTGCCTTATCTAAGATGATTTTGCAACAGGTGAGCAGCAATTAAACCTCCAGACAGATGTGTTAACAGGAAATATGTGACTGCAGAAGTCTTCACTGACCCATAGGCTGTATAATAGTTTTTGCTCTGCAAAGGCCTACCCAGTAAACTGGCAGCTTTTATGTCTGCATAGTTCTGGTATTCTTTGTAAATGTAAACATGTTTCCATTATGATCATAGTGCATGGACCAAGTTAGTAAAGAGTCTACCATTATCCCCTATGGATGGAGAGGAATACCCTTGTAACTACTGTGGCAGGTATGCAGACTTTTAGAGGAGAGAGCTCGCAGGGACCCTGTGAAACATAGGATACCAAAGTTGATCTAACTTTCCTGCATCTAACGAACACTGAAACATTCAATTTGGAGGTCTGAACATTCTACTGTAAAGATATTCAAGGATAAAAAACTGCTTCAGATGGTTCATTGTCACTTATCATTGGTTGTAATTGATTGTTCATTGTCAAATGATCACATCATTAGTTATGACCTGCTAAAATGAATGTAAAGCTTACAATGTACGTCAATAAGCAGATTAATGTTGTTGATAAATCAAAACTGAAGGAAAATAAGGCTAAACCTGGATGTGTTGCATGTGGAAACCCATCAGGTTTCTCTGTTCATGCTGGGTAAAAATGAATCCAAATTTGTTGTTGTGGGCAGCAAATGAAATTTAGTGAAATATATTTTTTCTAGATTTTATGAATAAGCTCCTCTGTGCCTGTCACAGGTAAGGTTTTGCTGAAGAAGCCCTTATATGCCTGTCGTAGGTAGAAATGTGAGAAGTAATAAATGAAAATGACCTATTAGGCAGTACATTCTAGTGGATTATTCAGGATTACTCAATGTCATCAGATATCATCCTTGCAGTAATTTGTAAAACAGGGTGATAAATAGTAGGGAATTATAATGTTCAAGTAGAGATAAAACAGCGTGCTAATAGTTCATCTCCCTAGTGTTTCAGCCATACCCTCAAACCATTTAGCAAAGTCAGTTCTTTGCATCAAGTCTGTGAAATGCTAAGATGTTACACTTTCATATTGAAATCATAGCCAGATCGCATTTCGGCAAAGAACGCAGAACCTTGTTCACCAACACAAAATGCAATTTGTAAGGGGAAAACAATCAAAGGAGTGAGTGAAGATGATACCTCGGTTGGCCATATGGTACAATCAGATGGAAGCTTTCTAGAGAGTTCATGTCATTTCCTCAGGCATCTATTTATCAGGATGTCTGAAAAGAGTGCTAGTGAATGCTTGCCTTGAATGCCACCAATGCTGTATATTATTACCACTCTTTGTTACTTAGTCCCTTAACAAAGCTCGCAGCAGCCGCTTAAACCTGTGTCATCTTTGGAAAATTAACTAGCTTATAAATGTTTTATATTTCTAGCTAAGCATTTTTTTTTTTAGTTTGTATTTTTCAAGCAAATTTTTATTGGAAAGCAGCAGTATAACGTCTGTGCCAGCAATCCGTCTATATACTATATTACTAAGAAACTGGTGCCTCATACCTCACTGACAGAGCTAGTCTATAATAAACTGATAGGGAGCCCAATAACTGTTCCCCTTCATGCATTAAAATGACCATAAAAATGGCAACAATATTATAAGCTAACACAAGCTGTTCTAAATATTGTCTAATAACATTCAGTAAGTACACTGGCTTACTCTAATTTATTGGCACACAAATATCAGTGGCCAGGATGAAACATGTTACAGTACAAGAGCCACATGTGGCCTGGTTATGACTAAGCGAATGTAATTTAGTGAAACGCGTCAACTGTGTCCTCATCCCCTGTCTCTGATTGTCACTATGGACTGCTTTTATCGTTTGGATTTTCAATAAACGGATTTTAATACTTCATACTTTCAAACTGGAGTGCGGTTGTTTCTCTCTACTTAAGTACAGTACAAGAGCCACATGTGGCCATGCGACACAACTGTTTCAATCCCAACATACGTTTCCAGACATTTAATACAATATAGATATTAGGGCCCTTTCAGATTTTTCTATTTTAGTAACATGCGGTAAATAGCATGTTTTTCCTGTGCATTACCATAATACATGCTCTGCAGTGCAGTGTGTTGTAGTGTCAGTAATTTGCAATGGCATCCCCACGCACAACTACGGTAGCATGCAACATACCTGCACAGCAGCGCACCACAAAAAAATGAATGGGCTACCCTAAAAAACACAATAATATGCTGCATTCAGGCACATGTGTTAAAGCAATGCATAGATGAATTGGCCTTTAACCACTTGCCTACTAAGCCTATTTTTGACATTTGGTGTGTATAGGCTAAAATCAGTTGTTTTTGCTAGAAAACTACTTAGAACCCCCAAACATTATATATTTTTTTTTAGCAGAGACCCTAGAGAATAAAATGGAGATTATTGTATTATTTTTTATGACACCGTATTTGCGCAGCGGTCTTCCAAACGCAATTTTTTTGGAAAAAAATCACTTTTTTGAATTAAAAAATAAGAATCCAGTAAAGTTAGCCCAATTTTTTTCCATAATGTGAAAGATAATGTTACGCCGAGTAAAGAGATACCCAACATGTCATGCTTCAAAATTGCGCACGCTCACGGAATGGCGACAAACTTTGGTACTTAAAAATCCCCATAGGCGACACTTTAAAAATTTCTACAGGTTGCCATCTTAGAGTTACAGAGGAAGTCTAGGGCTCAAATTATTGCTCTCGCTCTAACGATCGTGGCGATACCTCACATGTGTGGTTTGAACACCGTTTACATATGTGGGCGGGGTTTCCGTGTGCGTTCGCTTCTGCGCGCGAGCTAACGGGGACAGGACGCTTTAATTTTTTTTTTTTTTTTTACTATTTATTTTATTTATTATTTTTTATTTTTACACCGTTTTTAAAAAAAAATTATCATTTTTATTTCTAATACAAGGAATGTAAACATTCCTTGTAATAGAAATAGGCATGACAGGACCTCTTTTTTTGAGATCTGGGGTCAAAAAGTCCTCAGATCTCACAAGTACACTAATAAAGATAGAAAGGAAAAAAAAAAAAATGACAAAAAAAAAGGGACCTTTAAGCCGGTTGCTCGGCAACGACGTTTGCCGTCGCTCTGGTCCTCCAAGACAATAGAGTCGAGTGAGGGCAAGCTTGCCCTCACTCGACATCCTGTCTGTGAGGATCCGGGACCCGATCGCTTTCCCCGCTGCCGGCGGGTCCGGTAAGCGGGGAAAAGGACCGGGACGCGGCGGGAGGGGGGGCACCCCTTCCGCCATCCCGGAGGGTGATCTCGCGGCGAATCCGCCGCTAGGACCATCCTTATCGGAAAGCCCATCGCCTGCAGTTTAAAAAAATACCAGGGTTATGGCAGCTATCTGCTGCCATAACACCGGTATTTAGCTTTAAACTCAGGACGTATATGTACTATGGGCCGGTATTGAGGTGGTTAAAGAATGCTAGTCTGCATTAACCTATTGCAACAGCATCTAAGTTCCTAAGAACTTGTTTTTGACTGGTTGCCATTCATTTCTGCAAACTATTTCTCTTTGTACCATGTTATCAGAGAAAGTTCATTTTGTGCTACTGTTGTGCCTGAAGAAAGTAAAAAAAAAAAAAAAAAAAGGTTATGCTGCACTATTCACACCATGTTTCACAATCTGGGATTAGCTAAAGTTGTTCCTGGGTCAGTCCTTCAACTGGCAAAATTCAAGGCTGCTTTACCCTAAAATAATCCAGCAAATATTCATTCAGGCATTAATTATGAGCCATCTGGACTATTGAAACTCCCTCCTAATTGGCTTTCTTTCATTGCTCCTAGCATAGCCATAATAAAAGCCTCTGCCAGACGCATCTACCATCGCCACTTGTCTTTCGGTGATACTGACCCACAAAATAAACTATATATTACTGTCAATTTTACAGATAACATTTTTGCAAATAGTTCTTAAATCCATGTTTATTATACATTCAAATTTTCCTGTTTTTCTATTTGTGTAGAAATAAGAAGCAGACCAAAAATCTGAGATGATATAGCCTAAGCAACATTGTATTGTCAGTCTACATCTGTCTGCAAAAAAACTTTTCTCGTTTTTCACTTCTCAGGTAAAAATGCGGACATCGTAGGTCACTGCAATGTGAGGGAAGAATAATGCCCAATTTGTAAATCTTGAATTGTGAGCAATGTGCAGAGCAAAATTTTGTACAGTGAATAGATTTTCTTTTCTAAATGGCTCCATACTGTAAAAAAATCAGAAAATTACATGTTTCTGTCTTGCTCTGTAACTCTGACTGTGTCCCTATACCTCTAATTCCTGTTAAGCAGCATAAGGAGTGCTCGTAGATTAATGAGGCCCTCCAATTCATCAAATACTTTTTTGTCTATTAATCTTGTAATGTAAGTTTAGCCCTATTTGTCCAACAAAGTAACCATCAGCTCTTGATTAGAGACATGAGTTTGACACATATACAGGAATATGTTGTTCTTAACATCAGTTACCAAAAGAAATACTGTTTTCAGCTTACAAGGGGCCTTCATTACAAAAATAACATACCTCACTTCATATATACAAAAGGAGCAAGTAAGGCGGGGCACAACGAGGGACTAAAACACCTGCTCAACCGGCGCTAAACAAAGTACCTTAAAATGCAATGCATAAATGAATAAAATGCATATAATGCAAATAATGTATCCTAAAACAGCTGCTGCTATAAATGAAAAAACATAAAATAAAGGTGCAAATATAGTAACAATCAATCAGAGGATATACTACAACACACTAGCAGCGCTAAAATATAATGCAGTCCACTGGGATAAAGTCCATGTGTTCCTATATTCATGCAACGTGCCCGAGATATTCACTCCTGACAATCAGAAGCCGTGAGTGGGTAATTGTGATGATATATACACCGAACCCTCCACCGCACCAAAGTGCTCCCCCTAGTAAGAGACACTCACCAGAAATCTGGTCATACAAGAGCCTGTAACATCAGCCTATCTCAGGCTCAGAAACGATCTCCACAGGATTTAACCAGGACAGATGGCACTTGATCAGTCTCGATCGGATCAGTACTTGTGGCAGACCCACAGGAGGTTCCAATCAAACCAGGGGCGGTACATGTGAAAATAATAACTCACATAGGGCAATATTGCATGGCTAAAACACTGCTTTATTACCCAAAGATATATCCCCAGTAGCTGATGCACTTACAAAGTATAAAACAAAGCACGCTTGTCATAAAGAAATGAGGTGTAAACCTGCGTGCAGAGGCCGGTCCCCGTAATGACAGTTCGCCGCTGGTACCAAGCTGTAGCGAGCCTCGGGTTCAGCATCAGATGCTGGTCTTGCCTCGTGACCGTGTGACCACGCCCTGACACGTTTCGTTAGCAAGTAACTTCAACAGAGGGCGTGGTCACACGTGTACGGTCACCGCTATTTGACTGTACCGAAGGGGCGGTGGCACCAATCAGCCGGATGACGCGGGACCTTCCCGCTAGTCATCACTTCCGCCCTCACCGGAAGTCATATCGTACAACACGGGCTTCCGCCCACACAGAGCGTCACTGCCATCTCCGACCGAGGCTGTCCAACCTCTCCAGCGCCCCTAGAGATAGATGGAACAAGCACTCATCGGATCATAAGCAGATCCTGCAGCCCATATGTACACAATGAACTTATACAATAGCGACCCATCACAGATGGAATAAATAGATAAAACCATGATTACCATTCAATAAACATAATGATAATCCTGAACAACATACATTGTTTAAAATAGGTAAAATTACCTTAAGATGATGCATAAAAGAAATCATAATTTAAAATTAACCAAAATAAAAACAGAATAGACAAGGGTAAACGACTGAATCCAAAGCCAGAAAATCACATAAGACCTCACTTCATGTATTAAACTAATAAAGCAAAAACGAACAAGCTATGTCCCCCCCTCAAGAGTATTTATTGTACACAAACATGAAACAAGTGATGGTCTAAAAGACACATACAAACCTCAGCACAATAATTTGTAAAAAATGAAACTCCTCCAGTAAATCGGCTTTTCTGAACACAGCCTTTCTTGAAGAAGAACTTCATTAACACAGTCAGTGACTATTTAGCAGCCAACAACTATTGTACAAAATAGATTGTGCAGTGGTTAGGAATATATAATGTAGTTAGAGTGCAGTGGTCAGGAGTTAGTAATATAAAATACATCCCCAACATACAGAGTTTAGTGGTCAGAGGTGTGAAATACATAGTATAGTGCCGAGCTCAAAAGTGTGCAGCGCACAAAGTGCAGGGTCAGGAGTGAGTAATGCACAGAATGCAGGGGCTGAAATACATTAACATGAAGAGAGCAGGAGTCAGGGGTAAATAATGTACAGAGTGCAGGGACCAGTAGACCAATTACAACAAAAAATTTATAAAGTCCATATGCAGTGCTAAATGAGAAAGAAATTAATAGTCTAGAGCGAGAGGTTGAGATCCCATCACTAAACTCAGTGGAGTTGAACAGCACACATCACCGCAGTGCCAAAAATTCCTTACCAGAGCCCAAATTATATAAACATCTAGAGCTGGAGTTGGGTCTCCAGTAGTATTCAAGTGTCCAATCTCCTCAACAGACACTCCTCCTTCCTGTACCCAAGTTGAGCTGCAAGGTTGGCTAAACCTCAATCATGGGGATGTTTATCACCAGAAAGAGACAAAGAGGCAATATATAGTGAAGGTCCGCTAGACCAAAGGAAGTTTAATTTGAAAAGGTACTTACAAATTAATGTAAAACAGAAGCATCTAAAACAACAAGCTGTGCCACGGCTCGTAGTACAGATCTCCCCCAGTACAGCTCTTCCTTCAGGTCAGATCTTCCCTCTCCCCCAATACAGATCATCCTCCAGTACAGCTCCCCCCAGTAGAGCTCTCCCGTGGTACAGCCCTTCCCCAGTGCAGATTTTTCCCCTGGTAAAGATCTCCTACAATGCAAATCTCCCCCAGTACAGATCTCCACCCTCCATAATTCACTTACCCGGGCAGGCAAATCAGAGCAAGGAGAAGTTCTCCCTCATCTGGGTCCTGTGACCGAAGCAGAGGAGGCACTAATGAGAGCCTTTCTCGCTCTAAACTGCCTTAGTTCACTCGTTCTGAGTTCACTCGTTCTGCCTGTCTCTGAGGTCTGACAGGCAGCAGAAGCAGCTGCAGTGCTTTGGATGCTAGGTGGCTGTCAGATGATCTGGAGGCATTAGGACCCCCTGCACCTCCCCATCTATGAGAGGGAGTTTAAAAAATGGAATTAAAGGAACCTATGTAGTTAAGCATGAAACTGTAACGCTCCTGCGTTTTATGTATGATGTGGATTTTCAGCTGCAGAAATATTCCACTTCAGTAGTCATGTAGAGAAACGCTGAGACACCAATCCCAACTCCCAATGACTCATCATGTGTGGATGATCTCAATTCAGCAAGTAAATACACACACTCAATAAGATGTTTCCTAGAGTGACTTATGTATATAGTAACACAGTGATGATAGGCTGAAGAGACAGGTTGGGTAGAGATGGCAGATGACAGACACTTGAAAGGAATGTTCTTGAAAGTAAGATAGTAGCAGATGGGATGCAGATAGGTTTAGCAATCATGTATGGTAGCAGATGACAGAGTAGCAGGTGGACATACAAGAGAGATCAACCCAGTGCAAGAACAGGTGGTAGTAGGCTCAAGAGCTAGCAATCTTAGATAATGCAGATGTAGTAATAGTCCTTAGTATGCAGAGCTAGATAGTGTAAGCTTTAGTATGAAGGTTATAGAGGTTTCCCCTGTGGGGTACTTATCACTAATAGCAATGTAGCAGAGGAGAGGTTCGGCAAGAGCGGATGATCCGGTAGCGGGATACAGGGATCAGCGCAGCGTGGTTCCGACAGCGAGGTATGCTTGCAAGCATGAGAGCTTCAAGACAGGTTAGCATCAAGGCACAAAGCAGTTTGAACGAACACATGTGAGTGAGAGCCGGCGATCTAAATAGCCATCCAGTCCGGCGCTCAGTGATGACAGCATCAGTCTTAAAGGTGTATGCGCACCTTACCAAAAGAGAATGGTGGGGCGCATACACTTATGAAAGAGTAATTAGGGTACCCAAAGGTACCAGAACATTACAGAAACATCCTAAATCTGGATGATGTCCTAGTTTTTATTGCAACTTTACATTTCCCTGAAAATCATTGTTGGGAAAATAAATGAATGCCCAGGCGAAAGCCTGTAAGTATATAAACATATGTCCTGGAAAACACTCAGTCTGCAGAGTCACTTACAATGCTGTAAAAATATGTGTAAAACAAAAAATATAAGGCTTAAAAATTAATTTCACTGATGTCAAAGCAGTACATGTATTTTGTTTTTTTTTCGTGTAGATATAAAAGTCACGCATGATGGGTAACTTTTTTCTCTGCATAGGACAGCCCATAGATCTGGGGTCTCCAAAATACATCCCATGGGCCATATCCAGTCCACTCAAGATTTTATCTGGCCCATAGCTAGGGTCAGTGGGGTATCCTCAATTCCTAAATGTACACAGATAGAGAATTTAGGTCAGCCGAGGCTGCCTATTGCCTCCGCTGCTGTCCTCACCCACTCACAGCCTCCAGTGCATTTCCCCTCCTGCTGTGTTGCCATCATCCCAGTTGTTGGTTATTAGTACCACCGGCATCCTAGCAACTACTGACATGCTTGCCCCAGTAATCAAATGAGAAGGGAATGTCCTACGTCCAGACCTGCTCTGACTCCCAGTTTTCATCCTTGCTGCTACAGCCATATTGAGAGCTATACATTGGTAAGGGAGACTCTGATGTAGGGGGGCCCTGATGTAATGGAGATTCTGATAGAGACCCTGATGTACTGTAAAGTGGGACTCTGATGAGAGACCTGATGTAAGGGAGAATCTGATAGGGACACTGATATACTGTAAGGGGGGACTCTGATGGGGACGCTGATATAAGGGGGAACTCTGATGGGCACCCTGATATAAGGCGGACTCTGATGGGGACTCAATGATATAAGAATCCCAGAGTTTTTTTTTTTTTCGACCTGGGAATAAATAATAACATTTACGGTGTGGTCCCCCATACTGAAAAGTTTGTAAAGTCCTGATGTAAGCCATCCACCAGATAAAAATACACTCTATCAATTAATAAATAGCCATCCAAAGCAAAGAGTATATTCACTACACTCTGATTGTAAATGAAAAAAGACATCAGATATTTGAAAATACATTGTTCTACACATTTGACTGCAATTGTAGCGTAAGTGTTCGGTCATATGTCTGCAGCCTTGACTGCATTGGTTCAAATGTATAGCAGTCTCATTGGTTGAGATAATGTTCAATGTCACTCCACAGATGTAGCACACACATTGCATCAGCTACAGATGATTGAGTGTTATGCTCCAAATGCACCATAATCTAGCTTTACCACCATCATACAAATCATAATATTTACTAACCCACTGAGGTACCATTTTGTAAAAGGAGAATGTCTGCAAATTTAAAATGGAGAAATTTCACTCTCAATAATAAATCCCGAATTATGGTTTCAAATGTTTTTTTAAGTCACCCAGTCAAATTATATGATCAGAAGTGTGCCTCTCTATGGGTACATGCAGAGTGTCCAGGTAAGCAATAAAGCCTTTCATGGGTGCACAGTGAGCTAGCTGAAGTGCCCGGTTTTGCTGGCCCCTCCTGGGTTTGTTAGAGGTAGCTCCTGGATGTTTCCAATGACCTTCTCTTCTGTGAGTGCAAACTAATTGGCATCCACATGGCCTCGTGGAATGCCTACCTCCCACTTCATGTGTTTCTACCCTCCCTGTATATGTTGCACTGCTGCGACCTATGACATTAGAACATATGGGAGACATCATGGGCCACACCGTAATGATGGAGACCAGATAAAGTATTGAGTGTCACCACAGAGTGGCACTGTGGACACTATTATGTAATTCTGTGCCTCCTCCTATCATTATGTAATTATGAGAAAGCAGGGAAAAATGGATTTTGGTGGCACAACATAATCTCACAAATAAATAAAGTTGTCTAAAATATGCAGTTTATAATGTTCTCATTAAAGCAAAACAGACACAATATATTCAATAAAACACATAGGTTTCAAGAACTATCTCATCATTCCACCACTTAGATGGACTATCTAAGTGGTGCAAGCAATACCTGTTACCTTTTTCTATGTAGAACTCTCATTTTTTATAATAATAAGTTCCTGAAGAAGCACGGTCAGTGCGAAACATGTAGAGCCAAGCTGTATCCCTACCATTGGACACACTACCCCACTGTTGGCTACCCGTGTAAATCTCTACACTGGAATCTACCAATACAGGTCCCATGTTTTGATGTAAATTGTGGGTGTGTTTATCCAACAATGAGCTCCATCTAAGTGATGGGATGATTGATGAGATAGCTCTTGAAACCTATGTGTCTTATTGATTGTATTGTGACTGTTTTGATTTTAATGAGAATATAATAAAATGCATATTTATTTGTTTGTGAGATTATGTTGTGCCACCAAAGTCCATTTTTACCTGCTTTCTCGTAATAATATCATGGAGACCAGGAAACAAGGTCTCAAGCATCTTCCCAACAAGATTTTAGTACATCCAAATAATAAAAAAAGCATAATCAAAGTTGATAAAAGCAAAACTACAACAATAAAAGCATTCCAACTTGTTATTAAACAACATAGTTACATAGTTAGTGAGGTTGAAAAAAGACACAAGTCCATCCAGTTCAACCCATGATGCGTGTGTGTGTTTGCTTTTAACCGTACATTGTGTACCCCTGTATGTTGTGGTCTTTAAGGTGTACATCTAATAGTTTTTTGAAACTATCTATGCTCCCCGCTGATACGACTGCTTGTGGAAGAGAATTCCACATCCTTACCGCTCTTACAGTGAAGAACCCCCTACGCACTTTAAGGTTAAACCGCCTTTCCTCAAGTTTTAGTGAGTGGCCACGTGTCTTATTGTATTCCCTTTCTCTGAATAGTTTGTTCCTTATGCTAGGGTCGCCAGTACAGTATTTGTACATTGATATCATATCCCCCCTCAATCGTCTCTTCTCCAGAGAGAATAGGTTCAGTGCTTGTAGCCTTTCCTCATAGCTGATGGCCTCCATTCCCCTAATTATTTTTGTTGCCCTCCTCTGGACTTTCTCCAGTTCCAGCACATCCTTCCTGCGGACCGGTGCCCAGAACTGGACAGCATACTCCAGATGTGGCCGGACCAGAGTCTTGTAGAGCGGGAGAATAATCTCTTTATTTCTGGAGTGAATCCCCTTTTTTATACATCCCAGTATTCTGTTGGCTTTGCTTGCGGCGGCTTGGCATTGCATGCCACTGCCAAGCCTGTTGTCTACCAGTACCCCCAAGTCCTTTTCCATCCTAGACTCACCCAGAGGTTCACCCCCTAGTGAATAGCTTGCTTTCTGGTTTCTGGCACCCAAGTGCATTACTTTACATTTTTCTACATTAAACCTCATCTGCCATGTGGTTGCCCACCCCGTTATTTTGTTCAGGTCTGCTTGCAAGATTTCCACATCCTGCATAGAAGATATTGGCATGCCTAATTTAGTATCATCTGCAAATACTGAGATTGTACTAGATATCCCCTCCTCTAGATCATTTATGAATAAATTAAACAGGATTGGTCCCAGGACAGAACCCTGGGGGACCCCACTTTCCACACCCGCCCAATCTGAGTACTCCCCATTAATCACCACCCTCTGTACTCTCCCCTGGAGCCAGGTCTCTATCCAGGTACTCACCTTATGATCCATACCTACCTTCCTTAGTTTGTACAGTAAGCGTTTGTGAGGAACGGTGTCAAAGGCCTTTGCTAAGTCCAGATACACCACATCCACAGGCTTACCTTTATCTAGGTGGCAGCTCACTTCATCGTAGAAGGTTAACAGATTGGTTTGGCACGAACGATTTTTCATGAATCCATGCTGATTTCTACTTATAATACCATTTTCATTACTAAAGTCTTGTATGTGGTCCCTTATCATCCCCTCCAAAATTTTGCAGACTACAGATGTTAGGCTGACCGGCCTATAGTTACCCGGGATATATCTCGGCCCCTTTTTGAATATTGGTACCACGTTGTCTTTTTTCCAATCAGCTGGCACCATACCCGTCTGTAAACTATCCTTAAAGATCAAGAATAATGGTCTGGCAATCACCTGGCTGAGCTCATTAAGAACCCTCGGGTGCAAGCCATCTGGTCCCGGGGATTTATTTATGTTAAGTTTCTCTAGTTTAGCTCTAAGTCTATCCTCTGTTAGCCATGGCGGCACTTCCTGAGGTGTATTATTTAGTTCGGCCTTACAAGCGGGTTTCGTGTAGCCCCCCGATTCCTTTGTGAAGACTGAAGAAAAGAAATTATTTAACACTTCCGCCTTTTCTCTGTCCTCTGTGGCTATTTTTCCTTTATCATCTTTTATGGGGCCAATGTGCTCTGGCCTGGCTTTCTTACTGTTTATATACTTAAAGAACTTCTTGGGGTTCTTTTTACTCTCCTCCGCTATATGTCTCTCGTGTTCTATTTTAGCCGCCCTGATTTCGTCTTTACATTTCTTATTACACTCTTTGTAATGCTTAAATGCTGCCAATGACCCCTCAGTCTTGTATTTTTTGAAGGCCTTTTCTTTAGCTCTAATATACATTTTAATGTTGGAGTTTAGCCACCCAGGGTTTAGTTTTGCTCTTTTAAATTTATTTCCCTGTGGAATGCACTGGCCCACTCCCTTGTTAAGTATGCTCTTGAAGCACTCCCATTTTTCCTCCGTGTTCTTTGTTCCCAGGGTTCTATCCCATTTGATATTTTCTAGCAGCGAGCGCAGTTTAGTGAAATTGGCTCTTGTGAAATTCAGCGTCCTTATATTACCCTTGTGTTTCCTATTACTGTAATTAATACTGAAACCAATTGACCTATGGTCACTGTTCCCTAAGTTGTCCCGTATTTCTATATCCGTGATCAGGTCTGTATTGTTGGTAATCAGTAGGTCAAGTACCGCATTGCTTCTTGTCGGTGCATTCACCATCTGACCCATGAAATTGTCCTGCAAAACATTTAGGAACTGCCGAGCCTTGGCTGAGTGTGCGGTTCCTTCTGCCCAGTCTATATCTGGATAATTAAAGTCCCCCATTATAATGACATTTCCCATCCTTGCTGCCAATCCTATCTGTAACATGAGGTCCGCCTCACCCTCCTCCCTCTGGTTGGGGGGCCTATAGCATACGCCCAATATTAACTTCCCCGCCGTGCCTTCCCTTTGAAGCTCTACCCATAGGGATTCTGCCTCGTCCATAGCTCCATTATTAATATCATCCCTCATATTTACCTGTATACTGTTCTTAATATACAAACATACCCCTCCCCCTTTTTTACTTTCTCTATCTCTGCGATAAAGGGAATACCCCTGAATGGACGCCATCCAGTCATGAGAGCTGTCAAACCAAGTCTCAGTTATCCCCACAAAATCTAAGTCCTCCTCAAACATCAGCAGCTCCAGTTCTCCCATCTTGTTGGCCAGGCTTCTGGCATTGGTATACAAACCTCGTAATTTTGATCGGTTATATTTATCCTCTTTTGATGTTTTTAGGCTGCTCTCTTGATTTTTCCCCGTACCCACCCTGGGTATAGGAGCTCCGAACACCCTATCGCTAATGCCCCCATTTCTGCCCTCTGAAACTTGCTTCCCACTGGCTAATTCTACATCTGTACCCTCCCCCCCATTCCCTAGTTTAAAAGCCCCTCTAACTCTTTGGCCATCCTCGCACCCAGTACGGCTGCACCCACCCCATTTAGGTGCAATCCGTCCCTACCAAAGAGCCGGTGACCGACTGAGAAGTCGGCCCAGTTCTCCAGGAACCCGAAACCCTCCTTACTACACCAGCTCCTCAGCCACTCGTTAACATGCCCCAATATAATTTGCATAATATAGTTTACCAGCACAGTATAATAGTACTACCATTAGTCATTAAGTAGGCTGGATTATAAGGATTTGATAAATCAAACCACCAGCATATTAACAAGGTCTCAATGTCTACTTAGGCTTATTCATGCCAGTTGGTCACAGAGTGCCACATTTGGAGAATAAAAAAATACTAACCCTCCACTTGTAGTTCAAAACCCATATCATAATAAGGTAAGCATATAGGGATTCAGTGACATAGTTTAATGCTAGTGTTTGGCAACAAATATACCAGGTCGCATAGATTTAAAAAACCCAGTTGTCAACGTTTGTATAGACAAAATCTCAATGTCTACCTAGACCTATCCATTTAACCTGGTCACAGGGCACCTGCTGTTAAAAAAAATCAAAACATTCTAACTTCCATGCTGGTTTATGAGCAGTCCCTTGGAGGACATGGCATGTATACAAACAAGAATAAGAAAACATTATTGCATTAAATCTCTTTTCAAGATATCTATAAAAAAAAACAACGGAAATTTAAACTATCATTAACTACTTCCCACCCATCATATAGCAAAATGACAGCCGCAAAGTGGTTGCTGTATCCTGACTGGGCGTCATATGATGTCCAGCAGGATAGGCCACTCTGCGCGCCCCCCCCTCAGCGATCGGTGGTGTGGTGTGTCACTCTGACACACCGCATCTCAGATCCCGGTAAAGAGTCTGTGACGTAGGCTCTTTACCATGTGATCAGCTGTGTCCAATCACAGCTGGTCACATAGTAAATAGGAAGTGCTGTTGATCGGCTTTCTTCAGTTCGTACCTGACAGGCGCGAGTAGAGAAGAGCCGATCAGTGGCTCTCCTGACGGGGGGGGGGGGGTTTCTGTGCTGGTAATCAGAGCATTGATTACCAGTGCAGAGTTCACCCTTGGGGATGCCACTAGAGCCACCAGGGATTGCCCACCCATGGCCACCAGGGATGCCCACCCATGCCACCAGGGATGCCAATCAGTGCTCAAGGGGCCTGTCAGTGCCCTCCTCATCAGTGCTGCCCATGATTGCCATCCATCAGTGCCACCCACCAGTGCACATCATTGCCATCTATTAGTGCCGCTCACCAGTGCCCATCATTGCGCATCAATGCTGCTTATCAGTGCCCATCAGTGTCACTTTTCAGTGCCCATCAGTGCCGCCTATTAGTGCCCATCAGTGTCACTTATCAGTGCCCATCAGTTCCGCCTATCAGTGCCACCTATCAGTGCCCATCAGTGCCACCTATCAGTGCCCATCAATGCTGCATATCAGTGCTACCTATCAGTGCCCATCAGTGCTGCATATCAGTGCCCATCAGTGCTGCATATTAGTGCCTCATCATCAATGCCACCCCATCAGTGCCTCCTCATCAGTGCCTGTCAGTGCGGCCTCATCAGTGCAGGAAAAAACATATTTATTTACAAAATGTTACAACATAAACAAAAAAACTTTTTTTTTCGAACCTTTTGGTCTTTTTTTATTTGTTTAGCAAAAAAGAAAAAACCTTGAGGTGATCAAATACCACCAAAAGCTCTATTTGTATAAAAAAAATGATATAAATTTGGTTTAGGCACAGTGTTGCATGACTGCGCAATTTTCATTCAAAATGCAACAGTGCTAAAAGCTGAAAATTGGCCTGGGCAGGAAGGGGGTGAAAATGCCCTGTATTGAAGTGGTTAAAACCTGGAGTTATGTTGCCTGAAGCTCACACATCTACCTGCACTCCTTTTGTAGGATTCTCTTTTCATGATTACCTTTGCAGGAGTCCAAGTCCATGTTTTTAATAACTCACATACTTCAACAATTAACCTTGTGGCCATGTTCAAACACAAAGTGTATACAAAATATACACCACACCTTGAGAATCACTGGTTAAGCCCCGAACATTTAATCAACCTGTAGATAGTGTTATTGTATTCCCCCTAATCATAAACTTATGTCAGTGTTGCCATATTTACTGACACCAGCACTTCGGTTGTATCTCTGGCTGGGTTTTCTCCAAGAGCTGTGTACCAAAATGCCCCAAATAGATTTAGCTCTGTTGTATGAGATATTTGGAATTATTTCAGTATTAATTTTCACCAATTCTTCATTAAGCAGCATATGCCAGTATGCCAACATTTTAGTGTACTGAAAGTACAATCATGTGCAATCGCTTTAATTGTTGTCCCATGTTGCAAGTTTTCATGTTCATTGTTTTTGTCTCTCTGATATGTTTTGCTGAGCCACTGTTTCTTATATCCCATTCTCAGGAACCTCCTCAAATTGCTTACTTCTTTTCAAAATCCACTAGGTGAGCACATTTTTTTAGGCTTTTAAATACTGCCCCACTGGAGTATTCTTTACTAAAGATTTAAGGTGGTTGCTTTTCAAATGCAGCAGATTACTTGTGGAAGTTGGTTTCCTAACCAATCTGGTTGTAATAAGCAATTAATTCCTATTTGAAAGGTTAAATCTAAAGATCTAACTATTCTAGTATTACATGGGTTGGTAAATGTCAAAATGAAAGCCTTTTGACCCAACAAACCCACACATTTTTTCTATTTTTCCTTTGTCAGTAGTCAAAGGAAGAACACATCTTTGATGTACCTGAACTGACTGAGAATTTTGGACAGGTACACCGGCAAGATGTCACCCTCAAAGAGCTGATATTCCCACACACCTAAGTACAAATTGGCATATGCTGGTGAACATTTTGTACCCATAGCTGTCCCCTGGCCTGTCATTACATCTAAAAGGAATCACAACTTTTTCTATACCCTCCAAACCCCTTTGGTGGGGGATGTAGGAATATAATACCTCGATTTCCAGTGTGACTAGCAATGACTTTTGGGTGACCCCAATGTTATCCAACATCTCTAGAAGATGTGTGGTGTCCCTCATATAAGAAAAAAAAAAACAAAAGCTGCCCAAATAGTTATAAAATCTTATCAATGTACTCACTAATTTTTTCAGTTACGGATCCCAAGCCAGAAATAATGGGTCTTCCAGGGGATCCCTAAGTGACTCTGGTACCTTTATGACAATGAATGCTGCTACCCTAGCATGTTTGACAAATGAAACAGCTTTTGTCAATGACTCTCTCACAATGAGCAAAATAAATACATTTAAAAAGGCACGTCTGATCCCTATCTACACCTCGATCTGGTTACCACTTTTAAGTTATCTTGACCTGTTTTGACATAATCCCCTCTGCTTGAAATTACTATGTCCCCTCCTTGTTGGATGGTTTTATTAATATATCCAGCTGCATATCAAAGTTATGCAGGGCCTGACATGTAAATGGGAGACGATTACCACTTTGATATTTACAAAAGTCTAGTTTCCTCAATTTGCATGTGGCCACACCCACAAAACACTGGATGTTGACCACAATGCAAAGAAGGGGAAAGGATGTAAAGTAAAATATAATTCATCAAAATGACAGTGTCTCTGCAGGGCTCTCCCCAACACACCTTTATTCACCTTATCAGCGATCCCTCAATGCTTCCTCCTCCTCCACAGCTGGCTACATTACCTGGCAATTCCAGGTATGGAGGAGCATGTGATCTCCCCCACGTGACAGTGCTTGGGTCTAGCAGACAATTGCTATGTTTTATGACTGTTATGTGACCAGGGGAATGACATCACCACTCCCATAATTAGCTGACACCTGTCATTTCACTGCTGGGTGCAGAGGAGGAAGGAGCAGCGAAGGAATGCTGGTAAGGTAAGATGCTGAATGTTATATTTTCAATAATAAGAATCTAAGAGTAAAAGGAATGCACATTATACATACTACCACTAAAGTATCCATGCAATTTGTTATTTGTTACACCACCCAATTATGGCAGTTTTAGCCATTTTCAAAATATTCAAATATTTTTCCAAGAATAAAGTACCTTAGTAATAGATGCTTATCAGACATTAGCAAATAATAACACCAGTTTAAGATCTGTATTTTTCCTGACACAGAAATCAACACTAGGGATCGACCGATTATTGGCAAAGCCAATATATTGGGGGCCGATATGCACTTTCCCTGATATATTGGAATCGGCCACCAAGGTGACCAATATTGCCGATATTTCGGGAAAGTGCTTGTACCAGAGTGATGGCTGCAGCCAGAGCATCACCTTGGTACCGTCGTTCAGAAGCCGCTCGGCTGTCATTACAAGGAGCGGGAGGGGACGAACCCCCTCCCACCACCTTCCGCTGCTCGCCCAGTCTCTCATCCCACAGGGAGACCCCGGCAACTGACCTGCACGGCCGCCGAAGACCCGATCAAAGCCGCATTCGGCTCTGATCGGGTCTCCATGTAAAAACCCGGAAGTGATGTCATGACATCACTTCCGGGTACTCGGCGCCAGATTTAAAAAAATGACAGCATTCAAAAGAGCCAAACTTGGCCTTTTGAATGCTTTTAAGGGCAGAGGAGGGGTTTGGGGTCTTTTAGACCCCCAGATCCCTCCACAAGAGTACCTGTCAAGTGTTTTAAATGTACAAAAGTAGTTATTTGTTACTTGTAGTAGCATCAAGTAGTTATTGCTGTATTGTCCCACCTACCAATGAACGAAATGGCACCTTTGCCTAAAGGTTCATAAATCTGACATTCACAGCTTAAAAAAGATTTCCCTAACATGTAGGATCTTCTCTCAAATTAAAACCTATCTGTATCTGTGGTTAATGCTATTAACGATCGATGAGCATAATTGTTTTTTTTTTAATCACAAACTTCTCTTATACTATAGTAATATCTATATTTTAAATAAAGATATCCATATGTGTTTCTTGTTTCTTACACTTCTTCTTGTATCATTATAAAAAAAAAAACATTTATCAAGATATTAAAAATATTTGAAATGTGTGTTTTGAGCCAAGAAACTTTTCCTTGCAGTGTTTTTCTAATGATTGTGCTATTCTAAAACATAACCTGGTAGCTTGACAGAAAAAATCATGTGAGCAAACTACTGGTGATAAATAGGTATTTTTTTTAAAAATTAGATAAATTGCTGCAGACACTCCACTTCTCATACCAGTGTAGACGATAATAAAATAAAATAAATAGTGTTGCGCAACACTATTTATTTTATTATAACCTGGTAGCTTGTTTTAAGGAGTAAATTCACTTTTAAAAACATTTCCCTCTGGATGATCAATGTACATGGAGGAATTTTAACAAACTTTGTTGCAAATTCCTACCTTTTATTATTCTGAAGAAAAAGTTGTTTATTTGTCTATGCCCATGTGCAAAATGAATGTGCATGGGAGTGATTTCATAATTATCATTTAGCTGCTGCACTTGCAAGGCTCTAATGAGGAAAATTGCAGGACCTGCATTCCTTTAGAAAAATCTGACCTGTATCTTAGTGCAGACTTCTGAGAAAATCAGTAAGCCAATCACACAAGCAGGGAATTACATTTCTGGGGGTGTTCTGTACACCATGTGAACTGTCACCAACCAATAAAAAATGGATTAGTATCGGAAAGGAAAGACTCCACTACAGAGTCAAATCAGCCTGTAAATGACAGTCCCATCATAAAGAGATCAAGCTTACACTAAATGGCTGGAGTTCCGCAGTGTATCCCATTTTCCAGAATGTTTTGTATACCTTGAAGTGCAATAAAGGTTTTAGTTAGATTTACACTATGCTGATTCTTCCATTTAGATTTTATGTTGAATTTTGTGCACTTTATGGTTGCCATTGATGTTACCACATTCTGAAAAGTGGGATACACTGTGGAACTCCAGCCAAGTAGCGTGAGCCAGATCTATTTAAGATGGAATTGTCATTTACAGGCTGATTTGACTCTGTAGTGGAGTCTTTCCACTCCTGTAAGGGTCCATTTCCTATTGGTTGGTGATGGTTCACATGGTGATTGCAAGAGTGGATTGAACATACTTTTCTCATCAAGTGTCTCAGTGGTGTTATGAAGTTCAGTTTAGACTTTTTTCAAATTTTTTCATTAAATGCACAAATGTGGACTTCAGCATTGCAATTTATTTATTACCATTTTTGTTATATGGTTTGTCTGACTATTTTTTTTTTCTTTTAAAGCAGTTTATTTGTACCTACCAGCACATTTTCTACCATTGTATTGTGTTCTGTATACCATTTATGTACAGAATGTCTCCAGGTAGCCATATTGCATAACATTTTTCAAAAAACTACAGTGCTGCAGATTGAAAAGGAAAGGTACATTTTAATAACATTAAATTACAATATGGGCTGTGTTGCAATTGTAAATTTTATATTATTTATTTTTTTATTTGCTGTTTTCCACAAAAGTGGAATTACCCTCTAAAGACTGTTGCTGCGAACTTTCCTCTTTTCCAGATATGTATGTGTATATTTTTATATTGCCACTTTTGTTAGATTTAATTCTAGGTGAAGTGTCCTGTCAACATAAACCTTTGACATGTGATAATACTTATCATTATAATAATGCTAGCAGTTTTGTGGTTTGAAGTAAGGTTTTGGTTTAAAAACATTAATTGGATTGCACACGGATAGGCGCAGCCAACATTTGTGATTTTATGTGATAATACTTGCTATGACCTGTTAATGATATTGTCCTCGGGCAGACACTGGTAAAGCAGGTGATGTTCTCCACCAATATCCAGTTGACAAGTGATAATACACCAAGAATAAAGAAAGCTACCCTCAAGTATTCAAGGTTATCACTTATTTCATTATTGATTAAATTAGTATTAAAGGCAAACATTATTTGTTATAATATGAGGAAGACCAGAAAATTATTATAGAAGTGTGCAGTACCTCTGTGTATCTGTTATTAAATGTAAAATCTTTATAAACAACAAAAAGCTTCTTCGGCACTTAACAAGTAATAAATGCCCTGCTTAGTAGGTCTGATGTCTACGTGCTATAGCTAGTTGGTTTGTATAATAGTTCAAACCTTTATGTGAACGAGGTTCAAGAGCATTATAGCACATAGAACATCATAAAAGGAGAGTAACAAGAAATGATCATATATCCCTAGCTATACCTTGTAGCAATTGAGGATATTTAAAAGACACTACAGTAAAATACTAGCACTTTGCTTATAAACTCTGGTTTCTATGTAGCTCTGAATAGAAACAAATTAGCTTCCAATTTTTTTCGTCAAAGCTGAAGTTGGAAGCTAATTGTCTACCATTCACAGCTGCACCAGATTTTGCCCTCTCTAGTTTTAGTAAATCAACCCGAATGTGTACAAATGCTGAGAGCTCAGTGAAAACGAATGAGTTAACAAGTTACATTTATTTCTATTTTTATTGGCATTTGTGAAACCA
This sequence comes from Pelophylax lessonae, assembly GCF_965119305.1. Taxonomy (NCBI): domain Eukaryota; kingdom Metazoa; phylum Chordata; class Amphibia; order Anura; family Ranidae; genus Pelophylax; species Pelophylax lessonae. The sequence continues at coordinate 159,897,042 of NC_138768.1, forward strand.
GAGGTTTATTAATGCCTAGATGCCCAGGCCAACTTAACATGTCATCATGCATTGTTTAATTTAACAATAACAGTCTTAATTATTTCCATACCTAAATCACGATTATAAGGACATAAGCACAATAATGAAAAAAATATATAGCCTGCATGTCATCAATAGGTCAGAGCTACCGTATTAAACATATGATTGGGAGCCAATCTGGTTAGTTGCTGCTCAGTGATGATCCCAGCTATCACTGACAGCTAGAGCTGAGAATCAGTAACCTCAAAGTGTTGGAGAGAACATATATTAAGGTATGCTCAACATGGCATACGCAGCATGCCGGGAAATTTTAATATACACATTTAATATACATATTATTGAATAACAGCCTGCTTTTTTTAATTACATTTTATACTTACCTTTTTGATCCCCAAAATTTGCTAGCTTTGCACAGTTATTTTCCCAGCGTCTCCTGTTGTTCGGGCTTAATCTAGGAGCTCATGCTGAATATAGGTGCACTGCGTGTTGGAACGTCAGCCTGTAGGACAATTCGGGTTTAAGCATCCAAGAGTAACACCACCGCTTCTAAATCAGTATACAGTCAGTATACAGTCAGTGAGTGCTGTCACACTAGGCAAGAAGATCTCTTACTGTCAGGATCATTGGGTAGAAATATATGCTCAGAATAAATAAATAAATATATATATATATATATATATATATATATATATATACAAAGTACATGAAGCGCCTTTTTCCTAGGTGTTGTGGATGCTGAGCTAATGTGTTAGACAGCACACCTCCTCCAACCCCCCCCCCCCTCCACTGTTTTTCAACTTTACTGTTCAGTTGGAAATAACTGTGATTGGTGATTGACAGCACTTGCTCTGGTTACCTCCTATATGTCTATATGAAAGTGGTTGTTAGGTTGTACATATATTACCAAATACAGCCAACTGAATCTTCCAGTTGCTGAACATGAGGTCATAATTGCTAATGAAAGTTATCATTTTTTGTACATCTTTTCTGTGCTTTTGGGTGGCCAGTGATGACCTGCTCCCACTGCAACAATATACAGAGAATACCATGCTCCCAAAAAGGTGTTCACAGGAACCTCAGTGTGGTTAACCACTGGAGTCAGGGTGCAGCTCTTACTTTATGACCACAGTAGTTCCAACCAGTAACCCCCTCTATAATGTTCTCATGTTAACCAATAAAATTATTTTGTTTGCTGGTTGGATAGTTGCTGTAAATTACAACTATATTACTGTTATGAATATTTTATTTTGCCAGGCTCTATCACTTAGACAAGGGCCCAGTAAGCATTTTGGAAGTCTCTTTCCTTTCCTTGCAGACTTGCATTAATTCACCATCTGCTGGCTTCCACTCATTTATTTGCGTTAATTGCTGGTCATTCATCTCTATGGTTTGATGAATCACTGAGAAAAGCTAGCAATATCAAAAGGATTATGTATGAGGTTTAATTTCTGTCTGAAACCATCACAGTCAGCAAGTTAATACCAAAAGCCCCCTCCTTTTGATAACCACCACCTACATTAACTCCTAAATTGCTGACACACCCTGCTTGTAAAGCAGGTTATGCAGTGCCCCTGCTTCAATTGGCTGCCATTTCCCATATACACAACATTATTCACATAATAGCACATATTTCACCACCTTTGCCACAGTGATCCATGTACTAAAATTAAATATGAAATAAAGAAAAATTGGAGAAAATATCCCTAATGACCGTCATTGATTACACCAAGACAGGTGTCTCATGCCTGGGAATTAGTGTCAAGCGTCTCATTTATCATCTTTAGTTGGCTTAATTTTAGAGCGTTCTATGAAAAATCTGTGTATTATATATTATGCATGCAACTTCAATACCATGCAGAAAGATCGAGCCTAGTGGTAAAAGCTAGCCTGAAATCAGTTTGCACATATTTTAGTGGATTTGTAGTTATCAAATATTATACACAAAAATCTCAGTTTCAAAATCCATTTAAAAAACAAAAACAAACAAATGCTAATGATTTTTTTTTATATTTTAATAAAATCTATATTCTTACTGTATACATAAGCTATATTGTTCTACAAAGATTATAATCAAACAGAAGGGATGACTGTTTTCCCCATGCCTGCTTACTAACAATATAAATTCCCAATCACACCCACAATGCTTTGCTCCACCTTCAAGCAAAGTAATGCTGGATTTGTAACAGTGTAAAGCAGGGATTACTGTATTATTGAATTTTATAATCCAAGGTTTGAATAAAAAGGTCACGTCTATTAGTTGAGACTGGATAATAATATTTTATTGAATTAAACAAAAAAATGATTAGCAGAATATGCTCTTTATTGACCTATATTCATAGTCACAAGATAATGCCAACAAGAAATACGATTTGTTAGAAGCTCTCACAACCTGACAGTATTCTCAACTTTTTCATTGGATGGATAGTGATGTCTGTGAAGGTTTTCTTTTAATTTTGGAAAAAGACTGAAATCATAGGACCCCAGGCCTGGACTGTATCTTGGATTACTTTCAGCCTCTCAAAAACTTCAGCTTTCATTTTGGTTGAGAGCACTCTTGCAATATGCGTATTCCAACAGAATTTCTCATTGAGTAGTTGGTCAGAAGTTTCTCTCTAAGTAATCTTCTGATTCTCCTTAATCAGTTAATAAATATGTTTCTTGTGAAGCTTATACAATTCTGTCACAGGTTGGGAACACCATTGGCACCCTTTGGCCTAGTGATGCATGGTTTCAACACCATAAACAGTTTGCATTCATTGATGAATTTCAATTGGAGAAACACCCTTGCTGTTAGGAGCTCAAATACACATGTTGCTCACACTTCAGTGTGCAAGACAGGGGTCTTTTTCATAGACAGTAGCAAAATAAAAATTCAGTGTAATGACTTGCCGTAAACTGATGTGATAGAGGAGAACTTACTCAATGGGGTTACTAAGAGCAAATAGACTGTTCCCCTTGTAAGGAAATTTTCCCCAGAGCTTATTGAATTAGGTTAACTCTGCTAACTTACATTATCCAATCGTGCAAGTAAAAACGCTTCTACTTGTTTTCCTTGCATGTAATTGGGTATTCTTTGCAAAGTGAAATTTCAGCACAATCACTAATCTCTGGGGGATATTGCATCTTCCCTTGAAAAAGAAACAGCCTATTTGCCTTTAGTATATCAACCTCAAAATGTCAGTACTCATTGAACATCACTGCTCCCATCTGTTGGCAAAATATCAAACTGGAGGCTTTACTTTGCCTTCAACCCTGATAACTGTCCTGCTATTAACTATTCTTCTTTTTTTTCTTTTTTTTTTATAAATGAGTCAAATGACAAAAGTTTACTTGATTTTGATCCTGTCCTTGAATATTTACACAGATTCTATCATCGAGGGGTGTCTGTTTTGCCCTTAACATGGACTAATTACCAACAAGTTATTTTCAGCTATTGGTCTGTGTATGGCATTTTCTGGCACGCCTTTTAGGGCAAGTTTACACAGCTTCACATTAAAAAACAAATTAAACAAAAAATAGTTTGCATTTGAGATCCGTTTGAGGTCAGTTTGAGACATGTTTGAGTTGAATTCACTTTGGTCTTTTGAGGAATCAAAGTAATGCAAAGCATGGCGAAAGCAACAGCAAACATAAATGTACACTGCTCTATATGATCCAATATAAAATTCCAGATCCCTCAGAAATGCTTCACAATCTGTCAGACAGAAAACACGAATGGCTGTATACCACATTATTAAATGCTGTATAAAATCTCCATGCAATAATAAGCGTTACAGGCAGTCACCCCTATTTCCATGTTGTGATACAAAGCATACATACAAACATGATGGTGATGATTATTATTATCATTATTTGAAGACTCTGCTGCAGTATTGAAATGGGGTGTTAGGAGAAAATAGTTAACTACTGCTGTGCAATCATTATTAGAAATGCTGAAGACTTGTGCCAAAGTGGTTACACCCGTGTTTCACAGAGCACGTTCCCATCATTACCACAGTGAGGGTTCATTAGTGCCACCATGATTATACTCTTCAATGCCACAGTGATTATACCCATAAATATACCTTACCAAAGTAATTATCCCCATCAATGCCACATTGATTATACCCATATGTTACAGTGATTATAACAGTCATAGCTCTGACCATTGCCAAGGCTGTAACCCTGTTAATGGCAGTTGTGACACAGAAATGTGTCAAGGCACACACAGTTTGAGAAACACTGCTTTAAAGGCCCTGTCTAACCCAGATAAACACAGTAAGGGAATCTGATATCAAATTGTAAACTAGTAACCTAAGCTGAACAGCAAAGAATCAAATATGGTAGTGAATAAAGGTAACCGCTATCTGATTATTAATAGGATGCTGATTGGTGGGTAAAGAAATTTAAATGACCACATGCCTCTGTATATGCAAAAATTGTACACATCCTTGTGCTATTTTATGCATAATACAAGCAAAGGCAGGGGCAATGCATTCAAAGTTCCATACAAGACTAAAATTAAAGTAGACCTGTCATGAAAAAATTGTGGAGACTGCCTTAGTTAACTCGCTGACCTCCTGACCGAATACTGATATGGAACAAGGATGCAGACTAGGATTTGTGACCTCACTTGCTGTCGGTGAATCAAAATATACTGAAACTAGACAATCACCCGGACAGCCTGGCAATAAGCATTTCCAGAAGAACTTGGCAGTAGCAGCATACTTCTTTTTTTACAAATTAGTTTTTTGTGATCAGATCTGCACAGGCTGTTATCACTGCTATCTCTAGGGGTCAACATTTTCATAGAACTGGATCGGTAAAGCCAGTCTACTAAAGCAATTTTTGCATGGAGTCACATTTCTGTACAATATGTGAAACCAGTGCAATCATGTAATTGATAAGATAAGGAAAGGCACAGTCCCAACCTTTGACCTTATACATGATAAAATGTCATTGAGGTCAGTAGAAAAATAGAAATACTAAACAGAATATAAATATTATAAAATTTGTAATAATAATAATAATAATAATAATAAAAAAAATATAATCAATTTTGCAGTGCGCTCTGCTGAGAGAGCAAAGATAAACTGTTGTCACAGTTTAATGTCTGCAACGGTCACCCAACATATACAAAATATTTGCGAATAAATAATTCTCTGAGGGTCAAAATTAATCAGAAACCTTTGCATAGGGCTACACCAAGATCTATCCAGTCTTCCCCTAAAATAGCAACGTAATCTTTCCAAAACACAGCTTAGGTGCTGCTGAGCATTCTCCTGTGGGCTATGCTACATAGGGAGCACCCAGTGCCATCTTAAGAGCATTATAGGCCCCCGGGCAATGCAATGCACTGGGGCCCCGCCGACACAATCACCCACGAGAATAAAAATGCAAATTATCGAAAAGGCGATATTTACTGGTACAGCAGTGCCAGGCTAATGACAGCTTCCAAGTTTGGCGGCTGGGTCCGGTGAACACACACATGGACACGGGAGTCACACTCGACTGTCCTGTGTGTGCCTGTTTCCGGACAGGCATTCCTGCAGTTGTGGGCTCCCCCTCCATGGCCCAAGCGGCCTGACAGAAGCGCAAGGCCAACAGGCGCTTGCCACCTGCAATGTTCAGCGGCGAGATGCACGCGGGAGTCGGGACTAACGCTCGGCTGGGGCTGGGTCGCTGGGCAGGTGGGGCCCCCCGGGGAAGTGGGGCCCCCGGGCAACTGCCCAGCGTGCCCATTCGGTAAGACAGCCCTGGAAGCACCCTTTGTTATGAAGATTTAGTAATTCAGTCAATTACTAGGTTTGTTAAATATTTGGGTTTCAGTCTGTTCCCTTTTGGGATTAGGCCTGAGAGGATGGTGCTGTAAGCTGTATTCTCTGCCCAATTAACATAGCCGAAAATGCCAAACCCAGAAAAAAAAACACCCACATGAGTCAGCGACGAGGAAGATTGTGGCTATGACATCGCTTGAGATGGGTATTTTGGCAGGTAAGTCTACAATAATGTGCAAATATGCTTTGCATACTTGCATATTGTAGTAAAAGCCCTGATCAAGGCAGCAACATTTAGTATAATATGTTAGTTATCTAAAGGTCAGTGTTTGATGGACAGTATTAATAAGGCTCCTCCACATACAATACATATATTATGTGCCAAGTGGGGAGATGTGGGTGCTGGAACATCTGCCCTTTCCTTCTGGCTTCATTGATCTCGCTGCAGCCTGCTGAGCCACACATGTGAGCTCTAAAGTCAGTACTACATGCCATGGCGGAATGTGGTATGTTATATCTGCTTTTATGGTGATATGAGTACTTTGGTGTAAAGTGCTGTGTGTACAGGGGTGCATGTTGCTTGGTGCAATAGAGTATATTCTCTGTGCATATTGTAAAGGTGTGGCGTCTCACCTGCAGTAGCATTTACAGTTTAGCTAGGCCTAGTTTATATGAATGGTAAAGGGGTGCCCATGTTTTTATTGCAGACTGAAAGAGTTATCTGCACAAATCCTTGATGCAATATCATTATAGAATGTCCTGTATCCTTCAACTGCAAGTGTCTGTGCATAAACCAGCAGTAACCTTGGAGATGTAATAAAATAATGTTAAAAATGATTTGCTATGAAGCACACAGTAGCTTGGGGTTCTCCACGGGGAATTGTATCAATCACAACACAGAATGATTTATATGTTCAAGTACAGCAAATCAATTAAATAATCATATGCTAAGAGTTTTTGTGCTACACATCAAGCCTGAGGATCGTGATAACAGAATGGATGAACTTCTCTTGAACCATGTATATTATGATTAAAGCTAAATATTTATGTGAAGTTGGGGATTCTGGTAGACAGAAAGAAATTGATTTACAAATGTCCCTGTGTATAATTAGGTTTTATATTGTGCCACACTTTTTAGTCGCTAGATTTGAACCTGTATTTGTTTAATAGTGACACAAAACAGACAATATAATTTTTTTTTCATACTTGTGAACCCTAAAGAAGGCTTCAAGACCAGGCTACATTTAATAGTCCTGACCCACACGCTGCACATTTTGATGAAGGGATGTCCTAAGGGGCATGTTCTACTAAGTCACTAACCATCAAGAGTCAGAAGGTTGCACATTCCTGTTCTGGGGCATCAAAAAATAAAACATCAGTTTTAGTGATTGTGGCCTAGGGGTAAAACTTTTTTTTGGTAATGTAGCAAGATCTTCAAGGTCTTCTTTACTCTTAAGTCCCCATTTTGTAAACTACTGTTATGTGTCTAAGGAATTCCCACACTGCATACTGACACGTGGTATCTGAACTTTCTCTACTGTCAAAACACCTGTCTTTTCCAACTCCTGTGCATGTGATATACAATGATAGAGACAGGATAGACTGCAGATATGATCTGATGTCTGCTCTTTTCTTCCTTTCTTTTCCAGTGGTAGGAAGTCCCACTCTCAACTTAATTTGAAATTTCGTCTGGTTCATAGAGGGTAATAAGTATTTTTCAAACTGATTTTTTCTTTTTTTTATTTAAAATGATATTATATTTTCCGAACACAAACATTTTAAATAACATTTAACATCAATGATACTCTCAAATACTGGTGCTGTTTAGTATGTAGTTACATTTAAGACTACAAATTTTTTTTTTTGCAATGGCTTATTTCCAGACATTCAAAAAATTAAACATGTTCAGTAAGCATCGTTTAACTCTCAATGATGTCTTAGAAACCCTTTCCTACTAGACACCAAGATACATTATTAGGAGATGGAGACAGAACAATTAAGCTGTATGCAATGATAACCTTGGGAAGGAAGAATATTGTCAACACTATAGGAAATATTCTTAAAATGTTAACTTTGTCTTCTCCAACACATACACAATGATATAAGTAAAATAAGGACTTGAATTAATGTGCTGGTTATGCTTTACTCTGAAAACCAACAATCCTTTGAAATGAACAGAAAAAGGCTTGGTTATTGGTTAATGGCTACTGGTAGACTGAGTAGACCTGAAAATATAATGCTGATTGAATAGCTCAGATCTGGCTCTGTAAGCATTCCCAGTCAATGAGCTTGTAAGAGTAATGACACTGTCCAGTCATAACACAGGATAAGTGAAAGTCTGTCTGACTGAATGCAGATTTGTAATGTATGTTAAACATATCCATATACTAGAACATAATGAACTACACTACACTTGTTTAACTACAAAAACAATAAACTGTCAGTCAATAGTAATGGAAGATCAGCCTCCCTTTTATTGATAGATCAATTGATTCTTACTGCCATCAACTGTAAATGCTTACAAGTTGTCATTTGTTATTACAAGTAGTGTCTTCGTTCTGGAATGGCATTCTGTTCACTGTCAGCAATCAGACTACTGTGCGTACTCCATTAGAAATAGACTGAAACAAGGTGGATTTTTTTTAGAAGGATGCATTACAGTAACATAAAAACAGAAGAGAAATATTAATTTTAAAGAATAATTCCAATATAAATCTAGATAAAGCAACCAATTTCTTTTGAAAAAATACATAGGACCCCATATATACTGTAAGGCAGCAGTAAAAAAAACAAAAAGCACATTTATAAAACACAGCAATAAGCTTAATGCTCTGGTTACTTCAGGACTCCGAAGCAAGGGGGGTACTATTAAAATGCAGGGGAAAAAAAGAAGTCAGAAGGATAAACCAGTTACATGGCTTGTAAAAGTCATGATGTGATGGGCTCATCCTCAAATCAAAGAGTTCTTTCTGCAGTGTTAAGCAGAGAGAACTTTATGGCATACCACAGAGGCCACACTGCAGGAATGTGGAGCCATGAATAGAATGTGCAATGCAGGATGCAGTGTGGAACATGTACAATGCAGCATGCAGTGTGGATTAACTCACAAATCGGATGTACAATGCAGGACAGGGTGTGGAGTAACTCACGGATGGGATGTACAATGCAGGACACGGTGTGGAGTAATGCCCCGTACACACGTACCGATTGTCGGCCGAACGATTTCTTTTGTCCAGTGTTGTTTTGTTGGTTGAAATGTGCTCTAGACTGCACACGAATTTTGTCGGCCAACAACAACCAACTGCAGAAGTGATGTCATGTTCTGGTCTACTTTCCGTGTGTTTTTTCTTCTCTGAGCATGCCCAGTCTTGCTCATCTGGCTTTTGTCGGCCGAAATCTGTACTGACTGATGAACAATTGGCCATTCTTTGTTGGCCAACAAAAATTTTATAGCCTGCACACCAGATTTTGTTCGGCCGAAAAGTCGCAGTCGGTTGTCGGAAGCATCATACTATCAAGCCGACAATAGGCCGATCGGACGTTGGCCGAATATTTACGGCCGACAATCGGTACGTGTGTACGGGGCTTAACTCACAGATAGAATGTACAATGCAGGACACGGTGTGAAGTAACTCACAAATAGGATATACAATGCAGGCCGCAGTGTGGATTAATTCACAAACAGGATGTACAATACAGTGTGGAGTAACTCACGAATGGGAGTAACTCACGAATGGGATGTAAAATGAAGACCGCAGTGTGGAGTAACTGTGCAATGTCACTGGTGGGGTAAATTAGGAACCACCATGGGTCCAAAGGGCTCCACCTGATCTTTATTCAGTTTATGCCTAAACACAAAATAGTTCTGTGTGCCTGAGATCATTTTATGTCAATGTTAATAGTTCTCCCATGTACAATGCAGGACACAGTGTGGAGTAACTCATGAATGAGGTGTACAATACTGGGCGCAGCCTGGAGTAACTCAGAAATGGGATGTACAGTACAATGCAGGCCGGCAGTGTGGAGGAACTCACGAATGAGATGTAGAATTCAGGCCGCAGTGCAGATCAACACACAAATGAGATGTACAATGCAAGCTGCAGTGTGGAGTAACTCATAAATGGGATGTACAATGCAGGACCCAGTGTGGAGTAATTCAGGAATGGGATGTACAATACAGGATGCAGTGTGGGGTAACTCGTAAATAGGATGTGCAATGGAGACCGCAGTGTGGAGTAACTTTGCAAGGTCACTGGTGGGGTGAATTAGGAACCAGCATGGGCTCAAAGGGCTCCATCTGATCTTTATTCAGCCCATGTCTAGACACAAAATAATTCTGTACGTCTGAGATCACTTCATGTCTATGTTACTAGCCCTCTCAGCAATGGAAAACAAGACAAACTGGATACAGTTACATAGAGTGATCTATCAGCTCTTCAATTAAAAGTATATAAAGGAGTTGTATTTATATCAGATTTTTTCCAAAAACCCAGGGTGTGGTAGGCTGTAATAAAGTTTATTCACATGCTTGGAGTACTAACACTTTTTTTTAAATTCTTTTTATCAGGTTTTAAACAGTAGGTTTACAAAACAGAGCCTTGGGGCATACCCCAGTTCGAAGTAGGACAATGTCTTCAATTACAGTAACAAAACAAAAAAAAAGAAGAAATTAACAACCTGATGCTCATTATCCACATGAAGGAGATGTACAGGAGAAAATACTCTAAGTCAGCTTCATACAAAAATTCCAGGAACCCAATAAGGAATTTCTTCTCTCCGCCAAATGCTAATCACCTCCCCTAGGCAGGAAGCAGTCCAAATGTTTAGTAAGGCCCTTCCCACTGAAGAGAAGTAGCAGCCTCTCCACACTACTCACAAGGTGGAACTCAACTAAGGGGACTGAGAGAGTTACACAGGAATTAGTCATGATGTCTGAATTGGCCCAGAGGTCCTAGACTTTGTTAACTATACGGGGAGAGCCTCGAGAATGGTAAGTGGCCTTTAAAGTGGTACAACAAAGTTAACCAAGGCAAACAAACAAGTTTAAGCCGTGCTTCTGTGTGTTAATGAAGTCACAACAGTGATAATAACAGCTTTAGCCATGGTCCTCGACTGTTGGCCACACCCGGACACGTTTCACAGATTGACCTTAGTCAACTAAGCCCAATTCTCGTGAAACACATCACATTTTTGACTTGATGTTATGTTAATGCACATAAGTGCAGCTTGAACTTAGTTATACAAGCAGAATGCATTGTCTACTGTATGTATTAGGTGTTATATTTTTTAAATGTAAAAAAGATGAAGGGTTGCATTTTATTTTGCTTGCTATACAACTCCTCCACCACAGTGGTAAGCATAAAGGATTTATTTACCTCCAGGCTTTAGGGGAGCAGTATAATGCCATTTAATCTATAGAAATGCCCACAAAGTGGACCTATTTACATGAAAGTTCTGAGCTTTCAAGCTTGTTTAAGATGTAATTTCTGGTGAGGAGTTGGATCAGATTATCTGATCTCTTAACCTACCCTTCAGAGGAGATCACAGACTAAATGCCACTGAAGTATACCAGAGCTACAATGCATGGATGAACATACATCCCAGATGGATATAATGTATAACTTGTAATAAAACAAGAGACTTCCTTCAAACATCTTGAAATGTTGCCACCCGAAGCCATTGGATACTTGAACACCGTCACACTACAAATCTACAGCACAGATATTCCAAATCAGTGAGCTAACTTTCAAACCTGTCATTGCTAGCCTGCTAGCCAAACCAGCTGTACAATGTATACAGTTTACCTTCGAACATCTGCCATAATCACTTTGGGAAATGAATTAGAGACAGAAGGAAATGAGTGGTTTACTTATCCTCAAAGCCATGTGACTCCTAGACCAGAGATCCCCATATGTGAAGGAAACACCGTTATTTCACTTAAGGATTGCATACTTTGCAATACAAAATCCAGTTTACCAAAATAATATCTGCCTTAATCTTTATTAATCGACAAAGTAAAGGTGACCACATTTCATACTTGTAAAATCTTGTATTACCTCAATATAACAATTACAAAAAAATTATTTTACATTTTACAAATGTCAGTATTTCTTCACAGTGATTACATATTTGGGACCTTGGTTTGTGGCTACCTATTGTCGATTTTATGTATCCACGCTAATAAACATATAAACAGTGTCTGAATTAGTGAAAAAGGGTCTTCATCTTGGCATACATCTTCAAGTACGCACTTCTACACCCAACTGACCTGCTCTAAACACATATGCATACTTTAACTGTTATGACTGTACTCTGGAAGTAATGATTATTTTTAAAACCTCAGTTATTCTTTGGTTATGCCAAAGAGTGCAAAATTTAAAATCATTTTAGAATAAATCAGTGTGTGTTTACAGCAAAGAGCAGTTAAAATGACAAAGTAAGGGTTTGCATTCAAAAGGGAGAAAATAGTATAGAGGCAGACAACTAGCTGTAGGAAAAGAAATTCCATGACAGCATGCTGTGAATCCAGCAGATGGGACCCCATTTAACATATGCTAAATTATGAACTAACTTTTAGAAGTGGTTCCTAAAATGCTGCATGGCTGAGTGCTCTGACTTAATGGAGTTTCCAATGCATATTACTGAGATGGAGTGCCAGTTATGTTCCACTGGCATAGTTAAAACTGTTTTAAATGAGGGAAAGATAGATAGATGCATGAAGCTAATTTTAAACATTTAATATTAGATAGATAGATAGATAGATAGATAGATAGATAGATAGATAGATAGATAGATAGATAGATAGATAGATAGATAGATAGATAGATAGATAGATAGATAGATAGATAGATAGATAATATTACGAAAAGTATTGGGAAAATACCTTTATAGACACACTCCTAAACCTTGTGGGCAGTCTTCCCAGAAGAATTGAAGCTGTTATAGCTGCAAAGGGTGAGCCAACTCAATATTGAACCCTATGGACTAATACCAGGATGTCATTGCGTGTAAAGGCAGGCATACCATTACTTTTGGTAATATAGTGTAGATAGATAGATAGATAGATAGATAGATAGATAGATAGATAGATAGATAGATAGATAGATAGATAGATAGATAGACAGACAGACAGACAGACAGACAGACAGACAGATACCTTGTCTTCTAACTAGCCATGTCTACTTGCATCTGCTGGAGTGGCTGCAAGTTGCCTATGCCCTTACCTGCACAGTTAAAAGAAGAATGCCTCGTCCCCTTTTTTCACCTAGGATTTAGAGACTTCACACAGGCGGATACTAAATATTTGTACGTTTTGGGTAAAAAATGCTATTCACTTTCATGATCAATGAAAGTTGTATGTACACATGAATTAATCTATTAGGTGACCAGTTTTTAAATTAAATCCAGAGGTACTGTACTGACCATGCCCACTTTCAAGCAAACCTACAAAACATACCCCCATATGCAGCCACACCCACAACATCACTCCTCCATTTTTAACATACCCTCAATTAAATGGTCATAATAATTTGGCACAAGAGGCAGACTTTCAAGTTGCAAAAACAGAATATAAAGTTTTTAAATAAGAGGCACCAAGATATGCATGCATAGTAAGGAGGGGAGTCTTGAAATATCAAGAATAAAAATTCCTGGAGGAGTGACCAATAAGGTGGGTGTCGCTTCACGTTGTATGAATCTAAAATAGGCCCCAGCACTCTACAGATGTATCCATTATGTCATCAGATTTTTCTGTGCAAAACAAGAAAATGAGCTTCATCAAACCACCAAGAAACAAAAGTTATTACAGGCAATGGCTGTATTATCACTCTTGTTCTTATGAATCAACCCTATGCTACTACACTGCATATTCTTTGTTTTTTTTTTTGCAGTTTAGCACGCCATGAGAGGATAACCATCTTGATTTCAATGCCAGAGAATGTATAGACAACACACAAAGCTCGAGTTCCCTGCATCCATGTCCTTTCAGCAGCGGCGTTCAGGACATCTAACATACAGAAGGAGAGAAATCAGCAATGCTCACTGTGCAGTCGGTTTTGGACTATGGCAGTGTTGTGGCTTTGAGTCCCATGACAAAATGATTGCATGACCAGAAATAGGAAGTGGGAATAGGTCTTCCCAACTCTCCTGTTACTTATGCTGGTCAGATACAGCACATGGTTTAAATTACAGGACAATCCCAATAGAAATGGAGACACTTTGTTCTGGGAACAACCTCTGGAAATTGGGAATGTCTGCTCAGCCAACCATCACTAGGACACATTTATGAAGGTGTACACTAAGTATGCACTAAAATACCAATGTCAGGATTGCTCCAGCCTCCAGTCAAATTCAACATTTTTTTTCACAATTCTTTGGAAAGGAAGAAAGGCAAAATAGTCTGTTTTTTTCTATCTTGCTTGTAATTATACCTGAGCTCATGTTGACCAGAAGGGTAGCACTTAACTTGCATTTATTCATTTTAATGAGCTGATGTATAACTGAAGGGCCACTACAAAGAACCTAGTCTTGAACAAATCTTGCACTTTTCTCATAATAGTATTAGTCCTGATTCTGAAGAAATAATGTCAGATTATGGGAGTCCATTAGGGATACTCATTAAAGGAAATATACAGACTGCCACTGCTGACCTCATTCTAAAAATGCAATTTGATTCAGGGTCGCAGGTTGTACGGCTCTTGCATGACAATATGGGATCCCCCTTGACGTTGCTCCCTAAGCCATGCCTCTTGGGGATTTTCCCTGACACTAACTTGGAGAAGTTCACTACTCAATTTCTTCATGAGACACTGTTTGTTGCCAGAAAACTGATAGCACGTCAGTGGATGCGGGACACGGCCCCCTCGTTCAGTGACTGGCTCCGCTAAGTAAACATCACCATTCCGTATAAGAAATTGCTTTACGCCCACAGGGGTTGTCCTACTAAATTCAACAAACTCTGGGATAGATGGCTGCAGACCCCGGAGACATGTATTTGAACGCCGGCCTCCTTTTGATTCCTGTGCTCCTGCTAGTCTTCATTCCCCTGCTCCCTGTACCAGGCTTCACTGAGTCAGCAGCCCTCTCTTTTTTTATGTACACTGCTTAATATGTTACCCCCCTTTTTTTCTTTTTTTCCCCAAATGTACCGATGTACTAATGCTGCTTGTACCATTCTCACATTCCCATTTCACCTGTTCAGCTTGTCTGTCTTATACTCATTTCCACCTTGTACAATTTTTTTTAGTGTATGATCCTTGCCTTTGTTCCTTTGTATTTCCTACATTGTGTTTTTTTTTTTTCTTTCAATAAAGAACCTGTTTGATAAAAAAAAATGCTATTTGATTGGTTGACATGCTGATCCACTGTTTTTGATACTTGGAGTCATTGATATGAAACAAGAATGCTCATCAGGTCTTCTTCAATGGCTGAATACTTGTTTTAGGTCAGTGAATCTGAAGGCATAGAAGTCAGAAACAACCAGGCAATTAGCATCTAAATAAGGGGTTTAGCTCTATTAGCCTACATGTATCCCTAAATACTGGTTTCCTTTAATTATTTTTACATTATGATGGTCACAGAAACAGTGGGGACACTCCTCTGGAATTTCCCAAAGGGATTCTAGGACTCCTGGCTACTGAAATACCACTTTCAGAGAGAACAATCTTTTTCCCGGCCTCCCAGAGTGTCTGGCATTTATGACCTGTTTGATGCTTATCTATTTCCAAAGCTTTTTTCCATAGTTTTGGATAGAATGGTGAGGGATCTAAACAGTTCATCATATTTTTACAGCTGTCTGTCCCCTTTGGGGGATTTTTCCCTACTTGTCCCAGTGACCACTGTCACAGGGATCAAAGATCATGGAAATCCAACATTTTACAATTATCACAGAAACAGGAGATGAGAATAGATCTTCCAGTGGGGGACACTTGTACCAGTGTCAATTAGGAGGGCATTCAGAGAGATCTCCTCTCACTTTATGTTGTGTCTCCAGGACAGAAAATTAATGGAAATCTCCCAAGCAGGATATATAGCAAACAAAAACAACAACTGAGAAACAATTTCATACTCCATCCAAAACGATATAAACATAATGTTAGCTAGCTATGCACCAGGAGTGCTCAACCTTTGGAAGAGTGAAGGCCACTTAAGTGATTTGGTAACTAGTCGTGGGTCACAATTAAATTAATTGGTTCAGAATTTAGAATTTTTTATTTTGAATAGCATAATGAACATTTTCTTCCGTCAGCAGCTGAATTCTGGTGGGAGTGAGTGGAGGAGAAGCTGGCTTTCAGCGGTTGCAGGAGGAAAAATGAAGAGGATCATTTCCTGTATATGCCACCCCACAGCCCCTCCTGTCCCAGTCTTAAACAGAATGTGACAGGAAAGCCACATGGGGTCCCCTAGAGCATAGGGCAGGGTCACTATTGCGACCCCTGACGCTACACCAGTGGTTGGGTAGCTGTGGTAAAAGAACATCTTAACTATGGGGTTTTATGCCACCCCAAACCACAAATAAAAATGAGCCCTTACTGTCCTGAGCCCCCCTTAGGGCTGCTTTCACTGATGCATTGCAGTTTACCTGCAACGGGGGTGCAGCGCAGTGCACCTGTTTCTTACCTGCGAGTTAGAAGCCTATGGCAAAGCGCAGCTATTATATCTTGCAGGTGTGGTGCACTTTCTGAAAGTGCACCAAAATTCCTGCATTCAGAAGTTTTGGTGCACTTTCAGAAAGCACATCAAACTCGTAGCATAAAATAGAAGTGCACTTCCCTGATTTGAGGTTGAGGGCCACATAAAAGAGCTCTGAGGGCCACATGTTGTCCACAGGCCACAGGTTGGGCACCCTGGCTACACACTTTTAGCCAAGAGAAGCAAAGGCTTCTTATTAGAGTTTCAGATTAATATACAACAATCTGGCTCAGTGCACACATATTTGTGACAATGATGTGACAGAATAGATCAATGTTGTGTTAGGAGTAGGGAAAACAATAGATGAATTAGAAGCACTCATGTCACTTTCTGAAATTTCCCAAATCTATATGACCAATAATTTATAAAGGCCATTGTGCCAAAATAAAAAACATTATGGGGTTCATTTACTAAAACTGGAGAGTGGAAAATCCGGTGCGACTGTATAGAGTAAACAGTCAGCTTCCAGGTTATTTTTGTCAAAGCTTATTTGTACAAACTGAAGTTAGAAGCTGATTGGCTATCATGCACAGCTGCACTAGATTTTGCACTCTCAAATTTTGGTAAATCAACTTTGTTGTTGTTGTTTATGTTGTGGTGAGTTCAATGGTTCAGCAATTCCACTGACCTTAGAAACACGTCCATAACTTATTTATGAGAGATCTGACTCTGTGTGGCTTTCATATACATATATGGTTACATGACAAGTCACATGTAAACGTCCGTGCCAGCTGTGGTCGGCTCAGGCTGCTCAAGGTTCAGCAGATTTTTTTAGTGCAGGAGATAACTGAAGTAATTTTATGAAGGCTGCATAATCCTTATAACCACATCTACCATCTTGGCTGCTCGATATCCAGTTGGATGTTTGGTAGTTGCCCAAGTAATATTATAGGCCCTGCTATCTGACATCCTTTACAGCCTAAAGGGGGCTTCCACTTTTTTTAATCAAAAACAAATTTGTATAAAAGATCATTTTATTTTAAATCAGTTGCTTGGCTGAGAGTCATATGAATGATCATTTACAAATGATATCTTCTATATAGTGCTGAATATGTATCTTACAGTAATATACAGTGGGTACGGAAAGTATTCAGACCCCCTTAAATTTTTCACTCTTTGTTATATTGCAGCCATTTGCTAAAATCATTTAAGTTCATTCTTCTTCCTCATGAATGTACTCACCGCTCCCCATATTGACGGAAAAACACAGAATTGTTGACATTGTTGCAGATTTATTAAAAAAGAAAAACTGAAATATCACATGGTCCTAAGTATTCAGACCCTTTGCTGTGACACTCATATATTTAACTCAGGTGCTTTCCATTTCTTCTGATCATCCTTGAGATGGTTCTACACCTTCAGATGGTTCTACACCTTCTAGGAAAGCCACACACCTGTCTATATAAGACCTTCCAGATCACAATGCATGTCAGAGCAAATGAGAATCATGAGGTCAAAGGAACTGCCTGAAGAGCTCATAGACAGAATTGTGGCAAGGCACAGATCTGGCCAAGATTACAAAAAGATTTCAGCTGCACTTAAGGTTCCTAAGAGCACAGTGGCCTCCATAATCCTCAAATGGAAGACGTTTGGGACGACCAGAACCCTTCCTAGAGCTGGCCGTCCGGCCAAACTGAGCTATCGGGGGAGAAGAGCCTTGGTGAGAGAGGTAAAGAAGAACCCAAAGATCACTGTGGCTAAGCTCTAGAGATGCAGTCAGGAGATGGGATAAAGTTGTAGAAAGTCAACCATCACTGCAGCCCTCCACCAGTCGGGGCTTTATGGCAGAGTGGCCCGACGGAAGCCTCTCCTCAGTGTAAGACACATGAAAGCCCGCATGGCGTTTGCTAAAAAACACCTGAAGGACTCCAAGATGGTGAGAAATAAGATTCTCTGGTCTGATGAGACCAAAATAGAACTTTTTGGCCTTAATTCTAAGCGGTATGTGTGGAGAAAACCAGGCACTGCTCATCACCTGTCCAATACAGTCCAAACAGTGAAGCATGGTGGTGGCAGCATCATGCTGTGGGGGTGTTTTTCAGCTGCAGGGACAGGACGACTGGTTGCAATCGAGGGAAAGATGAATGCGGCCAAGTACAGGGATATCCTGGACAAAAACCTTCTCCAGAGTGCTCTGGACCTCAGACTGGGCCGAAGGTTTACCTTCCAACAAAACAATGACCCTAAGCACACAGCTAAAATAAGGAGTGGCTTCACAACAACTGTTCTTGAATGGCCCAGCCAGAGCCCTGACTTAAACCCAATTGAGCATCTCTGGAGAGACCTAAAAATGGCTGTCCACCAACGTTTACCATCCAACCTGACAGAACTGGAGAGGATCTGCAAGGAGGAATGGCAGAGGATCCCCAAATCCAGGTGTGAAAGACTTGTTGCATCTTTCCCAAAAAGACTCCTGGCTGTATTAGATCAAAAGGGGGCTTCTACTAAATACTGAGCAAAGGGTCTGAATACTTAGGACCATGTGATATTTCAGTTTTTCTTTTTTAATAAATCTGCAACAATGTCAACAATTCTGTGTTTTTCTGTCAGTATGGGGTGCTATGTGTACATTCATGAGGAAGAAGAATGAACTTAAATGATTTTAGCAAATGGCTGCAATATAACAAAGAGTGAAAAATTTAAGGGGGTCTGAATACTTTCCGTACCCACTGTACATACATTATTACTAATAAACACAAAATCTCTTCTGTACACAAATGGTTCCTGCAACACACACACACACACACACAAAAAAAGAAAACAGATAAAAAATACAGTGTCATCAGTGCATAACATGGGGAGATCAGCTACACTGGACCTTCATTTTGATGGCTGCAACTTCAACATTTATTGACCAAATAGCCTATTTAAAATTACAATGTTCGTCTTGACTAGAGTCCATAAATCTTTATTCTAAATTACATTACATAAACAATGCTGGGAGGATAATATCCTCTTATTTTGGACTCCAGTGTGTAATAAATGAAGTTAGGAAGAACATGCATTATCAAATTAGCTGTTAGCATGAGCAGATCCATTTTATTCAAATTATTTTACAGATCAAATGGCTTTTCAGCCTGTTATTTGAAATGCAGATTTAACCATATTAATAGTGCAAGCCTGTGCATGTGAATAACAGAGCTTTTATCCAAGTCTGTCTGTACTGTATTTTCAGTTTGCCTGATCGAAAAAGCCATCAGCTTCCTGACTTTGATTCAGAAGATTAGAAGCAGTAATAGAAAAGCAATGCAATTAGAAATAGTAACGCTAAAATAGTATTCATGTTTACTCATTAATAGCTAAGCTATACTGGTGCCATAACTACAAAAGATTAAGTAACCTGCCTGATGATTTTTATGTTGACTGGCAAAATCTTGCATGTCTTTACCCAAGCCCAGGCAAACAGCTGAATACACAGATTACATACATATAGGGGATCAGATTAATTGCCAAAACATTTGTATGTCTGTCCTCCAGCCCTGACATTTACACAGCCCTGCATGGAAGGGTGGGAAGGCAGGATATCTGACTTTTCTCTGCTGCAGTTCAGTAACACTAGCAGGTCTTGTCCATCTCCCAGCCTGTGACTGGATAGTAAAGTAGAAGCAGCATATTGATAAGCTCATTTACTTGTCACTCTGTTCTTTCCTCCAATCCGCATATTTCTTGCTAGCACATGTGCACTGCAGCATGACTTTTGCTGCTTCTTCCTCTCCCAATCTGAGCTCTGCTATACAGGACTATACAGTGCACCCTAAGAGGCTGAAATCAATTCAAGTGCATATACTTACACTGCTTTCATTTAATAAATACATTTAATAAAGTCAATACAGAATTACATTCATCTCTTCCCACCACTGGGAGCTGTCCCTTTTAGAGATCATACCACCAAAAGCAATACATTTTGAATGATTGGTGATCGCAGTGATCACATGATTGAAAGCTCATGCTAGTAGCTCCTTATCATTGATATGTGACCGGAAGCAGATCATGATAGTGTGCTCACATGCTGGGAACACACGATTGAATACACTGATGGCAGTCAAAGGTATATATGTGGTAGCATGGCATAATGCCCACCATCATACTGCCATATATATGCATAAGGCCAGAGATAAGTAGTTATTTCATAATTTATGGGCCTATGCTTGTTTCTTGTTATCATCACAATTTAGCAGTTTCTGTAAATGTTCTATGTTTATGTCTTAAAGCGGATTTCCACCCTAAAATAATACTTACCTCCATCTTCTCGCTCCGGGTCAACTGAAAAACAAATGGATAATCGCAATTTTTTTTTTACTTACCTTGTATAGAAGAAAATATACTTACCTTACTTCCTCTTCCTCCCCTCGGCGGCCACGGCGATTCGTCACTTCCTGGCTTGCAATGATTCCTGGGAGCTGAACGTCATCGCTCCCAGGAATTAATGCGCCTGCACTGGCCCCGATGTCAGTTCCGGTGCAGGCGCCGTCATACCTTGCTAAACAGCTTCTGGGCATGCCCAGAAGCTGTGGAGGGATGACGCGCGCGCACCGGAAGTGACGTCGGGGCCGGTGCAGTGCATTGTGGGACCGAAGAGGAAGGAAGAGGACACAGAAGAGGATTGCCCACACCTGAGATGGCAGCGCTGGACAATACATTTTCAAGGTAAGTATTTCTTCTAAAAGGTAAGTGCAACCCGGGACAGATCAGAGGCTAGCCATTGTGGAATGCACTAGCCCTGACTGTCCCGGGGGTATTTTTATTAAAAAAAACTTTCCCAGGGTGGAACTTCACTTTAAGATTCTTTCATTGCTTTAAAGACTGAAAAAAGAGACAGTAGTACCTGATGCATTTCATTATCAATGTTTCATTAATACACAAGCTATTTTAATATCAGAAGATAAATACCTTTTATTATGGAGGAGTACACTGCTCAGAATGGTTAAGAGTATAATAGGAGAAAACAAAAGGAAATCATTCTTTATGCTGGATGCAACCTTCATGAGTCCACAGTTAAAAGAAAGCTAAATTATAAAAGTATGCATTACCCAATCATTTCAGTACCATAATTACAGAGATACTTCATCAAAAGACTCATTAAAACAGAAAAACAATGCTAATTAAATCCATATTTAAATAAAGGTTGTATAACAGGGAGGTACAATACAGAATATGCTGAAATAAAAAGTATTCTATGAGACTTAGAAAAAAGCACTCTTTCTCTTAAAGGATTCATTAGGTAATCAAACATATTAAATAATGTCTTATCTATTTTACCTATCTGAATATAAACTACAGATCATGTATCCTTTTATTTAAAATGGTTCTGTTATTATAAGTGAACCTATCAGATGCAATTATGGCTATAAACTAACAATACACACAAATGGCAGGCACGGTGTGGTGTCTGTAATCCCTAAATTGTTTCCTGTGTGCATGGCGAGCCAATCGATCCTGCGCCCGTAGTTTACCAAGTAGCCCTGACTTCTGCTTCAACTTGGAGCCAAGCTCCATCCATTCCCCATAACTCTACAATGTGAGACCACTTGCATTTTAGAGTGTAAAATACTAAGGTGGGATTTAGCCTCAGGAAACAGGCAAGCCAGAATTGTAGACATCTGTATATAGCAAGCTTTTGGGATCAGGGGTAGGGGGGGGGGGGGTTCACTGGGTACACAAAAAAAAAATATTTAAGGATCAATAGAGTAATTCTAAAGGCAGAAGGTTTTTTTATGTTAATGCATTCTATGCATCAAGGTAAAAAGCCTTCTGTGTGCATCAGCCCCTCCCCCCCCCAACCCCCCTAATACTTACCTAACTCCCCTCCTCCTTGGCTGAGACAGCAGCGCGGCACCACTGGCTCCCCCTGCTGTCAACTAAAGTCAGTCAGCCAATGAGAAAATAAAGAGGGCGGGGCCTGTTCACGGCTCCGTGTCTGAATAGATCAGCTCGGTGCCCCCAAAACAAGCTGCTTGCTGTGGGGGTAGTTAATAGGAGGGATGGACCAGGAGAGCCGAAGAGGGACCTGAGAAGAGGAGGATCTGGGCCACTCTGTGCAAAACCAACTGCTCAGAGCAGGTAAGTTTAACATGTTTGTTATTGAGACTTTACAATCACTATAGAGCTATCTACAGGTATTAAAAGGTACAAGGAGCAAGGTTTGGTTCCATGATATATACCATGTGCCTATAATAAAACAGCTCCTTGGATGAGCATAGAACAATGTAAAGTGATCCTTTGTACAAAAATATTTACTTATTCAAAACAAGCTGTTAAGCACTTCTTCACCTACAGAGCTATAGCAATATGGATATTTTCATCTTCAAACTGATAATAGAGGCACTGCAATCAAATCTCTTTTCTTTTTATCTTCTATCGTGAGCAGAATCTTGGGAGCTTGCCAACCAGCCCTCTAAGGTAAAGTCTCATTTTGTTTTCTATTAAAATATTAAACAAGTTATAATATCCTGTGCAGTGATTTTGCACAGGGCAGCCAGATCCTTCTCTTCTCTGGTCCCTGGCTGGAGCTCCTGGCCCATCCCTCCTGTTGAGTGCCCCCACAGCAAACAGCTTAGCACCCAAGCCAATCTGTAGCTCCGTGTATCCATTCAGATACTGAGCCACAGTTTGGCCCCGCCCCCTCTCTCTCTTCATTGGCTGAGTTTGATTGACAGCAGCGGGAGCCAATGGCTCCACTGCTTTGTCTCATCCAATCAGGAGGGAGAGTCCCGGACAGTCAAGGCATTTGTGGACATCGCCATCGCTGGATCGAGATGGGGCTCAGGTAAGTATTAGGGTGGGCTGAGGGGGGCTGCTGCACACTGAAGGCTTTTTATCTTAATGTATAGAATGCATTAAGATAAATAACATTCTGCCTTTACAGTCACTTTAACTACTTCATATTATATGCAGCTAGAGAGATCAGAGATAGCTTGTTTTAAAGCTTTTTTTTTACAGTGCTTGAATCCCCAGGCTTGTTTTACCTAAATTCTCTTTAGTCCCAGAGCATTTTTACATTTTTGGTGTCTCAGTTCCACACATTATACCTTTTAGAATTTGTAGTCTACCCTAACATATTATACTTTTTTTAGGGACAGATAGTACTTTAATTTGGTAGCAAATTTGGATGCATGTATTTTACTTCCCTGGTTTTTATTTGGGTTTAAATAGTAAAAAATTTGAAAAAAAAAATCATTTTCAGTAATTTTTCTAAATGTAACATTTACATGTTCATATATTTGCCCCGCAATTGAATTAACAAAGTCTGCTAATTTAAATTCTATCAAATTAGTGCAACCTTTATGTAGTGTAATGTAGTAGAATGGTAAAGCTCAAAGTGAACGTATGCATTTTACTTTAGGAGAGCTTTATTTACCTTTTGGCGCTATACTGGGATACAAACAGAGGGAAACAACACGGTTTGCGTAAATTGTTAGCAGAACATTAGGATGAGATAAAGTCAGGTTGACGAGGGCACAAATTAGCATGGCCATGACTTTTTTTTCTTAGGTTTGCTATTGCACATTGATTGCATTCAGTTATCTGAGCATTTGATGCTTGCTCAGTGAAAAGAAATGTTATTATCTGACAACATTGTTGAAACCTAGAGATAATTTTTGTTTATTTTTAGGATATGTATATACGCTCTATTGTCCAAAGTATTGGGATGCCTGCCTTTACACGCACATGATCTTTAATGTCATCTCAGTCCATAGGGTTTAATGTTGAGTTGGTCCACCCTTTACAGCTATAACAGCTTCAACTCTTTTGGGAAGGCTGTCCACAAGGTTTAAGAGATGGTCTACGGGAATGCTTGACCCTTCTTCCAGAAGTGCATTTGTGAGGGCAGGCACTGATGTTATCAAGAAGGCCTGGCTCGCAGTCTCTTCTCTAATTTATCCCAAAGGTGTTCTATAGGGTTGAAGTCAGGACTCTGTGCAGGCCAGTCAGGTTCCTCCACCCCAAACTCGCTCATCCATGTCTTTATGGACCTTGCCTGTGCACTGGTGCACAGTCATGTTGGAACAGGAAGGCGCCATCCCCAAACTGTTCCCACAAAGTTGGGAGCATGAAATTGTCCAAAATATCTTGGTATGCTGATGTCTTAAGAGTTCCCTTCACTGGAACTAAATTTAACACACCTGCTCCCCATTCACACCTGAGGCATTGTAACACTAATGAGTCACATGGCACTGGGGAGGGAAAATTGCTAATTTGGCTCAATTTGGACATTTTCACTTAGGGGTGTACTGTACTCACTTTTGTTGCCAGCGGTTTAGACATTAATGGCTGTGTGTTGAGTTATTTTGAGGGGGACAGCAAATTTACACTGTTATACAAGCTGTACACTCACTACTTTACATTGTAGCAAAGTGTCATTTCTTCAGTGTTGTCACATGAATATATATAATAAAATATTTACAAAAATGTGAGGGGTGTACTCACTTTTGGGAGATACTGTATATATCTACAACAAAGTTTGAAAAAGTAATGTCCGTTTAATCACAAGAAAACAGGCCTCACCTTTATACAAAGCATGTAGCAGCTTCTTTTCAGTGCAAACCAAAGCCTTTGAACACAGCATGATGTGTGCCTTACTTTAGTACAGATTTAAAATACAGCACACAAGGCTAACAAGTCAGGAGAGAGTCTAAGACATACAGGTCTTTTAGGCAGCCCAGCATGGGAGCTTTTCTCTGGAGTTTAGGTTTACAAAACAGCTTTCTTCACACACAACAACCCCTGTTTAATTGTATTTATACTTTTTACATTATTTTGTTTGAACATAAGTGGGGGGGAGGGGGTTTCTGGATCCTGGACAGTGGAGATCAAATGTGTAGCGTGATCACCTCCCCCCATGCAGATGTGTATCAACTGATCAAGTTCAATAGTGAGTTACTGCTGGCTGTGTAATCAGCAAACAATAGATCACTATAGTAGTGATCTAGTGTTGCAGGCGACAGAACTGCACAGAACTGAGACAGATCCTTCCTCTTACTGATAAGCAACAATCATTTAAAAAATGCATAAAAATGTACCATATAAATCATACGTTACAAAAGTGCGCTAATATAAAACAAGAGAACAAAACTGTCCATAATGTGAAATCAATTGCAATCAACAACTGAAGAAAGTCTTTGCATCTAGAAGAAAGCGTTCTCAGATAAAGGAAAACCAACTGATGAATGGTAGGTGTTAGGAAGTGATGAAAGGTGGGTGTGACCTCTTCCACATTCAAGAGAGATGGAAGCATGTACTGTGATATCCAAGAGTCCAATTGGTCAGCTAGATGGAATGGAATCCCAAATGGAATGGATCAATCGTCAGCTTCCCGATTAGGGGGATCTATAGGCATCCTCTGTGTGGGCGCAATGCTGGCAGACTGTGTGTACCGTGCGCTGACACTTCCCTCTCTCCCGTTTAAACACTCCTCTCTGCTCACCAGAATGCCACTGAGAGATCGGACAGCACTACCCAACACAGGCAAAGCACGGACTGGATTCCCTCCTCACAATAATTTAACCACTTGCCGACCGCCGCAAGTACATATACTACGGCGGTCAGCCCCTCACAGGCAAAGTGACGTATGGGTACGTCACTAGCTTGGGAGGCTCTGGGAAGCGAGCGCGCGCCGCCGGAGGCGCGCTCCCGCGTGGTCACGTACTCCCCCGCGCGTGTGACCGGTGGACCCGATGTCCGCCGGTCACTCGCGATCGTCGGGTGGAGAGGGAGAAAGGCAGGCGGCTGATGTAAACAAGCCGCCTGTCATTCTCCCCTGTGTAGGAATAGTGATCATACGGTTCTACTATGTAGGACCGTTGATCACTGTTCCTACAGCTCAAGCCACAGCCAATCACAGTTAGAGTCACGCCCCTAGGGACACACACCACCCCTTAACCTAAAAAAAAGTTAACCCCTTCGCTACCAGTGTCATTTTACAGTAACAGTGCATATGTATAGCACTGATTACTGTAGAAATGTCACTGGTAACCCCAAAAGTGTCAAAAATGTCAGTCAAGGGTCCGATCTGTCCGCCCCAATGTCGCAGTCCCGCAAAAAAATCGCAGATCGCCGCCATTACGTGTTAAAAAAAACGACAAAAATCTTTCCCTTTGTTAGTAAACGCAATAACTTTTGCGCAAACCAATCAAAATACGCATTTTTCGATTTTTTTTACCAAACATATGTAGCATAAAACAAATTGGCCGAAAATGTTAAAAAATTTTGATTTTTACATTTTTTTTTGTTGGGAATTTCATATAAAAAAATGTGAAAAATATTGTTATTTTTGCAAAATTGACGCTCTTTTTTTGTTTATAGCGCATGATCAAAAAATCGCACAGGTGATCGAATACCACCAAAAGAAAGCTCTGTTTGTGGGAAAAAAGGACGTCAAATTCGTTTAGGTACAGCTTCGCACGACCGCGCAATTGTCCGTTAAATTCACGCAGTGCCGAATCGCAAAATACCCCCTGGTCAGGAAGGGGGTAAAATCTTCCGGGGCTTAAGTGGTTAAAAAACACTAGTAAGGAGGAAAAAAGATAATATATTTACCTTTTCTCTGACATGATACAGGGGTGACGTCATCCTGCTGACGAGATCCCAGAAAATGCTTAGTACTCCAAATCTTGTAGGAAAAGATTCTGAGAAGATTTGGAGTAGTCTACAATCCCTAGATCTTGGTGGAAGGAAGATGATCTCACCTTTTAGTAGGCATTGTTAAAAAAGCCTGGGGAAAGGTAGGCATATATTCTAACTTTTTAAACAAAAATGTGGTCAGAAACATAGGCGAGTGCCTGTAGAATAAAATTTGTCTGTTAACCAGATATCAGTGTCAATGTTCCAAAGAGTTTAAATTGAACTATTAGAAGCCATTAATGAACAGCTATTACTGACAGCTATTTCAATAGCGTTGGACTGACTTGATCGGTCACTGGTTGTGGATGAACAGTGAGGTGAGTGAGTGGCAAGGCTTTGCTTCCAATGATTTGTGCCCAACCTATAAGGAGATTACAGTTGGCCCTTTTTAGCCTGGGCTGCTACCTCTGCGTACAGCCTTGGGGTAGTTTCCACGTGAAAACTAGGGATAGTAGGTAGAAAGAAGCGCCCTGGGTCCAGTGAGTACAGGTTAGAAGATGGGTTTTTAGGCTTTTTTTGGACATTGTAACAAGTTTAACAAGCCAATGTGTTTCTGGGGAACGAAGAATGACCCTTTTTTTGCTTGAGTGTCGGCTGAGCTGAGTGCTGCCTCGGCTAGCTCAGCCGACACTCCGACATCCTTCTATCTGATCTCTGTTAACAGACATACCTGTTTGAAATTCTTCTCCATTTAAATGCATGCAGAAACAGCCCTAAAGAAAAAGTCTTTGCTCCCCTGAAACGTGTTGGCTAGTTGTGATTTCCAATAAATGCCTTCAAACTCACCTTCTAACTTGTACTCACTGGACTCTAGGCGCTCCTTTCTACCTACACTCCCTGATAGCTATTTCAGTCTTGCTTTCACTTACAACTTGCAAGTCTATACAGTTTATTCAGATAAGTGAAGGGCTGCAGTTTGCAGACATAGATCATAGTTCTGCTATGACAATTTAAATGTAACCTAGCTAGTGTATTATCAAAGCAGATTCTAAGCATTCAATGAATAACTGCTCAGTTGCATTTCTTTATATACGGCTGCCATTTTCTGACCTTCTGTTTAAAATCTTAATTGGCTGGATGCCCCTATCCTTAATATCTCCTGAATCTCTTACCTGGAACAAGCATGTAGCTAGTGAAGTCTGCATACTTGTAAAAAATACAGTAAAAAAGGGTTTCTGAAATGGAAGTCTTCTTATTTTGCTTATTTTCAGTTATAGCTACTGATTGGCTGGCTTCACCTGAATGTCGCCCGATGATAGACAGGTCGTGACCAGCTGCTGCTGTGAGCCCAAAGTTGCTGAGAGCTAAGTACTACACTGTTCCTATTCGTGTAAATTATAAAAGAGTTGGGGGAACAAATAGGTTAGTTTTAGAACAGGATTTAGGTCACCTAAATGGGCTATGGGTCGAACATAAAGAAGTGCATTTATCCCTAATTAAAGCTTGTTATAATGCATACAACTTGCTCTGACTTGTCTGAGAAGGGTGATTATACTGTCGTGTCTGCCAATGCTTTGTCACTCTATTATGAAGACAGAAATTAGCATATAAATAAATACAGACATAAAGATGATTTTCCTCAGTGAAAAGGGAAGCATATCATTTTTACTACTTCTATTCAGAAATGGGCCACCAGGCATGATTCCCCTTTACAGCTCAGGACCCCTGTTCTACTTTTTCCCATTGCAAGTAGAAAACCACTTCAAATTCAAACTTCTGCCCTACACAGTAAGGATATCTAAAAAATTGAACCTGTGCGTATCTGCAGTAAATGACATACTTATTACCTTCTTGAATTTTCCTTTTTTTTTTTTAAATATAAAAAGAATTTGCGTGTCATCCTTGCGCAGGGGCAATGCTAATCTTCTCTGTATCGTTCCAATTTTAGTATATGTCCTGCTGAAGCGAGGGCTGAATTTTCCTTTTTTTTAAAAAAACAAAGATTGTTACATCAATAAGTTCAAGAATCACAACAGAATTACAACGATACATCAGACGCCAAAAAAATAAAGGCGCTTGGTTTGTTAACCACTTTACCACCAGAGGATTTTGCTGTCTTACGTCTGGGCCACTTTTTGCGATTCGGCACTGTGCGACTTTAACTGACAATTGCGCGGTCATGCAACGCCGTACCCAAACGAAATTTACGTCCTTTTTTTCCCACAAACAGAGCTTTCTTTTGCTGGTATTTGATCACCTGTGCGATTTTTAATTTTTGCGCTTTAAACAAAAAAAAGCGACAATTTTGAAAAAATAATATTTTTCACATTTTTTTATATGAAATTCCCCCCCCCCAAAAAAATGTAAAAATCCAAAAATTTTATCATTTTAGGCCAATTTGTTTTCTGCTACATATTTTTGGTAAAAAATCGCAATAAGCGTATTTTGATTGGTTTGCACAAAAGTTATTGCGTTTACTAACTAAGGGAAAGATTTCTGTCGTTTTTGGTGTTTTTTTTTTTAACGAGTAATGGCGGCGATCTGCGATTTTTTTTGCGGGACTGCGACATTGCGGCGGACAGATCGGACCCTTGACTGACATTTTTGACACTTTTGGGGGTACCAGTGACATTACTACAGTAATCAGTGCTATAAATATGCACTGTTACTGTAAAAATGACACTGGCAGGGAAGGGGTTAATTTTTATTGGTGATCAAGGGGTTAATGTATGCCTGGTGCTTACTGACGTGTGTGGGGGGAGGGGACTGAGTGACACAGGCACAGATCGCAGGTTCAGCTATGCTGAACCCTGCACTCTGACCCTGCCTGTCACTTAGGAGATCCGCCCGCTTTGTTTGCAAAGGCGGGCGGATCTCCACACTCGATTCCCCGACGATCGGGGAAGAGCGGCGGTGATCACCGCCGCTCTTCCCCTGGCCCGACTCCCGCTGTGACTGAATACAGCGGGAGCGAGCCTCCGGCGGCGCGCACGCGCCGCCGAGAGAGGGGAATGTCTGGCAACGTAGGTCTACGTCGCCAGACATTATCGAGCCACTTTGCCGCAGTAGAGCTCCAGTGAGCAGCGGTAAAGTGGTTAATAATAAGGCCTTTTGTCCATTTTGGTTGCAGTAACTGAACCAAATCCCAGTTGGGTGATCAAAGATTTTTCACCAAAAAAGTAAGAGAAAATGTTTATAAGCCTTAGCATTAGTTGGCATATTTTATGGTGCATTCCTTACTCCCTTCACATCCAACATATCGAGTGTGATAGACTCATATCTAAGGAAAGGAAACACATGGCCTCTCTATTTTCTTTATTAATGCTTCTGTCTGCGGATATCTTTGTGTGTAAAACAGACCTGGTTAAAGAAGAACCGAACGAACATAAGGATATGGCAATAAAATACCAAATGCAATCAATTAACTTTTTCTGTGCTTCCATTGCCATAGCAGAGCAGTTAGTATACAGTCAAAGACCTGACAGTTTTGAAAATGATGTGATTGGGCCCACTTCCCTACACCCCTCTGACTTACAGCAGGGCTGAAATGATGCAGAACAGAGAAATTGCATCATTATAGCTGAGCTTTTTGTTTCCTGATTAACACTTGCTCAGCAATGACAGGCTTGCCAACAATCAAATAACATATAACAAGGGGGGACCTAGGACTAAAGTCCTAGCAGGTGTGGATTGCAGTTGGAAGTACACAGACACTAAGAAGTAAATTCCTTTTAACAGAAGTTACTGTAATCCTTTAAAATTCAAGTGACCATTTAAAAAAACAAGTGTTTGGAGAACTCCAGGTGAACAGGTAGATACACTGTTAAATATATATTTATGTATTCTGGTTTATCTGCTACACAGACTGGAATATTACTTTGCTTATCCATGGTTTATCCAGGAATATTACCCTGCTACTCCATGGTTTACCCAGGAATATTACCCTGCTACTCCATGGTTTACTCAGGATTATTACCCTGCTACTCCATGGTTTACTCAGGAATATTACCCTGCTACTCTATGGTTTACCCAAGAATATTACCTTGCAACTACATGGTTTATTCAGGAATTTTACCCTGTTACTCAATGGTTTATCAAGGAATATTACCCTGCTACTCCATGGTTTACTCAGGAATATTACCCTGCTACTCCATGGTTTACTCAGGAATATTACCCTGCTACTCCATGGTTTACTCTGGAATATTATCCTGCTACTCCATGGTTTACCCAGGAATATTACCCTGCTACTCTATGGTTTACCCAAGAATGATACCTTGCAACTCCATGGTTTATTCAGGAATGTTACCCTGCTGCTCAATGGTTTATCCAGGAATATTACCCTGCTAATCAATTATTTACCCAGAAATACTACCCTGCTACTCCATGGTTTGCCATGCTTCACCCTACTACTCCATGGCTTACCCATGAATTTACCCTGCTACTACATGGTTTATCCAGGAATATTACCCTGCTACCACACAGTTTATCCAGGAATATTATCTTGATACCCCATGGTTTTCCCAGGAATATTACCCTACTACTCCATAATTTATCCAGGAATATTACCCTGCTAATCCATGGTTTACCCAAGAAATTTACCCTTCTACTTCATGGTTTACCCAGGAAATTTACCCTGCTACTTCATGGTTTACCCAGGAATATTATCCTGCTACTCCGTGGTTCACTTAGGAATATTACCCAGTTACTCTATGGTTTGCCCAAGAATATTACCTTGGAACTCCATGGTTTAACCAGGAATATTACCCCGATACTCCATTGCTTACCAAGGAATATTATCCTGCTACTCCTCTATGGATTACCTAGGAATTTTATCCTGTTTCTACATGATTTATCTAAGATTTTTACCCTGACACCCCATGGTTTAATCAAGAATATTACCCTACTATGCCATGGTTTACCCTGCAATATTACCCTGTTAATCCATGGTTTACTCAGGAATATTATCCAGCTAATCCATGGATTATTACCTTGCAACTTCATGGTTTACCCAGGGCTATTATCCTGTTACTCCATGATTTACCCAGGAATATTACCCTGCTACTCCTTGGTTTACCCAGGAATATTACCCTGTTACTCTATGGTTTAGCCATGAATATTACCCTGTTACTTCATGGTTTAGCCAGGAATATTACCCTGCTACTCCATGGTTTACCCAAGATTTTTACCCTGATACTCCATTGTTTAACTAGAAATATTACCCTGATACTCCATGGTTTACCTAGGAATATTACAATGCCACTACATAGCTTAGCATTACTGCTTCCTGAGTCACTTCTCTACTCACTGGACATTTACAATATAGCTCCTTCATTGGTCAGTAAGAAGACTGAAGGCAGAAAGGTGACAAAGGAAGCTGCAATGCTCAGCCAAGAAACAGAGGTATCATGTCAAATCTGGCTCAGTAGGCATGTCTGAATCCTATATATGGACGGCAGAATTACATATCTTATCTCTACCTTAAATTCTATTACTGCTCATTTTACTTATACTACAGCCTATAGTTTATGTCAGCAAGTTCAGAAAATTCATATCCACTTACAGTATCTATGTTGCGTTACAAAATCAAACCTGCTAAAAATGTTCCATGCACCAATTATTTATAAACAAATTTATTAATACAACTGTTTTCGGAAACCAATATGAAGGCAAGAAACAGTAAAAAAAACCTTATTACATTACATTGACTATGTATGAGTTTATTTATGTTTAGATTTTACTTTTGAACATTTGTGAACACTTTTTTTTTTTACAACCAGAATAATTTGAATAAAGCAATGGTTTAATGGACATACTGAACATTTACAATATATTCTAACATTATTATTACTACATATAATTAATATTGTAAATCTTACCAGTGAATGATAACTATTATTATTCGGCAAGCACATTTAATCTCATTTGCTTTGTTTCTGATTTATATCAGAAACATACAATGGGGGATGACTCAGTTGAGTGAACCATTAACGTGTCAGATTAATAATTAACATTATAATTATAAAGTACCTAATTAATTTATAAGCAGTAGTAATCTCCCGTAAATTATATGGTTATTATGAAAAGTAGTGATGTCATCTATTATAATATTACAATTGTGACAGCACTACAGAAGGCCTTTTTAATAAAGTGGTGAACAGGCTGTGCTAATTTGGATAATGTTTTTTATTGATATTTACAATCACAATAAACTGCAATGTCCTACAACAAAAATAATATAATCAGCAATATATGTCAAGCCAATAAATGTGAGTGTGCCACTTGCTGTATAAACTAAATATTAAAAAAAAAAAAGTAGAAAATAAATTTGAAATAAAAGTAAATAGGGTATTACAGTAGTTGTAAAGCCTCAAGGTTTTTTTTACCCTAATGCATTCTATGCATTGAGGTGAGAAACCTTCTGTGCTGCAGCTCCCCCCAGATCCCCCTTTTTCTTACCTGAGCCCAATCTGATCCAGTGTAGGAGTGCAGCAGCTCCAGCCGCTGTCTCTCTCCTCATTGGACAGATTGATAGCCGTTGGCCCCCTTGCTGTCAGTCAAATCTAGTGACACTGGAGCAGGGGGTGGGGCCGAGTCAAATTCTCTGTGTCAATGGACACAGCAGCGGGACTCGGGAGTGGGCCCGCATGGGTTCCCCCAGAGAAAGCGGCTTTTTGTGGGGGCACCGATGAATAGGAGGGGTGTGGAGCACTGGCAGGGCACCCTAGTAGAAGAGGATCGGGGTTGCTCTGTGCAAAAGGATTGCACAGAGCAGGTAAGTATAGGCATGTTTGTCATTTTTATTTAAAAGAATGAGGGTTTACAATCCCTTTAATTTGAATGAATCCCATACTGAGAGAACTATGAAGATCGTCATTGCTGATCTCAGGTTCTTATAGTAGCAGTTGCCTGGCTCTCATGGTGATCCAATACCTTTAGTACCTTCACTGACCTACAAAACATATTTATAACATGAATTCTGAGTTTATTTGTATATCTCTTGCTGCATAATTTTTTTGGTACAGTAACTGGTAAAATACAGACACTAATAACCAGCATTTTCAGAAGGAGGTTATCAATGACAGCTTCTGTAGAAAAATGTCATCATGAAATTATGGGACTTTTTAAGTGAAAGAATGATTTCAGGAATGCACAGCACAAAAAAATATAAAATCACCATATATCATGCATGAAGGTTAAAAATCAGATAAAATATAACTACAGCGTCATAGGCAGTGAGTAAATATATGGGGGTCTGATAAATGTGTTCTCTATATACAATATATACTGTTACTTCTGTTTTTTTACTGTCATTTCATTGTAAGAGCTAATGTACACATTTCTGTTAACTGTAGGAAACAAAAGTCTGAACCTGTGATGACACTCACCGCCTGATGAAAACCAACCACCTACCTTCCTGTTTGAGTATTAAAGCCTGAGATATGATCATGTAAAGGGGTACCAACATCCAAACTGAATAGACTAGAATGAGGGAAGGGGGGAAACAAGGACCTATCCTCCCCAAGAGAGTCCAAGGAGAACAGGGAATAGGGAAGGGGGGAAAACTGATTTTTAGGGTACCATAAAATGGATATTCCAGAAATAGAAGACATACAAAAATACAAAAGGTGCCAATACATATCAAAATTGATCATCCCAAATTGGGAATGCAGACATCTAGGCGTATATCTCTCAACATGTTTCACGGTATAGACCGCTTCTTCAGGAGGATTTAGAAAATATGCATGTTCTACTGATGATAATAGAATATAGTTAGTATCAATCAAGGATATATACCTCAATGTACATACAAAAATAGGGGAGGAGTGACCTCACCTTTTGTATATACATTGAGGTATATATCCTTGATTGATACTAAATATATTCTATTATTATCAGTAGAACATGCGTATTTTCTAAATCCTCCTGAAGAAGCGGTCTATACCATGAAACATGTTGAGGGATATACGCCTGGATGTCTGCATTCCCAATTTGGGATGATCAGTTTTGATATGTATTGGCACCTTTTGTATTTTTGTATGTCTTCTATTTCTGGAATATCCATTTTATGGTATCCTAAAAATCAGTTTTCCCCCCTTCCCTATTTCCTGTTCCCCTTGGACTCTCTTTGGGAGGATAGGTCCTTGTTTCTCCCCCTTCCCCCATTCTAGTCCACCTTTATGTTTGATCAAAGAATAAACATTTGTGGTCAGAACCAGTTTGAACCAAGAACTGTCATGGCGGACTGCTGCTGGTTCCCTTTTTGTGTCAGTCACATGATGTTAATGCCCATTTAACTATTAGCTTATCATTCATAAGATATGGACACTGATTGGATTGATTGTACGATCACACCTACATTACAACCTAAAACACGCCTATGTCTTATGCATATTCATTACTATAAATTAGTTAGCCTAATGTTGTTAGCTAGACAATATACTTCTGCCTTTGCCCAGTTAACCTCAAACTGAGCTTTTGTAAGACTGTATACTCTCACTGCAGTGAATAAATGCACTTTTTCTTTCATCAATTTGGACTCGCTATCTCATCTTGAAGGTCTTGTTTGAAGACTCCCCAACCAAAATTAACAGCTGGTGCCTGTGACTCGAAACCAGTCCAGTGGACCCCTGACTGGAGAGATGTGAAATCCATGCAGGGCAAACAAGTGACCACGGATAAGACCTTTTGCTCTTACTTATTCTGCCCTCTGTGGCAAGCAGAAGTTGGTGTCTGAACTCTGCTGGCTGGAGGATTCTTATGCTGTTGATGAGATGGTGAGATACAATGAATGTACGCCAGAATACTGTTAATGTTATGCAGTCTGACCCAAATAACTCCTCCACTTGTTGCAGAAATAATATAACCTATTATTATTACTATTTTGGGTGGATTGTTAATGTTCTGTTTTTTTGCTTGGGGTGTCAATAGATTTGTTAGACTTGTGAAAAGGTTTGACCAGAGGACTGTAGTGGTATAAAGAGCCTGTGTGGCAAGTGTGCAAAGTGCCATTTGACGGCTACTGTGTGTGGCCAGGAGAAACAATTTAAAAAAAGTAAATTGAGTCCTTTGGCAGAAATGATGGATATATACGGACAGTGGTTAAGTAATGACACCAAAACTATTATAGGTTGGACTAAAAACAGACCATATCCAATCCCAAAAGAAGGAGTTTACGATGTAGCAACTTGGATCTCTGTGTATGTTAATTATTATGGCAGACTGACAGAGTTGGAAAAGGGAGTTAAATGTGTACAAATTTGGATTTTTTAAAGTATGCAACATAATGGAATGATGGAATTTTGACTAGTTATGAATCTGTTAAGAGTTTTCTAACACATATTTCTGATGGGCGTAGTAAGAAAGATTTAGACAAGGCAATGCAAGTGTTTTAGAAATGGAAAGCTATGTGAACAAAACCTGTCAGAGATGGTTGATAAGTTACAATTATCTTGGGACAATGTAAGTTATAGGCAGAGTAAAAGGGGCAAAAAAGAAAAAAGCAGAGAATGAGACAGTTAAAGCAGAGAATGAGGCTACCGAGGATGAGGACAGTGATGATAGCTAAAATTAGATAAAGACCCCTCTTTCATCTAAAAGGTCATCCTGAGTCCACCCCTCATTATCCATGTCTCCTACTGCACCCTTTCACCCAGATCCACATCCTCCTCCAAGTAATCAGGCAAGACAGCAATATAGCTTCCCAGGAAGAAAATTAAGCTGTACTTTGCTTAAGATATAATGCATATCCTGTTCGTGTAATTACCAATATAAGACATGGACTAGATGATGGTCAACCAATAGTTATAACAACTACCAGTTACAAATCCATTTGCCCAGGGGAAAATGCACACACTTACAAAGGATATCCCACATCCCTCAAAAGATAAAGCTGTCTTTATGCAGGAAATTAACAAATCAAAAGAAACTCAGCATCTATGTTTGGCAGACATGGCTCAATTGCTGATAATAGTCCTTGGATCTGCTGATCCAAACAAGGTCACCCAGAATAGTGCAGGCGACAATGCTAGTGTCACAATATGCTCTACAGGCAGGGGAAACTTCCCATTTCGAGATGAAGATAAGACAACAGACACATTAGAGAGGAAGTGGACAGAATGTTGTAGAATTATAAATAAATGGCCCTCGCAGGACAAATCAGGAGTCTTGCTAGATGTGGGACAAGAAAAGACTGAGGATGTTTTTGATTACTTTAAACGTGTCCAGACCATGGCACAAAAGGTGGAGGTAGATGCGACTGATTTTACTAACATTACTGTCATAGGTTGTAAGAATGCTGTTGTGATGGAACTTAAGAAATCAACAGGGAAAGGATTAATGGCAACAAAACCAGAGTGGAAGGGATATGAATGGGCTTTGCCGAGGGAAGTGTGCAGTAGTATTGGGGCCCAAGAAGAAGAAAGAAAATAGAAGAGGTTTAATGCTTTTGTGGCCCTAGCTCAGGCTCAAAGAGCTAAAAACTTTCAAAGAGAAACCAGGAAGTGCTTTAATTGTGGCAGGATTGGGCATCTTGCAAGAAGGTGCAGATTGCCTGATAAACGTAAGAAGAAGAAGGAGGGGGAAGGTGATGAATGACTAGCAAAGCATCACAAATTCTCTGAGAGGGCAGAGGTTAACTTTTGCATTTCTGAGACAGATGGTAAGGACGCTTTTGTAACATTACATTTTCCACAATTAACAGGCCAGGAAATGTCATGCTTAGTTGATTCTGGCTCCACCTGGACTATAATTCAAAAGCCTTGCCTACCAAAAGACATCCCTCTTACATCTGGGCCACTAGCAATTGGGAGTTAAAGGAAAGTCCACTACTCTCAAGGAAACGAGGGATTGGAAACCACAATATGTTTCATAAGCTGCTTGTCTCTGACACTCTACCATGTAATCTACTGGGAAGAGACTTACTGAATCGCTTACACGCCTGCATACAGTATACACCTAATAGAGTAGGAGTACATTTTTGAAAACTAGATGAGGAAATTATATGTGGATTGACAGCAATGGAACTAGAGGAAGAGATTGAAGGCAATATTCCACCTGAAATTGTTGCCCAAATACTTGATACTCTCTGGGACAAGGGGAAGTATGATGTGGGGCTCCTACAAGTCCCTCCAGTAAAAGTTAAAATAAAAGCAGGAGCTCAAATCCCACGCATACCACAATACCCTCTCTCAGTAGATCAAATCACTGGTATATGAATACAAATAAAATAACTACTTGAAGCAGGTGTTATAAAGGAAACAGAGAGCAGAGCACAAACGCCCTTGTTTCCTGTAAAGAAAAAGGTAAAAAAGGGAGAGAAACCAGTATATTGAATGGTACAGGATTTAAGGGCCATCAATGAGATCAGAGGAAGACACTTCTGTTGCTCCAAATCCTAGTACTTTGTTCAATGATATACCTACAGGAACAAGGGTGTAAACTTTAATAGACTTGGCCAATGCTTTCTTTAGTGTCGCCCTGGATGAAGAAAGACAAAAACTCTTTGACGGAGACATGTACACCTGGACAAGAATTCCACAAGGAATGGTTTCCTCCCCAAGTGAATTCTCAAAGGCCATGATGAAAATCCTGAACGGATGGCAACCAGTCCACGAAGGCACAATGAATAAAGTGTACATTGATGACATCTTGCTAAGTGCAGACACAAAAGAACATTGTGAACAAGACTCTCTTTCTCTGTTGAAATATCTCAGTGAACAGAAATGCAGGGTGTCAAAGGAAAAGGTACAATGGTGAAGGCCCCATGTGAAATTCCTTGATCACTGTCTAGGCCCTGGAACCAAGCACATTGACATTGAAAGAAAACAGACAATAATTAAAATGCCTCAGCCGAAAAACCACAAGCAACTTAGGGAATTCATTGGGATGGTGTCATATGTGAGACAATGGATACCAGATGCTAACACCAAATTGAAACCCTTTTATGCTGCCCTAACTACACCCTTTGAATGGACAAAGGAATTGGAGGATGCCTTCAACCAGTTAAAAGCTGATATGCAAATTGCGTCAGCTCTCAAATTGCCTGACCAAAACAAGCCCTTCCAATTATATTGTTCTGTCAAGGGAGCTACAGGCAATGCAGTCCTTACTCAGAGGTCATCATCAGAACACACATAGTGGCCTATGAAAGCGTACAACTGGACCCAATCCTTCAAGGAACACCAACCTGTGTAAGAGCAGTTGCAGCTGCTGCATTACTAGTTGAGAAGGTTGCCATTGTAAGGATGAATCAGCCTCTGACACTCTACACAACACATGCAGCAAATAAATCCTAAAAAGAGCAAAGACCAAACATTTGTCATCAAGGCTGAGCAAATATGAAGCAATCCTGCTTGAATCAGGTAGGATATAAGTGAGAAGATGTACTACAATCAACCCTGCCAGGTTTCTCAAGTCACTGATTTTCAAAAGAGAACGAGTACAGAAGACGAAAGAACTAATCAGGAAACTGCAAGAATCTACATATGAAATCATGGAAAGGGATTGAGCAAGGAAAGACCAAGATGGAATTTTGTGCAAGGAAAATGGAATATGTGTCCCACCCCAAACAGACAAAATGATCATGCAATTAGCTCATGGACCAGATCATGTAGGCCCTAAAGCAATGGAGAGAAAAACTAATAAGGCTGGATGGTTTATTCAATACTCCAGGAATGCATGTCAAGACTTTGTTAAGGGATGGATACATAATTTGTACTAAAAATACCCAGGAAAACCAACTAGAGTGACACAAAGATATTTGGCCAAGCCACTATTGCCTTTTCAAAGACTTCAGATTGACTACATCCAATTACCTAAATAAGGCCAATACCAATATATTTTGGTGTGTGTGGACATGTTTTCAGGATGGGTGGAAGCCTGGTCAGTAACTAAAGCAAATGCCAAGACAACAGCAAAGAAGCCCCTTTCTGAAGTAATATGGCATTTTTGAGTCCCTGAAACCATAGAGAGTGACCATTGAACACATTTTACTGGACAGATGATGTAAATTATATGCAAAGACTTGGGAATTGAGCAGGCCTTTCATATCCCTTATCGTCTCCAGAGTTCAGGAAAGGTAGAAAAATACAATGGGATTATTAAAAACAGGCTAGCTAAACTAATGCAGGAAAGAGAGGAAGGGTCAGTTAGGAAACAGTGGCCAAAATTGCTTGATCCTAGTAGTCAAGGCTATAGAAGAAAACCACCTGTACAAATTGCATATGTTGGCGGGCATAAGGGGTAACTTGAGTAATTGCTGGATCTGAATTTAACCACCTAGAAAACTGTATCTTTATCCACTTGCCGAAGGCCCCACACAGATTTACTGTGGCAGGGAGGCTCGGCTGCGCATAATCACGTAGATCTATGTGATTATGTGCACGCGTTCTCAGCGGAGAAGGTGCGCCGCCAGAGCCGCGGGTTTCCGCTGTGATTAGACACAGTGGGAGCCAGACCGTGGGAGGAGCAGGCACGATCACCGCTGGCCTCCCGTGATCTTCACAGAAACTGACAGGAGAGCCGCCTACATATGTAAACAAAGCAGACGGCTCTTCTGTCAGACAGGCACACAGAGATTGTGTGTATTAGCTAAGCTGAAATACCGATCTCGTGGAGCCTACCCCCCCCCCCCAGTTAGTAAGCACATTTAGACATACATTTAACCATTTGATTACCCTCAGTATTAACCCCTTCCCTGCCAGTGTCATTTATACAGTAACAGTGAATATTATTTAGCACTGATTACTGTATTAAAGTCACTGGTCCCCAAAAAGTGTCCCTTAGTGTCAGATTGTCAGATTGCAATGTCGCTGATTGCTGCCATTACTAATAAAAACAAAAAAAAGAAATAAAAAGTCCAAAAATCTATCCCGTAGTTTGTAAACACGATAACCTTTGTGCAAACCAATTAAAATACGCTTTAAAATAAATTTTTTTAATCAAAAATATGTAGCAGAATACAAATTGGCCTAAATTGTTAAAAAATTAGATTTTTTAAATTTTTTTATTGGGAATGTTTTATAGCAGAAAGTAAAAAATATTGTGTTTTTTTCAAAATTGTTGCTCTTTTTTTGTTTCTAGCGAAAAATTTAAAAACCGCAGAGGTAATCAAATACCACCAAAAGAAAGCTCTATTTGTGGGAAAAAAAGGACATCAATTGTATTTTAGTACAGCCTCGCATGACTGCACAATTTTTAGTTAAAGTAGCGCAGTGCCGAATCACAAAAAATGGCCTGGTCATTAAGAGGGTAAAACCTTCCATAGCTGAAGTGGTTATGGACCAGGGCAAAAATTGGCCTTAATAAGGCCCCAGATGTTAAACCAATTTACCTTCACTCTGATTTTAAACAATACAAGGCTGCCCAAATACCAGTGTGTTTAGAAATGCCAGGAATGTTTTACTATTTTGAACATACATGCTAAATATAATAAAAGACATTTGGGAACACCCCTTTGCTTGGCACAGACAAAAGGTATACAATGTGGTATTAAAATAGAAAATATGTCAAACCCAGACTACTTTTTGTATAGAGATGGTAAATACATTAAGTCAGCAGAATGGCTTCTGGTCCCCAAGGACTACACGGGAATACATACACCCAGAATGGTGGGGCCAAGATTATCCGTGTGTCTATAAATCCTATTGCGCCCTCACTGGGCTATACTTAAGCTTAAGTGGATAATTTCCCACTGTTTGATCAGAATCAAAAATGAAAAATAGAAATGTGGTAATATCCTTGGATGGGAAACATTTCTGCAGCCAGATGTTTCAATCACCAGACCAAAGAGTATATAAGTTGCCCTGGTCACAGACCTTGAACACCATATGTACTAATAAATCCTTACTACCATATATGGGGTCAAAAGGCTTATAAGGGGATACCTCCCCATAATTATGGTTGCTGCTATATTGGGACATTAGCACCATCCCTATTTGTAGTTGAGGAAAAAGACATCAGGGCATAAAAGGTATCAATGAGTCATCTAGAGGACCACCATCAACCCATGCCTGTACAAAAACATAGTGCTGTATTTACTACTGGAGATAAGTTATGGGCATGGTTTACAGCTATAATAGGGGGAGGCGTAAACTATAGTAGACAAAATAGAAAAAGCTCTTTATAATTATAGTGCATTGGTTGGCCAGATGTTTAATGAAACTGAAAGTGCAATCAAGGAAATAGCTGCAGACCTAAGATTACTACACAAGTGTACCATGCAAATTAAATTGGCCTTAGACTACCTATTAGCCAAAGAGGGAGGCCTATGTGTGCTTGCAAATGATACTGCCTGCTGCACCTTAACCACTTTACCACCGGAGGATTTTCCTGCTTTACTGCGCGGTCATGCAATGCCGTACCCAAACAAAATTTGCGTCCTTTTTTTCCCACAAACAGAGCTTTCTTTTGGTGGTATTTGATCACCTCTGTGCTTTTCATTTTTTGCGATATTAATAAAAAAATGTGACAATTTTGAAAAAATAACAATATTTTTCTACTTTGACAGTTAAAAAATATCCAATATATTCAATTTTTGTCATATATTTAGGCCAAAATGTATTTAACTACATGTCTTTGACAAAAAAATTCTCAATGAGCGTATTTTTATCTGCTTTAAGACTGGAAGATTTTACCCCATTCCTGACCAGGCCATATTTTGCGATTCGGCACTGCGTTACTTTAACGGACAATTGCGTGGTTGTGCGATGCTGTACCCAAATTACATTTATGTCATTTTTTTCCCCACAAATAGAGCTTTCTTTTGGTGGTATTTAATCACCTGTGCGATTTTTACTTGTTGCGCTATAAACAAAAAAAGAGCGACAATTTTGAAAAAATAACAATATTTTTCACATTTTTTTTAAATGAAATTCCCCCCCAAAAAAATGTAAAAATCAAATTTTTTTTAACATTTTAGGCCAATTTGTTTTCTGCTACATATGTTTGGTAAAAAAAAAATCACAATAAGCGTATTTTGATTGGTTTGCGCAAAAGTTATCGCAGCTACTAACTACGGGAAATTTATGTCATTTTTATTGTTTTTTTTTAACTAGTAATGTGGCGGCGATCTGCAATTTTTTTGCGGGACTGCGACATTGCGGCAGACAGGTCTGACCCCTAACTGACATTTTTGATACTTTTGGAGGTACTAGTGACATTACTACAGTAATCAGTGCTATAAATATGCACTGTTACTGTAAAAATGACACTGACAGGGAAGGGGTTAACTTTTATTGGTGATCAAGGGGTTAATGTATGCCTGGTGCTTACTGACGTTTGTGGGGGAAGGGGACTGTGTGACACAGGCACAGATCGCTGTCCCTGCCTGTCACTTAGGAGATCCGCCCGCTTTGTTTACACAAGCGGGCGGATCTCCACACTCGATCCCTGACGATCAGGGAAGAGCAGCGGTGATCATCGCCCGCGCGGTCACGGACCCCCCCACACGTGTGCCCGGCGGACCCGATGTCCGCCGGGCACTCGCGATCGTCCGTTGCACTGGAAGAAAGGCAGGCGGCTAATGTAAACAAAGCCACCTGTCATTCTTCCCTGTGTAAGAATGAAGATCACACGGTTCTACTATGTAGGACCGTTGATATCTGTTTTTACACTAGTAGCCACAGCCAATCACAGTTAGAAACACGCCCCTAGGGACACACTTAACCCCTCCCTCTCCAATAGAGTTAACTCCTTCACTGCCAGTGTCATTTTTGCAGTAACAGTGCATATGTATAGCACTGATTACTGCAGTAATGTCACTGGTAACCCCAAAAGTGTCAAAAATGTCAGTCAAGGGTCCGATCTGTTCGCCGCAATGTCGCAGTCCCTCAAAAAAAATCGCAGATCGCCGCCATTACTCGTTAAAAAAAAAAAGACAAAAATCTTTGCCTTAGTTAGTAAACGCAATAACTTTTGCGCAAACCAATCAAAATACGCTTTTTGCGATTTTTTTTTACCAAATATAGGTAGCATAAAACAAATTGGCCTAAAATGTTAATTTTTACATTTTTTTGGGGGGGGAATTTCATATAAAAATATGTGAAAAATATTGTTATTTTTCCAAAATTTAGGCTCTTTTTTTGTTTATAGCGCATGATCAAAAAATCACACAGGTGATCAAATACCACCAAAAGAAAGCTCTGTTTGTGGGAAAAAAAGGACGTCAAATTTGTTTAGGTACAGTGTCGCACGACCGCGCAATTGTCCGTTAAAATCACGCAGTGCCGAATCGCAAAATAGGCCCTGGTCAGGAAGGGGGTAAAATCTTCCGGGGGTTAAGTGGTTAAGTTAATACTTTGTAGCGCCACCTTTTGCTGCGATTACAGCTGTAAGTCGCTTGGGGTATGTCTCCATCAGTTTTGCACATCGAGAGACTGAAATTTTTGCCCATTCCTCCTTGCAAAACAGCTCAAGCTCAGTGAGGTTGGATGGAGAGCGTTTGTGAACAGCAGTTTTCAGTTCTTTCCACAGATTCTCGATTGGATTCAGGTCTGGACTTTGACTTGGCCATTCTAACA
Organism: Pelophylax lessonae; assembly: GCF_965119305.1. NCBI lineage: Eukaryota > Metazoa > Chordata > Amphibia > Anura > Ranidae > Pelophylax > Pelophylax lessonae. Next base: position 159,941,584 of record NC_138768.1, read on the forward strand.
TCTGGATATGTTTATTTGTGAACCATTCCATTGTAGATTTTGCTTTATGTTTTGGATCATTGTCTTGTTGGAAGACAAATCTCCATCCCAGTCTCAGGTCTTTTGCAGATTCCATCAGGTTTTCTTCCAGAATGGTCCTGTATTTGGCTCCATCCATCTTCCCATCAATTTTAACCATCTTCCCTGTCCCTGCTGAAGAAAAGCAGTCCCAAACCATGATGCTGCCACCACCATGTTTGACAGTGGGGATGGTGTGTTCAGGGTGATGAGCTGTGTTGCTTTTACGCCAAACATAACGTTTTGCATTGGTGCCAAAAAGTTCGATTTTGGTTTCATCTGACCAGAGCACCTTCTTCCACATGTTTGGTGTGTCTCCCAGGTGGCTTGTGGCAAACTTTAAACAACACTTTTTATGGATATCTTTAAGAAATGGCTTTCTTCTTGCCACTCTTCCATAAAGGCCAGATTTGTGCAGTATACGACTGATTGTTGTCCTATGGACAGAGTCTCCCACCTCAGCTGTAGATCTCTGCAGTTCACCCAGAGTGAGCATGGGCCTCTTGGCTGCATCTCTGATCAGTCTTCTCCTTGTATGAGCTGAAAGTTTAGAGGGACGGCCAGGTCTTCGTAGATTTGAAGTGGTCTGATACTCCTTCCATTTCAATATTATCACTTGCACAGTGCTCCTTGGGATGTTTAAAGCTTGGGAAATCTTTTTGTATGCAAATCCAGCTTTAAACTTCTCCACAACAGCATCTCGGACCTGCCTGGTGTGTTCCTTGTTCTTCATGATGCTCTCTGCGCTTTAAACTGACCTCTGAGACTATCACAGTGCAGGTGTATTTATACGGAGACTTGATTACACACAGGTGGATTCTATTTATCATCATTAGTCATTTAGGTCAACATTGGATTATTCAAAGATCCTCACTGAACTTCTGGAGAGAGTTTGCTGCACTGAAAGTAAAGGGGCTGGATACTTTTGCACGCCCAATTTTTCAGTTTTTTATTTGTTAACAAAGTTTGAAATATCCAATAAATTTCGTTCCACTTCATGATTGTGTCCCACTTGTTGTTGATTCTTCACAAAAAATTACAGTTTTATATCTTTATGTTTGAAGCCTGAAATGTGGCAAAAGGTTGCAAAGTTCAAGGGGGCCGAATACTTTCGCAAGGCACTGTATATGGAGGTCTGATAAATGTGTTCTCTATATACCATATATATACTGTTACTTCTGCTTTTTCACTGTCATTTCATTGTAATAGCTAATGTACACATTTCTGTTAACTGTTGGAAACAAAAGTCTGAACCTGTGATGACACTCACCGCCTGATAAAAACCAACCACCTACCTTCCCGTTTGATCAAAGAATAGACATTTATGGTCAGAACCAGTTTGAACCAATAACTGTCATGGTGGACTGCTGCTAGTTCCCTTTTTGTGCCAGTCACATGATGTTAACGCCCATTTAACTATTAGCTTACCATTCAGAAGATATGGACACTGATTGGATTGATTATACGATCACACCTAGATTACAACCTAAAACACACCTACAGTATGTCTTATGCATATTCATTACTATAAATTAGTTAGCCTAATGTTGTTAGCTAGACGATATACTTCTGTCTTTGCCCAGTTAACCATTCCAATACCTTCTCATAAGTATGTAACAAATTAAAGCCTTCCAGAAATTAAGAGATTAATATTATTTTTAACACAGTTATTTTCCAGATGCAAATTCACGTGATAACATGTTTTGTAAATAGTGCTTCTTTTTGAGAAATTTTGGTGTGCTTATACATATGCAAAGGACATCAGCATGCCAAAAAGGGAGAAACTCACAGTGAAGGACAAATGCTCAGGGGACCACACAGCACTCAGGGGCCCACCTGGAGGGGCAATGTATTAGGGAAGGGATCCCAGCCTAAGTGCCACAAAGATATGTATTCAAAGGTAGGAGGAGTCCAAAGAGTGAGAAACACAAGCAGCCAAAACAACAGATAGAGAAAGTCAGCCAGGAAACAACCAAACTCTTAAAACACAATAGAGGGCTTTAGGCATCCACAAGGCATTGCGACTCTGTTCACCTGGAGTATTGATCCCTATGCTATGACAGCTTCTGTGGCCCAGTTTTTCTTTTAACATGAACCCATGCCCATTTACTACGTAAATATAGGCTACTTCTATTAATGCATGTTCCTGTGCCTGTTGAATTTGGGAAAACTCAGAATTTTTATTCAGCCTGCACAGTACTGTAAGCACTGAACATCTGGCAGTGAGACATTCTCCTACTCCATCCTTCAGTGTGTCAATCGAGGAATCTGCATGTTTATCAGTTGGATTGAAGATGTTGCTAATGCTATTGTTTCCTCCCTGGAAAGTCTAGGCCAAGAATATCTGATAAGTTCTTTGTTCTACATAGGCACAAGCATGCATGGTAGACCGATTTGTATTTGCATTGAACTCCAAACCTTTCTTCAAAAAGAACATTAGGTAGTTGGATCTTGCATGATCTAGTAACAAAATGTAATTTTATTATTTATTACAGTTTTTTTATAGCGCAGATTATGTCTGAAGTGTTTCACTGTACATCCTCAACAGTCCCCGCCCTAACAAAGTTCACATACACTATATTGTCAAAAGTATTGGGACACCTGCCTTTACATGCACATAAACTTTAACCTCCCTGGCGGTATGATTCTGTCAGGAATTCTGTTCCAAAAGCGGTACAATTCTTTTCATGGAAATTTGGCGTTATGTATTATAGGCCTACAATTCTTAGTAATTACTGACTTAAACCTGACCAAAACAAGTCTCTAGTAGACATCCCAGATGTGATAAATTTGAAACACAAACAAGTGAATTATAATCGAATCAATAATATTATTTTATTATTTAATATATAATATATATAATAAAATTATATTATTGATTAGATTATAATTCATGCGTTATATATTATATATATATGTGTGTATATATATATATGTGTGTATATATATATATGTGTGTATATATATATATATATATATATAATGCATGAATTATAATCGAATCAATAATATAATTTTATATATATATATATATATATATATATATATATATATATATATATATATATATGTGTGTGTATATAGGTATATATACATATATATACATATATATATATATGTATATATGTATATATACATGCATATATACATATATATATATATATATATATATATATACATATATACATATATATATATATATATATATATATGCATATATATATGCATATATATATATATATATGCATATATATATATGCATATATATAATATAAAATGTGTTATGTGTTTTGTGCAACGTTTTTTTTTTTTTTGAATTTCCCTCCCTAGTTCCGCTCCCATGCAGCATTGCTGCTGCAGGGAACGGAACTAGGAAGTCCTCCTACCGACAGACGAGCGGCGGAGATCTCGGCTGGCGGTCACAGCAATGAGAGCTCATCGCTGGATCGCCAGGATAAGGTAAGAGAAGCTCCGCTGCGCTGTCTGCACGCTCTGCCCATTGACCCCGAGCGTGACTCGGGGATACCGCTAATAGCAGAAAATTCCTACCCCGAGTCACCCTTGGGGATACCGCAAAGGCGGTTAATGACATTCCAGTCTTAGTCTGTAGGGTTCAATATTGAGTTGACCCACCTTTGCAGCTATAACAGCTACAACTTTTCTGGGAAGGCTGTCCACAAGGTTTAGGAGTGTGTCTATGGGAATGTTTGACCATTCGTTCAGAAGCGCATTTGTGAGGTCAGGCACTGATGTTGGAGAGAAAACCAGGCTCGCAGTCTCCGCTCTAATTCATCCCAAAGGTGTTCTATCAGGTTGAGGTCAGAACTCTGTGAAGGTCAGTCAAGTTCCTCCACCCCAAACTCACTCATTCATGTCTTTATGGACCTTGCTTGTGAACTGGTGCGTAGTCATGTTGGAACAGGAAGGTGCCATCCCCAAACTGTTTCCACAATGTTGGGAGCATGAAATTGTCCAAAATGTCTTGGTATGCTGACACCTTAAGATTTCCCTTCACTAGAACTAAGGGGCTAAGCCCAACCCTTGAAAAACAACCCCACACCATAATGATTTGGACCAGCAAACCAAGGTCCATAAAGACATAGATGAGCTGCAAGCCAGGCTTTCTCGCCCAACATCAGTGCCTGACCTCACAAATGCACTTCTGGAAGAATGGTCATACATTCCCGTAGACACACTCCTAAACCTTGTGGACAGCCTCTCTAGAAGAGTTGAAGCTGTTATAGCTGAAAGGGTGGGCCAACTGAATATTAAACCCTATGGACTAAGACTGGGATGACATTAAAGTTCATGTGCGTGTAAATTCTGGTGTCCCAATACTTTTGACAATATAGTTATGTATACACACACACACACACACACACATAGGCCGATTTGGAAAGAAGTAAATTTCCCTACCAGTATGTCTTTGGAGTGTACGAAAAAATGGAGTACTGGAAGGAAACCCTCACAAAGCACAGGGAGAACATTAAAGCCCCGTACACACGTAGCGATTGTCGGCCGTAAATATTCGGCCGCCGAACGATCGGCCGATTGTCGGCTTGTTAGTATGATGCTTCCGACAACCGACTCCGACTTTTCGGCCGAACAGAATCGGGTGTGCAGGCATTAAAATTTTTGTTGGCCAACACCATAACGGCCGATTGTTCGCCAGTCAGTACAGAATTCGGCCGACAAACAGCACATTTGCAAGACTGGGCATGCTCAGAAAAGAAAAAAGACACGGAAAGTTAACCATCACATGACATCACTTCTGCAGTCGGCTGTTGTTGGCCAACAAAATTCGTGTGCAGTCTTTAGCATTTTTCAGCCGACAGGACAGCACCGGACAAAAGACAGCCGATCGTTCGGCCGACATTCGGGACGTGTGTACGGGGCTTTAAACTCCATGCAGAAAGTGTTCAAACCAAGATTCAAACCAGGGCTGCAAAGCAGGAGTACTAACCACTAAGTTACTGTGCTGCCCACAGATAAGGACTGTAGAGCGCTTTAGTGCTTACTCTTACTTACAATCTTTTTGTCATTCTGACAATAGGATGCATACTTAGAAATACAGTGATCACCACACCAGGCCAGTGCTCCCAGTGCAGCTAGCAAGTAATGCTATTCAGATAATAAGTGGCTTACCAGCACTTAGCAAATACCTTGCATACTTGCTGAAATAGTATGTGAATTGATAATGATATGTGAAGTATTTCTGGAATTCCAAGGTAAACTCTGTGCATGTGCGTGGCTGAAGATTGATAAACGTAAAACCGTCTGCAGTAAACACAGCTCAGTCATGAGATTAGACCAATCAACATGCACAGACAGATGAGAGCAGCCAAACAGTGCTTATCTACTATGGAAATTGCATATATGCTATACTCTGTACCATGCAACTTCTCGAAACTTCACATTTACATGTTATCTCTCTATTATACAATTCATAATAGAACAAATTCAGCAAAGTGAAGGCAAGCAAGTAGTGTGAGAGACATTTTGTTCTTCTTTTAAGTCTAAATCTAGGTTGTAGAATTGTGTTTTGGAAAGCAGCATGGGGCAGCAGAATTTCCAGACACACCACTGTGTCATGCAGAAAGGCAACAAAGGAAATTTGAATATGATTTGTATTGTGTGAGACAGCAGAGAGAAACCAGGGAGCATTTATTTCATTTCATCCTGACCTCCGATCAGCGTGCTGGAAGAACTGGGAGGTGCGAGGATGGAGAAGAGTTTGTAGGATGCCCTTGATCCATGAATAGACAGCTTAGGCATATCTAAGCGCATACTGAAGACACTTTAACCATTTTATAGCTAAACATTCCCCGTTGTATCAACTACGCCATTTTCAAGACATCAAAAGGCACCTTTATTAAAAGGATTGGCACTACATGGACAGCAGAGTAGCTAAGTGGCTTGCACTGCGGTCTGCTTCACTAGGGTACTAACTCCTTATGTGTCACCCACACTGATGTTTCACATTTTAGTGGTGGCTGAGGAGTATTCTCACTTTCCTCAGCAATGCTAAAGAGTACTTCTTCCTGATGTAGCCACTGACTCTGACCCCCTCCCCAACATGGAGTCTCACTCCTTCTGCTGCAATTCCTATTATAGTAAAGAGGCCCTTTCACCAGACTATTCATTTCAACAAATTACTCCCATAAGATTACATGTGCATTTCATATATTTTATGCATGTCATTTACCTGTAAAGTCCCTCCTTGTGTAAACATCCAAAAACACCCTGAGACTGCTGCTGGGCACCGCCATCTTGGATGTGGTATCAGCAGCCCTAGCAGGCTCAGAGCTATCACTCAAGTGACATTCTTTAGCTTGCCCTTTCCCTCCTCACCTGATTGCTACATAAAAAAATTGTATAGGGAGGGCAGAGGACCTGAACCAACACAGACAGTAATTAGACAATACCAGATGAAGAGAGGGCTATGATGTGCAAGGAAGGGGAATAATGTGCTAGGGAACGGACTGGTCACATTTTATGGCAAGTTCAAGGGTACTTTGAAAGAAAAATAAAAAAATAATAAAAATGTAAAGAAAAAACTCTGCATCAAGCTTGAAAAATACTTTTCTGTGCTTTTACTTGCAAATTTTGTAAATTGGTGACCAGGTTTCTTTAAACATAATAATACCGCAAAACTGAAACCTACTCACTATGGATGCAACAGGTAGGCAGAAATCAGATTTCAAATGCAGATATCTTGCAACTGTAACCCCCAAGGGAGAACACAAGCCAGTGGGTGATTTAACTTTGCTTCTACTAAAACATAGATACTGTATACGTTTTGGAAGGAACTATATTAAAGGCATAGCATTGTCACTTTGACAGTTAACTGAGGGTCCATTTCTATTTTATTGAAAGTATTTCCCTGTGGCGAGAAATGTTACTCACACCTTTGTTATTTTATTTATTCCTCATAAGCACAAAACCAAATTTTCAGGAATGAGTTCCCTTCCCAATGCTTGTCACTTCTGACAGCTCCAACCTGCTTGATTAATGCCTTGTGGGAACCCCTATATTGGCTGCCTGCTAGTGATCTTGTTTTGCGCAGGAATGCCTGGGCTGGTATGCTGAACCAATTCACCACCCAGGTGGCTATATTTGGGCTAAATGAGCTGTGAAAGGATTTTATCTCCACCCGTCAGTGCTTCCCTTCATGGAGTCCCACGGTGTGCAGCCATCTCCCTGCCTTGATTTGTCACATGCCGTCAATACAAAGTAAATTATTGCCTTTCTCACTTGTCAATGAGCTTATCTTCACCTCGGCTAGCCTAATGATTGGAAGCACAGAGGGAACATTTCCGCCTTGGTGGAAGTCATTATGGCTGGATACATTACTCTGTTATGTGTGCCCCGACCAGTTTAAGCATGTAGGGTGAGCAGATTAATTGGATCTTTGTGACAATGAGACAATGATAATAGCATTACACTTGAATGCGGCAGAAACTCATTTTAGATACTGAACAGAGAGCATGTTCTGATGATTATTTGCTCGCTTCCCTATCGCTTTCAAGGTTGCGGTTTATCGCTGCCGAGGAAGCCGGTCAAAAAGGCATCAACTAGCCTCCCTGTCCTGTGATAAAGCTGAACGTGGAGCCATAAAAACAAAAAGGGCCCCAACTGGTCAGCTTGTTGTGGAGCAAATAACGAGACAACAAGCCCACGTTTACAGCCTCTATGCTTGTTTTCTTTATCCTCTGTACATATTTACAACAATTTGTTTCCCAGCATTGCTCTAGTGATGGCAGTCATTTGTAAATAAGGTTCCTCTGGGCTGCATAAATGCGTCTGACTTACAGCCGCCACGTATTGTACATTGCTGAACTGAGAATTTGCAGAGTAAAGTTGGCATGCATTTGCAGCGCAGCATATATCAGCTTATTTCAACAGCAGAATGAAAGTTCCAGTATTTGGCAGCATACTACACATAATAGACACAACCGCTCACATTGCTCCCTGTCCCTAAAGGAGTTTACAATCTAATGTTCATAAAAACATAGCTCCAGGCTGTCTCTCTTAGGGACCAAATCCCTCTGTCCCAGTTTCCTGTTTTTCAGTTTGATGTATAGACCTTCAAATTATTGTCTTTCTATTGTTTTGCTATTAAATCAATATTTCCAGGTAATAGGGTTGCTACCTCATCCCTTTAAACCTGAACACATATTCATTATACAGGTTTTGTGGCGGATATAGGTGGTAATTAAACTCACTTAGTGCCTTATCTGCATTAAATTAGCCTCAGAACCTGTGTAATTAACATATGTTCGGGTTTAAAGGGATGAGGTGGCAACCCTAGCTTGTCATGCTGACAACACTCACCAAACTGCTTCCAATACAGCAGAGTCACCCTTCTCAGCACTCCTGGAGGTGGACTATGCGCCAACTCACCTTCCACCACCATGTATACTTGTTGTCACTGTTGAAAAGGCTGCTCGTCAGTCACATACTGCCCCCTACCACCACCACCATAGCCCTTGCTTCGTTTATAAAGAAAACAGTGTAGTCAGGTAACAACCAAAAAATAAATAAATAAACATTCAAAGAGGCATTTTTTACATATTTGTTGCACTCTAACTTTGCAACTTTACAACAATGTGTTTGGCAGGGTAAAATATAAAACATAGCACCATGTGCATATTTCCCCATGTTTTCGTTAGGGCTGTCTCATGCTATTTAAGGAGCATCTCTTTTCTTTCCATGCTCAGATGCTGCTCAGCTGTCAGTTAATTACCAGCCACTCATTGTTACTACAGTGACTCACCTGATTACTACTAACCTGCCTCATTAGTCCAGTCTACAGCATGCTTTTTTTGCTATTTAAACAGCTTAGCTCATTTCCTCTTTGCCCTTGCGTGGTCTATGATCCCTAGTACATTCCTTCCTGTGTTCCTGTGTATGACTTGGCCTGGCTGACTTCCCTTCCATTCCTATCCCTGATTTTTGCTCCTCACTACACTGACTTCTGGTTTCCTGACCTGGCCCATCTGATTACCCACTCTGGCATCCAAACCCTGGCTTCTGTTTTTGACTACATTCCTGCACTGTTATTTTTGCCATTTTAATAAAGGTGTGATTTTAACTGTTTTATCTGTCTCGGTCTGGTTTCTGGTTCCTGACAATTTTATACCTAAGGACCATGCAAGTACAGAAAAACAACTGTTTATCTGTCAGAAATGCACTTAGTTCCTAAGTTCACTTGAGGGCTTACAACACACAGCATTTTTGTGGACAGAGTGGTGTCAGCCCTTGCCAGTTGCTTTTTGCTATACTGCTTAACCACTTCAATACCGGGCACTTTTCCCCCTTCCCTCCCAGGCCAATTTATAGCTTTTAGAGCTTTTGCATTTTGAATGACAATTGCGTGGTCATGCAACACTGTACCTAAACCAAATTTATGTCATTTTCCCCCACAAATAGAACTTTCTTTTGGTGGTATTTGATCACCGCAAGGTTTTTTCTTTTTTGCTAAACAAATAAAAAAAGACTGAAAAGTTTGAAAAAAAAAAGTTTTTTGTTAATGTTATACAATTTTGTAAATGTAAGTTTTTTCCTGCACTGATGAGCATGGATGAGGCCAAACTGACAGGCACTGATGAGGAGGCACTGATGGGGTGGCACTAATATGCAGCACTGATGGGCACTGATATGTGGCACTGATAGGTAGCACTGATAGGCGGCACTGCTGGGCACTGATAGGCGGCACTGATAGGCGGCACTGATCAGCGGCACTGATGGGCACTAATGGGCATTGATAGGCGGCACTGGTGGGTGGCACTGATAGATGGCAATGATGGGCACTGGTGGGCAGCACTGATGGGGAGGGCACTGGTGGGCAGCACTGATGGGGAGGGCACTGGCGGGCTCCCTGAGCCCTGATTGCCATCCCTGGTGGCCATGGTGGGCATCCCTGGGGTCATGGGTGGGCATCCCTGGGGTCATGGATGGGCATCCCTGGTGGTTCTAGTGGCACCCCCCCAAGGGTCTGCACTGGTAATCAATGCTCGGATTACCAGTGCAGACCCCCCCTGTCAGGAGAGCCGCAGATCGGCTCTCCTCTACTCATGCCTGTCAGGCGCGAACTGAGGAAAGTCGATCAACAGCACTTCCTATTTACTATGCGACCAGCTGTGATTGGACACAGCTGGTCACATGGAAAAGAGCCTACGTCAGATGCGGTGTGTCAGAGTGACACGCCGCAGCACCAATCGCATTATCCTGTCGCCGTCATATGATGTCTGGTCAGGATAATGCAACCACCTTCCCGCCTTCATTTGCCTATAGGGCGGGAGGGAAGTGGTTAAACTATACCCCTATACTATTCTCCACAACATATTTAGTAACCACTTCCGCACCAGCCGCCACAGTTGTACGGCGGCAGTCTGATGCTCACAGGCAAAGCGTCATACATGTACGGCGCTCGCCTGGGTGGAGCTAGGGGGCAATCGCACGCCACCGGAGGCGCACTCCTGCCCCCACTGGTCAGCTGGGGAGCCAGCGTGTGTGCCCAGCGGCTCTGATGGCCGCCGGCCATTCGCAATCTCTCGCAGCTGAGGGAGAAAGGCAGATGGCTGATGTAAACACAGCCGTCTGTCATTCTCCCTGAAGTGATCACAGAGGCTATGTGATCCTGCTATATAGGATCACATGTCTCTGTGATTACTTCACAAGCCATGCCCCATGACAGTTAGAATCATGCCCCTAGGGGCACGCCCATATTTGTAGCACTGATTACTGTAGTAATGTCACTGGTACCCCAAAAAAGTGTCAAAAATGTCAGTTAGGGGGTCCGATCTGCCCGCTGCAATATCGCAGTCCCGCAAAAAAAAAATCGCAGATCGCCGCCATTACTAGTAAAAAAAATAACCCAATAAAAATGACATAAATCTTTCCCGTAGTTAGTAAACGCAATAACTTTTTCGCAAACCAATCAAAATACCCCTATTGCAATTTTTTTTACCAAAAATATGTAGCAGAAAACAAATTGGCCTGAAATGTTAAAAAAAATTTGATTTTTACAATTTTTTTGAGAATTTTATATAAAAAAATTTGAAAAATATTTTTATTTTTTCAAAATTGTCGCTCTTTTTTTGTTTATAGCGCAAAAAATAAAAATTGCACAGGTGATCAAATACCACCAAAAGAAAGCTCTATTTGTGGGAAAAAAAGGACGTCAATTTTGTTTGGGTACAGAGTCGCACAATCGCGCAATTGTCCGTTAATATCACACAGTGCTGAATCGTAAAATATGGCCTGGTCTTTCAGCCGCCAAATCCTCCGGTCTGAAAGTGGTTAATTATTCAGTAGTTCCAGGGAAAAGCTAGGAGACTTATATATACTCCTTAAGATAACATAGGAGATGTGCACAACAGTGTTAATTTTGGCATCAAATTTCAATTAAGTTTTAGTCATAGTCTTTTGACTAAAATACTATTTTAGTTTTAGTCGCACTTTAGTCATCTGAATTGTTTACGTTTTAGTCATATTTTAGTCGACTAAAATCTCCAGTACATTTTAGTCGATTAAAATCTCATACATTTTAGTCAACTACAAATCAAATGGATTTAGGTAAATTGTAATGCATTTTTTAAACATTTCTCCAGAATTTCCAAACAAATTATATACTCCTGGAGTAAAAATCTCATAATATGTTATTATTTATGGTATTAAGGTTTAGACCACTAGTGATCAACCGATATAGGTTTTTTGTTGCCGATACCGATACGGATATTTTGGCGATCGCATATCGGTATTGGCTGATATTTTGACACATTTAAAATTTTGTAAATAAACACAAATTTCGACACAAATCTGTTATTGAACATGTAATTCTTTATTTGTTAACATTTTTAACATTAGTAAGTGCTCATTCTTCACACCTTAACTGCATAAAAACTGATAGGAAAACTTCAAATGCAGGGACATTTGCATTTCACATCATCTGATTGTGCATTAATGCACAATAAAGTGCTGCAGTAGTGGACTGCAATAATTTTAATTCACTACTGCAGTGCAGTCAGTGCAAAAATGCTAGAAAAAAGGCTAGGCAACAGCTACACAGTGGATTGGACTGGAGGCAGTGGACTACCTCTGCAGTAGGGCACTCACTGCAACTAGAGCAGTCAGTGCAAAACTGCTAGAAAAAAAGCTAGGCAACAGCTACACAGTGGATTGGACTGCAGTCAGTGGAGGACTACCTCTGCAGTATGGCACTCACTGCAACTACTGCAGTTAGTGCAAAAGTGCTATAAAAAAAGTAAGGCAACAGCTAAACATGTCACATACACAGTGGATTGGACTGGAGTGAGTGGAGGACTACCTCTGCAGTGTGGCACTTACTGCAACTACTGCAGTCAGTGCAAAACTGCTAAAAAAAAGCAAGGCAACAGCTACACATACACAGTGGATTGGCCTGGAGTCAGTGGAGGACTACCTCTGCAGTATGGCACTCACTGCAACTACTGCAGTCAGTGCAAAACTGCTAGAAAAAAAGCAAGGCAACAGCTACACATCACATACACAGTGGATTGGACTGGAGTCAATGGAGGACTACCTCTGCATTATGGCACTTACTGCAACTACTGCAGTCAGTACAAAACTGCTAGAAAAAAGCAAGGCAACAGCTACACAGTGGATTGGACTGGAGTCAGTGGACTACCGCTGCAGTAGGGCACTCACTCACTGCAATAATTTTAAATCACTACTGAACTACTGCAGTAGTGATTTAAAATTATCGCAGCAGTAGTCCACTGACACCGACTCCAATCTACTGTCTAGTTTTTTTTCTAGCAGTTTTGCACTGACTGCAGCACAGCGCAGCGCCTGACTGGCACCCTGTGGTGGGTGGCTGGCTGGCACCCTGTGGTGGATGGCTGGCTGGAACCCTCTGGTGGGTGGCTGGCTAGCACCCTATGGTGGGTGGCTGGCTGGCACCCTGTGGTGGGTGGCTGGCTAGCACCCTGTGGTGGGTGTCTGGCTGGCACCCTTTGGTGGCTGGCAGTGGCACCCTGTGGTGGCTGGCACCCTTTGATGGCTGGCTGGCACCCTTTTGTGGCTGGCTGGCACCAGGATTGGTGGGTGGCTGGCTGGCACCCATTGGTGGCTTGCTGGCACCCTTTGGTGGCTGGCTGGCTGGCAGTGGCATCCTGTGGTGGCTGGGTAGCACCCTTGGATGGCTTGCTGGCACCCTTTCATGGCTGGCTGGCTGGCACCAGGTGGGTGGGTGGGTGGCTGGCTGAGTGTCAACCTTTGGTGGCTGGCTGGCACCCTGTGTGGTGGGTGGCGGGCACGTACAGGCCCAGGTCTTGTGGCTGGCTAGCTGGTACAGTCAGGAGTCAGGACTCAGACAGGGCCTGTGGCTGGCTGGTACACAGTGGATGTGTGGGACTGGGTGGCTGGCTGGCACCGGGCAGCTGTGGGTGGCCGCGGCGGCTGTGTTACAGAACATGTGTCAGACTGTGACTGGTCACTATGATTTTAACCACTTACGCCCCGGAAGATTTTACCCCCTTCCTGACCTGGGCCTATTTTGCGATTCGGCACTGCGTGACTTTAATAGACAATTGCGCGGTCGTTCGAATTTGACATCCTTTTTTTTCCCCACAAACAGAGCTTTCTTTGGTGGTATTTGATCACCTGTGCAATTTTTGATCATGCGCTATAAACAAAAAAAGAGCGTCAATTTTGCAAAAATAACAATATTTTTCACATTTTTTTATATGAAATTCCCCAAAAAAAATGTAAAAATCTAAATTTTTTAACATTTTAGGCCAATTTGTTTTCTGCTACATATGTTTGGTAAAAAAAAATCGTAAAAGCTTATTTTGATTAAAAAAAAGTTATTGCGTTTACTAACTAAGGGAAAGATTTTTGGCATTTTTGTTGTTTTTTTAACGCATAATGGCGGCGATCTGCGATTTTTTTTGGAGGGACTGCGACATTGCGGCGGACAGATCGGACCCTTGACTGACATTTTTGACACTTTTGTTTAAACTTTAATGTGTTATTATGGGCTGGATGGAATTGTGTTCCCAATTTAAAAATGGCTAGCAGAAAAGTGTTAATTTTGATGTATATTTTAGATTTAGTTTTAGTCATAGTCTTTTCATTTTAGTTTTAGTCATATTTTAGTCTTATGACTAAAATGCCATTTTAGTTTTAGTTGTATGTTAGTCATCTGAATTGTTTTAGTCGTATTTTAGTAGACTAAAATAGTGTTAATTTAGGGAATGAAAATATTTTAGTCGACAAAATTAACACTGGTGCACAAGAAATAGGAAAGCTTTGGACTTCTGACATGATCGATGATTACTATTTGCACTTATGGTATATCTAACAGAGCAAATGGTAGGAAACAGGTTTACATATCTTTCAACCTCCCTAGCTTTACACTTTACCAAGTCCTAAAACTTACCCTTACCCTAACTCTTCAATACTTAATGCTCAAAACAAACTTCACCACTTAAATGTAAAACCTAGCCTTAACCCCTAACACACAGAACGGCGTTTATACAGGGAATCTGGTTTACGCTTCTTATGCATCTCCTCTAGTCAGCAAATATGTACTTAAAGGTCTTAATGTTGTTTTATTGCAGTCTTAACCTTATGTTTATATTCATGATTTTATTTATGATTCCTGTATTATGATGATACTGCATTGTGCACCTCTTCTCTACATACAAAATACAGGCATATTTTACTGCCAAACGAATGGCCTCATCCATTACGTAGACTTGCCAGTAGAATTCACCTGTACCTTCTTCCAAACAGGACATTTGCTCCTTTTCACCCAGTTTTTGTATGTCCCTATCTTCAGTGTGAAATCTATGACTAAGAATTAGCATGTATTTAAAATACTGTCACTGTTCGGTTTATTGGCAATAGCCAATGGGCAGTACAGTGGATAAGTTGTTAGCACTTCTGCAGCAGCACTAGGGTTGCCAGTTCTAATCCCAACAATGGTCCTACATGCCTTGAGTTTGCATGTTCTCCCTGTGCCTGCATGGGTTTCCTCCAGGTACTCGATTTTCTCCCGCTCTCCAAAGATATGCTGGTAGGTTAATTGGCTCCTGTCTAAATCTGCCCTAGTGTGTGTATGTATGAATGTGAGTTAGGGACCTTACATTGTAAGCTCTTTGAGGGCAGGAACTGATGTAAATGTATAATATATATGTATAGCGCTGTGTAAATTGATGGCGCTATATAAGTATTGTAATACAATTTTTTAAAAAAGTACTATAGCTATTTTCAAATGGTAAAGCATTGCTTTTTATCAATGCTATACCACTAACTTCTAAGGAGACCTACTGTGCTTGAACTTGATTGCTTTCCACTGCCTTACATATTTACTGGTCTGAAAATTAGAATAAAATGAAGAACTGTAAATCCAAATTCAGACACAGCAAACTACCTGTTTCCAATATTTTGCTTAATTACACGCCTCCTATAACTCAGCCTGTAAGCACATTTTGGTGGTGAAAAGTCCTGTATCAGTAATAAAGTGGAATTTCATGTAACATGGACAGCTGAGGTTTGCAAGAGTGAAATCTGGATATCTTCTTTAGTTTTCACCCTCAATCACCTGTAAACTTTTGCATAGACTTTATTCCATAGACTTTATTGGGTCGAGCTCCAAAATTACAGAAGCTAAGGATGCAGTTCCATTGCAGCCAACATCAAAGATGGAGTTCAGATGTTGGACCTAAAAACTGGAAGGTGCTGCCAATACTGTAGAAAGGTAAATAAGCATCTGAGGGGCTCTAGGTAAGATTAAGTTAGTGGGCTAGGGTAAGTGGGCTAGGGTAAGTTATTGACCTCAAGCTTCCAAACAATAGATTAATCCTGGCCCTACTCTATTTATATATGAAATAATTAAAATATCTGTGAGTTCTGCTTTGAGGATCGGGATTCTGTTTTACTGCAGCCTAGTATGGTTGAAGAGACATGAAACTACAGACAAAATAATAAAATATGTCATACAAACAGGTGCTTTCTTCTGTTTTTGTTATGTTTTTGGATTCTCTGTTTGACTATAAAGCGAATGAGCCACATCAGACTTTATCCCAATATCACAGAGGGTGTGCTGGTATAGTAAACAGTAACTTTACAACAGGAACTTCTGCAGGAACTTTGTATTATATTTAAAGCAAAGAAGCACCAAAATAACATCCTATATTATCACACCATGCACTTTATTTTAATATTCCCAACCTGGTTATCAATCCCCTAAACTGGGAATATCTGTTTGGGGAAACCAATTTTCCAGTGTCAAAGTCTGTTAGCTGCATGCATCATTATGTTTGATGGATTTTCTTACCATATATTACATTTTCCTTTATGGATTTGGGAGAATTGGCTTTTAGTGTCAGACACTCTGTGGACCCTTTGGAGTCAATTTTTAAGAATATAAAGTATTATTCAGTCACCCAATCTGATTAGTAAGTATCTTTAATTGGTGTTCTGGCTGCTGTCTTGAGCAGGGCCCTGCTAAACAACCTCTTAAATTCTCATGTTTTCACTATTCTAACTCTGTTAAAAAGTGTAGGATGATGTATTCATCAGTTCAAGCACAACCCATCTCTGTCCTAGCTGCAGCCTCACCCCCCACACTGGTTAATCCAGCCTTTCTCAATTTTTTCATCACGGAGGAACCCTTGAGATAACTTTCTGGTTTCAGTAAACTCTTACTAAAACTTACTATATCTACAACTCATGACACATTAGTGTGATGGTTAGTGGGAAGAATGTGCTTTACATTTGTGGTCATTGTGAAGAATTACCCTCTTACAAATAGCTAAAAAAAACAATGGTGTCAGTGGTAACTTATTGAAGTGGCAGACATCGTTTATTGCTCAAAGAACCCCTAGCAACCTCTGAAAGAACCCTAGGGTTCCATGGAACTCTGGTTAGGAAACCTTGTAATAAACCTATATTTGCTACATTCCAATATTGTTAAAGTGGACCTATATTCAATATATGATTATAATATTGTTAGGGTGGATGAACAAAATAAAAGAAAAGCTGTAAAGTTTATCTATTTTTTAAAAAATAAAAAAGCTGTTCATGCTCTCTCATTTGTTGATCATGAAAACTAAAGTCTAGCATTTGATCATGATTGATTCTGAAGGTTACAATCAATTAATATGAACCCTAAACTACCCATTCCACAGAGACCTTATGAAAAAGTGCCGAGGCTTATGGTCTACGATTAGCTGCTTTTTTCGCCAAGAAAGGAATGTATTTCAACTCTTCATACATACATCCCATTTACTTATTAAATTCGCTATCCATTTCCCTGTGACTCTTGAAATACTTTTAAAGTGGTTTTACACCTCATAAAATATGAACGAAGAATATGCCTCTTGTCTTTATTAAGGGCACTAAGTTTCGTTTCTGTTTGCTGCTTTATTTCTCCGCTATCTGCATAAGTCACTTCTGACAAGTTTTCCTGACATCGAGAGAAAAATGGTGACAGGGGAGGGACCTCCAGCAGATTTACAGACTCCACTTTGTTCCTGTGTGAAGGGGGGGGGGTGTCCTTTCCTTCCAATCAGCTCTTAGATCTCTCTTCACTTAGCTCATCAGGGTGTAACTTCAGCTCTCTGCCCCCTTTTTTCTCACAGCTCAGGCAGGCTGTATAAATTCTGGACTTTGAAAGGCTGTAGAGAAGAAAATACTGCAAACAAACATATGCAGCTTATGTAGGAGGATTTGACTCATGTCTGTGGTCCTTAACTTTACTGGGTATATGTAAGGGTGGACAACCACATTAAGTTATTTTTTGAATATAGGTTTGCTACAACCAAATGGGAAATCAGATCTGCAGCAATTTTACTACTATTTTACCCTCATGATCAGGAAAGAAAACTTCTGAAAACGTAGAGATATGACTACATTGCAGGACCCATGACAACCAATGATTAAAAGCATCTTTAAATATGAAACACTGTATTTATAGTTCATGCTTTCACAGTTTATGAAGTTTGCCCAAGTAATAACAGACTATTATTCCCAGCTAAGTCACATAGCATTGTTTTGTTCGTCTACTGAATTTCAAAGTTTGTTTCTTCAATATTAAATTGATTTGTTATCTTCCTTTCTTCTTTATTATAAAGCTGTGACCATGCCTCACTGATAATAAAATATTAAAAAATGGATGCCAGGAAGCTACATTTCAGCAGAACACAAGTAAGACGTATCAAGAACAGCTGAATACATTTCAATAGCGAGGCCAATCTATACAGCGCAGCTTGTAAATATTCATTTGATACAAGTAGATTTATAATGTGGGAGCAGGAGAGTAATGTATGCTTTAGAAGCCGTATTATAGCAACAAGTCAGGATACATCTGGAAATCAAACACATGCTTTAAGTACAGTAGCTCTGGGCTTATCCCGGCACTTGGGTCTGAGCCACAGAAAATTGTGCTGTGCACATGGTTGTGTCTTATTGTGCCCGGTAGGCTAAGAAAGTCAAAACAACTACACTGAAGTGCTCGCTATCACAACTATGCAGAGTCTCTGACTGGCACCCTGAAGTCATGAACACTGCATGTGACCTCCTGCGCAGAGCAATCCATATGGTAGTAGATAAATAAAGTAGTATGGGTAAATAATAAGCTACAGAGCAAAAATATATTATGTATGAATAATACGGCACTCCACATAGATAACTGAACTCTCTCTGACACTGAACTATTCAGTGAACATGGCTCATAAGTTAATAAAAATAATTGGGGAAGCTATTTATTTTATACTTGTATTAATAACACACTGGGAAGCATACCCTTGTTATATAAATGATTGCAACAAAAAACTCTTACAAGCTACTGGCACAAATCGGATATTGTTTTTTAAGAAAAATATGAAGGGAATTACCTTTTTAAATGTATAAAATGTTGTATTGACTACTAACTAAGAGCCCCTAATACTCTGTACCTGGCAACATCAGGTGAAGACTCTTACCAGCACAGTGCCATGCACAGCTCTGTTCTGCCACTTCCACCCCTAAAGTGCTAAATGTCAGGCTATAGGGCACACATGCACACATTCTGGTTTGCTGGCAATGGCTAGCCTTGTAAAGATACTGACTTCTATAAAGTCTGTATCTGATTAGGAATATGTGTCACAACAGGTGCATTGATCAACGTAGGCTCAATGCTAGAGCACATAAAAAACAGTTGTTACCTGCATGCCCTGTTTACACCATATGCATGTGGTGGTGTGCATTGTGTAAAATCACAGCATGTCTATATTTTTATTCACTATAACACACGTCGATCACATGTTAATGCACTGCACTGCAGCACATTGCAAAGCACTGCAGTGCATCAAGATAAATTAAGTGATCTTTTTGTTACTTTCAGTAAAGTTAAAGAAAAAAAAAACACATGCCCTCCGGTGTGAAAATAACAAAACTGATTGGGATTTAAAAGACACATTTTCATAAAAAAAGTTTATACTTACCTACTCTGTGCAATGGTATTGCGAAAGACGGTCCCTTACCTCCTCTTCTTGAGTCCTCTGCTGGCACTCTCAGCCACTTCTTCTTCTTACAAGTGCCCCCTCAGCAAGCCATGTGCTTAGGGGGCACCCTTACAGGCGTGTTACCAAGATGGGCTGTGTACATACAGCCCACCCATGTCACAGCCACACCCACCTTCCTTACATGATTTGACTGACAGCAGCAGGAGCCTATGGCTTCCGCTGCTCTCAATATGTCCCGTGAAAGCAGGAAGAGAAGGAGCAGTGATGCAGCCAGGGACAGTGTCTGGATCTGTTAGGGGAGGCAAGTAAGTGTTTATTGATATGGGGGGGGGGGGAGCAGTTAGTGGAGAGTTTTTACCTTAATCCACAGAATGCATTAAGATAAAAAAATCTTAGGCTTTAGTACCACTTTAACCCTTCCCTAGTCTATCTAATACTAAAAAATACATATACTTTAGGGTATATTTATAAAACACCCATTGGACCAATATCACAAGCATTAATGCATACTGCCCAAATTTTTCCCGCGTTTTCTATAATACTTTGATTTCATATGATTCTCAGCTTCATCTGGTGACCAAAATGCCAAAATGTGTGTTTTTCTGAAATACCTGAATCAAGAAAAATACTGCATTTTGGCCACTAGATAGAGCTGACAACCATAGGAAGTTATAGTTTAAGAGAAAATAAAAGACAATAATGCAGCCTGGATGAATGCTTGTGACAATCATCCGAAGAATGTTTTATAAATAGACCCCTATAGGTTTTGTGTTCATTACTTCATTTAGTTTGAAGCTTGCAAACTTAAAAAGTTTATATTTGTCACTTTGATGAAAACAATAAAGCTGTTAAATTCAAAGGGAGACTGAAATCACTCTTCTGGCAAAGGGCTTGACAAAAACCACCATTTAGCTCCCTGCTACAGCCTAGTACACATGATGAAATTATCAGTCGAATGATCGTCCTTTTTTTTTTTTTTGCATGCTAGTCTCCATATCAAAAAAGTTTCTTGTACAACAGAAAAAAAAATTGGAAGTGATGTAATGTTTTGTTTGCATTTGTATTGTATTTTCAGAGGAAAACTGTACTGATTAAATAAAAATCATACGATCTGGTGTCACATGAGAAACATTTTTGTGTTTGTTCCTTCAGATAATTTCGGATGAAAGCTGTGTACTAACAATCAGATTATTATACGATCACTTTGAAAGCGGTATTTTTTGTAAGATTTCAGAAGTGATCATGTGTACGGGCCTTACGAGTCAATTTTTCAATAATGTTTTAATAAAAAACAAAATATAACCTGATATATGATATATGCTATAAAGTGATAATAATAGTAATATCATATTTTCTTTCTGGGAACACATTTGTTTCCATTTTCATGTTTCAGTCGCTAATGAGATGAGTAAATTAAGAAAATTAGCAGCATATAATTTCACTTCTATTCAACACAAATGGTTTTATTACATTCTTTCACACAATTAGTACCAATTACATTGTAGAATTGACAGAGGGACAAACTTGTTATTGGGTCTAAAGATCATAGGAGTCATAACAGGGGATGTTTTCAAATGCATAAAGAATAACTCCAATTTGGTTGAGAAAAAATTTGAATTCTGAACGGGAGTGCCTGTTCATTATAATCACCTGGTGCACTCTCAGAGTTCTAAAAGGAAAAGTAGCAGTGTCTGTGTCCCTTTAGAAGTAATTATCCCTTAGGGAGTATCTCACCAAAAATGAAACTTCTATTGCAAGGGTGTCTTATATCTGACTTATATCTTAGTGCAGACTTCTGGGAAAGTCATGAGCCAATCACACAAGCAGAAAATGACATCTCTGGGGAAGTTCTACAGAACTCCTCCAGGTTGACATATTGTATTAAATTTTATAGAAAATCACAGCACTTCTGTAAAGATATTTTTAATAACAAATTAGAATATGGCTTGTGTTGCAATTGTATATGCTATATTATACTTTTAAGTGGAGTTACTGCTATAACACAGGGCAGAGATGCACAGCGGGAAGCTTTTCATTATTGGTGCAGCTCAACTTGTTCAACTGGCTCTGTAGAGAGTCACATATTACAAGAAAGCAGTTTGATTTTTTAGGCACCTTATGGTATTTGCTCTTACCTTTCTTATGCTTCACTGTCACCTGTTCGGAAAGCAGAGCCAAGATAAAAAAGAAAACATATCATTTTGGGTTTGGGGTACATAGACACCCCTGCAGTTTACCACAATTCAAAACTTGGTAGGCATAAGCTGCTAGTTACAAGACCCTATAAGTATGGGCAGTAACATGTAGGTTGGAGGAACATGGTTAGCTCTGTCTAACTCTTAACTTTCTATCAACTTTTTAAATGAAGGATTTCAGTTTTATCCATCAGTGCAACAGGCAGTGGGGCAGCCCTGGAAAGGCACACTACCACATTACTTTTATAAGAATTCCTTATTGAACAAAGCAGAATAAATCTTTACGTAGTAAGGCTGATGATGCTCATAGAGCACCAATGTATCTGCACAGTTTCATTGCGATGCCTCAGTAAGCAGCTCTTCCAGGTAGCTGTGGGACAACAGAGGATTTCTATATACCACTGTAAAGATTTTTACATTACTATTATTTGTTTAGGCATAGTACCCTCTGGCAATACACATTTTTTAATACAACACAGGATTTTTTTCATTATATTTTTTCTTTAACAAGCTGAATTTGTGAATGATAATGTGCTTTTTTTTTAATCACATAAGAAAATGCTAACCATATTCCAGCTACATGTAAAACAGAGTCTGCCGGTGCCATAGGACTAATTCCGTGCACAAAGAAATATCTGATACAATAATACTAATTCTGCGGTGCCACCATTATGCCAGTAATAGCGACAATAATCATGATAATAAAACTGCATGAGAAAAACACAAAGCTAACATCTTACAGCTACCAGAATAGATAAACAACTCAGGGAATCCCAGACTTCTTTGTACCGCTGCTTCTGTACATGGGCAGCAAGGCTGCAGGCATTTTCTGGAGCCGGAGGGGTTAATCCCGCTCAGCATAAAATGTTCACTGAGTGCGCTTAGCCACAGGATCGATAACATAAAGGGCAGTTTACGCTTGCGATGCATTTTTGTCCAATTAATAGATTGCCTGTGTGTTGCATATTTTGCATGACAAAGGGCTAGAATATTAAACTGCCATTCATAATGAAAATGCACTTTGCAAATTAAAAGCATCGAAACAGAAATTTTTCACCCTGTTTAGGAAATAAACAGTCCTTAACCAATTAAACTGCATTGTAATAATCCTATGATTTATGGCAAATTGTTTAACTTTCAAAACTCGGCTAACCCATATTAAGGTCACAATCCATCATGTCTTGGTTGGAGAGGCAGCAAGTAATGGCTGCTGTATTAGCTGCTTTTGATGATAGTATGAAAGAAGTATTAGCGCTTGTCAACAAAATTGCTTACAACATAACATTAGCATGCATGGGCTGCTGTGCCTATTCATTATTATGGCAGTTTCACACATATTGTTACAAGCTTATAAAACATTGTGTTGGCTAACTTAAAACAGGCCGTGTGTACAGTTTAGACTGCTGATAGACTTAAAGGCAGAAAGAGCCTTGCTGGCTGGCTGGCTGGCTTTAGCTAAAGTGTAAACAGAGAGGCAAAAATCTTTTAGCCAGTACTTATTGATAGTGAAAAAACGTGCTGAATTATTCAGTATCGACCTCTTCTATTTGTGTCTATCAAAGTTATCAATTGCCCATCAGTCTCCATGTCAAAACAGAATGGATTAATCTGGTTGAACACAAGACAAATAAATGGGTACTATTACAGGGCCACTGCTTTGCCAAACTGTCAGAGGGGAATCTAGGCTGTGACATTTTCCATCAAAAACGGGATATCTGTCTTAAGTGAGAAAACGATTCCCTGCTGCGAGCCAAGAATGCACTTAGTGTACCGTAAGTAAATTAATCCACCGTCAACTGTGATAATAAGAGCTAAGGAGTTTTTTATTTATTTATTTTATTCTAGACAGGCCCTGCTCTACCTGGACATAAAATTATTGAAATATTTGTGTAATTCAGTATTACCAACTTAGGCAACTCATAGACGAGTCCATTTTTATGTTCAACCAGTGGGTTGAACAAAAAAATAAATAAATTGATATTATACAGTTGTGAGAAAAACATTTTGAACCCTTAGGTGTTTTGTGTCAACTGTGATAATAAGAGCTAAGGAGTTTTTTTATTTATTTCTTTTTTTTTCTAGACAGGCCCTGCTCTACCTGAACATAAAATGATTGAAATATTCGTGTAATTCAGTATTACCAACTTAGGCAACTCATAGACGAGTCTGTTTTATTGTTCAACCAGTGGGCTGAACAAAAAAAAAATGTATATTATACAATTGTGAGAGAAAAAATGTAAACCCTTAGGTGTTTTTCTGCATGAACATTAACAAAGACGTGACCTTAACATAAACTATTTTATAATAAGACAATCTCATACAAAAAATAAACCATGGTTTAAACAAAGGCATTGATGGCAAGAGGGTGCAAACCCTTATATTTACAGAGCCACTTTTGCCATTCAGGGCTATGCGATAGCCCACACAATATGCTCTGCCTATTTGACAGCCAACACAATATACTCAGTGTACAGGGGTGCAGAGGAGCATACACTACAGTGCTCGAGCATGGTATCCAGTTGGCCTGAACACTGCCCCCCTGACAGGTCTGGGGGCACTGTTACAGAGACAATGTCACTTTGCCTTGATTTTGCAAATTGACAGTGTTTCTTTAATAACTAATGGAAGCCACTTTTAGTGTCAATACAATTACTACTTTACATAGCTGATAAAAAGACATGTACTCTTGTTAGGAGGTATTTTGATCCACTGTACTATAGGAGACAATAGAATACTGGACTGATTGCGCTTTATTTATAAATGTGCACTGAATGTCCTTTAAAGCCCAACTCCAGCCAAAACATGTTTTATTTTTGCATAAAGCAGACAAGGTTTAGACTATCTGCCAGGTTTTAAATGCTGTCTGGATCCCTGTTGAGGAGACTCACCAACTATTCTCTTTGACACCCATCTCCTGGCACAAAGTATGGGGAAATATATCCAACAGGGATGCCCACTGCAATAAAGGCCTCACAGATATTCTTAACATTCCTCACCGTACTCTTTTTTTGTTGCTGTATTAAGTTTTTAGAAATAGTTTTGCAGAAATTTCTTCAGAGGTCCTCTGAAATCTCTTTTGAGTATGCTATATTGCAGTTGTAACACAATTGTGAAAAAAAGGAAACCAAGCTTGAGGAATTATTTTACCAAATACTAAAGCACATAACAAAATGGAATACCACTCCATAATTATACACAGCTAAGAGTACAATTATTGACCATATTCGTACTATGCTGTTCAGAGTAGGCAAGGTGAAGAATTAGGTTTGCCATAGCGCTGAACACGAGTGTGGCCAAATTGCAAAAATAGGAGGGGCTTAATGGGTATCTTTAAAAAAAAACTGAGCCTACTTTTTTAGTGGACAAAATATGCCTTCAGATAGCAGCAATCTGAGCATATATAATATATACAGGTGGTGCCAAATCCTCAAAATATTATTAGAAAAGGAAGGATTGGGAAACAAGGATTTTTGGGCACAGCATAGTCATTAAAATTTAATTTTTATTTTTGAATCCATATAAAATCAGGGAACAAAAAAACATACTAGGTATAAAAAGACCTGAAAGGAGGTCCGACCTCCTTTCAGGTCTTTTTATACCTAGTATGTTTTTTTGTTCCCTGATTTTATATGGATTCAAAAATAATAATTTAATTTTAATGACTATGCTGTGCCCAAAAATCCTTAAGCCTACTTTTCTCTGGATCAATGGTGTATAACACAAAAAGTGCAGAGGTCAGGGGTAATTAATGCACAGAGTGCGGAGGTCAGGAGTAAGTAAGTGGGTGCAGCAAGGGATTTATGGCTGATAGGTAAGTGTAAACTAAGGGGTAGTGAGAAAATAAAATTGCATCGGATCCCCTGAAATTTGTACCAGGCCCTTCAGGTCTGGCATAGATTTTAAGGGGAACCACATGCAAAAAAAAAAGGAGTGAGGTACCCCAATTCAATTTTTGGGGAAAACTCACGAAAAATCAAGGTAAAAAAAGTGTGGTGTCCCTCCCCACCGAAAATCTGTACCAGACCCCCGATCCAAGCTACATACTCTCAACAAAAGGTGGGGTTCCTTGCCTGGCAAAGTGCCTGGTTGATGAAGACAAGGGAATCTTCCTCAAAACCATGGCCCAATGGTTGTGGGGGTCTGTGGGTGTGGGGCTTACTGGAATCTGGAAGCCCCATTTAACAATAGGCGTGTACTCTGATACCACCCCCCCCCCCATGTGAATGAGTATGGGGTTCATAGTGCCCCTACCCATTAACAAAAAAGAGTGTAAACATTAAAAAAAAATAAAAAAACAAAACAGTTTTGACCAGCCCTTTATTTAAAAAGAAAAAAAAAAAAGGACTCACTATTTACAATCACTGTCAAGAACACAGATGAGGATCAGCTCTTAACTGGCATACAGAGGTACACCAGTGTCAAGCATGCATGCGGCAGGTCTCTTTTGGAAAGCTGTTATGTAAAACTAAGAGGGGTATATGAAAATGCCAGGAGCCTAGCTAATAAAATGGATGAGTTGGAAATGTTAGTACATGAGGAGGACATAGACCTTCTGGGAATAACAGAAACTTGGTTCGACCCCTCACATGACTGGCTGGCCAATATCCAAGGGTATTCTGTGTATCGGAAGGACAGGGTAGGAAAAAGAGGAGGAGAGGTATGTCTCTATGTCAAGAATAATGTAAGGGTTGTGGAGAGGAGTGATATTATGTGTTGCCCGATGAGGGGTTTATGTATAAACTCCATCAGTAATTGTAAATATATATATTAACCGCTTGCCGACTGCTCACAGTATATTTACTGCGGCAGTCAGCTCCTCACAGGCAGAGTGACGTAGGTCTAAGTCGCTCGCCTGTGAGGCTCTGGGGAGCGAGCGCGCGCCCGCGGAGGCGCGCTCCCGCTCCCACGTGGTCACGGACCCCCACGCGCGTGTGACCAGCGGACCCGATGTCCGCCGGTCACTCGGCGATCGGCGGGGGAGAGGGAGAATGTCAGGCAGCTTGTGTAAACAAGCCACCTGTCATTCTCCTCGCTGTAAAAACACTGATCACATGGATCTACTATGTAGATCCGTTGATCAGTGTCCTTACAGCTCAAGCCACAGCCAATCACAGTAGAAAGCACGCCCCTAGGGACACACACAGCCCCTCCCTCCCAAATAAAGTTAACCCCTTCACTACCAGTGTATTTTTACAGTAACAGTGCATATATATAGCACTGATTACTGTAGAAATGTCACTGGTAACCCCAAAAGTGTCAAAAATGTCAGTCAAGGGTCCGATCTGTCCGCCCCAATGTCGCAGTACCGCAAAAAAAATCGCAGATCGCCACCATTACACGTTAAAAAAAACCCACCAAAAATGACAGAAATCTTTCCCTTTGTTAGTAAACGCGATAACTTTTGCGCAAACCAATCAAAATACGCTTTTTGCGATTTTTTTACCAAACATAGGTAGCATAAAACAAATTGGCCGAAAATTTTAAAAAATTTTGATTTTTACATTTTTTTGTTATTTTTGCAAAATGTACGCTCTTTTTTTGTTTATAGCGCAAAAAGTAAAAATCGCACGGGTGATCAAATACCAGCAAAAGAAAGCTCTGTTTGTGGGAAAAAAAGGACGCCAAATTCGTTTAGATACAGCGTTGCACGACCGCGCAATTGTCTGTTAAAGTCACACAGTGTCGAATCGCAAAATACCCCCTGGTCGTTTAGCAGGAAAATCCTCCGGGGCTTAAGTGGTTAATGAAAGTAAATGTACACATTTTTGATTGCAAACTCATACTTGGGAATTTATTGTAGATATATAATTTGCGTGAGCCAGACGGACCGGTTTTAGTAATCAATGAATCCAGTGTAACACGTTCCTTTGAAAGGCCAGCTGGCTATTTACATGTAAACACATAAAGTGAATACCTTTCAACTAGTCTGTTTGAATTTGGGCTGTCGGGTAGCCGGGAGGGAGCCAGTTGATGTGCCTCATGGTGTCACCCTGCGATTACATCTCTGGGAGCTAGACATTCTGGGGCCAATGAGCTAGGATGAATAGACTGACATGCCCGCCCTGATTTGTATCCCTCCATATCAAAGGACTCTCATTAAGATATGCGATGAGGACAAGCCATCTGTTGAGGGGTGGGCCACAGGCCTCAAGGATAAATCTTGCATATTTTAAGTAGCAATTTCAGAGCTACTCCACAGTTATGAATAAATCCCCCCCCCCCCCCTCAACAGAGAGGAGTGGTTAGAAAGAGGCTAAATTATGGGAGGAAGAAAGTGTCCAATCCGGGAGGAGATACACCCAGAGAGAGGAATAAGGCGGGATAGCTGACCCAATCAGAATAGCCATGTACAAGTCTATGAGATAGAGGGGTATATCATTGCAAGGCCAACAGAGAGGAAGTAGGAGCCATTGATCTGAGAAGGGGACCCCATATCATCTTAACCACTGGTAAATATCAGGGCACCTCCCGGCACTTAAATGTATACATGTGTGTTGTCTGTCTTATGGTGTATATCATAATCATTTGAATCCTATGCGATATATATATGTTTTCTGTTAAACTTTGAATATTTTACATTTTGTTGTGTGTACCCTAGTTAGATTGTTGTGAAATTAATATAGGCTTTCAAATTATATAACAATAAATAATTGCTGTTTTGAAGATTTTCATTCATAGTCAAAGAACTCTAATTTTTAACCCAAATATTGTCTGAGATAAATTAAATCTCATATTGTTCGGGTAACATAATATTAAGACTGGCCACATATGGAAGGGATGAGTACGGAGTTAGAATCCGTGTGGGTAGAACTCCATAGGGAAGGAGAAAAGGGGAAAGTAATTGTGGGGGTTTGTTATTGGCCACCCAACCAAAGGGAGGAGGTAGAACTGAAATTTATATCACTGTTGGGAAAAGTGACAAAGCTTGGATCAGTCATCATATAAGGGGACTTTAATTATCCCGACATTGACTGGGGAGAGGGGACTACTCACTCACAGAAGGCCCTTCATGGAAACCTTACAGGACAACTACATGTCTCAGTTGGTGGATTCTCCTACTAGAGAAAATGCAGTGCTGGATCTATTAATCACTAATGACCCAGACCTAATCTCGGAGGTAGGAGTCCAGGACAACCTGGGCTCTAGCGATCACAGAATGATCACATTTAGCGTAAATAACAATATAACAAGGCAAGAGGGCAACGTAAGAACCCTGGAGAAGGTAAACTGGGATCAAACCCTAGGAACACTGGCCACGGAGGAAAAATGGGAATGTTTTAGGAACATATTAAACAAATGCATCTCACAGTGCATTCCTATGGGAAATACATTTAGAAGAGACAAAACCAAACCAGGCTGGTTAACCCGTAATGTAAAAAAACGTATTAGGGGAAAAAAAATGGCCTTCCAGAAATATAAATCAGAGGACACAGTATCGGCTTTCCAGCAATACAAGGAAGCAAATAAGGAATGCAAATACGAAATCAAAATGGCTAAAATCAACTTCGAGAAACAAAAAGCGGAGGATAGTAAAAAGAACCCTAAGAAATTCTTTAAATATATCAACAGCAAAAAAACGAGGTCCGAGCATGTTGCAAACATAATTAATGATGAGGGGAGGACGGTTACAGAGGACACTGAGAAGGCAACCATGCTTAATGCTTTTTTCTCCTCAGTCTTTACACAGGAAAAGGAGGGATATACTGACCACGACTGTATGGTTAGCAGTACTTCACAGGACTTGCAGCTATGGCTAACAGAGGGTGAAATCAGGGAAAGGCTGGATAAAATTAACACAAATAAATCACCAGGCCCAGATGGCGTACATCCGAGAGTACTCAAAGAACTTAGTAAAACTATATCTAGACCACTGTTCCTGATCTTTGCTGACAGTATTTTGACAGGAAATGTACCAGGTGATTGGAGGAAAGCTAACGTGATATCGATATTCAAAAAAGGGCAGAGGCATGTCCCGGGAAATTATAGGCCGGTCAGCCTGACGTCAATAGTATATAAACTTCTGGAGGGGATGATAAGGGACTATATCCAAGAGTTTGCTAAAGACAACAACATCATCAGCAGTAATCAGCACGAGTTTACAAAAGGGTGTTCTTGTCAAACCAATCTGTTGACATTCTACGAGGAGGTGAGCTGTGAGGTAGATAGGGGGAGACCAGTGGATGTGGTGTATTTGGATTTTGCTAAGGCGTTTGATACAGTTCCCCACAAGCGCTTAATTTATAAAATAAGGTCTGCTGGCATTGCCCACAAGGTTTGCTCTTGGATACGGAACTGGTTAAAAGGGCGTGTCCAAAGGGTGATAATAAATAACGCGTACTCAGACTGGTCTGGGGTGGTAAGTGGGGTGCAGAGGCTGGGCATTGTGCTGTGCTGTAATATAGCCTGGTTCCCAAATGTCGCGGCATCCTTAATAATCTCACTGGCAAATGGGGGGGGGGGGGTGTTGCCAAAAACAAATGTATGCCGATGTGGGAGAACACAGCAGCCTTGAAGACATGGCCATTGGAGGTACTAAGAGGGGGCTGGTGGGCTGGCTGCTGCTGGGGGGTTGCAAAGGTTGGGGGTGTAGAGATCACAGCTAAGAAGGGGGTGCAGAAGTAAGATGTGGATGGGGGATGCAGCACCCTTGATGAATTCCCACTATTGTGTTCTACAATTGTATTATGGTTTGTGTCCCTGCTAGACAGTTTCACTCTGTGTATTTGACCTGGTGACCATTGTCACTGAGACAGAATACGGAAAGAATACCAACACTTTACAGTTGTTCATTATTTTACTGTTGTGAATCATAACTGCTCTTTTGACTGCATTATTTGAGAAGACTATTTCTTCTTAAAGTGGAGTTCCACCCTATTTTTATACTTACCTCCATCTTCTCGCTCCGGGTCACCTGAAAAAGAAATGGATAATCGCATATTTTTTTTTTTTTTACTTACCTCGTAGCGAAGAAAATATACTTACCTTACTTCCTTCTTCCTCCTTCCTCGGCCGCGGCCCGTCGTCACTTCCTGGCTCTGCAATGATTCCTGGGAGCTGGACGTCATAGCTCCCAGGAATCATTGCGCCTGCACCGGCCCCGACGTCAGTTCCGGGTCGCGCGCGTCATCCCCTTCTAAACAGCTTCTGGGCATGCCCAGAAGCTGTGGAGGGGTGATGCGCGCGACCCGGAAGTGACGTCGGGGCCGGCGCAGAGCATCGTGGGACCACAGAAGGCGGAAGAAGACGCCGAAGAGGACGCGCTGGCTTCAAGCTGCCCACATCTGAGATGGCAGCGCTGGACAAGACGTTTGCAAGGTAAGTATTTCGTCTTGCAGGTAAGTGCAACCCGGGACAGATCAGAGGCTAGCCATTGTGGAATGCACTAGCCCTGACTGTCCCGGGGGTATTAAAAAAAAAAAAAAAAAATCCAGGGTGGAACTCCGCTTTAAGAAAAGTAGCAATCGTTTAAAATATTAGTATATGCCATTCATATCATTCATACATACATTAAATCTGAACTCCAGGAAAAGTTTGAGTGAAACAGGAATAAAAGATTTATATTAAAACACAAAATAAAATAAATAGTGACCTAATATTGTGATTTTCTTTGTGAAATTCACATCTTAAGACTCTTTGCTTTCTTTATAAGAAGCTAAATATCACATTCTGAGGAAATAAATTGTTCTGCTCATAATAAAACTGCACAAATACCACTAGAACACTGTAATAGCTACAAAGAAAGGATGTCACCTAAGCTGCTATTGTCTGAACCATGACAGACGAGCTTTAACACTAAGCAAGAATGAGATCTAAAATCCGCATATTTCACAGAGAAGTGACCAAGAAGATCTTGAAAATCACCCAGATGTCATGCTACGTTATGTTTGGTTTTACTCTCTGACAGCTATCCTGAATGTTAAAGCACACATTTAATGAATGGTGCAGGGAAACAACACAGTGTATTTATTAAAAATACTGCGGTTATGTTGAATTTACTGGTAACATTCCTGATTCTGTTCAGAGTAGTTTGATGATATGATGGAAAAAAAACAAATGTTATTTGGTTTGATGGGGTCAGTATAAACAGGAAATGTTGTAACTGGCAGGATCTCCATGTAAGAAACGTCTCATTAGATTTATAAAAAATATTTGCTTAAGAAAACTATACAGTGATGAATGATACTGAAAAATAGATTTTGGGGTTACATACACTTTAATTCTAAATAGACTGCTGTAGAAATAGAAGTTAATACACCATAGAAGGGTTCTCTCTAAAACTATGAGTGTACCAACAGCTATGCGATGAAAGTCACCTTGTCTAACAGAGGTCCCCAACCCTGCCTGTTGGCTGCTGTCAGATGGAAAAAAGCAATATTGTTATCATACTATGTCACTGCCTGGACATGTAATTGTAACATGTGCAACGGGTTCTAAAATAGTGGTAAATGTATATTTAGGGGGTTATCAATACTCAAGCAAACAGCCCAATCCTACAGCAACCTGTCAGATCAAAGCAAAATACTGATTAATGCTAATGCACAGTTATTTGCTTTGGGTAGAAACACACTTGCTTTACGGTGTAGAAAAACATGCAAATGTAATGAACGGTGGTTTATTATGTGTCACTTGCAACTCTCAACTTCCAATTCCAGATATTATATATACCAGGACTGTCCACCTGGCATCCCATGAGGTCCCTGCTAGACAGTGTCTGATGCAGAGTGACAGTGGGGTGCTGAGTTCTAGGATCAAAAAGAAAAATACAACATAAGATGCAAACTCCAGCAATCTCAGCAATATTTAGCTGTCAGTGAACAGCACAGCAAAACGTATCAAACAGCCTCTAAATCTCAAGACAGCATCAGTAGTGCCATCAGCAATGATGTCATCATACACCGTCCCCATGTGTATGCTAGGAGCAGCTTCTGTATATCACTATTATACTTAGAGAGGCGTCCAGGGGTACTTGTTACCCCTAATGTACAGCAAAGTTAATAAAAACCATATTATGTAGGCAATGGTGGTAATGGCTAGGGCACTGTCTGGCCCTGAGATTCAGATGTAGTTACACCCACTGAATTTTGCATAGTTCAATCCTCCTTTGACAGTGAAGAGTAATCCACTTACAATTTTGAACCCTGTTCAACCCAGTCTTAAAGAGCGATCTATGATGAGGTACATTCTAACAATCTGGGGAAGACACGGTGACCAAATCCACTAGGAACTCAACACTATACCAAATGCTTTTAACAGCCCACTTCTTATGATTTATAAACCTCTATTTTGTGACTAAAGCCCCGTACACACGTACCGATGGTCGGCTTACAAATGTTCCTCTTTTCTCCCCGGGATGTCGGTGTCTGCTGAAAAGTGCAAAGACAGCACAAGGACAGCACAAGAATTTTGTCCGCCGACTGCAGAAGTGATGTCATGTAATGGTTAACTTTCCCTGTGTTTTCTATTTTCTGAGCATGCCCAGTCTTGCAAATCTGCGGTCTGTCGGCCGAATTGTGTACTGACAGGCGAACAATCGTCCGTTCTGGTGTCGGCATACAAATATTTTCATGTTTGCACGAAAGACTTTTGTCCGCGGATTGTGCGCAGACATCTGTCGGAGGCACCATACTAACACGCGTACAATCGGCAGATCCTTCGTCCACCGACGTTTGTATGCCGACGATCGGTACGTGTGTACGGGCCTTTACCCTTATGCCAAAACTGTAGGACCAAGGGACTTGGTCTTCATGAATTCAAATAGGAGATAACCAGAAATCAACATACCTTTCATTCCCTTTTCTAGCTCAAATCAATTTGAATGCTGCAACTAAGACACAGAATTTATATTCTAGTGCACAATACTGTGGGGTCAATTTATCAATGTTTTCACCCAAGATTTACACAACTTTCATCCAAGATTCACAAGTGTGTGTTGTATAAAAAAGCATAAGGCAGGGTTCACACTAGCTGAGGCTGGGCTCGCAGCAGGGTCAGGTGCATCCCTGTTCACTGTCTAAGGTGCGAATCAGGTCAGAATTTTTGCCCAAATTCAGACCTGAAACAGAGCCAAAGACGCACAGGACCCTTTTCCAGTGTGGACCGCGGCCACCCCAGAGCTGTGTGAACTGGCTGTTTTGAGAGTCGGTCACAGTCTCCTCCTGTCATGCGAATTGGATGCGGGGAAACGCACATTCCAATTCGCATAAGTGTGAACCCAGCCTTAATCTTGGGTGCCAGGTGTGTGAACCTTGGTTGAAAACATTGACAAATAGACCCCATAGTATTTCATTTTATCCTATTTGCTACCTTATAATGACTGAAAAGAGCACAAATCCTTGATGCTGCTCCTCTAGGCCACAACAAACATTTTACAATACAAACTAGGAATGGGCTGGATGTTCCAGTCTAATGTAAGTTCGACTCCAACATCAGGTGTTCGTGTGTTCGCCAAACACACGAACACCCAGGGCGCTCTGTGGCAAGTTCGCCCGCTGATGAGCACCCCATAATGCACTGTGCGATTGCAGTGCATTAAGTGCGTGTGATTGGCAAAAGCATGCATCTGACCTGTATGCTTTGGCCAGTCGCAGCACAATGTCCTGTCAGAGCCATGATTGGCCAAAGGCAGGGTGCCTTTAGACAATCAGGGCTCAGGGGTTAAGTCCACGCCCCACACTATATAAGGCTGCTGATGACATGGCAGCCGTGTATAGTGTGCGATAATAGAGATTAGGCAGGTAGTTAGTGGATAATGTGTTGAGTTAGTTTAGTGCAGTCAGTGTAGTGTACAGGCATACCCCACTTTTAAAATGAATGGATATGTTGTAGTCCTTGGTCCCCTCTCGGTGCTCCCCAAGTTTTGTGTCCCTGTCACTTATATTTCGTGATCAGTGCCATGCCAATTTGATGAAGATTTCCCATAGACGCCAATGTTAAAGACAGCGAGCAGTGCCATGCCAAGCTGATCAAGATTTCCCATAGATGCCAATGAGCACTGAAAGCTAAAAATTGGTCTAGGCAGGGAGGGACTGAAAGTGGTTAAGGGGAACCCTATGACAGAATTAAAAATAAAAACAAAAAAACGGCTGGTAGAGATTTTTAGGGGAACTCCACGCCCCCCAAAAAATGGCGTGTTCCCCCCCCCCCCCCCGCAAAATCCATACCAGTGTCCCTCAATGTACAGTCAGGCCCATAAATATTGGGACATCGACACAATTCTAATCTTTCTGGCTCTATACACCACCACAATGGATTTGAAATAAAACAAACAAGCTCAGCTGTTTCATGGCCAGGTGTGTGTTATTCCCTCATTATCCCATTTACAAGGAGCAGATAAAAGGTCCAGAGTTAATTTTAAGTGTGCTATTTGCATTTGGAATCTGTTGCTGTCAACTCTCAATATGAGATCCAAAGAGCTGTCACTATCAGTGAAGCAAGCCATCATTAGGCTGAAAAAACA
This sequence comes from Pelophylax lessonae, assembly GCF_965119305.1. Classification (NCBI taxonomy): domain Eukaryota; kingdom Metazoa; phylum Chordata; class Amphibia; order Anura; family Ranidae; genus Pelophylax; species Pelophylax lessonae. The sequence goes on from NC_138768.1 coordinate 159,976,788, forward strand.
AAACAAACCCATCAGAGAGATAGCAAAAACATTAGGTGTGGCCAAATCAACTGTTTGGAACATCCTTAAAAAGAAAGAACGCACCGGTGAGCTCAGCAACACCAAAAGAATCGGAAGACCACGGAAAACAACTGTGGTGGATGACTGAAGAATTCTTTCCCTGGTGAAGAAAACACCCTTCATAACAGTTGGTCAGATCAAGAACACTCTCCAGGAGGTAGGTGTATGTGTGTCAAAGTCAACAATCAAGACAAGACTTCACCAGAGTGAATACAGAGGGTTCACCACAGGGGTTCACTCACCAAAAAAAACAACAGGAAGGCCAGATTAGACTTTGCCAAACAACATCTAAAAAAGCCTTCACAGTTCTGGAACAACATGACAGATGAGACCAAGATCAACTAGTACCAGAGTGATGGGAAGAGAAGAGTATGGAGAAGGAAAGAAACTGCTCATGATCCAAAGCATACCACCTCATCAGTGAAGCATGGTGGTGGTAGTGTCATGGCGTGGGCATGTATGGCTGCCAATGGAACTAGTTCTCTTGTATTTATTGATGATGTGACTGCTGACAAAAGCAGCAGGATGAATTCTGAAGTGTTCCGGGCAATATTATCTGCTCATATTCAGCCAAATGCTTCAGAACTCATTGGACGGCACTTCACAGTGCAGATGGACAATGACCCGAAGCATACTGCAAAAGCAACCAAAGAGTTTTTTAAGGGAAAGAAGTGGAATGTTATGCAATGGCCAAGTCAATCACCTGACCTGAATCCGATTGAGCATACATTTCACTTGCTGAAGACAAAACTGAAGGGAAAATGCCCCAAGAACAAGCAGGAACTGAAGACAGTTGCAGTAGAGGCCTGGCAGAGCATCACCAGGGATCAAACTCAGCGTCTGGCGACGTCTATGCGTTCCAGACTTCAGGATGTAATTGACTGCAAAGGATATAAATATTCATGGACCTGACTGTAAATCCATCGACAATTTAAGATGCTCGCCGCACCCCAAAAATAGAAAAATGATTTTTCGGCTGCGGCAAGCATCATGATTGACGATTGATTTACATCGAGGGACACCATTTTTTTTATTTTTGAACTTGTCAAAAGCTGTCTTTTGTGTTTATTTTTTTTTGTACACTCTTTTGGTGACTGGGTAGCGGTACGATGCTCGGATAAGGGTCTGGTATGGATTTTGGAGGGGACCCCGCCTTTTTTTTTTTTTTTTATTCATTTTGGTGTGGGGTTGCCCGAAGGGCCTGGTATGGACTAGGGGGGATCCTACACCATTTTTTTCATTTTTTTTTATCTGTATTGCCGGGAGCCGACAATACATTACAGCCGCGAGTAAGTTTTTTTCCTTTAGAAATCTTTTTTTTAGACATTTTTTTCCTTTAGAAATGTCAGTATTGCTGCAGCAGGCTACATACATTGTACAGATGTGCCACTTTACAGGCACATTAAGGGGACCCCCCAGGCATGATACTTAAAAGAATTTTTCATTTTTATTGTTTCACTTTAAGCATTATTAAAGTGTCTAGCTGCTGCAACGCTTTCTCGCACACCAGAGGTCCCACACCACCTCTCCTCTATCATCTTGAGATTGGATTGCCTTGCTTTCTGTGGCTTGGTATTCCCACAGCACCCCAGGGAGAACCGGAGATCTCAGGAACGGTTTGGCTATTTTAACTTTCATTTAAATTCAATAAATTTTATGTTTCAATTTGACACTCTCTTGCCAGTATTTTATGGAATATGTATACCACAGTGCGCCATCCCTCTTTTCCCTTGTTCTGACAGTTTGCACATCATCCCATGTTAGGGATTTGGCAGCCTGTGTGTAACATTCAATGTTGGTCTTATCCGCAACGCTATAGCCATTTGGCTCTATGACCTCCCAGGAACCTTATTTAAAGGATTAGCGCCTGGACTATTTTCTATTTTTTTGTTTAATTAGGCTGTATTAAATCCTTAAATAGCTCTGTTGATTTAGTATGGATTATGCCTACTACTACTAATAACTACATCAGACCTGCTCCTGTATACATCACATTTTTGTTAAAAGTTAGTCTTGACCAGCAATACATAAAAATTCCAGCCCATTAGCCTTGCATTCCTATCCTGACCCAGTTATCCTGTGTGCCTTGTTACCATTTAAACCCCACTCCTCCTATGGACCCACAGTGACTCCAACTTTTTGATCAGAGAAATCATACATAACATCTACCACATTACAATTGGATCAAAAACATTTTATACAAACAGGCCCCACAAGGAAAAGAAAAGGTGACTCAAAATACCAAGCAGCCCAAGGCTGATCACCTCTTAGGTTCTAAAGACTTTAAAGAGTCACTGTTACCTTGATCATGGAGGGAAAAGTAACAGCTTCTTTGTAAAGGCACCCAAATCACCTTACCAGTGTTTCCTCCCAGATCTTGCCTCTGCTGCAGTCAGTAATGAAATTCAAGATGCAGTCTGGTGTAGGACACTAAGGGAATGCTGACATCCCTCTCCTGCTGATCATGTAACATTGCTTGGGCCTAGTTATTGGCTGCTAGAACTGAGTGCTGTCACTTGGGAAATGGTCCCATGCTCTTACATACCCGAAAGCACTGGGTACTGTCACCAGGTGCATTGGGGGCAGAAGTAGTGAGAGAAAGGTCCTAAGCTGAGTGTAACTTGCGCGTTGGGACCCTTTACAAAGGTACTGTCAGTTTGCCAAGAATGGGTAAGGTGACAGTGTTCAACACACCACAAATTAGATAAAATGAGAACTTATTCTATAGACAGCAGAGCATCAACTAAGCTGAACAAAACAAGATATTATGCTATAACTAATAAAGCTGACTCAAGTCTAGCTAAAAAGCTGTCTCCTTTACTCGTGTCAAAAATCTATCACCCCCAAAATCCAGTCTAGTATGATTGCAGGCGATCTATCTGAACCCACTGCCTAGATTCACTGGAATCATACATCAGAGCTCTCCAGGTTCAGCAAGCCATCAAAGAACTGTGTTAACAAGGGCCTAGTGGTTTCTCAGCTCTTTTCAATTCAAAATACTCAGATATTGTGGTCAACATTGCACAACTCAAATTAGGAGACTGCATCATCAACGAGATGTTGAAAGCTAATATTCTCATGCTTTCAAAACTAGAGAAAGATCCACTGAACTGAGCCAATTTTTTCCCAATATTGATCTGAAACTATAGAAATAAAGATATTACCCCCTGACTGTATTTTTTCTGAGGTAACCTGATTCAAAAGAACCAGGTTGGATTCATACCCAAAAGACAAATTCACTGACAACATCCTAATACTACTACTACTAATACTATTACTACTAGTACTAGTTACCTTTGTCAAATAGCAAAGACTAAACTCCAAGAAATGTTACTACTTTGCCTAGGTCTTACAATATATAAGCATTTGATTCAATCCTTGTCAAAGAGGGTCCTTGAGATCCTTTCAAAAATTTGATACAGGTGCTATATACAAACTCTAAAGCCAGCCTTCAATTTTCCAATCTCTAGAGGCACACGGCAGTTATCCTCTATAATTTTCATCTTGGCCTTGAATCCCTACAACGTATCTTTAATCACCAAAATATAAAAGGCATTGAATTGATATAACAGTTCATAAGCAAATAATGTTCATGGATGATACCCTAATCTATGTTACATTTCTGTACACTTCTTTGCTCAAACTATTCTTAGTGCTTGCACCAATTACTAATATATTTACCTTTACATCAATTAATACAAATCAAAAGTCATGAAAATGTTGTATTGTGTCTGCATTTTTAAACATCCTCTGATGTCTAAGGCCAGCACTGGTTGGCCTTTCAAATGGTGACCTTTTTAGAAACATTTTGATAAGGGGTGCAGTGATACAAACAACAACAACAGTGTTAATATGTTAAGTATAAAGGTATTCACTAACTACGTACAGGAATGTGAGAAATTATTCAAAATTAATTTCCAACTGGAAAAACATTTTGTGCAAACAGCAATTTTTGAAAAATTTTTTATCAGGTCCTGTAAGTTGCAATATTGGGCCTCCATGGGTTGGACTTGTTTTTACAGCCCACAGATGCTCAGTTGGATTAAGACCTGGAGAATTTGGAGTCCAAGTCAACACCTGGAAGACACCTTCTTCCATTGCTCCGTAGCCCAGTTCGGATGATCAAGTGTCCATTGAAGGTGCTTTTGGCTGTAGACATGGGTCAGCATGGGCACCTTGACCAGTGTGTGGCTATGCAGTCCCATAGCCGCTGTGATGCACTGTGTGTTCTGATACCTTTACATTGGAATCATCCTTAACTTTTTTTCAGCAATTTGAGCTACAGTAGCTCTTCTATTGAACCAAACTATACGGGCCAGCCTTCACTTCCTATGTATATCAATGAGCCTTGGTGGCCCATGATCCTGTCACCGGTTCACTGGTTTTTCCTTCCTTGGACCACTTTTTTAGGTCCTGACCACTGCAGACCAGGAATAACCCACAAAAGCGGGCGTTTTGGAGTTTCTCTGACCCAGTCGCCTAGCCATTACAATTTGGCCCTTGTCAAAGTCACTCAAATCCTTATGCTTGCCCATTTTTTCTGTTTTTTAACACATCAACTACAGGAACAGCAAGTTCACTTACTGCCTAATATCTGCTCCCCCTCCCCCCCCCCACTTTTAGATTCCATTATATTGTATGGTTATGGCTCATCGGTATACATGCCACTATCACTCATTTGCTCATGATCATTCTGATAATGTAAATAAAATGAGCCTGTGCCTGGTTAATTTTGACATAGAATGGCTTAAAAAAGTCTTTATAAAAGAATCTGTCATTAAAAATCACACTTCACAAGTATAATTAAACCACATTTCCAAAATATGCTATTTTATGTAAAAAGTATCTTTTGGTTGGGGCGAGAAAAAAAAAGTGCTCCTGAACAAATTAGCTTAAACTAAAGATCACATGTAGTCTGACTACCAGGAGCATTATGAGACTGCAGAGAATCTATAATTTGCAATCAGACAGGCCCTGTCTGGGGTACAACCATATCTAAGGGGTGAGGATCAACAATGTACAATCAGGAAGAGCAGTCAGCATATACAGTATCTGGCCTAATGTTCCTGCCCTGTGTCCATGTACAATTGCAAACTTTACACAGAAACATGCTTTTTTAAAATCAAACTTTGAAATATTTCCATGAAAGTGTTTGTTACCCTAGCATCTCAAATTCCTGACATATGTCTGCTGTACCATGTACTTGTATGAAATAGCCAATGGTTCCCTTTGTATAGTTTCCTTTGTGTGAAATTCCTGGTGTTCTCTCCAGTTCCTCTGCTTTCCTGGTAAAAACTGACCACAGGGAGTGGAGAGCTCAACATGTTCAGTTCCCCAGCTGTGCTGGAAACTCAGGTTGCTCTCCTCCAGACTTGCCCTGACACACCCCCCTGCACAGACTGTCACTGGGAAGATCAGTGAGCTGTTGTTTCTCCTCCCCAAGCTCTTATGTACCTGAGAACAGAGATTATAATATCACATAAAAAATGGGAAAAAAAGGTATTTATGTTTTTGTTTAAATATCTATACACAAATGTTTGCCTTTCATTTTAATTTTAAAGTGAATGGGTTGTTTTTAAAGGTGATCATTTACAATCACTTTACCTGAGTCCCATCTCTGTCCAGCGATGTCCACTAGTCCCTTGGCCGTCCAGGACTCTCCCTCCTGATTGGCTGAGACAGAGCCACGACGCCATTGGCTCCCACAGCTGTCAATCAAAATCAGTTAGCCAATCAGGAAAGAGATAGGACTGGGCTGAATGGCAGCTCCGTGTCTGAATGGACACAGGGAGCTGCAGCTCGGATCGGGTAACCCCATAGCAAGCTGCTTGCTGTGGGGGGCAATCGATAGGAGGGAGGGGCTAGGAGCAGCAATGAGGGACCCAAGAAGAGGGGTATCTGGGCTGCTCTGTTCAAAACCTGCGCACAGAACAGGTAAGTATACCATGTTTGGTGTTAAAAAAAAAACAAGACTTACAATCGCTTTAAGCTGCTCTCCTAGTTAAAGCGGAGTTCCACCCTGGGAAAGTTTTTTTAATAAAAATACCCCGGGATAGTCAGGGCTAGTGCATTCCACAGTGGCTAGCCTCTGATCTGTCCCGGGTTGCACTTACCTTTTAGAAGAAATACTTACCTTGAAAATGTATTGTCCAGCGCTGCCATCTCAGGTGTGGGCAGCTTGAAGCCAGCGCGATCCTCTTCTGTGTCCTCTTCTATCTTCTTCGGTCCCACGATGCACTGCACCGGCCCCGCCGTCACTTCCGGTGCCGCAGCGTCATCCCTGCACAGCTTCTGGGCATGCCCAGAAGCTGTTTAGCAAGGTATGACGGCGCCTGCACCGGAACTGACGTCGGGGCTGGTGCAGGCACATTGATTCCTGGGAGCGATGACGTTCAGCTCCCAGGAATCATTGCAAGCCAGGAAGTGACGAATCGCCGTGGCCGCGAGGGGAGGAAGAGGAAGTAAGGTAAGTATATTTTCTTCTAAACGAGGTAAGTAAAAAAAAATAAATTGCGATTATCCATTTGTTTTTCAGGTGACCCGGAGCAAGAACATGGAGGTAAGTATAATTTTAGGGTGGAACTCCGCTTTAAATCTACTTGTTATACTACTGTTCTTCTTTAAAGGGAAGTTACAGTCTTCTCAATCACTTTTAGAAATATGATGAGCTTATTGTAAATAAGGTAATTAATTTGTATAAATGTTTTAAAAACTTTAACCCCATGTACACCAGAGTTTTTAAATATATACATACATGGGAGTAGCCAAGTTTGCAAAGGCTTAAGGCTACTATACACAGATCGATTTTCTCTTGTTCAGCTTGCTGGCTAAATGAGAAAAAAATTGATGGATTCCCCCATTCATGCTAACAGGATGGCTGGAAGAATCTCCACCTGCGGCTGTCTGAATACAATGGGGTTACTGAACCCTGACTGCATCTTATAGGTTACATAACATACATTTCCATCTGGTTCAGTCAATTTTTAAATCAACCTTTGAGAAGCCAGGGGTTGCCTGCAGGGTCACCTATGTTTAAAGTTTTGGTTGATTCAGCAGAAATTGGACAAAATCCGTGTTGTCGATGGGGGCCTTTATGGACGCTCTACTTCCAGCTTCTACTCCTTAAAAACAAAGCACTTTGTGTATGGGTGTAACCTTATCAGTTATTAAGTAGGGAGATGGAATAAAGCTGAGGCAGATACAGACCACCCTCTTGTGGCAAAACTATGAATCCCTACAATAAATATATTTAAAAAATATGGAACTATAATTAGTTAAAATGTAAAAGTCACATACAAAGTTACTTTAGGGTCAGCAGTGCTTTAAATACATTACCATGTGCTAAGTAGAAATGCACTATGCTTTCCCTTTAACTGCAGACCAAAGTGCACTATTTTCAGTAGAGTTTAATAAGCAACCTTCTAAATTATTTAGCTAGAAACAAATATTTGCCACTTGACACTGCCAGCAATGTTTAGTGTGATAGCTCAACAACAATACTTGATGCTGATTACAAGTTTAATTTGTACCTTTTTTTTTTTCTAGCACTACACAGCCTAAATACAAACAAACACACAGATACATAAGAAGCGCAAAAAAAAAAAAAAGAAAATAATGCAGGCAGAGGTTGAGATATGCAGTGCAAGCTAAACAGGGGAACATTTGCAATTTAAAGCATAATTCATGATAATGAAAATGTAAAGCAGTGGTTCTGCTTTATTCAGTATGGCAGGTTAGAAGTCCCTGTGAAGCTATGGCGCAGCAAAGAGTAGATTAATAATTCAATTTAGCTCTGAAATGTGCAAGTCGGGCGCCATGAGCTTTTATTCTGTTACCAGCTGCTGACCCTAATATGGATCAACCAATTAGACATCTCTATTTAATTGCTGGGTGACCCATCTAAAACTCACTAGGATTGTTCGTTATAAACAAGCTCAATTGCCTTAAAGAATCACAGTTATCCCCCTACTGGAGACAAATGGTGTGATAAAGAAGTACAAAGACTCTGGGAAAATTTGCTGGATCATTACAGACCTTGTTCAATAACAAGCACATCTGAATAACAAGGCCTCGCTTTTTTTTTTTTTTTTCTCTCCAATCCCCTTTGGCAGAGTACCAGCCCTCTCAGATAACCCCACATAAAGCAAATACCATTTGTCTGAAGTTACATTTGCTTCTTGTTATCACAACTTATGCCACTTAATTCGTTATTCAACGAATTCACTGTCTTGCTTATTAGATGCAAGGTAGCGGCTCTCCCCTGAAGGCCGTGTATGCAAAAGACTGCTTGTAATCCTGTCACTTCAAACCTCTCTTGGCTCCTGCATTGCTCCAGGAATTTGAAATAAAGAAGCAAACAATTTATATTTAGATTTAGATTTATTCATGACAATATTAAATCTACAGATGACAAAAGGAAAGAAAGCGGGGCAGTTGCTTACAAAATGTAAAAAAAAAAAGTTAAAAGATAAATGGGAGGCTTAATAGATAAAGATTTAAAAATCTATGTTGACCTTGTCTTTATTCAACAAGTCAATGTCAAATCAAAATTCTCAAAGCAAGCTGTAACCCTAATGCTGTATAACATTGGATACAGACTCTACATTTCAAATGACCAGTCATATTCACTTCTTAACGGACATTCAAAGATCCCACACAATGCAATCACCCAAGATGATCTTTATATTCAGAAATGTAGTAGTCAGCATGGAGGTGCTTAAAGCGTAAAATAATGTTAGCAAAGAACATACATTCAACATGTTGAGAAAAAAAACATTCCCCTCTGGGCGATCTCTGTACATTGCAGGGATTTTAACAAACTTTGTTGTAGATTCCTACCTTTTGGTATTCTGAAGAAATCATTGTTCATACCTCTGTGCCTCTGTGATGGGAGTGGTTTCATAATTATCTATCAGCTATGGCAGCTGCAGGGCTCTAATGAGGAAAGCTGCTTGGCCTGCATCCCTTTAGAAATGCTCCTATTGGGAGTATCTCACCAAAAATGACATGTTGCAGGGGATGCCAAAAATCTGACTTGTATCTTAGGCAGACTTCTGGGAAAATTGGTGAGCCAATCACACAAGCAGGAAATTATGTTTCTGGAGTGCGGTCAGTACACATTCTATGTACAGAACAGCTCCAGGTAGCCATATTGCATTACATTTTCAGAAAATTACAACAGCTGCAGATTGAAAAGGAAAGGTCTTTTTTAAAACCTTCAATTACAATATGATTTGTGTCGCAATTGTATACGCTATATTGTTTTTTCTTTATTTGCTATTTTATCCCCTCAAAAGTGGAGTTAACCTTTAATAATTATGTCACCAAATTAGTGTGTGCTGTAAATTGCCTTCAGCATTGCTCTTGTTTCTTCTTGCTGGAGGTGGCCATTTTGCTGAAGCCAAGACCCCCCAGAAGTAAATTATAAAGGGAGAATGAAACCCATCAATTTAACAGTTTCAAAAAAGTTACATTCCTGGGATGCCAGGATTGCTAATTTTCACATCAAATGGCTGGTGTCATTACTGATAACATGTGCAGCACCATGGCAGTTGCAGATCAAGCAAAGGCAGCTTCCTTGGCTGTAAAGGATAAGAGGGTTTCATTCAACTTTAAGGCTGTATGCAGATCGCCCTCTACAAATTCATCAGTGCGTAAAAATGGACAGCAAGTGAGCATGTGCAGAGAAGGGTGAGACAGTGTATTACTGGATTTTCAACAGTATAGGCACTTATTTTTAATGTTTTATATAGCTATACCTGCAAAAAGGGGCCAACCTGAAGTGATCCAGCAGGACTTTATTTTCTGACTAAAAAGTTCCACTTTAACTTTTCTATGCTGTAGCCCCAGTGGTCAGTGATGCCATTTTCTGGGATCCCCAACTGTTGAGAAACCCTTAACAACACATATATAAACAGAAGGCTGGTAAACCAATGTAACATCTTGCTACTCAACAGTGGCAACGTTTATTGTGAGACTTCATCTAGGGTTGTGTGACTAAGACACAAACTGAATTTAGTAATGCAAGAATGTTCAAAGTGAGTCATGTGGCATACATAGTTTAAACAAGTATGTTGGATACTCTGGAAGACATTTTTTTTGGCTCTGTGCATGGCAAACCCTCAAGCAAGTGGATGTAATGTAAATCCGAATTTGAGTGATTGCCTACCTTTGAAAATGTCGCCATCAAGGTAATTTATCTCAATGCAAACTTGACTTGACCTTATCTTAATGCTATGCTAACTTTGTATGCAGATACATAATTTTCTGGCAACCGTTCCACCAAGTTCCATACCATTTGCACTGATTTGCCCTCAAGGAGACGCTGGAGAGGGGATATGATATCAATGTACAAATATCGTACTGGTGACCCTAGCATTGGGAAAAAACTTTTCAGTAAAAGAGAATTTGAAAAGACACGCTGCCATTCAATAAAATTGGAAGAAAAGCGGTTTAACCTTAAACTGCTTGCAGGTTCTTTACCGTCAGAGCGGAAAGGATGTGGAATTCTCTTCCACAAGCAGTGGTAACTGAAGGGAGCTTCGATAGTGTAAAAAAACTATTAGTTGGGCACCTTAATGACCACAACATGGTATACGATGTAAAATTGACATAAACACACATATCATAGGTTGAACTGGATGGACTGGTGTCTTTTTTCTACCTCACCAACTATAACTATTGCCTCGTTTCCACTGAGCGGATCGGTTCGGGTCGGTTCGGTACGTTACGCTATTTTGAGTGTTTCCATTATGAAAGTGGCCCATACAATCAAACCAAACCTCACCATTCCTGGTCCTCCTTCAGATGTAGGGCCATAGGAAATGGTACGGTATGGTTAGGGCGGAGCTACTGGCGTCACACGATACATTCCACTGATTGGCGGACAGGAAAACCTCAATGCTCACGTCAAAAGGCATTTAGTGTAAACCCCACATGGCCCCTGGCGGTCTGACTTGCAGTGGAAACGCTCACCTGAATAGGCTGGACCATTCTAACCCTTCCAAACTGTACTGACCCGAATCGTTACGCTCAGTGGAAACGAGGCATATGTGATACCCTTAAATATCTATTAATGTGCAAGGTACAAAATATTTGTGTTGGTAAAAGAATAACAAGAAAACTGAACTTCTTGCACATTTTTTCCTAATGTAAACCTAAAAAAAAAAAATAGGTATCAGTATCAGAATCTGTCAATTTAAACCATAACGGTTGGAAAAAGGTGCACAACCAATAGAGAAAAAAATGCCCCGAGACTCAAGAAAGGGGGAGGGGGGGATCTGGGACTCAAAAGGAAGCAGTGTAGAATCCAGCAGACTGTAGTTAAGACTACTAAGACCTCTCTTTAGATTGCTGAATGCAATACTTATGGCCCGTGTGCTCATGCTTAGTGATTTAGTTGAATGGTGCCCCTTTCCTGCAAAGAAAATGTTTGCATAATAAGGAAAATTTCAGCTCTGTATTATACATATGAGTATTAAACACTCTATGGTAAAATATTTCTAGATTGTAAGCTCTAACGAGCAGGGCCCTCTAGTTCCTCCTGTTTTGAATTGTATTGTAACTGTATTGTCTTCCCTCACATTGTAAAGCGCTGTGCAAACTGTTTTGCGCTATATAAATCCTGTATAATAATAATAATTTGAATGGATACCACAGCTTTTCAACCCTTATACACAGTCCCCTAAAGGTTTCACCCCCAAAATCCTTTTGTATTTACCATGTGTACACTCATTGTGCTGTTCTTCATAAACTTTGTGAAAGCTAAAGTAAAAAAGCATTCTCAGAAAGTAGCAAAATATCTGAATGCACTTATGACTAGCTACCACTGCAGGCAATTATGAAATGCATAGAGTTAGTGCTAGAATTCATTGAGCATGTCACTTATTAATAAAATTCTGTACCAACTGCTATATACACTCACCGGCCACTTTATTCGGTACACCTGTTCAATTGCTTGGTAACACAAATTGCTAATCAGCCAATCACATGGCAGCATCTCAATGTATTTAGGCATCTACTGTAGATGTGGTGAAGGTGACTTTTTGAAGTTCAAACTGAGCATCAGAATGTGGTAGAAAGGAGATTTACAGTAAGTTACTTTAAACGTGGCATTGTTGCTGGTGCCAGACGGGCTGGAGTATTTCAAAAACCGCTGATCTACTGGGATTTTCATGCACAACCATCTCTAGGGTTTAAGAGAATGGTGGGGAAAAGAGAAAATATCCAGTGAGCAGAGGTTGTATAGAGGAAAATGCCTTGTTGATGTCAAAGGAGTTTGGGTAGAAGATAGAAAGGCAACAGTAACTCAAATAACCACTCGTTACAGTCAAGGTATACAGGATACCATCTCTGAACACACACAACACATCAAACCTTGAAGCAGATGGGCTACAGCAGCAGAAGACCACACTGGGCCCCACTCCTGTCAGCTAAGAACAGGAAACTGAGGCTACAGTTTGCACAGGCTCACCAAAAATGGACAATAGAAGATTGGAAAAATGTTGCCTGGTCTGATGAGTCTCGATTTCAGCTGTGACATTCAGATAGTTGGGTCAGAATTTGGCCTAAACAACATGAAAGCAAGGATGCATCCTGCCTTGTATCAATGGTTCAGGCTGGTGGTGTAATGGTGTGGGGGATATTTTCTTGACACACTTTGGGCCCCTTAGTTCCAATTGAGCATCGTTTAAACGCCACGGCCTACCTGAGTATTATTGCTGACCATGTCCATCCCTTTATGACTACAGTGTCCCCATCTTCTGATGGCTCCTTTCAGCAGGATAATGCACCATGTCACAAAGCTCGAATCATCTCACCACTGGTTCCTTGAACATGAAAATTAGTTCACTGTACTCCAATGGCCTCCACAGTCACCAGGCCTCAAACCAATAGAGCACCTTTGGGATGGAGTGAAACTGGAGATACGCATCATGGATGTACAGCTGACAAATCTGCAGCAACTGCGTGATGCTATCATGTCAATATTGACCAAACTCTCTGAGGAATGTTTCCAGCACCTTGTTGAATCTACAGTATGCCACAAAGAATCTGAAGGCAGTTCTGAAGGAAGAAGGGGGTCCAACCCTGTACTAGCAAGGTGTACCTAATAAAGTGGCCGGTGAGTGTATTTAACATATAAATTTAGACATGTACCCAATGCTCCTGGAATGTATTTTCATTTCAGAGCTGGCATAAAACAGTAAAGGACATATGGAAAAAAATAGTCACACTCCATGTAATGCCAATCTGCTATTTGTAAATTTGTAGTACAAATGTGCACTGCCCGATGTGCCAGTTGCTAACTGCTCTATGTACAGTACCTGACCTTTAGCAGCTATTATGAAACCAGTGAGGGTGGCAACTGGTGCTTTCCACAATGCTATTTATTATTTATTTTAACAAAAAAGTGCCTCTCAGGCAGGTATCCCCAGAGCAAGGGGCAGCCAGTGTGCAATATCATTCCTTGCTGATACCAACCCACATACCTTTCAACATTGGGTGGAGATGCCCTGAGAAGAGTCCCCAAAAGATTGGTACACCTCCTAAAGGATCAGAGCCTGCATTGACAGACACAAAGAATTGAGCATTAACAGTCCCCAGGAGAGCATAATTGCATATAGAACATCCTATGTGTCACCTACTCACCCCTCATATGGAGCAAGTAAGTTGCAAATAGGCTATTTAACATAAATGCAAGTATGTAAAGAATTAGCAAAAGTACATTAAAAAAATGTGAGGACGTTTTTTTTATAAACATGCCTCTCCGAACAGCAGCACCATGTTTACCCAATAAAACATATGGCTGCAGTGCCATAAGTAGTGACAAAGTTATTGGTACATCAATAGGCCTATAACTAAATTGTGAAAGCTGGTCTGGTACATTAGAGGTAAAAACTGCTAGAGCTAAAGTGGTTACACTTCAATACAATCTTTAAAATCCTTTTTATAGTCTGCAATTTTTAGAATTTATTTTATTAGAATGTTTAGTAGAGTAACCTAAAATGTCTTGAAATGTATGGAAACCTGAAATTCAAAATGATCAGATGTTCCACATTGAATTTTATAGTGATACAATCCTTACTCTGTATCAAATCATGTGCTGGTAAAGCTAGCACATAGATTTCTCTTGTTCAATGAATGTCTTCATTCAGAGTGGATAGAGGAATTTAAACAGACGGCTATAGTATTCAGATAGCTGTAGCACCTGTGGCTGTCTGAATACATGAACAATAATTGCTTCTGATGGGATGCAGTCACTGAATCAACTTCTTTTGAGTGCGGTGGTAGAACAGGGCCACCCATGGCTCGTATTTCAGCCAATTCAGAATCTGCTAAAATTGGAATTTAAGAATAACCAACAGACAGTGAAGTAACAACTAAAATTAGATTTGTGGAAAAAAGAACAGAAATATGGACTAAAAGAAAAAGGAGGTAGGGACAGTTTACCAGGTAATCAGCATTTAACATCTTTACAACACTTAACTGACTGGTAATATAAAACAAGACTGCACAACAACAATAAAGTCCATTCTACCATTGCTGAATTATCAACAGAGTCGACAGCTTTGGCATCTTTTAAAGCTACAACTGTGTGTGTGTAAGGATCTTCTGCCCTCTACTGTCTGTACTTGTAATTGCCTGTAAAATATTATGTATGCATTTCCTTTCTCTGGGTTGTTGGGTAAAAAAACCCCAGAAAGAGAAGCAGAGAGAGACTGAGAAAGTCTGAGACATGTCCAGTCCATGGGGAAGTTGTTGCAGAACCTAGAATACAAAGATTACTATATCTTAAACACAAAGACGGATGCTGCATCAGAACCATCCTCTGGGACCCCTGAAACTGAACTCTGCTGCAACATTCGTCTGCAGGTATCTTTATTAATACCTATATATACACAGGTATACAGTATGTGAACGATTAAACCAGGACTCTTGTTGGGCCCTTTGCTGATAATACATTTATGTACATTGGATGAATGTACTATTATTAACATTTTCTTATATAAAGTCTGTATTATTGCTATACTGGTTTGCATCTATAGACTTGTGGCAAAAGTTATATGCGGATTGCAGAAGCTCTTCTGCACCCAATTACTTTGATTAGATTACTGGCTAATTTCCCGGGAAGGGAATCCCTCAGTTGAGAGAGGCCCTGTCCTGGGTGGAGGCACTGCCAATTTTATTATCAAACTCAGGCTTTTAATTTGCAAAGGTTCTGTTCTCTTTTTTACCAACAGGTGTAGCACAATATCCTTTTTGGGGAGGGCCATTTCTCATAACATCCCCAAAAAGAGGCCTACATGTATAATCAGGATTGCTCAGAACTGCAAATTATTATATAGCATGGCCAAACACAGAGTTTATTTATTTTATTTTAATGACACTGTGTCTTTAATTTGGAAATGAAAGGCTCTGCAGAAACATATTGCTGCACATCAAAGTGATCTTTTCTTGCTGACAGATGCCCTTTATATAAGAACTATCTGTTACCCTGGAGCACTCCATTTAAAATTTTAAAATTCCAGCTTTTATTTTCTAGTCCAGGTTGGAGTCTGTTTAGTTACCATCAGGCAATACACCATTCTTATTTATGACATTTTTATACATGAAGCCTGTTGAGTTTGCACAACTATTTAGTAACTCTAGGGGTAATGTAGAAACATCTTCCTTTGCAGCAAATAAGAAATGCCTTAGTATTCCTTCTTTACAATGAAAAGTGGGCCCAGTACTGTGATTTCAGTAAGGATGGTAAGAAATTGTCTGCATACCTTTAATGTGTAAGAGAATCAATTATGTTTGGGGTGAGGCAAGAAACTGAATATGCATGGGTTGATTTAATAAAGGCAAATAGGTTGTTCATTTTGCAAGTGAATTTATTCTTAGCTTATTGAATGAGGTGCTCTGCCGACTTTCATCATCTAATCACAGGCAAGCAAATATTCAGTTTGTTAATCTGTTGTTTTTGTTTTATTTTCCTTGCACATGTTTGGGTATTCATTGCAAAATACATTTTCATCACATTCACTAACCTAAGGGAAAGTTCCCTTGCAAAGTAAAAACAGCCTATTTGCCTTTAGTAAATCAAACTCTTAGTCTTCACTTATTAAAATTCTGCAAGCTTAACAACACAATATTTCTATGTAATCCATATGTTAGCTTATTTTCCTGAGTTTGAGGGTGACTCTTCGAACTTAGGAGTCAGGGGCGCAAAAGAGAAACTCACAAGGATTTTAGCATGGTGGTAGAGTGGCAGCTGTCAGACCTTTTATCACGTCCTAGAATTATCACTGAAGGAAGTTAAAGCAGACGTAAAGCTTAAAAAATGAAAACTCTGAGAGGCAGGAGTTTTAAAACCCTATTGGTCTCTTCTGTCATAAACCCTTCTTCCTGCCTGTCAGTGTGTGCATGTACACTGAGCCGCTCATGTACAGCTTTAGCATACATTTACGACATCACTCTGTGCCGTGATGATGGTTGACCAGGCCAGCCAAGTGGCTGAATTGTCGTAACCCAGAAGTAAGACTCGGACAAGATGCCAGCACTTGTGACCAGTGGGAGTGATGGCAGTGCAGTGCTGGAGGGGATCACTTCCAGGCAACGATGGCCATACATTTTTTTCTTTAACCAACGAGCTGAAAGAGGAAAACCGACCTGATTCCTCCACAAAAACACATTCAAGATGGATGCGAGAATCCTCTTTGCTAGATGGAAGGGAAACTCCTCCTCTGTCAGAATAAATAGTTCAATGCTGCAGCCTATTACCTGTGGCATTGATTGAGCACCTTTTATCCATCAGGGTGGTGGAACAGAAGTTGATCTGCAAATTGACTTCCGTTTAACTGCAATAGCCAACCATGGATCAAAATTTGGCCAGTCCCTGCAAAACTTGATGAATTTTGATCCAGATATGGCCAGCATAAGTCTGCTATAATGTGCTGTGCATACTAGTACATTATGGCTAAAAGGTCCTGCAGCCCAAAAAAAAAAAAATGGTGGAAGGTTTAATTCTGCCCGTTTTAAGCTAAATAAGGAGGCAATAATCAAAGTGGAAAAGAAGGCTGACATACCTATTCTTAAAAACGTTTCCCCTCCTATCTATCCTGCATTTCCTGCAAAAAAAGATCAGTGTACATACCTTTTTGAATGCTGTCCAGTCACGTGATCCAGATGCTCTGGGTCCCCTGTGTCAGTGAGCTGCTGCACAGGAGAGGAGACAGAACAGACAATGGCTGGGTCATGGGAGCCTATGAGTGACATCATAGATGCGGAATCTTACAGCTATTGTTGAGCACTCCCATACACAGGGGAGTCTAAGCTGCTGGATCCTGAGACTTAATTAAAAATAATATACTGTATGTACACAGATCTTTTTTTTGCAGGCTATGCAGAAAGATTCATGATAGTGGCATTTTAACTTGAAATTAAAGGCAAAACTTATTTTTTTCATTTTGAATAGAGTAAGGAAGGGTTATACCCCTTTAAGGTTTATTTTTGCCATCTGTGTCCCATTGGGGAGATTTCCCTTCACTTCCTGTCCCATAGCCATAACAGGAAGTGAGAGAATAGAAAGAATACCTGGTGGTCAGCATAACGAGTGTCCCCATTGGAACATATCCCTACTATTTCTGTTCTGGGGACAGCCCAAAATTTGGGATTTTCTTTTACTTTCACTTTTGATGCTAATGGTAAACAGAACTAATATAGAGGGTGAATCTCCTTAATGGAGGCACAGACAGCAATACTAACTTACAGGTATTCTAATCCCTCTCTATCCAAAATAAAAAAAAAATAGTTTTGCCTTTAGAATATTTAGATTGTCCTTCTTGAGCTCAGTTGTGACTCGTCTCCCTGTAAATAACCAAGTAACAAATCTGGGCAAGTCAATTTAAGCATATGCCGAAAAAATGCATAAATAGAAGTTTTAATTTCAGCTATGTCAAAAAGATATAGATACATAGCTTTCACAATATATTAAAATACACATGTGACATTAGCCAAAACATGTCATTTGCAGCTCTTACTGGTTACCACTGCTGGAAAAATATACTTGTTATGGCAAATATTGATTTAATAGTTCTGTGCATTAACCACTTGAGCCCCGGAAGATTTTACCCTCTTCCTGACCAGGGCCTATTTTGCGATTCGGCACTGCGTGACTCTAAGGGACAATTGCGCGGTCGTGCGACGCTGTACCTAAACGAATTTGACGTCCTTTTTTTCCCACAAACAGAGCTTTCTTTTGGTGGTATTTGATCACCTGTGCGATTTTTTGATCATGCGCTATAAACAAAAAAACAGCGACAATTTTGCAAAAATAACAAAAAATTTAAAAATCGAAATTTTTTAACATTTTCAGCCAATTTGTTTTATGCTACATATGTTTGGTAAAAAAAAATCCCAAAAAGCGTATTTTGATTGGTTTGCGCAAAAGTTATCGCGTTTACTAACAAAGGGAAAGATTTTTGTCATTTTTGTTGTTTTTTTTCTAACGATCTGCAAATTTTTTTGCGGGACTGCGACATTGCGGCGGACAGATCGGACCCTTGACTGACATTTTTGACACTTTTGGGGTTACCAGTGACATTACTGCAGTAATCAGTGCTATACATATGCACTGTTACTGTAAAAATTACACTGGCAGTGAAGGAGTTAACTGTATTGGAGAAGGAGGGGTTAAGTGTGTCCTAGGGGTGTGTTTCCAACCGTGATTGGCTGTGGCTACTAGTGTAAGAACAGAGATCAACGGTCCTACATTGTAGAACCGTCTGATCTCCATTCTTACACAGGGAAAAATGACAGGCGGCTTTGTTTACATCAGCCGCCTGCCTTTCTTCCGGTGTAACGGACGATCGCGAGTGCCCGGCGGACATCGGGTACTACGTTGCTTTGCCTGTGAGGGGCTGACCGCCGCAGTAAATAAGTTAAGTTATATAAAAAATCCAGACTTGACTTTTCCTGTAAAAAAAAAAAAAAAGTTTGCTCCCATGTGTTTTTGCCAAGCTTCCCTATTGGTGAAATGAACCATCCATTAAAAGACTGTGTGTGTGTGAGTAGATGAAGTTCAGTTTGGATAGGTCATCTGCCTTTAGTAAGTGGAAAACGAAAGTGACTCTAACTTGCAAAATTAAACTTTTACCTACTCAAAAGGCTTTTAAATCAGATGTTCGACTGCAAGGTGAAATGCCATGGCTTAAAGCAGTTGTTCAGAAAGAGATTTGTAAAGGGCATTAACACCCTAAACGTACCCAGTTGCAAAAAAGGGGGCACTGGTGCAAATGACAAAACAAAACAAACAAAAGAATTGGCAAGGAGTGATAAACGAATGAAGGAAGTCTTCATAGGAAGTTTTCCAAAGTTGTTGTTCACTCTAGGAAAAAAATAAATTTTGTAGCTGTTGACTTTTAATAAAAGGACACTTACCTGTCCAGGAATCCAGCGCCATCCTCACTCGGGCTAGTTCTTCACTAGCCCTTGGGTGATCCTAACTGTGGGCAGCTGGCTATGCCGCTTTTGGCTTCACAGCTGGCAGCCCACTGTGCATGTGTGAGCCGCACTGCACTTTGTGAATGGTTCTGCAGTCTTTTGAGACCTGTGATGTGTCCCAGAAGACTGCAGGAGCGGGGGGTGGATCAGGTAAACCTCTGCTCGGATCACCTGGGCAGATGACACAACTTTCTCTGTGACATTTAGGACTGGTTCACACCTATGGATTTTTTAGTGCGTTTTCAGTTTTGCACAAACACACTATAGTTCACTTAAGATGGTTTTATTTCGGTCACATTCAGATCTGTGCATTTTATGGAAAGGGCCAGGGACCACCAGGTTGTGTTTTTGGTTTCATAGACTTCAATAGATCAAAAACGTATATTGAAAAACACAATTGCATCTGGAATATGCATCAATTGCAACCTGCATAGGTGAGAACCAGGACTTATAGGATATATATGTAGGTATCCATCCTCCACTTCTAGTCTGCTGACCGGACAGTGAAAAAGTAGCAGGAGACAAATAGGGTTAGCTCTAATTTTTTTGCTTACTCCTTCTATCAACATGTTCCTTGTCAGCAAATTTGCATGTACCACATTGGATAAATCCTTGATTTTTTTTCTCCTTGATGAATCAACCTAAGACACTTTTGGCATGTAGTATGTGTTACTACAGCTTCATATGCATCTCGGCCAAAATCCCTAAAATGTCACAGTAAATGCACATGTACCTGCTTGTGAAAGTCAGCTTTTGATACTGGAGTAACTTGTACTTTTAACTAGTGTTTCTTTAGGAAGTGAAAAGTATGCTTTCTGTGTGCTTAGCACGTGGGAACCTTGAATGGTATTTGCATAATGATTTTCTCTTTACATAAAAGAAGTTGCAAAAGCTGTCCTGAAGCTTCTAAAGATGACACTAAATGTGACAATTTTTTCAGCAATGCTTTGTTTTCAACTGTTTCTGAAGTGCTGAATGCTGCAAAGTAATCTATGTGATCTCTATATCAACTGTAAATCACACCCAACCTCTTAAACAGACGTCTTGCATATGCTCGTCATTGCATTTTCAGCCATATAATAGGTATAGTTAGTATTTCATTAATAATTGATTGGTATTTTAATATCACAAACACATCTGTAATTTTTAGAAAGCATGTGAACAAGCGCTCAGTCTAAAAATAATATATTGTGACCTAGATGTACAGCAAACATTCATAACAGTGCTGATTTTATGGGTGGATATACTTTGCTACATACAGCTGTTTATCCAATCGTTTAAGGTAAAGCTATGTAAAAAATTAACCTCCCCAGCTAATTGCCTACGAGGCACCCTCCAAAGTCACCCTTCTACTTCCTCCTTACAATCTATAACTTCAGCAGCCACATCAACTATCTTAGTACTTCTGGGTATGGAGAAACATGCAGTAATCCTCCTGCACTTCCACAATACTGTACTTATTGCCTTAGTGACCAGTCACCAGGTTCAAGTGCTGTCACATCATGCTCAGAGGTTGTGCCTAGCAATGTCCACAATTCCTGGTACGAAGTATGAAGATGTAATTTTGTGTGTGGCCCAGCCATGTGGTTGGGCCCATGAGAACTTTGCAGCTGGACTGTGAATGGCGTGCAGTATCCTCTTCCCTATTCACCATGACATTCCTATAGAGGGTCATTCCAGCTTGAATGCAGTATAGTTTTGATCAGATAAATTCCATTTTGCTTAATACATGTAAGCTGTCCATTGTTATGCCTCTGGGTGCAAGGAACAATATTCAGGAGGAGGTGAAGTGAGCGACGATCCTCTGTGTAGTACATACTGGTTGAACCTTTGCCATACCTGGGGTACTCTGCTGAATTCTTAGGATTTAGCATTCATGGACTACTCTTATTCTCATCCATGGTCTTAGAATACTTATCCATGGTTGAGAGACGAGTGGCACAGAGTATATGATTCCTATCTTGGTGGAAAGTCTGCTGCATTAATTATATTAGGAATTCCTAATACCTATTGGCATGGACAAGTCCAAACGTATGCAATGCATCATATATAGACGGTAATCCAAGAATGGCTTACATGAATAAGCTTTATTCCCCTCTTTTTTTTCAATTGTTATTGGTGGTGCCTGCTTTCACCAATCCCAGATTCTTGGGTTTCATTTGCGCCTAGCAATGTGCTAGTACCAAAATCTTTTCAGAGGGTGCAGCAAGAATCAGTGGGTGGCACCCTGCCTGCCAAACACATCCCTTGCTTGGTCATGTCCTTCTCCTGCTGACTAATCTTTTTAGCAATCTCTAAATTAACCCGGGGTGTTCAGTTCTAAGAACTTACATGTTTATGTTCTGTGTCAGATGTGAGGGAAAATAGAGATCAAAAGCCCTGTGATCTCTGATATCTCCTTAAATTGACTGGTCACCCCTTGTGTATATTGCCACCCAATAAAGAAGAAAAGATAAAGCTAAAAAATAAAACATAAAAAAATGTCAAACCAAATATAAACATAGGGGTACAATTAGTGCATGTAATTTCCCTATTGAACTGCACAAATTAATCTTTGTGAGATTTAAAATGTGAAGCAACCCGATGCAGTCAAAGGGTTTATTATAAAATTAAGTCATGGTATGGTAGCTTTCACACATACGTATTGCTTTTTATTTTGATGTTTCTCTTGCTTGATGTTTGGCCTTTAACACATATACTGTATATGAGCTCTTGTGTAATGCACTGCACCTTCAACACAGACCTTTTTCATACTTGCAGTGGGTGCATATGCCCAGAAACATCTTAAAATGACATCACCAGACCCGATTTAATATATTTTTTAAATAGATGCATAATAGTCAATGTATGGAAACAGCAATGCAGGGGATAGGCTTACCATTGCTAATACTATAAACACCCTCTAGGCATGCGACTTACACAACTAATTATAAATACAGCCTTGCATACGGTTTCTTATAATAGTATAGACTTATTTCCATAAACTTGATATTTATGACAATATCATGAATCATAAATGGCAATCCGTGTCCTTCTGGCTTGTTACATCTGACAATGATTTTCTCTGTAACTATAAAAACCCATGCATCCAGGTCTCAGGGGACACAAGAATCTTATCACACTTTCATAACAACCATAGATAAGGAAAAGGACTGTTACAGTATGTGCATTACATAAGGATATGTAACATGATAAGCTCACAAGAAGATGGATGCTATCTTCAGGGATATGCAGCTATATATTTGGGAACAAGCTTCTCAATGGCAGACAGCATTAAAATGGTGAAAATGTAAAACAATAAATTTAGCTATGCTTAAAGGTCAACTCCATTACTAGGTATATTTCAGTTTTTGGTGGACACTGGTGAGCTGAATCACCATTGGTCTTTATATACATCTGTGGGGTCTAGGATTGAAAAATACAAAGTTTACAGTTCTATTTTTTGCAACAGCTATTGCAGAGCAAAGCCTGAGTGTAATTTGTATCTTTGTGGATAACACATGATTTGAAGTAGAATTGTTATTTATTACAGGTAGTTATATAATGCCGACAATTTACACTTAGAGCTTTACATATATTGTGCATTTACGTCGGTCTCTGCCCTCAAGCAGCTTACAATCTAATCCCTACCTCACCTACATACATACACAATTATACCAGGGCCAATTTAGATAGGAGCCAATTGACCTACTAGTATGTCTTTGGGTTGTTGGAGGAAACTGGGGTACCCATGCAAGCTCAGGGAGAACACATAAAGGAAATTCTGTGGTTGGGATTCAAACCAATGACCCTAGGCCTGCAAATTGGAAGTGCTAGCGACTAAGCCACCAACCTGCCCAAGTACATGAATGAGCCCACAACTCAAAGACAAGAGTAGCATATCTCTCCAGTGGCTTTTTAACCACTTGACCTCCAGAAGGTTTTACCCCCTTCATGACTAGACCATGTTTTACTATTGAGCACTACTTTACTTTAACCAATTGCTGATCACCCGTCACAGTTTTACTGCAGCAAGGTGGCTCGGCTGTGCGAACCGACATACCTGTATGTCGAGCGCGTGCGGGGGTAGGGGGCACGCGTACGTCTGCTGTCCCCACTATGTGCTAAATCGGTTCAGAACCGATCAGTTATCAGGTCCAGGCCAAATATCATTGGCCTGGACCTGATAACTGATCGGTTCTGAACCAAATCAGCACATTGCGGGGACGTCGGACGTGCGTGTGCCCCCTACCCCCGCATGTGACTAACGTACAGGTGATCAGTTCTGACCAATGGCAGAATGTCCTGTGCCTGTGTAATGTAAACACAGGCACATGAAATTATGCAATCTCCTCTCCTGGAGCCCTTTTCAGTTCTAGCATGAGAGGAGAGAGCATCTACTGCGAGTACACAAGCACTACACTGACACAATACACATAGGCACATAATTAACCCCTTGATCACCCCCCAGTTAACCCTTTCACTCCCTGTCACAGTGTCACTGTATACAGTATACAGATACTTTACTGATCACTGTATTAGTGTAATTTGTGATGTTAGTGTCAGCAGCTGTTAGTGGCAGTCCCAGATAGGTTAAGGGTACCTGCCATATATCCCCTAATAGAGATTTAACCCCTGATCACCCCCAGTTAACCCCTTCACTGCCCTGTCAGGGTTTCACTATTATAGTGTACAGATCTTATTTCTGATCACCGTATTAGTGTCACAGGTGACGTCAGTTAACGTTAGCGTCAATCCAGGACAACGTCAGATTGCCCGCCACAAATTTAATAATACATTTTAACCCTTTGATTGCCAGTGACACACACACACACTAAACACCTACATTATTAGTATATTGTCTGAACAGATTAATATAAATTTATTGGCCAAAATGTCCAAACAGAGGTACACTAGTGAAAAGGCCTACACGATGCTGAGCATGACAGATGAGAGCGATCAGGAAGCCTGTCAGAATTAGGCTCAGTATTCGTACCTGTAGAGAGCAGCGGCACCCTGACAGATAGCTCGGATGACAGGGTAGTGGTCCCTGCTAAGGTCAGGCATACCCAACCCCGTTCTTCTGTTTCTGAAGTGCAACAATTACATGGTTCTGAGTGTCGGTACTAGTGCCGCTCAACCCAATGGTGAACTGGCAAGCACCAGCGGCCTAGTACATCCTGGTCGTAATCAAACCAGCACTGCAGTAACACTTGGTGACGTGGTGAGTCCCATAAGTGCAGTTCAAGCTGGTGCGCTGGCTAGCACAAGTAGTGTCCAGCAGCCACCAAGAATTTGAAGACAGGCCCATAGTGTCCTTCCTGATGTGCTTGGAAATCCTGATTGGGAGCCCACCACTTCTGCAGCGCCCATACTTCCCCCATTCACTGGCCAACCCGGAATTCAGGGGAAAACAGATGATTTTACTCCCCTTGGTTTTTATAAGCTGTTTTTCACAGAAGATCTGTACAGATCTATCGTCTTTCATGCATTTCAATGACAAGGAACTCTGTTGTCCTCGGTGTGACCCTGGATATGACCAACTCCACAAAATTCTGTCCCCAGTAAATCACTTCAACCAAAAGTTTGCAGCTTTGTATTCACCCCAACATGCTGTCTGCGTTGATGAGTCCATAATTACATTTTCTGGCCGCCTTGTTTTCAAACAGTTTTTCCCCAGCAAGCATGCCAGATATGGGGTCAAGATGTATAAGCTCTGTGACAGGGCAACAGGCTATACATGTAGTTTTGGGATCTGCAGGGAAAAGATAGCAATGTGGAGCCTCCCGACTGCTCAGACTACATAGAGAGCAGCGGAAAAATTGTTTGGGACATGGTGTCACCCTTATTCGGAAAGGGGTACCATTTATACGTGGACATTTATTACACAAGTGTGCCATTTTTTAGTTACCTCTTTGAATTTGGAATTGGCACATGTGGCACCATGCGACCTTATCGCCGGGGCTTCCCCCAACGGCTTGTAGATTCCCGACTTAGACGGGGGGAGAGAGCCTGCTTGAAGTGTAATAAACTGCTCGCAGTGAAGTGGAGGGACACATGGAATGTTTGCGTTCTGTCCTGCATTCACGCAGATACGACTTTCCAAATTACAACAGCGACTGGTGTTGTTGAGAAGCCCCTCTGTGTCCACGACTAAAACCTTAATATGGTAGGGGTGGACTTAAATGGCTAGATGATGGCTCCATACTTAATTTCCCATAAGGCCAGATGCTGGTACAAGAAAGTACTGTATCTGTATACTTATTCCAATTGGCTCTGATGAACACTTATGTGCTATACAAAGCGTAAGGAAGATGTGGATATTTCCTAAAATTCCAGGAAGAGATCATCACAGCCCTTCTGTATCCTGCTGTGGACCAAATACACAATCCAGATGCAGTGACCGGCTGCATGAGAGGCATTTTCGAGATGTCTTCCCTGGTATCTCTACCCAAAGAGCACCCCAAAGAAGATGTCATATCGGTAGAAAACGCAGATATAGGCATGACACCTGCTTTTTTTGTCCCTCCTGTCCTGGCCAACCTGGTCTCTGCATCGGGGACTGTTTCCGTTGCTACCTCACACTAGTGGAGTATTAGTATAGGGTACAGCACGGCACAGTCCAGGGCACTCTTTCACACAGGGTCTCAAAAGATGTTTGTTGGCTATCGCATTTTGAGAGACCCTAGTCTAGAACATTTCAAGTTTTTTACAGTTACAAAAATAGTGTAAAAAAATTAAAAATTACAAAAAATAAATAAATAAATAAAAAAGCCAAAAATAGTTGTCGTTTTATTGAGTTAGTTTTCTGTTTTTACTGTTTTACTGTACTTTATAATACTGCTATAATATATGTTTTTCATTGTTAACCATAGTTTGCTTTGCAGATACCACCATTCTACTGTTTTACTGCACTGTATACTATTATATTGTAATGTTTTATTGGTACTGTGTTTTATTGTTAACCATTGTTTGCTTTGCAGGTATGCCCATCAGCTGCAGCACTGATTTGTTTAATCTGACAGCAACAGCATTTGCTCTTAGCATATGTATAAATCAATGATTGCAGCACTGTAGGAGGTGATTTCACCACCGCAGTTAAAAAAAAGAGCATATATGGCAAAGCATAGGGGATGGGGTGGACACAGAGGGCGGATCTCCCCTATGCTTCACCATATATTTTTAACACTTTTCTTGACAGAGATTTCTTCATCCACATCAATCGATATGAATGGAGGAATCTGTTATGTTCTTTTTTTCGTTCAGCCCATGGGCTAATCAAAAAAAAGAACACTGCATGTATGCCCATCATTATAAGTGGGTGGATGATGGGAGGTCTAATGGTGGGCATACCAAACACTTTCTGGCAGAGATTTCTTCATCCACATCGATCAATATGAATGGAGAAATTGGTTAGGTTCTATTTTTTCGTTCAGCCCACAGGCTGCATGAAAAAAAAGAACCTTACAATATATGCCCAACAAGAACCAGCAACGTACTGGTACATCGCTGGACTTTGAGTGGTCATACCAGGATGATGTCTGCAGGATGTGGCATTGTTTTTTACAGCCAGTGGTTGGCTTTCATGTAAAAGCAATCCTAGCGGCTAATTAGCCACTAGACTGCTTACAAGCAGTGGGAGGGGACTCACCCCCCTCCTACCGCCTTCCACGGTTTTCTTGGGCTCTCCTGTCTCACCGGGTAACCCAAGACTGCAGCCGGTGGTTCCGTCAGCTGACCATAGAGCTCCAGAATGGCTCCAATTATCTTTATGGCCTAAGGTACCGGAAGCTACGAGCATTCCATGACTTTGATTTCGCCAGATAAAAACAGCGCCATTGGGAAATTGGGAAAGCATCTTATCACACCAATCTTGGTGTGGTCAGATGCTTTAAGGGCAGAGGAGAGATAGAGTCTAATAGACACCATTTTTTTTTCAAAAAAAGAGTACCTGTCACTACTTATTGCTATCACAGGGAATATTTACATTCCCTGTGATAACAATAAAAATGAAAAAAACAAAAAACCAAAAACCAAAAGGGAAGATGTTAAAATAAAAAAAAAATCTAAATACATTTAAAAAAAAAAAAATATTCTAGCACCCTTTTTCCCCCCATGTTTGCGCGCAAAGGCGAACGCAAGCATTGGCCTAGTGTCATATGTTAACAGCAATTGCACCATGCATGTGAGGTATCGCCGCAAACACCAGAACAAGGGCAGTAATTCTTGCAGTGGAACCCTTCTGTAAATCAAAGTGGTAACCTGTAAAGGCTTTAAAAGATTTTTAAAACTGTACATAGTTTGTAGCCGCTGCACGGGTGTGCACAATTTTTAAGCATGTCATGTTTGCTATCTATGTACTTGGCATAAGAACATCTTTTATATTTTACCAAACAATTGGGCAATATATAGTGTATTTGTGCATTCAATTTTTCCCAAAAAATTGCGTTTGGAAAATCTGTGACAAATAAATTGCAACACCCACTATTTTATTTTGTAGGGCCACTGCTTTAAAAAAATATATATATAATGTTTGGGGGTTCAAAGTAATTTTCTTGTAAAAAAAAAAAAAAAGAAAAGGCTTCAAGTGGTTAGAAGAGTGGGCGATGTATGGCATAAGCTTTTAATATTGGGCATATAATGCCAGGATAGTTCAAACACCCCCAAAATTACCCCTTTTTGGAAAGTAGACACCCCAAGCTATTTGCTGAGAGACATGTTGAGTCCATGGAATATTTTATATTTTGCCACAAGTTTTGGGAAAATTATTATTATTTTTTTTTTTTACACAAAGTTGTCACTAAATGATATATTGCTCACACGTGCCATGTGTATATGTGGAATGACACCCCAAAATACAGTCTGCTGCTTCTCCTGAGTACAGGGATACCACGTGCGTGAGACTTTTTGGGAGCCTTTGTACGGGACCCTGAAAACCATTTACCGCCTTTCGTTTTTCTAAGGGAGTAGATTACTCATATTTCCTCACTACCTATGACCGTTTCGGAGGCCCTGAAATGTCAGGATAGCACAAAACCCCCTCAAATTACCCCAAAATTGAAAAGTAGACACTATTTACAAAAAGTACCCTGTACAGACACAGGAAATATAAGTTATATGGTAGACAAAAAATTACTGGCAAAGTAATACTCCAATAAATTAACTCATTTTAATACATTTTAAATTTTAATAAATCAAGATACAAGACAAACATGTATAACAACACGTCCGGATGCCAGGTGGTCCTTGCATTCCGATTGAATTCTGATGGCTCAATTATTTCAAACCATTAACCAATTGGTGTATATCTAGAAATTCCTATGAGAGCAAGCCCCTGGGAGCTCAAGCTGTGGTAAAAAAGCTGGGAAACAGAGGGGAGGAGGGAATGGGAACAGAGTGAGGCCCACACGTCAGTGAAATGGCCACTAAGGCTAACTGGACCCCAGTAATGGACAGAGTCCGATGTGAGGTCACTGTTATTATTGTATGAATTGGCCAGATCCAGCACAGTTCATGAGGCTGAAAGTCTCCATTAAATACAGCTGGAAATAGAGTTCATGCCATGCAGTGACCAGACATCAATCTCCTCAAAGGGTAACTTTGTTAGGCATCGTCCTGTGCTGTGTGGGGGTATATGGTGTTATAACCCAAGCTATTTGCTGAGAGGCATGTTGAGTTCATGGAAAATTTTATATTTTGCCACAAGTTTCGGGAAAATTACAAAAATGTTTTTTTTTTTTTTTTTACACAAAGTTGTCACTTAAATGATATATTGCTCAAACATGCCATGGCTGTATGTGAAATTACATGCCAAAATACATTCTGCTTCTTCTCCTGAGTATGGGGATACCACATGTGTGAGACTTTTTGCAGTCTAGCCACGTACCGGACCCTGAAAACCAATCACCGCCTTCAGGCTTTCTAAGGGCGTAAATTGTGGATTTCACTCCTCACTACTTATCACAGTTTCGGAGGCCATGAAATGCTAAGATAGCACAAATCCCCCCCCCCCCTCCCCCAAATTACCCATTTTTGGAAAGTAGACACCCCAAAGTATTTGCTAAGAATCATGGTGAGTATTTTGCAGCGCTCATCTGTTTTGTTGCAAAATACGACATCTGCAAAATTTTCAATATTCCTCTCAGCAAATAGCTTGAGGTGTCTACTTTCCAAAAATGGGTCATTTGGCAGGGTTTGTACTGTCTTAGCATTTCATGGCCTCCGAAACTGTGGTAGGTAGTGAGGAGTGAAATCAACAATTTACGCCATTAGTTGATTGTTTTTTGGGGTCCTGTAGATGGTGTGACAGGAAGTCAAGTAAATCTGGGAATGTAGTCACAGGCAGGAGATACATTTCCACCTGATTTAGAAAGTTCACCAATTACTATAGGGTGTTGGCTACAGAGCTAGCCAGCAGGAAGTTGAACAGACTTCAGCTGTTCAGAATGAGGAAATGAAGGCCTCTATAATTTGTCCAAAGGAAGTCCTATTGATTACTGCCTCCTGTCGCCGTGTGGGCTGGGAGAGGAGGACAGACAGATGAGTGCCTCCCGACAAGCTGGTGAGCATGGGAGAAGACCCCCTGAAGTGATGTGTGCTAAGGAGGGTAAACAAGTGTGAAGACTACTCGAAGTGAGGTATTGGATCGTCTCAAGGTGAGAAGAAAAACTATTTCTATGTGGAAAGAAATAAATGCACTGCTTGCTATGTGGAGAGACAAGCAAATGAACTGTGTTCAATGTGAAGAGTGTGAAGAGACAAAGGGACATGTTCCATATGAAGAGGAAAAGGGACATGTTAAATGAACTGTTTGCTGTGTGAAGAGATAAAACATGGACTATTGAGAGTCTGCTGTATGACCAGCCAAGTCTGCCCAACAGTAGGTTGGGGACAGACTTCATTAGATAGGTTCCAGTGTGTGAGAAGGTAGCCGCCCACAGTGGCAAGGATTTATTTTGTTTTATTATATTTTGGCTGTTTTGAGGCTTGCAATTGTGTGAAGTAAATTGCATGAATAAAACAGTGTTGTTTGCAACCACTGCTCGGCTATCTTTCTGTGAAACACACCCCCAAAGGGGTCATCCACGCCTACCACCGAGTGAATCCTCACATATGGTGGAGGTATGCAGTGGGCAGAAGCAGAGATCCCTGCAAAGAAGTGCATATGTTTGATGAACTTTGTCTATTGCACGAGATTGCACAATCTATGTGTGCAGGAGAGAAGATCCTGAAAGAGAAAAAAAGTGTTTTAAAGAGACAGCGGTCTCAAAAATTTTTGATGAACTGTGTCTGGTGCAAGGGACTGCACAAACTGTGTGTACAGGAAAGGAAATCCTGCAAGATAGAGAGAAAAACTACTAAGTTTTAAAGAGACAGTGGTCTTAAAAGTTTTTCTGGACTTTGAAATAATTTTTTGTGGAGTGACTAAAGATGGGGCGATCAAAACGCCTGAAAGATGCAAGGATCGCTGAAATGAGAGACCGGATTCTATGGATGGAGGGGATGCTACCGTCTGAACCAGCCCCATCCATGCCTGAATGGAATCGGCTAAAGAGAAAGGTTGTTGTCCCTAGCAACACTGGGGAAAATGCGGATTTTCAGCGGAGCTTTGCAGCTCAACAAAAGGCTCACCAAGAGAGCATGGCAGGCTGGAAACAGAGACGCCAGCAGCCAATGGAGGCAATCGGTTTGGAGGAAACCGAGTATGTGTGCAGGGCTGAGTTGGATGCCTTGCAATGGAAAATGGAAGAAAAGGAACAAGCCTTGGAATTGCTTAGGATGGAGCATAGAAACGTGCAGGCTCAGGTGTTCCAGTGGGAAGAATCCACTGCTCTTCTTTTTTCCGAGTTGCACAAACGCAGAGAGACTATAATGGAGAAAGATACCATCCTCATGGAAAAGGAAAGTGAAATTCAGACTTTGCAGAAGCAAAGTATGGCTGATATGTTGGAGTTGCGTAATCAGCTGGAAAAAAGTCTTCAGTCTTTGGGAGCTACAAAAATAGACCTGCAGGAGTCGCAGGAACAGAATGTTTCGCTCTGAAAATGACATTGTCTCTCAGCGACAAGGAGAAAAGTGAGAGAGAGGAAAAATTACTGAGGACTGTGTATGAGCTCACCACTTTGAGCAATGTGGTAGATGAATTATGTGCAGACTGTGAAAGTTGGAAAGGTGAAGCCCAAGGTTTCCAGCAGCAGTTAAAGGAGAAAGAAGCCTGTGTGGCAGAATTACAGTCTCATTCCCAGAAACTAGCCAATGAGGTGAAGGCTCTTCTGCAGGGAAAAGGAGATTCGGAACACAAGAGAAAAAAAATAGAGGCACAGCTTCTGGAATCGCAAGTCAAGGTGTCAGAAGGTGACCGAGTGTGTGCTAAGCTGTCAGAGATGGCAAACCGACTGCAGGTTGAGCTGGACAATGTTACAAATCAGCTTTCTCAAGCAGACAGAGAATCTAGAGAAATTGCGGAAGATTTTTCTATCTTGGAATCGCAGCTGCAAGACACGCAGGAACTCATACAGGAAGAGAGGTGTCAAAGGCTGAGTTTTAGCACAAAGCTCAAACAAATGGAAGATGTGAAAAATGGCTTCCTGGAACAATTAAAAGAGGAGGAGGAAGCAAAGAAAAACCTATCAGAGCAAGTCGCAACATTGCAAGCTCAGATAGCGGATATGAAAAAACGCATGGAAGAAAGCGTTGGTTCATTAGAGTGTGTTGAAGATGTGAAAAAGAAGTTTGATCAGATGCTTGGTGAGGAGAAGACTGTGTCTGCAAAATATGCAGAAGAACGCGACCGTGCAAAAACGGAGGCGCGTGATAACGAGAGCAAAGCCCTGTTCTTGGCTCGCTCTTTGGAGGAAGCTCTAGAGTATAAGGTTAAACTAGAAAGAGTTAACCAACAGCTGTGTACAGAGATGGAAGAATTGGTCAGCTCCAAGGATGATGTTGTGAAAAGCGTTCAGGAGCTAGAAAAGTCTAAGCGAGCCTTAGAACAGCAAGTAGAAGAGATGAAGATTCCGTTGCAGGAACTGGAAGAGGAATTACAGGCAACAGAGGATCTGTCCCAAAGAGGGGATAGTGTGCCTGATGCAGTTTTTAGAAGGATCAGTGTTTTGGGGTCTGTCCTGAGTGAGCCAGAAATGTGATGACATGTGGCTTGAATCACCCCTCTGGAATAAACAGTTCCTTCAAAAACTTCAAGCATGGGAAAATGTATCATTAGAGCTTCAGCAAACAAAGGAGCTGGGTAAGAAATGTGATGATTTCTCAGTTCAAGCTGAAAACCTAGTGGAGAAAACTAAAGCGGAGAAAACTAAAGCAAGTGATATAAAGCTGGGAGAAAAAAGCAAACACCACCTAGTGGAGAAAACTAAGGCTGTTGGTGAAAGCGTGAAGCAAATGAATAAGTGCCTTTCAGGGAATATTTCCAAAATGGAAATGGTGAAATACAGGTGGCAGAAGTTTGATCGTGATCTTGAGATGCATTCCATGTGGAATTCAGATAGAGAAAAGGAACTAGGTGACCTTGAGCGGTCAAATAGTTCAGCAGAAAGTGCATTGAAGAAACCTGTAAAAGAATGTGTTGCAGTTCCATGCTTCTTCACTGATGCAGAGAGGAGGTCTATAATGGATACCACCCAGATCGCTGGGTTCAACAGTGTTGTTGCCTTTGACCCATATGTTGGTGGAAGGAAAGTTGATGATGTCGCTGGAAAAATGAACAGGGGTCACTTTGAAGAAATGTGTGACCGCCTGCTGTCGCAAACGAAAGGCCCTCTGCACAGCATCTTAGAGCAAGCTAAGCTCAAGAAACAAAGAGTCAATGATTGTGTACAGCTGTATGGAGAGGCAACTCAAGTCACAGAGGGACGTCAAGAGTCCCTACTTGGAACAAAGCTAAGTGAAGCAGAGGTTCTCAAAGTGTTGTGGAAATCATTTGTTGATTGCAGAGAGAGGCGTCTTAAGAATGTTGAAGACTTTAAGACTAGCAAAATTGAGTTGCCTATGGATCACGGACCTCCTTGGTGGATAGGACAGACGGTTATGAGGGACAATCCGTCTGACATTTATGAGAAATCTGTCAATGAAGATGAAAGAAACGAGAAGGAGCAAAATGATGCCAAAAACTGCAGTTGAAGAATGTGTACATGAGATGAGAGACAAACTGTGTGGCATTTATGAGAAATCTGTCAATGAAGATGACAGAAACAGTTTCATCTGGAAGCTTGAGGATAATAGGAGGCTTATCAGTGAGAGTCAGCAGTGCCTGACACATGCGTGCCTGGAAATATGTGTCCCAACCCTAGGGTTGAAACAATGAGGAAATGAAGGCCTCTATAATTTGTCCAAAGGAAGTCCTATTGATTGCTGCCTCCTGTCGCCGTGTGGGCTGGGAGAGGAGGACAGACAGATGAGTGCCTCCCGACAAGCTGGTGAGCATGGGAGAAGACCCCCTGAAGTGATGTGCGCTAAGGAGGGTAAACAAGTGTGAATACTACTCGAAGTGAGGTCTTGGATCGTCTCAAGGTGAGAAGAGAAACTATTTCTATGTGGAAAGAAATAAATGCACTGCTTGCTATGTGGAGAGACAAGCAAATGTGAAGAGTGTGAAGAGACAAAGGGACATGTTCCATATGAAGAGGAAAAGGGACATGTTAAATGAACTGTTTGCTGTGTGAAGAGATAAAACATGGACTATTGAGAGTCTGCTGTATGACCAGCCAAGTCTGCCCAACAGTAGGTTGGGGACAGACTTCATTAGATAGGTTCCAGTGTGTGAGAAGGTAGCCGCCCACAGTGGCAAGGATTTATTTTGTTTTATTTTATTTTGGCTGTTTTGAGGCTTGCAATTGTGTGAAGTAAATTGCATGAATAAAACAAAGTGTTGTTTGCAACCACTGCTTGGCTATCTCTCTGTGAAAACGCACCCCCAAAGGGGTCATCCACGCCTACCACCGAGTGAATCCTCACAATGGCTAGACTAACCATAAAGTCACACATGTGGTATCTCCGTACTCAGGAGAAGCAGCATAATGTATTTTTGTATGTCATTTCACATATACCTATGGCATGTTTGAGAAATATTTCATTTAATTGACAACTTTGTGTACAAAAAAAATGTATATATTTTTTTGGTCATTTGTAAAACACCTTACATAGTTACATAGTAGTTGAGGTTGAATAAAGACAATAGTCCATCCAGTTCAACCTGTGTAGGCGTGCGTGGCCGCAATCATCTCTCATACCCCTGAATGTTCTGATCTGCGGTTAAAACGCTTCTCCTCTAATCACATTGTATGTTTTCGCATCCTCATGCAATCCTTGTGACTGAATAGCTTTTTTTCTTTGCTGAGATCACCATTGATGTATTTGTAAATTTCTATCATGTCCCCTCTCAGGCGTCTCTTCTCCAGGGAGAATAAATTAAGCGATTGTAGACGCTCTTCATACTTAAGGTCCTCCAATCCCCTAATTAGTTTAGTTGCCCTTCTCTGGACTCTCTCCAGCTCCAACACATCCCTCCTGAGGACTGGCGACCAGAACTGGACAGAATACTCTAGATGCGGTCGAACCAGAGTTTTATAAAGTGGTAGAATTATAGTTTTATCTCTGGAAAACATCCCCTTCTTTATGCATGCTAATATTCGGCCGGCTTTGGCAGCTGCCGCTTGACATTGCATGCTATTGCCTAGTCTATCCTCTACCAAGACTCCCAGATCTTTCTCTATTTTTGATTCCCCCAAAGGTTCCCCCATTAAAGTGTATTGTGCTTTTATGTTTTTAGTCCCCAAGTGCAAAACCTTACACTTCTCCACATTAAACCTCATTTGCCATGTCGTTGCCCACTCTGTTATTTTGTTCAGGTCATTCTGTAAGATATCTGTCTCATGCTGTGTAGTTATCGCCCTGCCCAATTTTGTGTCTTCTGCAAAAACTGATATAGAACTACCGATCCCGTCCTCAATGCAGTTTATAAATAAATTGAACAAGGTTGGTCCCAGGACTGAGCCTTGGGGGACCCCACTTACCACCCCAGACCAGTCTGAGTACAAAAACATGAAATATTCAATGGGCTCAACATACCCCTCAGGAAATTCCTTGGGGTGTCTACTTTCCAAAAAGGGGTAATGTGGGGGTGGGGGGTGGGGTTGTACTGCCCTGCCATTTTAGCACTTAAAGAAATGAGATAGGCAGTCAGAAAGTAAAAGCTGCATAAATTCCAGTATATACACCATAGTTTGTAGACACTATAAATATACATTTATTGAGATTTTTTTTTATCAAACACATGTAGCTAAATACATTTTGGCCTACATGTATGACAACAATTGAGTTTATTGGATATATTAAATGTAGAAAATGTAATTTTTCTCAAAATGTTTGGTCTTTTTTTGTTTAGATCACAAAAAATAAAAATGGCAGAGGTGATCAAATACTACCAAAAGAAAGCTCTATTTGTGGAAAACAAAGAACATAAATTTCGTTTTGGGTACAGCATTGACTGCGCAATTACCAGTTAAAGTCATACATTGCTAAATTGTAAAAAAATGGCCTGCTCATTAGGGGGTAAAACCTTTCAGTCCATAAGTGGTTAAATAGAAATTGCGCCGTCATCCAACACTGCACCCAAATTAATTTTATAGCATTTTTTTCACACAAACAGAGCTTTCTTTTGGTGGAATTTGACCACCACTTTTTTTTACTTTATTATATAGATGAACAATGAAAAAAATATATATTTTCTACTTTCTGTTATAAAACACATCCAATAAAATAATTTTACTAATCAAATTTCCTCATATATTTAGGGCAAAATGTATTCTGCTACATAAGTTTGGTTAAAAAAAAAAATCCCAACAAGTGTATATTAGTTGGTTTGTGCTAAAGTTATAGCATCTACAAACTATGGTATATACAGTATCTCCCAAAAGTGAGTACACCCCTCACATTTTTGTAAAAATTTTATTATATCTTTTCATGTGACAACACTTAAGAAATTACACTTTGCTACAATGTAAAGTAGTAAATGTACAGCTTTTATAACATTTTAAATTTGCTGTCCCCTCAAAATAACTCAACACACAGCCATTAATGTCTAAACCGCTGGCAACAAAAGTGAGTACACCCCTAAGTGAACATGTCCAAATTGAGCCCAACTAGCCATTTTCCCCCCAATGTCATGTGACTTGTTAGTTTTACAATTCTCAGGTGTGGATGGGAAGCAGGTTTGTTAAATTTGGTGTTATCACTCTCACGCTCTCAGATTGATCACTGGAAGTTCAACATGGCACCTCATGGCAAAAAACTCTCTGAGGATCTGAAAAAAAGAATTGTTGCTCTACATAAAGATGGCCTAGGCTATAAGAAGATTGCCCAGACCCTGAAACTGAGCTGCAGCATGGTGGTCAAGTCCATACAGCAGTTTAACAAGACAGGTTCCACTCAGAACAGGCCTCACCATGGTCGATGAAAGAAGTTGAGTGCACGTGCTCAGCATCATATCCAGAGGTTGTCTTTGGGAAATAGACGTATGGGTGTTGCCATCATTGCGGCAGAGGTTTAAGGGGTAGGGGGTCAGCCTATCAGTGCTCAGACCATACACTGCACACTGCATCAAATTGGTCTGCATGGCTGTCGTCCCAGAAGCAAGTCTATTCCAAAGACGATGCACAAGAAAGCCCGCAAACAGTTTGCTGAAGACAAGCAGACTAAGGACATGGATTACTGGAACCATGTCCTGTGGTCTGACGAGACCAAGATAAACTTATTTGGTTCAGATGGTGTCAAGCGTATGTGGCGGCAACCAGGTGAGGAGTACAAAGACAAGTGTGTCTTGCCTACAGTCAAGCATGTTCATTGATGGAAC
Organism: Pelophylax lessonae; assembly: GCF_965119305.1. Taxonomy (NCBI): domain Eukaryota; kingdom Metazoa; phylum Chordata; class Amphibia; order Anura; family Ranidae; genus Pelophylax; species Pelophylax lessonae. The sequence goes on from NC_138768.1 coordinate 160,014,175, forward strand.
CATGAATGCCAACATGTACTGTGACATACTGAAGCAGAGCATGATCTCCTCCCTTCAGAGACCGGGCCGCAGGGCAGTATTTCAACATTATAACGACACCAAACACACCTCCAAGATGACCACGGCCTTGCTAAAGAAGCTGAGGGTAAAGGGGATAGACTTGCCAAACATGTCTCTAGACCTAAACCCTATTGAGCATCTGTGGGGCATCCTCAAACGAAAGGTTTAGGAGCGCAAGGTCTCTAACATCCACCAGCTCCATTATGTTGTCATGGAGGAGTGGAAGAGGACTCCCGTGGCAACCTGTGAAGCTCTGCTGAACTCCATGCCCAAGAGGGTTAAGGCAGTGATGAAACATAATGGTGGCCACACAAATTATTGACACTTTGGGCCCAATTTGGACAATGTCACTTAGGGGTGTACTCACTTTTGTTGCCAGTGGTTTAGACAATAATGGCTGTGTGTTGAGTTATTTTGAGGGGACAGCAAATTTACACTGTTATACAAGTTGTTCACTCACTACTTTACATTGTAGCAAAGTGTCATTTCTTCAGTGTTGTCACATGAAAAGATATAATAAAATATTTACAAAAATGTAAGGGGTGTACTCACTTTTGTGAGATACTGTATACTGGAATTTACACAGTTATAGATGCTATACTGTAATGGCGGTGATCATCGACTTTTAGTGGGACTGTGATAGGGTGGTGGGCAATATGGGTCTAACAGGTCTGCTTTGCAGGGAGAAGAAACAGCCAGTTCACTGATCTGTCTACAGAGCCCCTTGCTTATGTAAACACAGGGCTCTGTGCTGTGATTGGCTACAGCGATTAACAGGTCTCAGCTATATATCATTGACCTTGATCTGCTTGGACCTGGATCTGATAAAGTCTTGTTGTAGCCAGTGACGGTATGGATCAGCAAGAGGCGTTTGCATGCTCGCTCCTACACCAGAACAGGCTGCACGCCTGCACGGCATACATGTACATGATCCAGCTTGCCTGTACCGCCCTGCTGCAGTAAATATACTGTGGCCAGGCAGGAAGTGGTTAAAGCATATAAAAGAAACCAATAAGCAACTAAATCCCCTAACATAGACCCGAATCGGAAACAGCAGTTTAAAGAGGACAGCACCGGCAACAGTAGCAGCGACAGCACAAAGAGGGAGATTGTGGCTGTCACAAAGCTAGTGGGGTCCATTGTTTAGATAAGTGTCATAAAGAGCAAATATTGTGTGTATACCTGCACAATTATTCAAAAGCACTGAGCACCAGCAATCGAGCTTAGTTGTGCTAACAGCATTTTTAACAGCAATATGTCTAAGTACCTGAATATGACTTGGTATCAGCCTCTTACAATCCCATGTACTGAAAACACAATGTAATGCTCACAGAAAGAAAGAGCAGAGTGACAGAGAGATGACCTCATCCGTCTGCTGCTTCTCCTCTAGAGGCTGGGAAATGGAAGAAAATCTTTTTTTTCTATTAGTGGATGTGCACTTTGAGAGGGCTGTGTAAATATTTTTAGTAATGTTTAGGTCCCATATATGTATTTACCCTAGCACTGGGTCCTCCTCTGCACTGTGCTGGTTAAATGTTTATTTTGACTCAGAGATGATTAAAAAGGTAAAATGCTTACTTTATTCCCCATTTCGTTGACAGCCGCAACTCTCCTCCACTGGCCAAAATCCTGGGTTATGGGGAACCTCATGTACAATGCAGGACCAGCAGTGAGCTGTGCCCGGTTGGCTAGCATAAAAGAGCAGCTGCACAGGATCAGTTTTACAGGATGGAGGAAGCTAGTGGGAATGAGTATTAAGATATGTATTGTTTAGCACCTTATTCGTTATTCTCTGGGCAAAATGTGCAGTTAACACTTTCAGTGTTGAAGAGCATCCACTGCAAGGAAAAAGGTATGTGAAACATTAGTTAACCACTATGTGAATATTAAAATATTTATTTTTTGCTCTAAATCCAAAATGATACCACTACTGCATTATTGTGTATTTGCTGTGGACTACTGTATACTGAGGGAAAGACAATGATTCAATGGGCAGATGGAAGTCTGATATACAACAGAAGTAGCCAGAAGAAAGACAGACTGACCAACCAGCCATTATAACCAGAAAAAAACGCACATCTCTCCTGTACCACTTTTACCTTTAATTTGTAGCATTGTGTGTGGTACAAACAAACAGCAGGTAGATCATCGAACTGTGTTCTATTTTTAATGAGGCTCCTGCATGTATCTTAATCATTTCTGGTGATCTACTGAACTTAAGGCCTGGATGCAAGTTGTATTAAATCATACTGCAAGAAGAAAGTTAAATTTCAAGCGTTATCACCTGCTATACTATATGATTTTATCGCTGGATTTATAAAAGTGGGAATTGTTTTAAATATTATTAACACCTCAAAATTTTTCCTGCCAATGTTAACACCTTATTCACATGCGTTAAAAAATGTTATTCTGGTTTTTCACCTAGTGCAGCCTAATAAAAACGAATCACCC